>NC_089586.1:108263990-108863990 GCF_019320115.1 Miscanthus floridulus | reverse complement strand
TCGCAGCTAAGCTGGGGATTCCCTTGGCGGTCGAATCTTGTTATGTTTCATCGGTGTGCTATCAGCTTGCTCCATGCTATTCGGATCAGGGTGCTGATCTTGGATAGCACGTCTGGGTCTTGATACGCACATATCAGATGATATCGACAAGCTTTCATATTTATTTTCTTTGACCCTGCTATAAGATTCATTCTTTATGTTCCAGTAGGCTCGGGGACTAAGTGGCTACACTTCACATAGCGGTGAATGTAGTGCTCCTTTCTTGATTTACCCTCCTTATTGACTAAATCATGGATAATTCCTCGCAAACGGAGTCTAAGTGGCTACACTTCGCCTAAGGTGGAGTATTTTCAAATTTTTATCTTGAGTCCCTTACATCCTTCTGGCAAGCTTTACTTGGCTAAGTCCGAGATCTGCGTACTAGTTAAACCGGTCGGCTTCAACTTTCACTGCTCAGTTCACCAGTTAAACTAGTCAGCTTCGACTTCCACCGCTCAGATCCCCGGTTAAACTGACCGGCTTCACATCAAACTGCTCGGACTTGTTCAAGACAGCGTTGCTCAAAGGATACAAGACGCTCGGGGACTAGCCATGGGGGTATGGCCCCCGGTACCCACAAGACAAGACATGGGCCACGCCCTAAAGGTGGTCCAGCCCACAAGTTCAAGGCGTGCATCGCAAGACTACATGAAGATGTGATTTATTATATAATACCAAATATGATATTTTTCTTGTAACCCTACCCCTTCATAGTATATAAAGAGAGGCAGGGGTCCCCTAGACGGGATATCGAATCTGATACACAATCAATACAAAATAACAGAGCACAGGACGTAGGGTTTTAAGTCACATTGACGGCGTGAACCTATATAAATCTTGTTTCTCTGTTATCATCCGGTTCCTGATCACACGCATCCCCACCGATCATTTATTACTGTGGGTATACCCCTCGATAGACTGCCCACTATATTTCATAGGCAGTTATTCGCATGATACACCCAATCCTGGGCAAGCACCTATTCTTGCCTCGATTGGGAGCTAACAGAGAGCAAGAATACTCCATGGTCCATACATACATGCAGGCATATGTGACATATGCGCTACCTCTCTTTACGCACTTTGTGTGGCATAAGCATATAAGAAAAGATACGAAGCAACCTTTTGTTGAACCTTGGCCAGCCAACCGGCCCCTAGCTACCCCCCCCCCCCCCCCCCCCCCCCCCCCCCCCACCACACACACACACCCCACCCGTCTCTCTCTCCTCATGCATGTGTACACCACATCCAGAAGCAAGCAATGAGCATATGCATACATATGCCCTTTGATGAGCGGCAGGCAGGCAGGCAAGCAAGCTACCTCTTGCCCTTGCCTGCTGCCTTTGATAAAGCCTATCGAGCTATCTATCTACTACACCACGCACACAACAACAAGCACACACGCACGCCCCAATGTCTCCCCCGACTCCTTTTGCGCTAGCTAGCTTTGTTCCTGGATCGACGGTTGTCTTATCTCTTATTCTTTACTCCTAGCCTCTCTTTTCGTTTCTTCAAGCTTTGGTTCTTCCCTCACTAGCTAGGACCATATGGGGCACACATGCATGCGTATATATGCACCATCAGATCATAAATATGGCTGCTTAGAAGCAAATCAATCTATATATGCAGCGAGCTCTAGCCTGCTGTCTTCTCTTGTTATCCATGGCCGATCGATCTCGGTTGGTTCAACTGATCGCGGACTATATCCGTCCTAGGGTGAAGTCGAGGTTCGGTTTCTTGCCTCCAAACATCCCAGCTACTTGGAACGGCGACGATGAGTTTAGGTCGGAGACATCGTCAAGGCTTTGTGATTGCACATCCTGCAAACATTAGGTGAAAAACAAAAAAAAAAACAAATTAAAGTGGGAGGTTAAAAGATCGGAAATGATGTGATAACTGCACTAACTGATGGCTCCAAAATACAAGCTGCCGACAATATGCATTTACTGATCAAAGCTCAACAGGAGCAGTGTCCCAAGGCGAATGAAACGGAATGATCGCTGTTGCACTAACTAGCATGGCATCATGGCCATCGTCGGCGAGGTATTGGAGATAATGATGGATTTGGTTTAGAGAAAAAAAAAAGGGCTGCGTACCTCGAAGGATTTGATGTCGCCGGGAGTGGCATCTCTTGATTTGTCATGGAACCAGGCCCCCCTGCTGCTGCTGGAGCAAAGAAGAAAAAGGGGAGGAATTCAATCATCGAAAAAGATTATCATGGGCTGATCGAGAGAATCAAATGCCTCCTCCATATCTTTTCATCCGTAGTGGGAGTCCATTGATGTGAGAGAAAAAGAAGGCAGCAGGGAACAAAGTGGGCATGCAACACCGTACCTATACTTTCACTATTAAGATGCTGTAAATGACAAGATAACTTTATCATATCAGGGACTAACTGGAGGTAAAGGTCGTGCATACACGTTCTAGCTTATGCTACTTTGCTCTACCATTTGATATGGCACACTGATCAGTGCCTGCACATACTTGTCGTAGGTGTTAGGAAGGTTCATATGTGCTGAGACATAGATAGACGCATCACTGCTACGCTATTATTCACTACCTTTATTTCATTGGTAGTGCGCACACGTGCTTGCAACCATACATACACAATTCGAACCAGCAGAAAATTGCACATATCATGTTGTTTCTCATGTAGTTTCTCAAGATTCGATGATGTACCACTGTTTCATGTCGTGGTAGCATGGAAAAATGTGTGCACTTTGTCATTGCTACCTAGCATATCCATAATTAAATCTAATAACTTAATATATTCGGGAGATCATTGCAGCATGATGGGGAGCAGATGGAACAAAGGTACGAACCCTGGTGCTTTTTGGGAGCACTTGGAGGTGGTCGTTATAGTAAACAAGGAAAATGAGACAAAGGAATACTCCATTGTTTTGCCTAAAGTGGCTAGAAGATGACTATTTTGAACCTAAAGAAGAAGACCACTACTAGTTTGAATCGGAAAAGATGTCGGAAGGTGCACGTTATTAGCTGACTGGCTCTTTAGAACATTGTTATACTAATGACTGTAGTACGTACGTACTGCTTGTAGTAGAGGTCAGAGACATGCGTTCATATGATTAGAGGTAGTCTAAACATGTTAGTTAGAGATTGTGTATTTGTGGAGTAATACATTTGTGCTTTTAACACTACACATTCTTTTGAGCTACGACATCCCTCCTGGACCTATATATACAGTCGAGTAGACAAGAGCGCAGTTTCACAAGAATGTATAGGTACTCCTTTCCCTTTTTTACTACCTCAACCACCGCAGCAATTTGCCAATCTAGTCCCGGTTATGTCATTCATCACATCTATAGCTAGATTCGCTGCTACTGCTAACACTATACCTCTCCTGAACATTCTAGAAAGCAAGTACTAATGTGGCCAGGGCACTAATATAATGGAGGAGTGGTAGGAGGTACGGAGTATACAGCAAGAGGCCGGTGATCAGGAAGGCATATATAATGGCGTGATATATCTGTATACCTTATGGAGGAGTTGCACCAGAGAGCACACATGCTGGAGCCATGCTCGTTGTTGCCGTCAGGATTAGAGTGCTGAGCAGACGACTCAGACCCGCTGGTGGTGTTGGTCAGGTCAAACAGGTTGTCGTCGGGGATGTCGATGATCATTTTCGCAGCCGCTTGCCCTGCAAAATATTCGACCGACTAGATGTCGAAAACTTTGTACGGTCTACTACATACACTCCTACATGTAATTAGCCTGTTCGCTTATTGGTTTCAGTCAGAGCTTATCAGTCAGCCAACAGTATTTTACTCTCACAACAAACCAGCACCAACCGAATTTATCAGCTCAGAAACCAAACAACGAACAGGCTAACTAGTTTTTGTTTCCATGGTGATGCTGCTGAAATACTGCTGAGTTACTGACACCTAGGGATAGTAGTAGTATGATCATCGTCCTCGTACATACCATAGGATGAAGCAGAAGCTGGCTTGTGGTCAGTAGTCTTGATGGTCCGATACATCTGCAGCCAAGAAAAGAAATCCAAGGATGACGATGACGATCAAGCGTAAAAAAAAAATCTGGCAAGATTGTGAGCTATAGGAATATCGAAGTGGTACATTAAAGTCGATGGGGGGTACTGGTCATACAAGCAAGGTGGGCCAATGAATGAATAAACAATAAGGCTGCACAACACAAGCGGGGGCATTGATGGCTCGATCAGCTACTGTGCAGCGCGCAGCAGCTAGCAGCGTCCCACCACCAGCGGCAGCAGCGGCGGCAGCTCCTCCTAGATCCATCAGTACTCCACCCGATTCATTATTGCGGAATGATGCCGGGTTGTACTTGCCACCCCTTCTTGGGCAGTATGCATATCAATGCTGCTGCGCCTCGGCTCATCGGCTGGCCGGCTGCTGCTGCTGCATCCTGCTCCTCGTGTGCACATCGTACGCATGGCGGATCAATCGTCGAATCGAATGAAGCCATGGCCCGATCCGTCCGTCCGGCCACCGGGAGACGTCGCCGCCACCGCCGCACCGAGCGAAGCCGCCGAGCACTCCGCCGTGCCACCACGCACTGATCGATGCATGCACGCACCTTCCCCAGGCCGGCCGCCGGCCCCGCTGACCGAGCTGATCAGCTGATCCCTCGATCCCTCCTTCCGGTGTGGCTTTTAATGGCAAAGCCGCATTGCATGCTTTGAGCACTCGAACTGATGCTGATCTCGCTCAGCTCGGGGTTTTATTGAAAAGCTGCAATGCGCCCGGCCCCGTGGAAAAAGCTACAGCTACAGCTACAGCTACGGTGGCGACAATGCATGCAAACCCCTCGTCTCCCAAGCTGCTGCTAGCACTGATCGATCGCGCTTACTCTCTCGTGGTGGAAGGATACATCCATATGGGGGTGGTGATAAGGACGGGGGAGATAGATTTTTACTGCTTCCATATGGGCAAGTCAAAGTGTAAAATGACCCTACTCCTATTCCATGCCGCATGAGCTGAGAGCTACCGGCAAGTACAAGCAGCGAAACTGTGAAAATGGGGTCAACTTTATCATGCAAGAAATGAGTGTGTATAGCTTGTTTTTTTAAAGGAGTGTTGGTATATATCTTGTACAGTATGTAAGTACAACGTACTGTATTCTCTCTTCCATATTGATGAGGTCTAGTATATATGTACTCTTATTTAGGAAAAGAATACTACTACAAGAGTAAGATCTGTACGTTAGCGATTGAGGGGATGAACATTCATATGTAGGAGTATATATAGAGAGAAGAAGGCCGTGCAAGAACAATGCAAAACATGCTCATAGTCATAGTAGGGGAGATAGTAGAGAACGAATGAAGCTAGTAGAGCGAGGAGGGTCGCTAGCTGAGATTAGCTGCTAACCGATTTATATATATATATATCACACACGCACACACACACACGGAGTACAAGGGATCGGATAGATAGAATTCATGAGTAGGTGATCGATTATTCCCCTCACCTGCAAGTGCGACTTGACATGGGCCAAGGTCAGATCCTTCACGTCCATTAGCTCAAGAACTGACTTGGGTGTAGCTCCTGCACATACATACAGGCAGCAGCAAAAGCATCGTCAGCACGCAATCATTCACCCAGCAGCAGCGACGTGCTAGCTAGTGCTACTGCTAGGCCAAGCCGCCAAGGAAGGAGGTAGCGTCGTCGTAGCGCGTACTCTCGTGGCCCCCGAGCAGCTCGACGGCATGGACGAAGCGCGCGTGCAGCGACGTCGTCCACCGCATCCGGGGCGCGCGCGCGCCCCGCTTCGCCGGCGCCACCGCGAGCCGGAGCGCCGCCTTGGGGGACCTCGGCCCGGCGGCGGCGTGGCCGATCGCGTCGTAGCAATGCGGGTGGTGGTGGTGGTGGTGGTGCGGGTGGCTCTGCAGGAAGGGGAGCGGCTGCGAGGTGTTGTACACGGGGATGCCCCGGATGGGCCTCATGGAGGCCAGGTCCCGGCGGAGGCCGCCGCCGCCGCCCTCCGGGAGGATGGGCTGTTTGTGGTGCAAGAACGGGAGACCCAGGTGGGAGTGCGAGCTCGTCGGCACCTGATGATGATGATGGTGCGCGCCCGCCGCCGCCACCGCCGCGTGGTATCCCACGGCTGTCGTCGGCGCCGAGGTGGCGAAGGCGAGGGAGGGGGCCGTGGCAGCCGCCGCTGTTGGAGTTCCAGGCGAGGTGGTGTCTAGAGCCCTCTTCCAAAACCCTAGCTCCATTGGCTTGGTGGCTGGGGGAGGGCTGATCTGCAGCTGCAAGTCCGGGTGCGCTGGGAACAGCTCCATTCTCTCGATCTCTCTCTAGAAGTGTATGACGAGAACCCGGCTGGTGTATCTTCTCGTCGTGGTATATACAAAGGATCGGCGGAGGAGAGTATGGCTGCGTATGATTTGGTTGGGGGAGAGTATGGAAATTGAGGAGGCCGCCGGAATTCTCGCTTAGAAGAGAGGAGTCTAGCTAGCTAGTGTGTGCGAGAGCTAGCAGGAGTTGAGAGAAGGGGGGAGGGGCTGAGGCGGAGAGAGAGAGAGAGAGAGAGAGAGGGGGGGTTGGAACGAAACTTGGAGACTTGGAGTGGAAAGGACAGGAGTGTGTGTTTGTATTTGTATGTGTAGTGTGGCGTGTGAAAAAGAGGGGGCGAGGCTTGTAGTAGCTTGTTGCCGGAATTCTCCCACACCATGCATCTCCTTTTGCTTTCCTTTCCGCTTTCTTTTTCTCCCCCCCCCCCCCCCCCCCCCCCTCTCTTCCCCGGCCTCTCTTCTTCTTCTTCTTCTCCCCTCTCTCCACGCACGCGTTTTTTTTTTTTTTGGGGGGGGGGGGGGGGGGGGTTCCTCAAACTGTTGAAACTGGGCCCAAGATCGAAGCCAACATGTTCCTAAAAAAGACCAACAAAAGACTTTTTGGTTGACATTTGCCGAATACAACTTCATTCTTGTTAGCCAGATAGACTAACAGATCGCACGTCTCAGACGTCCTATTAATAAAAAGCTCACCCAATGTGAGAATTGCATGCTTTCTTACAAACCTGTGAAAGAGTTTTATCATAAACATATTTGTTTATTCAATTTTTTTGCCAAACACCCTGTTTACTATGCAACTTGGGAAGCCATTTGTTAAAGAGACATTTATTTGTATGTCTAAGTTTTAAATCTCTCCTAGACCCCTTGTATTTGGTTGGCATAAAATAGGCCATCTAACTAGCACCATTTCTTTTTTTTTTGTTGTGATCATTTTGCCAAAAGAATCTGGATCTATAATACTCTACTTTTTTAAGACTCTCTTTAGGACTTCGAAGAAAGATAGCATAAACATAGATAGACTAGACAAAACTGAATTAATCAACACTAATCTGCCATCCACAAACAAATTATTTCCTTTGCAACCACTAATTCTTTTTTCAAATCTGTCCTTTACCTTTTTCCAGACTTTGTTATGTAACTTTACGTATATATTCGGTAAACCCAGATAACGAAAAGGGTAATAAGAGCCCATTTGCAACCAAATAAGTCTAACTCTTACCCCAATATTTTTAAAGTACAAGTTAAACACATACTCATACACATACACACACCATACCCACACATCACCTTTCTCCCTTACTCTCCCATACGTGCCCTCTTCCATATATCATCTTCAGTCGGATGGTTGTCACCTATAATAGCAACGGAGGAGTAAAAGTACATCTAGGCCCTAAGTAGGTTTTGGTGGATTGAATGACAATACGATTAATACTAATAAATTTCATGAAATTATAGGTATTTAGTATCAGAAATATTTGATGTGTGTTGGGCTCATATTGCAAGGGGAAAGGATTAGGATAACTTAGAATCTGCTCCTAAAGTACAGAGTTACTTTGAGGTGTTGGAGTACCATGTTCGAGCTAGACAAAGTTTTGGTAGTAGGGCTATAGATAGAATTCTACAACCATGCTCTGATACCCATGCTCGTAAGGACTTCACCCCAGTCATCAAGCTAGTACCATGTGTCGTCCACTCGACCATCGTAGCACTAACTCGAGGGTCATAGGAAGGTCCCGAAGTCGCTATCCACGATCTCCACTAGCGCATGAAGGTAATGCAATGCATTAATTTCATTGGATAATTCTACATTTTCTTTGCTAAATAATTGATCTATTTATTCTCTTTTCTTTAGGCTGGATCACATATTGTGATGTATGGGACATCTTTTGTTCATCGTTTTGGCATTCTTTCAATCACTACACTAAATTAAGTGATCAATGTCGTCTTTATTTTGTTATAAATGGTGAGTGCTATTGCCCTTGCCCCTACCAGTTTGCTTATGTTTTGACCAAAATCACTTTGCCATTACTGGAAGTTGAATTTTGATGTCAAAAATTGCGAACTAGTTATGCTATTTGAGTATTTGTTTGAACATCATATGGATCACTGTATTCATGATGAAGTTGTGCACCTCCTCCCATTTTCACTAGCTTTACCCCTGTTAGCCCAAGTGAGTAGTGTAGTCGTTGCTCTTCTTGTTCGCTTACCAGTTGCTAGGTAGTAGTTCTAGGTTTTTTAGCCGAAGGTTGTAGTTCTAGTTGCTTGCTTGTTTGAGTGCTTAATTACTTGTTCTCGCAACTAGACCTGTGTGGAGGATTTCTTTGTATTGTGTAGGCTATGCAAAGTAGAGGCTACTAGGACCATCTCTTGTACTAATATTTTGCCTAGTGTTTTAAGCTTGTACAAAATTTTATTAGGCTATTTATCCCTCCTCTAGCCATCCATAGACCCTTTTAAAAATGTCTATTGTACCCTAACTTTTATCATGTAATGTACAATCTCTCTCTCTCCTCGATAGACCCGTCCGCATTCCCTCATCGGTACTGCCATAGTGTCTCCTAATGGAGACTGTGTGCAACACCCCACACTGAGGAGGTTGCCTCGTTCGCTCAGGCGTCGATCCGCCTGTCCCTCATCGATCTGTCATGACTGGTGCTCGATCAGCAACAGATAGCTTATGGAACTTTGGTGCTGTGTCGATTCACTTGGCTAGGTCCTTCCATTGCAGTTTGTCTTCTATCACGGCACCTGCCTCCACGCCATGTAGTTTCATCTCTGGCTCCCACAACCTCCACGTACTTTGCCTCCCATGGGGGCCGCCCCCCCCCACACACACACACCGCCCTCCGCCACATGAGAAAAGAATGTGCGGGAGAGACCTTACGAGAAGGAGAGAGAAAAAGTGAAAGGATACTCTAGTCTATTTAATCATGGGTGACAGTTAGCCTTAATCCATCTAGATAGGACCTAAACGGTTTGGGTCTCTTTCTACTTTCTTTGACCAGCGTGCTCCTCTAATTAATGCATCTTACATGTAGGAGTAGTAAGTATCCTGCATTCCTGCGCACTTCATTATCCTTGTTCTCGACCGCTTGATGGCTGTGTTGGTTTGTCCTCCCGATGTTTCTGTAGTTTCTCACATCGATCTCCATTTCAGCCGTAGGTGTGCACTGGAGTACTTGGCAACGACCAACGATAAGCACGTATACTCCGTCCCTCGATCATAGTGCCAAACGAACTCAAAATACAGCAGGCACGCAAACGAAGTCATTCCCAGTTGGAATTGCAACTCACATCACATGCGGCTACAGTACATACATTTTTCAACATCGACGGAGCCTGCCCCTGACCCTGAGCGTGCGTGGAATCTTCGCGGCCACATGGCGGATGCAGCCGCAGCAAATGCGCGTGTCAGAAATTGACATGTGCGCGTTCGTCCATTCGACCGATTGACATCGATCGATACCAGACAGGGTGCGGCAGCGAGAGACCGATTAAGGCCTTGGTTACTTTCTTGTCTAAAATTTACTCCCCGTTTCATCGAATGTTTTAGCATATGTATAGAGTATTAAATATAGATTAAAAAATAACTAATTATATAATTTATGATTAATTTTCGAAACATATTTTTTAAGTTTAATTAGTCCATGATTTGATAATGTGGTGCTACAGTACACATATGCTAATGATGGGTTAATTAGACTTAACAAATTCGTCTCGTGGAGTATTGACAGACTCTGTAATTTATTTTTTTATTAGTATCCGAATATTCTATATAACACCTGATATGACACCTCGAAACTTTAAACCCTGCATGTAAACAAGACCTAAACGCGGCTGCAAACAAGACCTAAACGCTGCTGCGGCGCGAGAAAAAGCACCTCACTGTCGGTAAGTCGTGCTCCTGAATGGTTAAAAGTACACACACGAACACAAGCATCTGCAACGCTGGCATGGCAAATTAATACTACTACAGAGGACGGTAAACTGAGATGAGAATCTGCCGTATCGCGATCCTGCGCGGATTTGTTTACCGCTTGGGGCGGCTTCAATTTTCCAGCAGGACTTAAATAGAGAGGAGGGCCAAGAAGAAGAGAGATCTCCAAACCCAAGTGCGTGTACCAGGTGCCGAATTCAACCCTCTTCGTTGGCTGTGGCTTATCATAAATGATCGTAAATTTTCAGTCAGAATAGTATTTTTCTCTCACACAAATCAGTCAGCAGTACTTCTTCACGAACCAGCAACGATACGAACCAACCAACTAAACAGGCCTGTAACATTCCTCCGGCATGCGACCAGTAACGTGACGTCAACGGGTGCATTTGGGATAAACGAGCGGGAGGGCACCACGCCGGTAGCTAGGGATCAGGAGCTACGACCACCGGAGGAAAGCACAAGACAAACTGTGCAGCAATTAAAGGGGTGTTTGGTTGCCCCTCCTAAATTTTAGTCACTGTCCCATCGGATGTTTGACATATACATGGAGTATTAAATATAGACTAATTACGAAACTAATTACATAGTTTGTGACTAATTTACGAGACGAATCTTGTAAGCCTAATTAGTCCATGATTTGATAATATTTTGCTACAGTAAACATGTGCTAATGACAGATTAATTAAGCTTAAAATTTTATCTCGTGGAGCACTGACGGATTATGTAATTTATTTTTTTTATTAGTATCTGAACACCCTATGCAACATCCTTCCGACACACCTCCTAAATTTTAGTAGCCGGATCCATACACCCCTTAAAGCTAGCTAGATGTGTAGTGACAGGCAGACATGACGACGGGTTTGGAGAAATTGAACGAAAGGGGAAAAAAACTGAAACTGCACTGAGATGCACACTTTTAGGTGGTGTTTTGGTTGCCCTTCTAAATTTTAGTCGCTGTTTCATCGAATGATTGGACACATGTATGGAGTATTAAATATAGACTAATTATGAAACTAATGCATAGTTTATGGCTAATTTGCGAGATGAATCTTTTAAGCCTAATTAGTCCATGATTTGACAATGTGGTGCTACAGTAAACATGTGCTAATGACGGGTTAATTAGGCTTAAAAAATCGTCTCGTGGAGTACTGACGAATTATGTAATTTGTTTTTTATTAGTATCCAAATACCTCATACAATATCCTCTCGACATACTTCCTAAATTTTAGTCACAGGATCTAAACACCAACTTAATCAAGTTTCAGATAGATGACTTGCTTCTACTATTAATCGATTTTATCCAGGACGTGCATGTGCTGCTCATACTAGCATTCCTACTTACTTTACTCCTAGTCATATGGACAAGACCAAACACACCTAGCTGGTGAACAGGCATGCATATGCATACATGTACTGTTACCCGATTTAAGTACTACTCCGTACGTACAGTGTGGATTTAAGTACTACTCCGTACGTAAAGTGTGATGATTTAGTACTCAAGTTTGATCAATTATAGATAAAAAGTATCAATATTTATGATATTAAATAAACATCATTAGATTAATTACGAAATGTATTTTTATAATAAATTATTTTGTAGCTGTAAATATGAATAGTATTCACTAGCAATTTAGTCAAATATAAAGTACTTTTATTGACATGTATCTTATAGTTGTATTTTTTACCGGACGAAGGGAGTACTAGCCAGGATAGCATAAACATGGCACACAGTTTGGTGCTGTTCTAGATCAGAAACCTTACGACAGTAACGAACATCTCCTTCGAATCGACGTGACCAACTGTTTGTTGACACTGAAACTAAGCTGGTGTTTAAATTCAGAGAGTAAAGTTTAGGGATGTCACATCGAATATCACATGAGAGTATTTGAATAGTAATAATAAAACAAATTACATAAGTTCTTAGTAATCCGCGAGACGAATTTATTAAGCCTAATTAATGTGTCATTAGCACATGTTTACGGTAACACCACGGCGTCGAATCATAGACTAATTAGGCTTAAAATTTCGTCTCACAGATTAGTCATGATATGTGCAATTAATTATTTTTAAGTCTATATTTAATACTTCGTATACGTGTCAAACATCAATGTTACTGAGAGTATACCTATGGAGGAAACAAGGCCTCGAGCGAGAGCGATTCCCCAACCCCTTTTCCGCGTGACGTGTGCAAAGTCTGCGGCAGGGAGACATGCACGCATTGCCATTGCTTAACAAAGTCGTAGCAGCGGTAACATAAGAACAATCCCCGGCATCACGGCATGTGCACGGATGGGGACAGCAGCAGCAGCGGCAAGACCAACAGCTAGCCGCGCCCCTCTCGGACGGAGCTGCCTGTAAATTGTGGTGAGGTGGAGTCAGTTAGCCCCGGACAAATTTTACTGAGAACCGAACCGAAAAAATCGAGAACCGAACTAAATTTATCGAGAATCAAAATCTCGGTTCCCTGTTCGGTTCTCATTTCGTAGGAACCGAACTTTGTTCGGTTAATTCGGTTCCTCCCCTCGGTTAACCGAAAAAACCGAGGAACCGAGCCTCGTTTACTTCTCCTTAAGAGTTCCCCGGGCCGTCTCCAGTTCCCGTCCAGTTCTCCACCTGTGGAACCAAAAAAATCGAGGAACCTACGCTGCGCCTGGCCGCCTGCGGCCTACAGGAGTCCCTGCGCTGCACTGCGCCTTGGTTCGGTTAGTTCGGTCGAAACCGGAACCGAACCGAACTAGCCGAAACCGAATTCGGTCGGTACCGATTCTTCGGAAGAACCGATCGGTACCGATGTCCCTGTTAACCAAAGTACCGAAGAACCAATGAATCGGTTCGGTTCGGTTCGGTTCAGTAATACCGAATGCCCAGGGCTAGAGTCAGTCACACACATAACGCCCAAGGAGCGGGTTGCCAGCGCCTCTGGTAAATGATGCCTGCCTCCATCACCATGCGGTGCATGCCTCGTGTCCGGTTGGCCGGTCGGCGCCAACCCCACCCATCATATGGCCACATCCCGCCGGGAACCCCACTGTCCGTGTCCCGATCCAGCTACCGACAGTCAAAATCGCACCCACCGTCACTCATGGGGTAGGGGCGGGATTACTGAATTCGTCTACCATTCAGATTCAGCCCTCCCTTCCTAATATATATACCGGTGCTGGTTAAAGATGGCAACGGGCCCCGATTCCCGATGGGTATTTGATCCATTAGGGGGCGGGGATGGGATCACATCTTTACCCGCGGGCATCTAAATGGGCAAGAATCCATCTCTGACGGGTATATCGGGTACGGAAACGTTCCCTGTTTACCTGTCCCTGTTACCCGTTGGGGAACCCGACTATTTGAGCTGTCATGCGAGTATTAGGCCCAAAGAAGCTCAACATAGGTATTTTGGCCCAAATCTGAACAATCATATATATAGTTTGTGTGTTCTAGGAACCCTAGTTCAATTTTTCCTCACCATCTCCGCCAGCAGCATAAGCACGCCTGCCTCACGAGCGCTCGTGCCCCTCGCTTCCTCAGTTCGGTCTCTTTGCCACCTTTGCCCGTCCTCCTCGTAACCTCGTTCCTTCTCCTCGGCATCTCCGAGACTCCGACACTTATACCCGGGTGAAGAAGAAATGTCTCCGACTGCAAAGCTGCGACCCCAAGTATCCTTGTTTATCGGGTATGCAACACCCATCGGGTATCTGTTACCCGACCGATGCCCGACGGGTACGGGGATGGGCAAGAATCTATATCGACAGTTAACGGGGACGGGGACGGGATGAATTCTCCGTAGCGGGGAAGAGAACGTTCCGACCGGTACATCCCGTTGCCATCCTTAGGGCTGGTGCTGCTGCAGGTACAGTGCACCGTGGCAGTTTTGTTTTGTTTTTAAACCCATCGTGCTGACAGTAGCTAACACTCATACCTAGGGCATCCAAGCAACTATTGCGGGGATTAGAGAAATCAGGATACCGGATTTCATGCACAGACAAGATGAATAACTTAATCCGTGACGTTGACATGGAGAAATGACTGATTATCAGTCAAAGGGCGACACAATATGCCGCGAGGGTATATTACTACTACCAGTACTGCATTAAACAATTCATGAACTGACAATAGAAGGCACTACGGAACAAATCCGATTTGATCTAGTAAGTAGGAATAAGATAAGGCGATGATGCCCACAAGGGGCATGATTGTATAATCATTACTATATTAGAAAGCCTGATCTTCTTAGACCAATGGGTATTTTGTTTAAGCAGGATTTGGGTGACTAACCAGTGGACGTGTATTTAGACACTTAGACCTAGCATGAGATGACAAGAAGCATCTGTTTTCTTTTTTCAAAACATATAGGCGAGCTAATAGGGGTGGTAGTGGTACGGCAAGGCTGCATATATACTCTAAATTAGATCGGTTCAGGCTGAGTCATGCACGTGAATTGCAGTCTATCTCCTAGTTCCTCAGTTTCTGCAGCGTTTCTGCACAAGCTGACTACGGAGTTTAATTCTTTGGTCGTGCAGAACTTCAGACCTAAACCAGCCTGCAGAACTCTGTGCTGTTTGGTAGTAGGATCAGTAACGCAGACGTATAGGAATCAAGTTGCCGGGTATCAGAAATTGAATAAGTGATTACATGATTTGCTTGGTTCACCAATTAAGTAACGGCGTTTAATAACACATCGTCGCTCCATGCCCTAGCATTATCTGATTCCGCTAGATGAGGAGCGTAGTCGTGATTCTACTAGCCCGTATTCGTTTGCACAGTAGTCGGTAGTACACTGATGGGTTTCGTAGCATCATCTGATTCCGCTGGATGAGGAGCGTAATCGTGATTCTACTGGCCCGTATTCGTTTGCACAGTAGTCACTGGTACACGGATGGGTTTCAATATTGATTGGGAACTGGATTTATTCCCGATTTTCCAACCGGTATTGCGGATCAGAGACCTTTAATCTCGGGTCACGCAACCGGGACTAATTAAAGCCCATCCTCGAAACTAAAAAAATAGTTTAAATATGCGTAGCTTCCTTACCAACTCAACTGTACACCACATGTGACATAGTCCTGAGCGCTCTCCTTTTGAGTTTACCCACGAGAACCTTTAGTCCTGGATGGAAGACCTTTAATCCGGATTGGTGAGACCAACCGAAACTAAAAGGTCACCCTTTAGTCTCAGTTGATGTTACCAACCAGGACTAAAGAGTGGCTTTCAATCTCAATTAGTGTTACCGATGAGAATAAAAAGGGCATTTAGCACCTATAAAATTTAGAACCGTAACTAATGCTCATATTAATCCTAGACCCAATACAAACGAGACTAAATGGGCGAACCAAAAGTCGTTTCGCACGGATAGCAGCACACCACAACCAAACATAATGCAAAGTGATTCGTTGACACTGGTGATCGGATCCCACGCCAAACCAGTCCAACCAAACAGTACCTCAGGAGTTACAGTCCTTACGCGTGTGAATCGGATACTATACCAGTACCGTGCATGAACTTCCATGGTGTATGTATACCAGGATTTGGTCCATGGTACTGAGCAGTGAGCAGGTACCTGTTCGGCTCAATTTGTCTCGTTTATTTCAGCTTATTTCAATGTACTATTGAGGGGGTGTTTGGTTCCTACAGGAAAATTTTAGTCCCTGTCCCATCGAATGTTTGGACACATGTATGAAGTATTAAATATAGACGAAAAAAATAACTAATTGCACAGATTGTGGCTAATTTGCGAGACGAATTTTTTAAGCCTAATTAGTCCATGATTTGACAATGTTGTGCTACAGTAAATATGTGCTAATGATGGATTAATTAGGCTTAATAAATTCGTCTTGAAAATTAATCTCTATCCGTGTAATTAGTTTTATAATTAACTCATATTTAGTTCTCCTAAATAATATCCAAACGTCCGATATGACATGGACTAAAATTTAATCCAGCAAATCAAACACCCCAATAGGCTGAAACAGGCCGCAACCCAGCGATACACAGTAGTTTTATTAGTTTTATGTACCAGTGGAACGAGCTGTCCTTGAACTTTGTGCCATTTAATGGTTTGTCTCCTTCCAGAGTGTGGTCACATCTGGCCTTGTTTAGATGTCATCTAAATTTTAAGTTTTTTCATTCTCTCTTCATCACATTAATTTTTAGCCGCCTGTATGGAGTATTAAATATAGATAAAAAAATAACTAATTATACAGTTTAGTTGAAAATCACGAGATGAATCTTTTGAGCCTAGTTGGTCCACGATTGAACAATATTTGCTAAACAAGATGAAAGTGGTACTATTTATCGGGTTCAAAAAATTTATAAAGTGAACAAGGCCCTGGTTGAGGATTTTGATATCCACTCATGGCCAGGCTGAGGCAGAGGCTTTGGCTGTGTTTAGTTCGTAAAATTTAAGAATTTAGCTCCTGTAGTATTTTTGTTTTTATTTAATAATTAGTGTTTAATTATGGACTAATTAGGCTTAAGACGTTCATCTCGCGATTTTCAACTAAACTGTGTAATTAGTTTTTTTGTCTATATTTAATGCTTCATACATATATCGCAAAATTTGATGTGATAGCTAGCACTTTTGGGGAAACTTTTTTAAGGAACTAAACGCAGCCATACATGCATCAGTGTACACTGCTGTGCTTGCGTGCATAGCATGGTCATGGACCTATGCTGAAGCCAGGCCACGAGCCCACAGGCCACAGCGGTGCAGAAAATATTGGAATGAAGCGTCATCTGGCAGTAGGGATGAAAACGGATCGGATAAGATGGATATCACTGATATTATATTTATTTTCATATTTTTTTCGGATTCGAATTCGAATACGGATAGTGTCAACTATGTCGGATAGGATACGATTAGATATCGACATCATAAATATATGATTTGAGTATTTGGACACGGATACGGTATCGAATATTGGATATCCGGACTCGGATACGAACAGATCCCAACCCCTCTAAACGGATTCGGTTTCGAATATGATCAGAAAATATCCGCACCGTTTTCATCACTTTCTGGCAGAGGTGCGTGCAAAGGGAAACTGGGAGGCCAAAGGCATGACTCGACAGGCCCACTCCATTTTACACCATACCAGGGCCGCGTTTAGTTCGCCCAAGTCGGCGTCGTGCTGATTCACTGCAGATTATTGTAGTACACTGTAGCATTTCTTTTGTATTTGTAATAATTGTCCCATCGTTGACTAATTAGGCTCAAAACGTTCGTCTCGTAAAGTATAACTAAACTGTGCAATTAGTTTTTGATTTCGTCAACATTTAATACTTCATGCATATACCGCAAGTTTGATGTGACGGAGAATCTTCTTTTTTATATTACCAAAGTTTAGATTTTGGTGGAACTAAGACTATAAGAGCAAAATGCCTAGCTTGAGTTATTAGCATGTTGGACAATAAGCACATGGCAAAAGTGGCGGATGGTACTTCGTCCTAAAAGTCTTGGGACATTTAAGAGTTTTAGACTATGACCAGACCATGGTGGCAACTGTGTGGGAAAGATCCAAATAGGATCGTTTTTTGCCCTTTTATATTATTAGTTGGACACAGCAGTGTACTCGGAAGTGCCTAATGTGCGGACAATAATGCAATTTCTAGATTCCATCAGAAGATTGTTTCCTGCAATTAGCCTAGACACTGAAAACCACGGTCGTTTCCTAATTAGGATATGGAACATTTGTCTTTGAACAAGGTTCATAAATAAGAGATGACATGAAACCAAATAAAGGCATCTTAGGCGCACTTACAGTTACTGTGAAGCATATCTTCGCCTTAATGCTGCACCTATCATCAGATGAGGCTGACATGATAGCCGAATAGAAAACAGGACAAGCACAAGTGCAGTCTTCTTGGGGTCACGGCAAAGCTTCAGTCAGCAGTTCAGCACTCAGCGTTTAATCATCATCGACATGTGAGAGTGGCAGCAAAGAGAATCCCTCTTTCTTTTTTACTTGTCTTTAAAGACATGCGATGATTTGATAACATGTATTTTTTGAGAACATGCACAAAAGAATGAAAAGTGAATACGCAAAGCGAGAAAGATATCAAATCTTTCCATATGAACCCCATCATGAGTTTTTAGTGAAGGGCTAGCCTCTTTACCGAGGTAAAGTGCGATAGTCGTGCAAAAAATCACACCAGACTGTAGAGTAATGGCTCTTTTATGCCCTCGTCAAGAAGTTCAGTTTGTCAACAGGTGGAGCAGAATGATGGTCCGTGGGTAAGTGGAAGTAAGAAACCCAGCACTGGCTATTGTCCTTGTCCCACCAGGACTCAGTAATTTAATACGTTATGCAAAGCCAATGATATGAAGTATATAATGCCTAGTTTGCAGAATTTTGTAAAAGCAATGAGACAGGAAACAGCAAGTTAGTTCTACCTAGACTACCTAAAGTATTATCGAGAATTAGAATGGACGAATTCATTCTACAAATAGAAGCTACCTAGGGGATAAGTCAAAATTACCTACTTAGCTAACCAACCAAATATATAATTGTTAGGGCACAGTTATGAGTCGCGGAGACTCCTAGGCCCGCAGTGGCATTAAGAACTAACGACTAACAAAGTTCTGTGAGCGTTGTGCAGGAAAAAAGATGGGAACCTCTGCCCGTATGGTCGCCCTCGGCGAAGGTCCAGAAGCCACGGCGAAGGCGCCCGAATGCGGCCGAAGCCGAACGCGAAGGCAATACAGACAGAGGCTATGGTCCAGGCGTCGATGCGAAGGCCCTGGAGAAGGCACCTCAGGCAGAGGTTCTAGGAGCCAGGGAAGCTTTCGCGACGCGGCGGTGCTAGGCCGTGAGCCACAGACGGACTCACGGTAGCGGCCCAATAAGCAAAGACAGTTAAAGAAGAGGATACCCGAACTACCCCGGGCGGCTTGTATTAGCACACGGATATAACGGGAATGTAACACAGCTGTCCAGGGTAAAGCTGTAATGCGGCGCATTAGTAAGCAGTGCCCTATAAAAAGGGGAGCAAATTCTGTAGGAGGGGTGGTGGACGAATACATTTATGAAACTCTAATTGAGCTTGGGCCCACCTTCCACTTCTCATACCTTCGCCCAGGGCATCCGGCTGGGCGAAGGCCTTTCGTGTCCTACTTGCTGGAAACCCCGGTTTTCCAACAATAATGAAATTAAAATAATTGTCTAACCAAATATTATATCCTGAACTTACAAGAGAGTAAATTTTATATGACAGATTTCAGTAGATCAGGATCTAACAGCAAGGAGTTGAGACTGAGTTGCTCCTTTATTCCTTCTGTTATATCCACTTTCTATAGAACATGATTGATTCGAGCATTTGCATGCGCTTCAACATTATCACAAAGCATCTATTTTGTTGCATATGCAACATGACAGTCAGTGGTAGTGAATTCCTGTCAGCATCAATCGTTTTATTAACATATCAAAGTTATCAACACATCTGGGGACAAATGTACCAGTACCAACAATGGCACAGGAATAAGAAAATGCAAATGATTCCAGATTATAAAAAAGAGCAAAGACTGACACGTTAAAAAAAATGTACAATGTCCATTTCGTATGAGGATCTATTAAAACATTCTAGGTACAGGTGTATCTGTGGTGGAAAAAGAATGAAAGAAATTGTTAAAAGTAGTAGACTAACCTCTTCACAGTGGAAAACCTACAAAGAAAGGAAATAAGTGAAGATATACAGCTACCGATCATCAGAAAAATTGCCTGCCTACAGCTTTCAGGTCCCATGCCACATAGGTGACCTGGCAATAGAATCATAAAATCCAGCCATAACAGTACCTCCATTGGAGACCTGTAGAAAAAATCAGTACCTGAACCATCCAATGAAAATGAGCTTTAATCTTCCAGAAGTTACGATTGATGTTAGCAGTTAGCACCAATAGCAGCATAATTCATTGAGTGTGCTGACTAGCCAAGTCACTGTCCTCCTGGAACCTATAAGATATTTCCACTTCAGAAACAGTGCTTGGGAAGGATGGGCCACGAATTTTCAAGCGTTTTGGCCCAAGATCTACAGATGGAGATAGGTAACTGCAACCGATAGATTTCTGGCTGAAAGCAACTTCGTCTTGCACAATTTTTGCATCTAGCTGATCTATCCTCATTTTTAGTTTGCTTCGATTGACTGAAGTTATCTGTATTTCCAGAAATGGAGTCAAGACAATGCGATTCAGCACCCAGATTGACACTTCTTGTACCACAGGATACTTCTGTTGTGTTCTTCTCTTGTCTGTCATCTGAGCGGGCTTTCTTTAACCGTCTTAAAGCCTAGCAAAACAAACAATGAGTAAGCCATTAGTAAAAGAGTAGGCGGCATGAGTTAAGGTAAATACTGAAAGTTCTGAAAAAAGGTTGTGCATTTATCTAACCATTCATTAAAAACGTCCTGTTAAGTAAATTGGTTTAATTGCTAGTTCTGAGAAGTTATTGTTGTGTAAAGTCTCTCCATGTTTGATTGTTTATTATGTCTTTTATTAGGGAATTAAGCTCCTTAATCCATTGTTTAGGTTTAGTGATCATTTTGCTAATAGTTTTTAAATGAAGCTTAGAAACTAGGAGAGTCTTCACGTGCAGTAGCATAGATTTTGATTAGCCAATCTCCATAGCAGGTTAGAGTCAAACCTGTTTAAGCCTGTCCACAACTTTATCATGCATAAAAAAAAACTTTGGGATACATCAAATAGGTTAAAGGATTGGTATAAAATGATGATTCTTTTATGTTAAAGATAATTATATACAACTCAGGAAATAAGGTTCCAAAAATACTAGCACAACTAAGGGCCTATTTGATTTAGCTTTGAATTTTAGATTCTAGTTCTAAAAGCTGAAGCTAAAATAATCAGGGTGTATTTTAAAAGTAGATTGTTAGAACCCAACCCTTTTTACACCACGATCCACAAGATGCATCCCACCAGCTTACAGATTTAAAGAATAAAGCTTTTAACAACCTGCAATATGCAGCTAGCTTTTAAGAATCCAAAGCTAAAACAAACAGGCCCAGAAACTGTTCCAGGTCGATTGTTTAAGTTCAATACAACATCCTGTCTCAACAACTTAATTAATTAAAATAATAATAACCCTTCATTCAAATATAGGTAACTTATGTGTTAAGGTATGCCCTACTCATGATTATTACTATTGTGGTCGTGTGGACGAGGACCCTTCACAGCAGGTTTAGCAGCAACGTATTTGCGTTCTGCAGCACAATCATAGATTCATAGAGGTGCAGGAATTCAATACTAGCAGGTAGCAAAGTGTCCAAGAAGAATAAAAAGTTGAAATAAAAAAAAGGATGTTGAAGAACAAGAAGTTGAGTTAGATAGGTCCTGCAGCTCAGAGGTGAGCTGCTTGTCAGGAAGGGCTGTAAAGTTATGGACTTGGGTTCACAAAGGAGCTGCAGCAATGACGCAACAGTGTGAAATAGCATGGCAAGGGCGGCACAGATGTGCAGGCACCAGAGTCCAATGCTAGCGGATAGCAAGATGTCCAGGAGGAACAAGAAGTCGAGATCCAACATGAACAAGAATTCTAGTTGTAGTCAGTTCACTTACAACAAACCCAGTTCTTGGATATGTTAGATTAGATTTGAGTTATATTAGTTGAGTGAGTCCATCATCATAGAAAGGGGCATGTTTTTTTTTTGGACAGAAATAGGAAGGGACATTTGATCCTGGAAATCAAGCAAACATCTTATATATTGTACCCCTAATATTCTTATAGCCGTACTTTTGTTGTGACCTCCTATTCCAATTTCAAACCATGTTGTCTGACCTCCCTTAGTACGACAGTTAACATCACATGACCAATCCAATCATTATTTGTCAAAGTTTAACAAACATACTGCAGAGCCATCCACTCTTAAATGGAGGAGGAGCAGTTAAACTAAGCAAAATCACAAAGTAAAAGTACCTGATTCTCAGTTAAATTTACTGTTACATCTTCTGAACATCTTTTCTCTGGAATTATGCCAGATCGTCTCTTAACTCTAAATACCTCACAGTCAGAATCATCAGTATCCTGAGCAGCCAATGCTTGATCAGTGCATAAAGGATAAACATTAATCATTCCATTCTCTGGACATGAGCTAGAGAATGTTCTTCGGTTAGAACTAGTACACTCCTGCAAAAATAAAGTTACATAAAAGTTTTAAGTTACCCAAATAATACACAGAAAAACAGAAGTAGAGAAGGCAGGCATCATACATCACTTTGTGTAGAATACTCCTGGGGTCCATGTGCAGAAGTTATTGTTGATAATGTAGGATATGGCTTATTCAGATCATATCCAAGAACATCTACCTCTGACAAGGTATGAAGTTCAGGGGATGTATCAATTAGGATCTTGCAATATGGGAAGTATTTAGCATTGTGGTCAATGCCATTGGACAAATAAGGATGCGTGCTAGAGCCATCACTTTGAGACATTTGTTTTCCTACTTCATCCAATATCCCAATTTCCTCAAACTTCTTTGATAGTTCCTCCAGTTCAAAGATGTCTTTCCTCACAAAAATAACACGATCACAGTGGCAAGAGCACTTCCTAATTTCTTCCTCTTCAAAACAAGGTAAATAAGTAAATAAGATAATCACAAATGAAGCAAATATCTGTAATCTGTAATAAGTGCAAAACGACCTTACCATGACAAAGGCAAATTGCATCGGCTCTGCAGTTACACATAATGTGAGCTATATAGCAGTCACGTTTGCATATTCCACAGAGAACTGTGGCGTCAATGTCTGCTTTATAGCGTGTACGAGCACCCATTTTCGCAAGTGACCAACGAACACGGTGTTGGAACCGCATCAACTGCACAAAGGGGGCCTTCATAGAGCTCTGTATATGTGTGTCTCCAGTTAATGCTACATCTCCGTGATCAGACATGGAAAACTCATTAGTAAAAAATGTTGTTTCTTTACAAAGAAGCTCCTCATAAGGTAATACTGGTATCCTCTTCAGAAGTGCATAACGTTGACTAGCAACTGCTCCTAGAGGAAACCATTCGCTTGTAGCAAAATTTACTGCCTCGCCACAATTGAAACCTGACATTTGTTCAATGGTTTTCAATAAATCATAAAATAAAATAGAAGATTCAAGATGTTGAATAGTTACAGAAAGTAGATGACTGCAGGTAATTGCATAAGAGATCCTACCATGGCTGAAACCAGAATGATAAGCTCGGGGAAATGTTACAACAAACTCTCCAGGTTTCTGTACGGCTCTATAGACTGGAACATGATGATCCAGCAAAATATTAGGTGGGAAGATTGTAGTCTTCCCCAAAAGAACATCAAATGCTGCACTTTCCCCTTCACCTGATAAAATTTCGTGATCATATACATGCTCACGTACCACTTTCTCAAAATCAGAAGCAGCACTTCCTGGAATACCGTACCATGTTTTTGAGGCTCCACAGTGGTGATAGTTAATACTGGCAAAATGATAATTCACATGAGAATGACAGAAGTGTCAACGAGCAGTATCGTGCAAAGAATAATGACAAAAAAAATATAGATAGTGGGAGTATTTTCATTTATGCCACCACTTGAGATGTGCATTTTATCTATACCATCAGCCTGTGTCAATGACATGTAGGATCATTCCCTAAAAAAAATGACATGTAGGATCAGACTCCACATGTCATTGACTAGCTTGGTGGTATAGATAAACAGTTCCCCTCAAGTGGCTGTATGGATAAAAATTCCCATAGATCATTCACCTGTACAGGTAATGATCTTCCACATGCCAGGCAAACATACTAAAGAGCATCCCAATATACAGCATTGGATCTGTTATTCCCTGAAAATATATGAAATGTAAGTAACTGAAAAAGGCAGGATGGAAATTCATCAGTGCGATCTACTCACTGGAACTGCAGCTCTGAGAAGACGTAGTGTAGAGTTCGGCAACCGTGAGAATCTCTGGATCAAAGCACGGACAAAAATACTTTATGATACCATCATCATTGCCAGAAATGATCATAAGATCACCAGATGATCATAAAAATATCAGGGTTAGAAACCTTGACGAAGAAACAATAGAAGGAATGTGGATTTCTTGAGTAGAAGAATGTGCCCATTGTTTACCAAATACTCATACAAATTAGACAGACTACATTCACTATTTTAGACTGGTCCCTACTATGGAATGATTAAAGATAAATTCATCACGTATATCGCTTGAAGACAAGTTTTGAGCTGAGTCATAACACAGAATATCAGCAGATTATATGCAACCAATACGGCAAAATAGGTAAAGCAGTGCAAGATAAGTTTTAGGCGTTGCGTGAAATTAAGAAGCACATAAATGCCTGTAGAAACTGGGACACAAAATAAGTACCTTCAAGTTCCATTTGCTTCTCCCAAGCTGGTCATTAGAAGAAGAAGAAGAAAATGCACTACCATCGATATCACATGCATACTCAACAGACTCCATCTTGCCAAAAGCTATCTCATGCCAAAACTCCTCTTCCATATACCTTGATGGAAGACAAGCAGCACTGGAGTATCTTCGTACAAATTCTTTATTTGCCATCTTCTCGAACTCCCGAAATGTGTACTTTCTGATAATTTGTACTACCATGTTATGCACTGCAAACAATTAAAATCGCATATCATGCACTATGCAATATGAATGGCCATACAAACCTTCCACTCATGAAGAAGGCAAACTTGTCATCCTTGGACCATTCAGCAAGACGGAGAGGCTGAACTCTGGTCGTAAACTTAAGCCCACCTAATTCCTTCATTAGTACAGTGCCCGCAGGTACCGAAGCAGAGATCGGTGAAATGATCTTGCATATACCTGGGTAATTGCACATGGTCACAACAACACAATATTCACAGAAACTTAAAAATCCATGTGTGAGCATTGGTTCATCTTTTTTTTCAGCAGGCACATGGAACTCGAAAAACCATTATTTATGGCGCACACTGATGAAGATTATGAATACATACTACCGTAAACAAAGGGGCTGTATGATTAAGATCTGAGTGCATTGTTTAAAGAACAAGATTTATGGGGGCACATCTCAGAAAGGTTGCTAGCAAAAATTGCTTCCGAGATGCCAAAACATGCAAGGTGGCAATACTTAGGTATCTAAACTTCACAATTATCTCGGTAGGTCCCTACACTTGAACAATTCGCCACCTGAGATAATTTAGTAGTTTAGGGACAAAAGAGTCACCAGTGTGTAAGTATAGCAACTCTCATTGCTAATTTCTTCATGTCGTTTTCATGCAACTACATCTGTCAACCATTAGTTCTCTGTCTATCATCATTATCAACACTTGACCTTGTTACCTAGCTAGAAGACTATAATCAACAAAGGAAAAGGATACAGAGAACAACTATTACCATATTTTGCAGCCACAGGGGCAATTTTGCTGAGATAAACCATAGGATCCTCAAACTCCTGGGTTGATGGAGAAAATACAGGGCAATCTGGAATCTCATCAATCCAATCTAGGCTAGATAGATCAAACTTCTTTACTCTGTGTTTCGAGAATGGATTTCTCATGGACCCTCCCTCTCTCAGTGACGCATCACAACTCCTGCGCAATCTTGCCCCGTATGACACAGATTTCAGAGTAACTCCATCCTTCCCTGCCATTATCCTGGAGGCATTGGTCCCTTGATCTAAACACCCTGAACGCAATGACTGAAGCCACTTATACTTTGCAGTCCCCAGCTCAAGAGAACCGGTCTCCTTAATCTGAGCACACAAGAAGAAGCAATTACTCATCCTGTTAGAGCACTGTATACACATTTCATTACTAAATTATAGCTAGAAATGGCATATTGTAATGGAAGATGCCAAACTAAAGTGAAGTGGGCATAGCTTGAAAAGTTTGTCTCAGCTGATGTAAACAGAATATCACAACCCAAAAGGAAGCGTCTAATCGAACTAATGTAAATAAGTAATTATGAACATGTGTCAATTGTGCTTACTTTTCCACACCAGTCTATATGCCTAAAAGCCGGGGCTGAATTCTACAAAAGGCAAGCTCACTAAATTTGTTCCCGCAATAAAAGCCACTGTAACCAGTAGCCACGCAGGTAATACCCAGAATACACGTGGTAGCATGCTAAAAAAAGTCAAACTCTCCTGTTGATACAGAGAATCCAACAGCTGTGCACCATCTCAATCACAAAATATAGAAATGCATCCATATCCATATAGTTCAAAATTACTTCTCAGATCACCTAAAGATCAGTTCACATAAATAAAAGAGTTCATATTAAGAAGCACTAGGGTTATAGCCCGCAAATCACATCATATCAAACCTATTGTCGTAGAATAGCAGAAACACAGGCAAAAATAGCAACTGAAGTGGTCAAATCCTTTCCCGAAAATGGCCAAATCTATGGAACAGTTCGAATTAAGAAACACCTCAAAACTAACCACGAAATTAATTGTTTGCCACATTAGGCTCAGTTCTACAATAAATAAACGTTTGATTATCTGAAGCAAATTCGTCGCCCAGAAAGAAACAGGCGCGCGAATAGTAAGAGAATTACGCGACACCACGCGAAACTACGAGTTGAGCGAACTGCTACAGAACTCATGGAATCAGGCGAGCGCGGGAACTCACCAAATTAGACCCCGCATATGCAGGCACTACAGTCCAGTTTACCAAACAGTCCGGCAAATCATAATTTGAAGGGGAAATACAAAATTAAGGAAGGATTAGAACAGATTTCGACTACAAACCGCCGGAATTGCAGGGTTAGTTTATTATCAAAAAAACACTCCCAATTCGAGGTGAATAGAATCGTATGACTCAAAACAAGCAAAATAATACTAATAATCAGAAGAAGAAAAAAATCCTGGTAAAAACATGAGCCGAATCCACAAGGCCAAGCCAATTCTGACGAATCAAACAGTTCCCGAAATTTCACTGCGCAAATCCCATAGAAAACGACGAGACCGCGTCCTCTCAAACAAACCCAACCACCCACAGTGCGGGTGCACCCGCTCACCAATTCACGATTAGCAATCCACAGAACCTCAGATCGCTCACCGTCTCATCTCGCCGCAGCTTCCAGGCCCGAGACCTCCTCAAACGGGGACCCACATTCCCCTGCGGTGGCCGCTACCGGCGTCCCCGCGCGCTCCGATCCGCGCCCGCCCCTGCGAGTCCGATCCGCCGCGTCTCGAACGTACGGAAGCGACTCCCGAACTCCGCCGCGGCGTAGACTGCGGAGCCTGCGTAGGCTTCGGGGCCAAGGCGAAGGAGGAAGCGCCCGCGGCGGTGCTCCGGCGAGCGGCGGAGGAGCGAAGGAGCGACGAGGAGGCAGCAGGAGGAAAGACCGAAAGAGGCGGACGGAGGGATGAAAGGAGAGGAAAGGAAAAGTGCGGGTGGTATTTAATAAGCGATAACTACCTGTACCGCCGGACGCGGATAGCGCTTGGACCTCGCTGATCCAACCGCGCCACAAGCTAATATGCGGATTATGGGGTAGTTGGGGTGGCAGGCCGTCGTCACGGGGCCGTCTTCTTCCCCAGCACCAATTACTGCTCTGCCCTCCATCAGGTAATGTATGGTGTACAAGTTGTTGGACTGTCCGAGTATGGCTCCAGAAGTGTCAGCGATTGTCTTGTGACATAACCATACGGCCAGCGCAATGCGATTTTTTTACCATTATAAAATTGTTAGAGATTTGCCGCTAAAGAGATGTGATTTACAGTGCACATCCTGTGATTTACCAATATAACATGCTGTATACGGTCAGGGCTAGAGCGATCCGATTTTATAGCATTATTAAAATTGTAAGAGATTTCCCCGCTAGAGAGATGTGATTTACAGCGCGCACATCCTGCGTGCCAACACATAGATTCGGGTCCTTTTCTTAGCATCCGTTATTAGGCGTTAGGGCTCTAACCTTCCAGCTGGAACTCTCTAGAACATCAGGTTGCGATTAGCACGGAGATTAGCCCTGTTAACGTCATTTGTTCACTAGAGTACACGGGATTAATAATGAGACCGTGTGAAATCGCCTGTTTTAAGCACAGGCAGGCGACTTTTCAGACTGGGATATAAAAGATGAAGCGAAGCATCTTGTTACCTTCCCCAGCACGTTGTTTTTTCCCCCACATGCTCGTTATTTGAGTTTGAGGGGAACTTTTGGTCGATTTCGTTCCTTCTTTTTTCGTGGTGCGCGCGCGCCGATGATGCCTTTAACACACAACTGGCGAAGCACATTTCGGCGGAGCAGCATCGCGGCCGCCCTGGCCGAAAACCGGCTTGTCGGCAGCGAATCCGCGCGTCCATTGCCATCACGTTTGGGAATTCGTGATACCTGACTTTTACACAATATTCGTGATTCCTGCTCGTTTGGATGAACCAAAATTACCGTGGCAGCTGCACAACGGCACAAGCGAGGCAGGCAGCAAACTGACCAAATTCACCTGCGCTGTAAAGCTTGAGGCATGAAGTATCAGACATAGTGAAGCTGCCAGATAAACAGAACAAAATATAACTCAATACTAGAGATATCTCAATAATAAATATTACTATGGTAGCAAAAAAAAATGTATTTTCTACCACTGAATGACTGAACTGTACCAGCAAATTCTAAAGCACGGCGGCCTTGATTAGAGGAAAGTACCGCACCACAGAGCAGTTGCTTGGAGTAGGGATTGTCCCTGTAAAATAAGGAAAGATTCCATGCTTTGAATAAGTGGGGGAGAAAAGTGGCATCTCTGCCCTGCCCCGCTTGATATGTTGAACGCGTTCGGTTGGTCAGGTGGTGGGTTGTTTCAGCTTGTTTTAGCTTATTCTTTCTCACAGAATACTATTGAATCATTCAAAACCATTCAAAATTCATGTTTTTCGATTCACTTTTTTTTTTGGCCACCTCCTGCTCCGTCAAGTTGCATTGGCCAGCCCATCTATAGAGAAGAAAATTAATACTCCAGAAGGCAGCTTTTGATGTTAATGGCGTAGTACATTTGACTTTGAGTTCAATCTAACCTTGCCCCTATATACGCACATGTGTTTACTCATACGTGAGGGTAGCTTCTAGGCTCACCTCATCCACATGTAGGAAAACGCTGCAGATAGGAAGACTGTTTCAGGTAGGAGCTGCTGTCGATGATTTTTCAAGAGACCCTGCAGGAGATCCACACGCAAGAACTGCCCGGGATTCCAGGTTAGATTTAGATATGAAGAAGCAACAGTGCTTTGCACCGATTGCCGAGCAGTCTCTCTAGTCTAAAGGCCTATTTAGCTGAGCTCTAGGTAGCTTTAGATCCTCGAAACCAGCTCTGCTCTAGATTTTTTCAGCCACGAAAACGATAGATCTACCCCTAGATCCCTATATTTGGTGGAGCACCACGAAATCACATTTAATGGAGTTGAAAAAAATTACGCATCGCTGCCACTCGTTACACAACTTACCCCTTGGTCCTTTTTCTTTTTTCCCCGTAGCTTTTCTTCCGGTCACGTCCTTTCATCGTCGTAGCTCCACCGGTAGCTCCCCGCGCGAGGGCCTCAAGGCCAACAGCGCCCGCGCCGCCCCTCCCCTCCCCCGGCGAGCCGCTCCGCAGCCACCCCGACGTGCCTCGTCCACGACGCCGTGGCGGCCATGGCCGTCCCTCAGCCACCGCGGCGTGCCCCTTCCCCGACGCAGCGCCCGACCCCCGCTCCCAAGGTCGCTCCCCAGCCCGCGCTGCGAGGCCGCTTCGATCCCCAGCCCGCGACAGCGCCACCGCGCGCCAGCCATTGCTTGCCCCCAGGCACCGCGGCGCCCCTCGTCCTCGAAGCAGTGCCCGACCGTGGCCGTGCCCGCCCGCCACGATGCAGCACCCGCGTGAGGTCGCACGCGCCATGAGGAAGAAGACGTTTTTTTCTTTTTCTTTTTATTCTGACGCGGGCCTAAACTGTCAGTGAGATAGAAACAGGAGCGGAGCTGTACCAAACGCTTTTTGAGATCTCAGATCAACAGCGGAGCTGCTCTATAATAGAGCTAGCTCGATCTATGGATCCGGAGCTGTTTTTTCAGAGCTGGACCTCTACCGAACAGGCTTTAACAGTGCTTTGCGCCCGGGGCTGGCGACCAGAACAGCTGAATACCTGAAACAACTTGGTCAGAGTAGTTGCGTCTTGAGCCCGTGTTTACTTCCAATTTTTTTTTCCCAAAAAATGCTACAGTACCCATCACATCGAATCTTACGATACGTGCATAGAGCATTAAATGTAGACGAAAAAAACTAATTGCATAGTTTGGTTGAAAATTACGAGACGAACGTTTTGAGCCTAATTAGTCCATGATTAAACACTAATTGCTAAATAAAAACAAAAGTGCTACAGTAGCCCAAACTCTAAAATTCAGCCACCTAAACACGCCGTGATTTAACCGAAAGATAATTGTGATGATGAGTTCATCCCACTGTGGGTTTGGTCGCTCGCAAGGGCCAAGGGCAGATGGTACTTCCCAAAACCGAAGTCCCAAGGTGGCTGCACCTGCTAGCACTGTTCCGTTAGCTCCGCTCCGGGGCAAAAGCCTCCGCCGCGCAGATATCGCCTGGTGTTTCCAAAGTGCCGTCGCTCTCTGCGCGCTCCGCCGGACAGCGACGTGGCGGGCCTGGCTCTAGCTCTCCGTGTTCTCGCTCTCGCGCGGGTCGCAAAACGAGCAGCGAATCGGGATGCCGGAATTAGCAAGGGAAATCAGGCGAGGCGGAGGGCGAAAGGGAACAGTGATCGGTTGCATTGGGCGCTCGCTCGCGCCACCGAATCACCGCCGGACAGCGCGCTTGCCGCTTGCTAGCTCGTTTCGTTAGGTTCGTCGGCTTTGACCGACCGGGCGCGGCCGGCCCCGGGCTCCGCTGTCACCGCACCGAACCGAACCCATCCACGTCGTGCCCGGGTCGCTCGTCATCTCCTGGATCGGGCGATGATGAGTGAGCCCGGCTGACTCAGGCTGGGGAATAATCGCTTCGTTCCACACGTGGCTGAGGTGACTCGTCGTGGCGCTGAGCAGTAAAAGGCAGGGCACAGGGCACAGGGGGAGGACTCGACACGAGAAGTTCTGCTCGACTTCTTATGCCCGCTCTGGCGACGAGCTAGCGGCAGACGTCCGGCCGCGGCCGGTAGCCGGTCGCGTCCATGTCCGACCTGCCCGGAGTGGAGTGATGCCGCCTTTTTCAATGTTCCTGTCCATGCACACCAGCAACGAGCTAGTAGCTTCCTGTTCCTGCCGGTCATCGTCGTGCGAGAAAACACAGGTAGGAAACGAGGAATAGTCCGGACGGTGGCACTTGAGCGATCTGGTCTCGCACGCTATTTTGATGAGAAGTTTGTGGCGTGAGGATAAGGAGCTTGTTTGGACTCCCTCTCGCCTAACACTCATCTTCTCTTCACGGACCTCATGATGTACAAATAATCCATAAAAAATAGGATGTGCTACCACACCACCACGCCGGAAAGTATCCAATAATTCGTCTCAATAACAGGAGAAAAGAGTTCCCTCAAAAAAAAAAACAGGAGAAAAGAACTCAATAACTCTCCCTGCTCATTTTTTGTATCTCGACGCCCGCGAGGGATGGCTCGCCTTTTTCCACTTTGAGCTGATTGAGGTTGCCGTGCAGAAAAGCTGCCTTGCGCGGCCTCGCCTGTTGCTGACGTCGCTGTCCTGCTCCTGTCGCTGTTCGTCAGCTGCGGCAAGCATCGGGTGCGGCCGGACCGCCTGACGAGCTTGGACGCTTGCGCTGCAGCGCGAAGCGTTGGACACGTCACGCTTGGGACTGTTGGAGATCTCGCAGTTGCACAGAGCAAAAGCGAAGCGAATGCAGTGCCTGCCACAGAAGTAGTACTGAAGTGTGCAGTAGGATTGCAGGAAAGGGAAAGGTGATGTAGCAGAGGACAAGCGCGCATTGGCGACCGCAGAATCTCAGGACGATTCGCTGCGAAAGCGACCGTGGGCAAAGTGCCAACCACGGCTAACCTGTTCCGCCGGCGCGTTGGTTAGTTGTCCAACTGCCCAGCAGCCCAAAGGCATGCATTGAGGGATCTGAGAGCTGGGAAGGCCTAAGTTGGGCTGGATCTCGCCCCGGGCCTCGGTCAGGTCCGTCAAGATTCTGGATCAGGCCTTGTAGAAACTTGAGCTAGTCCATATCTGCAATCGTCGAAACGATCCACACCTTTCATGCCCACAGTAATGTGCGCATTCATGATTCATCTCTCTCCATTTCGTTCTCTGATTAAAAAACACACACACATCGAATCGGATGGTATACAGGCCATAATAAGCACGTCAGGAGCAGGCTTTGATCTATTTGTGAGAGTAGGAGGCATGCAAGTCAATGTCCACGACGACGGTAAGGTAAAATGTTCTCTGGTGAATATATGTTTACCTCGTCAAATCATGATCAGTGGCACTACATACATAGAGATCGTGCATTTCCTGTGCTGAAGTAACTCTACACGAATCGGAATAGTAACATGACCATTTGCGATAAAAACCAGGGGTCCTAGTAACTCCTAAACCTAAACCTAGGTGGAAACATTCAACCAGCAGCTCTTAATGGCCGGCACAAAAAGGAAGAGAAAGATGCGGAGACGAGCAGAAAAGACACAGGAGCAAGTTACTTCTGTGGCGATCGTGGTGGTGGGTGCTGGTACTATGCACGCTAGCGTTACCTGGCAGTACAACGCTACAACCAGGCCATGTGTTTGATCGACCCATCATCCGCTCCCTCTCCCTGTGGACAACGAGTCCTCTGTCCTATAAACACAACCAGCTGCGGCCGGTACAAGGGCGAGGGACATAGGAGAGTACGTGTCTGCGTGACCGAACGCGTGATTTGAAAGAACGTAACCGATCAGGACACAAGACACCAACTCCGCCAGGTGTCACGCTCCTGTCTGTTGCTGGATTGCCCCCGACACTGTGTCTTATAAGCCGGCTTCAAACTGCTCAAAATCTTGTTTGACAGAAACATAATCCTACTGCTAATCTCTATTATCGCCATCTTTATCTTTGTATCCCAAGTGATGTGACCTAGATTCATGACCTGTGCTAATATAAGTTGACGCAATGATACGGAGTTCGATTTTAAGGTGTGCGTATTAGGTTACGGTCGCGTTTGCTAGTAATGTTAATGATTCGGTTGTATAGTATTGTAGTAGTAATATAGTATGCTACTAATAATAAATCATTTTATTAGCTGCCACCCAAGGAATCAAAGAATCATAACGCATTAATCCCTGCTAGTCCCTACACCTAGCTTTACATGGGTCGGCCAAAAAATAAAAACGAATCGAATTACTACGATACCGGACCAATCGATCATCCCTAACCATTGTGCCAATAGCTTTCGCAACAGACCCTGATCTTTTTTTTTTTGAAGGAATCTCAGCTGCTTGACACGTCCGCCCGTGCCCTGGCGCCGGCGGCGGGCTTGCGTCCCCGGCGGCGGGCTCGGGCGCGGGGCCTCATGACGACGGTCTTGGACTCGCCCCAGGCGGAGAAGGACTCCCTCTCCTCGTCCGAGTTGTCGCACTCGGGGAACGGCCCGTCCGCGTACCGCACGGCGTCGTAGCACACCGTGTACGTCATCTGCCGCGCCCTGAAGGCGCGCATGGCCGCGCGCTTCTGCGGCGTCATGACGGCGTAGTCGGCCGTCATGAGCCCGAGGAGGTCCTGGTGGGCGCCGTGGCGGCGCGGGACGCGGAGCACCGGGTCGGCGCGGGAGCCGACGATGGCCAGCTCGGAGAAGTCGGACGCGAACGGCGCGTACTTGTAGTTGACCTTGTACTTACCCCCGTCCGTGGCCCACGCGGAGCCGTCCCAGATGGTGGCGTACACCGCCATCGGCTTCGCCGGGAAGTCGCCGCCCATGTCCGGGTGCCGGATCACCTCCCGGATCGGCGTGTCGTCGATGTAGAAGCTGCATGAATTGAAGACGCAGTCAATAACCACTGATTAATGTAGGGGGAGTGTGTAGTGTACGTGTGTACTGGAAGTTTTCTGGTGAATGTGATACGTACATGATGTGGGTTGGAGCCCAGAGGACGGAGTAGCTGTGGGCCTCGAGGGTGGGGTCGAAGGGGAGGAGGTAGCGCTCCTCCCGGCCGTGGCTGGTGCTGCCGTTGCCGTAGACGTTGGTCTGCCCGCGCCACTGCCCGCCCCACCGGCTGCCCAGGAACTCGAAGTCCAGCTCGTCGTGCGTCTTCTCGTACACGTCTCCATTAGACAGCTGCAGCATCAAAAAAGGATGGTACAAGCATTATACACTGATGATGCCCTATGAGTACAGCCGTAAGGAAGTCGTCACGGCAATTCAAAACTTCACCATGCGTTAGTTGGAATCTCTGAAGGTTGCAACCTGGAACAACCACAGAGCAGTTGGATATTCCATCTACCACTGGAACATCATAATCACTGCAATCACTGGCGTGTGAATAGTAGTAGTAAAACCTAACCAAACATGGAGGACTACCGATTCAGTAGCATTAACTATTTTTTGGTACGCCTAATTAATCAATCATCAGGGGGGCGTGAATGACCGAAGAGGGAACATTTATTCCCGGGGCCAGGCGGCGCAGCCTTTCTGGGCTGCAAAGTCCAAGCAGCCCATGTGGGACTCCCTGTAGCGTGCTCCGCGGCGCAGGGCATGGGCGCAGCACCGGCAACTTGCTACGGCTCGCCGGCGGTAGCTGAATCCGTGTTGACACGCCGTGTGACCAAGCACGAACCAACGGTTCGAAAGAGCGGCGGCGGGGATACGCTACTATAGTCTAAAAAAAAGGTCCCTTTGGGCAGGAATGTTCCAGGATGGAATCCATCGAATCCAAATGTTGCAGCATCGATCGATTGAGAAGGAACACTCACGTAGAAGGCGACGACGACGCCGGCCGTGTAGTCCTTGGGCAGCTTGATGGACGCGCTGAAGAAGCCGTGGAGGTAGTAGTCCGAAGAGACGAACCCGGAACCTGTGCGGAACGAGCAGTAGGCCAGTAGCTTATCAGAGACAGCATGAACGGCGAAAACAGAGGATGGAAGACTCATGTCGTCCTCCGCACAAGCTATACGAAGAGAAAGGTGCAGGAAGGATTAAAACTCTCTGCAAGAAGATGATACCCCACGTACCTGACCGGCGGTCGAGCAGGAGGCGGACGCTCCTGTCGTCGGAGGAGCGGACGAGGTTGCCGTCGCCGAACAGCGGCGAGAACCGCTCCTCGAAGGCCACGGTTGGCACGTCGAAGGCGGAGGCGGCCACGACAGATAAGCACGCCCACGTCGCGGCGACGAGCAAGCCCGTCAGCGAGACCCTCGCCTTCGCCGCCATGGCTGGCCGTACAGCAGAGCTTCTGCGCTGCTCTCAGCCTCTGGCCTCGGTTTCCTCCTCCTCTCTCTCTCTCTCCCTTCCTCGCTTGTGCACCGGCTGGCGGCGGCTTTCGATCAGGAGCCAAGCCCCCGACGCGTTTCTTGCCCTGGGGTAGCTAACGATCTTGGCTTGCTTTATACGCGGTCATGCTATATTGGCCGGAGCCCGGAGCCGGGGGAAGGGGGATAGATACGCGACGTGGCTGCGTTCGTCATGCGCGGACGTTGGGAGCCGCCTTTTCTTTCCGCCGCACCAACCACAGCCCATGCTGAGGTGGACTCGGTTAGTGCGGCGTGGGCCCCCCGTGGCCCCGGAAGCCCTCCAGCCCTCCCACTGCTGTGTGACTGTGGATGTGCAAGGAGAGATAACAGTCAGGACCGAGCAGCCAAAGATTACAGGAGCGATGAAACCGTACTATCACTGTGCTGTGCACCGGCTTGGCACGGAAAAGAAGCGGGAACGTGGTAGGTAGCGGGCGATTAATAAGCAAGCAACAGCTAAGCTTTGCTGGCGACGGTGCAACGCGCGCATCATCATGCATGGTCCTAGACGCCGGGGGGTTGCCCGTTGCCTTGTCCTGTTTCTTTGCCACTCAAAAGACAGCAACGCACAGTGCATCTAATCGTGTTTTGGCGCGCGGCGGAATGGCTGCAGGCAGCAGCTGGAGTTTCCTTTTCATTTGAGTTTAGTGTTTTTCTTTTCATAATATTTTAACATAAATATTAGCATAGGCTAAATTTCAGCACGAAAGAACATGAAAGTCAGGAGATTTTTGCCATGGCGACGTGCTTGGACTGTGGTTTGTGGAGGTGGGATGGGATGGGATGGGATGGGATGGGAAGGGATGGACGCATGCGGAGGGTGGTTTTACGAGCCATCATTACTCGCGTCTGGTGAGTTACGTATACGTGAGGCTAGCCGGAACAGTTGGGCTGGAGGCTGGAGCCGTCCAGGACTCCAGGTATGCTTTGACCGTGTATTTATTTGTTCCGTGTCGCGTGGCCACCGGTCGTCCAGTCCTGACCTGTGGCGTGGCGTCGGATAGGCGTGTGTGCGCCACCCACCGTGCCCGCTGGTTGCACCTGCCACCGCCAGTGTGGCGCGTCGTACCCCTAGTACGCCTGACTTATAAGCCACATTTTTAGTTAATAAATAGTTTTTTTTTTCACGATAAATCCTGGGCGAGTGCTCCTCCAGCTGCACTGTGGCATCCAAGGCGGGAGCTCCTAACGATAGCAGACGTGATCAACCTAATATAAGTGCATAACCAATGACAGTGTGTCATTATAATATTGCCACGTACTTTATCTCGGAGCTGAGCTACTGTTGCGCATCTGCCAACCAACAAAAAAAGGATCACGCACGCGTCAATGACTATAACAAAATACTGGTAGTAGTAGTGGTATAGAGTAGTCTCACACAGAAGCGTTAGCGTTAGAGTATTGTACTCGCACAACAGCGCCGCCAGGACCGAAAGTGGCAAGGCGGTATTCACAAATCATAAAGAATAATAATAATAATAATAATGGCCGCGCGCAAAGCCGCACACGACAGGAGGGGCAGGGGCGGGCCCCTTTTTCATGCGCGCTGTTCGGCCTGTGACTCTGTGAGAGGCCGTGTCGTCCTGCGACGCGCGCCTGTTGCGTCCTGGCGTACGTGAACCGATCGAGAACGTGAAACTGTTGCCTTGTCAACGAGAGCCGCGCGCGCGTGCGATTTGTTGGGTTTCACGGGCGCACATAGGCACTAGGGAGCTAGAAAAGGTACTGTCTGCGCCAGAACACAACAGTTCCATTTCGCCCTTGTTTAGTTCTAGAAAGTTAGAATTTGGGGCTACCGTAGCACATTCGTTTTTATTTGATAATTAGTGTTCAAACATGGACTAATTAGGCTCAAAACGTTCGTCTCGCAATTTCTCACCAAACTGTGTAATTAGTTTTTTTTCATCTACATTTAATGCTCCATGCATGGGCTGCAAACATTCGATGTGACAGGTACTGTAGCACTTTTTGGAATTTGAAGTCCAACTAAACAAGGGCTTCGATTAGGGGCGCGTTTAGTTGGCAAAAATTTTTGGTTTTAGTGATTGTAGCACTTTCGTTTGTATTTGACAATTAGTGTCTAATTATAGATTAATTAGGTTCGAAAGTTTTGTCTCGTGATTTCTCACCCAACTGTATAATTAGTTTTTTTTTTCGTCTACATTTAGTTCTCCATGTATGTGCCGTAAGATTCGATGTGATATTTTAGGATGAAAATTTTTAGAATCTAAACAGGGAGGGCTAGGAGGAGCTTGCACGGGACCGGCCGTCTGGACTCACGTCAGCCGCATTCGTACATGAACGCCACCACAATTTGCTGACATATCGATAGCTACGATTGCCAGCAGGCAAGGTTTCGTAGAAACGTTGGGGATTTCTCCTTTCAGTTTCCATTGCAGAGTCTCGGGACTCGGCCTGCTCGGGAGGCCGTAAATGATCGTGGATTATTTATTGTTGGCTGGTTTGATGTGAAAGAAAAATATTATTTCTAGCTGAAAATTTACGATTATTTGCGAACATGCTATCACCTCTCCAACAATCCACATATACTACACCACAGCTAAACTCTGTCCATAGCTAGTAAGCTATCAGAAGGCATTCATGATTGGGAGGACCTATCACCTAGGCTTTGTTTAGATGGTAAGTTTTTTTTACTCTCTCTTCATCACATTAAATCTTTAGACACATGCATGGAGTATTAAATGAAGTATTAAATGTAGATAAAAAATAACTAATTACATAGTTTGATTGTAAATTACGAGACGAATCTTTTGAGTCTAGTTAGGCCATGATTGAACAATAATTATCAAATACAAATGAAAATGCTACAGTGTCGAATACTGATTCCTAACCTCAATCTAAACAAGGCCCTATAAGTAATATATGGCGAGTTGGTGACCTCCGATCCCAATAATAATGCTTCTAGAAGTAACAATTGTCGTCAGTCTAATGACGGACTAGCGCCATCGGTCCATTACTGTGTAACAGCCACTTTTCATCCGCCTCCCCCTATGCTCTGGCCCGTCGCAGAGCTTGCACAGAAAGGAAAGGATAAGCTTTATCCGAGCGTCAGAGCCATGCACGGATTGGGGCTGGGCACACAGAACAAAGACTGATCGGATCGGAGGGTCATGTGGAGCCAACCCCACCACCATGCGTCCGTGCCCATCCTCATCCGCCCTAGAGCTAGAGGTGCCGCGCAGGCAGAGCTTTGCCAAAGCAGCCTAATCCTCCCGTCCCGTCAAGGCCTTCGAAAGCTGTCATGTGGTGAAGCTGCTCCCGGTCACGGTCCTCGCTGGCAGGTGAGAATACCGCGCTGCTCTTCCATACGATACAAGAATAATACATGATTGCTCCCTTGTCTGCCCTGTTCTCGCAACAGGTAGACAACAGTAAAGTGTATATATCTAAAGCAAAGCATGGCAGGACATAGATACGCCAGCGTGTCACTTGTCAAATATATACTCCTCGTAGCTAGCATCAGAAGCTTCTACTGCATCTTACGAATATGTTATAGCTGCGGCATCCTTGTGGGTCTGTGGCCTTTTAGCGCTTGCTTAATCTCGACCGTGCTGGTCCATGCCTAGGCGTGAGAGAGCCCGGGTGGGGTGAACGGGGCTCAAGCTCAACTGCTCGAGGGGGCCGTGTGCTGGTTTCCACTTGCTAACAGCTGTGCCACGTGCGACAGTGCGGCGATGCTCTGCATAGCTTGCCATAAAACGCCACGACGTGGATTACGCGTAACTGGCCTTATCATTATCAGTTACCGCTCCTTGTTCCATCACCATCAGCGACGACATCCGAGCGCTAGGCGACGGCACCAATAATGCCACATAGTAATGCATGCAGGCAGCAGGCGCACTGCTGCACCAGAAGAGCACGCTCACGTGACGCGTTGGCTTCGACGAAAAAACCAAACCGAAATACTGTTTCGACTAATTTATTATAAAAAAAAATATTATTTTGGCTAAAAAAACAAGATAAAAAAATGGATTATAAGATAAGCGAATAGGACCCATGGTTAAACCTCGTAATAAGCCAGAAACAATAGTACTTGGTCCAGGGAATCGACAAAACAATACTACACCAATATTTTTGCGCGAAAGAATGGAAGCATTGGGGCGCCACAGCTACATGCCTACATGCCTACATGCCGGAAACTCGCATCGGCATCCAACAGCCAACACGTCGTGCACACACACAGGTGATTGGTGTGGTGTGGTGGAGCCGGGAAGCCCTGTGTGCCAACGCCCAACGGGCAACGGCGTGTAGGGAAAGCTCGAAACAGGTCCACCATGCTCCCGCACAGCACCGTGGGCACAGTCGGAAAAAAAAACCCGGCACCGTGGGCACACACACGAGAGTTTATTATATGGGCTTCGTCATATGGGCCTTGTCATTAGAAAGATGGCCCGGCCGGCATAGAAGAGACTGGATCCTCCTCGTGAGTTCTGGAAGCCAGCCACGAGCTGTAGCACTACCGTCTAATTTATAAGTACGAGTACAATAGCAGTCCGTAAGCGGTCGCACTATCGTACTTAAGCTTATATAAATCCGATAGTCCGTCGAGTACTATGAAGAGTCTCGATTCAACCAACATACAACCAAGATCATACATGATTCAATATATATATCACACATTATATAAAGTTCACAAATACAGTTTCCTACATCAGAGTACGATTAAAAGTTATTACAAACCAAGTTCAAATAAAGTAGTAGCGGAAGCAAATAAAGTTTGAAACCAACATCTCCATCGTTGTTCAAATATTGTGCCAGCTCATGATCACAATCCCACAAAAGCATAAGAGAGGGATTAACAAGAGATGGCTTGCCCAGGGCCCTACTCCTCTTCCACGATGGGACAGAAGCGGTTTTTACAGTAGCCATGATACATCGTATTATCTGCGACAATGGGAAATAAACCCTGAGTACAAGATGGTACTCAGCTAGACTTACCCATCATAAATCAAAAATAAAAGTGACTCCAAGGATTATGCAAGGCTTTATAAGTGGAGCTAGCTTGACAATATTTTGCATAAAAAGCGACTAATTTAGTTATACATTTGTAATTCGATCATCAAGTTAATTATAGCTATTCATCTCTAGATTAGCAACTAACATGTGCCAAACATATGGTATATCATTTAATAGCATGCAGTAGTAACCATAGCCGGTATAATAATTCATGTTCATCATAACCATCATATTCCATAATACAGTTACTACGATGTTGGGGCTAGTCAAGTTTCTCACTGTCCGGGAGAGACGACGATTCGAATCGATTTCAACCAGCTGAAAATTTATTCCTAACATAAACCCAGGCAGACCAGATCAACGGTCAACTTATGTCACCTTTGGTACAACTCAGGTCCACATTTCGTGGGTTCAACCAGCGCCGCACAATTAAGGACGACCAGCTGCCAGGACGATCAGGACTACCCTGCCCTTGGGCTCACGTCTGCCTCCCTACACATCCTTACTATATTCAGAGTGCGCACTTTTACAGAACGGGACCCAGCATGAGTTGAGCTACTCGGCTTCGCGGTCGGAACAAGTTATCCGACCAGCTAAGTGAGAGGCATGCGTTCAATCTCGATAGAAGTGCCAACAACGGTACGGTCCTTAACCAGCATAGACGAAATCACATAAGTCAGCCTACACATAGACTCCGTCCGACCTCCAGTTACATTACCCCACGGTTCTATTCCACGATAGCAAATATAGCCAACCGTGCTTCAGTATCCATCTATATCTCGTAGGTGATAGGAAATTACCCGACTTCTACCGGTCTAAGTAGGGCTTAGCATATATTTGATCCTAGACCTACATAGAGTTAAAGGTATATATCTACACAAGATAGTTCTATGCATCAAGTGTTTCCTACCAACTCTTATAACCTAATGCAACAAACATAAAGGACTCAAGTGATATTTTATAAAATATAGGAGGCTTAAAATGCTCCGGGGCTTGCCTTTGATAAAAAAAAGTTGGACTGTGGTCTAGGCATTCGGGTAAGTCTTTAAGAGTTTGCTCTTCTCCTTCTGGAGCTACGACCTGAGGTGCCTCCTGTTGTTCCTTCGGCTCTTCTTCGAACTCTAGCAGAGTTATCCCTTCGAACGATCCTATATTCATGAGCATGGAATCATGGATGCATATATAATGTCGGTGCAGAATGTGACCAACTAGTGAATATTTGTAGTTTTGCTGTACGTTATGATCGGAGATGATCTAGCACTCAATGACACAGGATTTATACTGGTTCGGGCAACGTGCCCTACGTTCAGTCGGGGTTGATCAGTGACTTTAATCCTGAGCCCAGGAGCTCGAAGTTTGCAGTAGGGTTACAAACGAGAAGGAGAAAAATTGGGTGCACAAGAGGTTCGGTCGGCTCTGACCGGAAGGGCCAAGAGTGACAGGAACTTCGCTATGAGCTAGGTGTTCAAGCGTGTGCTTGCGGTTGAAACTTGGTGGTTCTATGGTTATGAGCTATCGATCTAAGGAACTCTGGCCTACTGGAATCGGTCTTCGATCATTGTCTCTTTTGTTGGAGGGAGTTCATCCCCTTTTATAGATAAAGGGGATGGCTTTTACAGGTGAGAGGGAGAGGGTACGGATGTTTTTAAGCCTTGTTGCCCACGCTGATGAGGATCGGATAATGGTAGGCCTCCACAATGCTGTTAATGTCACTGTAGAATGTCAGGTGCACGTGGGAGATGGCGTTGTCTTCTTCAGGAAGGGTTGACATCAGTACCTGCAAAAAACTGTTTCATGCCTAGAGGTATGTGATGAGCCCCGCTATGTTCACCCGGTACGGTAAATCCTGGTGCCCATACCGCTATCGATGTCCAGGGACATGCGGGGGTTTTACCGTATGGGAGTTTTAGCGGCCCCCACAATACTATAGTGGGAGATGTCAGCGCCTATAATACTATTTGTGTTAGGGTTATTGTAGAGTGTTGTTTCGTGCAGGGTATGGTCTCTGGTATAGTGGTTTTGACTTCTGAGCCTTGCCTTGCCTTTCTCTGCACGCCTTCTAGTCCCTTCCGAGCGGGCGTCCCTGGTCGGATGGCTCTAGTCGGCTCTGAGTGTGTCGGTCGGAAAAGAGCGATGAGCAGGGTTTCTATGAGCCCCGGTCGGAGGGACGCGGGGTCAAAGTCAGAAGTAGGGCTCAAGGCAGACCTTCCAATCGGAGAGGCTGTCCGGAGGCGGCTGAAGCCCGAATTAAGTGCTCCGGTCAGAGAGGTGGGCCGAAGTAGCTGATGAGCGGGCATTGCTCTTCTTGGGCCTGGCCTTCTGGTCGGTTGCTGGACCATTCCTTTGCCCTATTGTTTTTAGACTCTCGGGCCAAGCCTTGGCACAGAAGCCGGTCCCCGAGGGACCCTAGATTTATGAACCCGACATATAATAACATGTATAATATGATATGATGTGATGAATGCATTCTCATAAGTGTTCTCAGCAGCATTGCATTAAGGTGATAACATGATAAATTTTCTTTTACTGAGTAAGTGTATATCTCTTCTCTAGTAATTAAACAAATTCTCATCTAAGCAATTTTCTAGACTACAAGACAACAACCACTTGTTTTCACCATTACTAGAGTTATACACATCAAAATAATATGGTTATGGACTTTATGAAAATCTTATGAAATTGCCTACAACTTTTGTTAATCATCTTAATATGATTCAGTAGTTATTTAGGTTAAACAATTTAATCTTTCAGATCTGTCCAGAGAACAAGTATTTGTGACAGCAGGCTTCGAACAGCCATAATTCCTAAACCATAAGGCCTATGACTATAAAAATTTAACACAAGGTAGACAAGTAAGTTATCTACAACTTTATTATTAACAAGTTTTACAAAAAGAATCATTATCATCATGGAATCATCACAACAATAGAAACTATACATGTAACCATCTAGTTGAATTATAAACAATAATTAACTAGTTCCCTACAAACAAATACTTATAAGCCTAAATAATAACATAAACTAGTTATATGCATCACAAATACCATAGAAAACATCATGGTTAAGCCTAACTAATTTATTTATATTCCTTTATTAATTTCTTTAGATAATAAGGTGATTTATAGGATAAATATTTCTAGTGTTCAATAAATCTGAGAAAATTATAGTAGCTTAAATATGACCCTAATAGTCTACTATACAAATTTGATGCCATTTGGATAAGTATAGCCACCTCTACAAAAATGGCAAGTTACATATACTTATTTTTATAAAAAATAGTTTAGCATAGTGAAAAGTGTCAAGCAACAAATTTAATATTTTTTTACTTTCCTCCTAGCATGAGAATACTGTGTAAAAATTTGCATGATCATATGTTATGTATTTTTACCCCATTTATTTTCACTAGAAACTAGCAAATTAATTAAGATTAAATAGGAACACCATATTTCAATTATGCTTACTGTAGGTTTAATATTTTTTTTCTAGCTAGAGCATGTCAACACAAGACCAGAAAAATTGAAATCACAATTTTATCATCTTCCTAGCTCAAGTTATGCAATTTACAAGATAGAAACTATTTTAAAAGCACTTATCTTGCTCAATTTAATTCTCCTAGAAAAATACCCTACATTGTAGATTTCATATTTTTATCAAATATTACACTTCATGATGAATTCGACAAAATTTGGTTCACCTCATTTGGATACTCCTAGCTCTTGATATAATTTTTGCAAGTTAGTATTCAAATCTATGAAAAATAAACAAAAACCGACTAAACCCTAACTGCTATGTGCACCCGGTCTATACACCCACTGCGACTGACATGCGGGTCCTGTAGTCAACCCGGCCCCATGCATCAGCGAGGCCGAGGTAGTGGCGATGCTTGACCAGCGACAAACTCATCGACGGCGAGGTCACCGGCGGTAGCGTCACCATCGACGTGTTCTCTAACTCAATCTGCATCGATCAGTACCCTAGGTTGGCTCAGAGACTCACTGGAGCTAGCTCAATGGCGGCCATGGCGGTTTAGTGACGACACGCGGCAGTGCTACGACCGTCTCCAACCGTGACAAGCTCGGGTGAGTACGGCTACGGTTCAAGGGAGACCTAGCGGAGTTCTAGGGTTCGGATTAGGGTCCGGGGTGGCGCCGGTGAGGCATGGCAACACGGTGGCACAAGCATGGTAGTGGCATGGTGATGTTCTAGCGACAAAGGTGACGCAAGAGTGCATCCGTCTTCCCCATGAGCTTTGCTGTCCTAAGGCTAAACCCTAATGCCTAACTGCGAAAGAGAATAGCGACCAGACAGGCGCGGCCACGGTGACATGCATGGCGGCAATGCTCTTGGCTCACAGTGGTGCGGCTCTAGTTCTAGCACTAGCGACACGGTAACGGCTCACGAGCTACGGCTATAGCTTCTAGGACCTACGATGAAGATGAATCAAGACAGAGAGAGATTGGAGGAGCGGTGGTTAGGGCTAGCCATGATAACTCAAAGCTCGGCGGCACTCCGTGGCCATGGCGATGATGGCCCGTTGGCCTTTACCTTGGCTTGAGCTAAGGCAATGGCGGGTCGGCGAGGTAGAGGAGGTGGTGGCAGAGCTGTAGGCGAGATGTAGTGGACGGTGGTGCGGTGGTGGCAGCGAGTGAGCTTAGCGGAGGTGCGATGGTGATGGCTCGGTGCTCGGCTTGCTCTGGCGGGTGAAGGAGAGGCAGAGAGATAGGGCAAGAGTGCGAGAGTGAGTGAGCGCGGTGGCTTCACCTCCCTTTTCTCGCCCTGCTGGCCTGACCAGCTGGGCCAACGCTGGCGTGCTGCCACCATGCGACGTGCACGGCCTGGGCGTGGTCGTCCACGATGGCCAGTCGATTTGAATCGGTGAAGTTGATTTACCGTATGGGAGTTTTAGCGGCCCCTACAATACTATAGTGGGAGATGTCGGCGCCTACAATACTGTTTGTGTCAGGGTGGCTGTAGAGTGCTGTTTCATGCAGGGTATGGTTTCTGGTATAGTGGTTTTGACTTGTGAGCCTTGCCTTGCCTTTCTCCGCACGCCTACTAGTCCCTTCCGAGCGGGCGTCCCCGGTCGGATGGCTCTAGTCGGCTTTGAGTGTGCTGGTCGAAGAAGAGCGATGAGCAAGGTTCCTACGAGCCCTAGTTGGAGGGACGTGGGGTTAGAGTCAGAAGTAGGGCTCGAGGCAGGCCTTCTGATCGGAGAGGCCGTCCGGAGGCGGCTGAAGCCCAAATTGAGTGCTCCGGTCGGAGAGGTGGGCCGAAGTAGCTGATGAGCGGGCGTTGCTCTTCTTGGGCCTAGCCTTTCGGTCGGTTCTTGGACCATTCCTTCGCCCTATTGTTTTTAGACTCTCAGGCCGAGCCTTGGCGCAGAAGCCAATCCCCGAGGGACCCTGGGTTTATGAACCCAACAGGAGCCCCCAAGCCCTTGGGTGATTCATGTAGAATCGTCTGGGGGATTTTTGTCTTATTGGTGGGTGCGCGCGAGCGCACTCGTGGGTGTAGCCCCTGAGCCCCCGGGTGGTTTAGGCAAAACCGTCTGGGGGGTGTTCTGTGCTATTAGGGGAGGGTTTCTATTTTATCGGTGGGTGCACGCGAGCAAACCCATGGGTGTAGCCCCTGAGCCCCTGGGTGGTTTGGGTGGATCTGTCTGGGGGGTGTTTGTTTTAGCGTGCGTGTGTGCGTGTTTTTTTTTGTTTGAGACGGAATTTAACCAAGGCATCGTTGTGCAGCCGAGGCGTTTTTCAACTTACTGATCCCGGTGTTGATGCGCGCCGTGGTTTGGGCGAGGAAGTTAGTCCGAGTGTGAGAGAGCTCACTGATCTTGGTGTTGATGTGTGCCATGGATCGGGTGAGGGAGTTAATTCTGTAGTCAGAGAGCTCACTAATCCTGGTGTTGGTGTGTGCCATGGTTTTGAAATGGTTAGTTCAGGGGACGGATGTGACCATGCCCATGGGTCCTGGTGTCGTAGATCCCTGGCCTCGATGCAGCCTGGACAGCCGAGGTAGTTAGTTCAGTTAGTTTTCACGCAAGTTCAGAGTCGCAGTCCCAAGTCGTAGCCGGATGTCGTAGATCCTATTGACGCGAGTTCAGGGTCACGGTCTCTGGATTTTTTTTGGAATGTAGTCGAAAATGAAGCCGTTACGCGAGTTTGGAGTCGCGGTCCCAAGCCATAGCCGGATGTCGTAGATCCTATCGACATGAGTTTGGAGTCGCAGTCCCAAGGTTTTTGGCATTTGAGCCCCCAAGCCTTGTCGGGCCTTCGTGGAGGTCGATGTGAGTTGTTTTTGCGTTACCCCATCCGGTTCCTCACAACCAGAGGGGCTGAGTTTCGTCGCTTGTCCCGATCGCTCGGACTCAAAGACTAGCTCGATGAGTTCGCTAATGGGTGTGATCGAGTAGAATTCGGGTCCGTCGTTCGTGATGGGGTCAGCATAGCCCTCTTGTGACATTCCACTACTCCTTTACCTGCAGCTCGACAGATGCCTAGGTCATTCTAGAGACCGACCTAGGTGGCCTAATGGCCTCCCCTGATGGAGATTCTATGGGCTTAGCAAGAGGTTTAGGATCGAACGAGAAGGTTGAGATGACCTGGTTTGCCAGACCAAGCGAAGGTTGCACGGTGTTCATCTATGGTTTTCTCCCCTAGCTCTGTTGTTTGCTCATATCGAATGAGGCAACCGCCGCTTTATGATGCAACACGGAGCGTTCTGGTGCATTTCGCTGCACGTGCGATACTTAGTTCCCGAGCCCCCGGGTGATTTAGGGCCCAAATCATCTGGGAGGTGTGGGCGTATGGAATGAAGTGCACATATGGATGTATGAAATGATTTATAAGGAAATAGAGGGGTTCGGTATTGCTCACCTTGATGGCTAAAGCGACGGGGTTCAGAGGGCTTTAGTTGGAAATATCCGACCGGGACCTTGATGGCCTGGGTGACGGGGTTCAGAGAGCTTTAGTCAGAAATGCTCGACCGAAACCTTGACGACCTGAGTGACGGGGTTCGGAGAGCTTCAGTTGAAAACGTCCGACCGAGACCTATGTTCGTCGTTCATGACGGAGTCGGCATGGCCTACAGGGGGCGCCCCTTCGCTTCCTTTCCTGTCATTTGGTGTCTATCCTTACCTATCATTTGGGTTCTTGTAGGTCCGGCCTAGGGAAGCAGGGAGCTACCTACGTGCGGTGGTGCTTTGGTTCCTGTGCTGTCGTGTGATAGTGGTTGATCATGCAGTAGTGGTGGGCCATGGCCAGGCCATGTCCCTTCTGATCAGGAGCTGTTCCATCAGGCTGAGCACGTCTCATCGGTCAGGGCACGCCCTATCTGCATTAAATGAAAAAGAGAGAAATTCTTGCCCCGTCGTTCTGGCTTCCCCAATCGGCGTGTCCTTCTATAACCGCTGCTCCCTTTTCCTTAAGTAGGAGAGGAGAGAGGGTTTTCGTTCCATTCTTTTGCATGTTCTTCATCTGCCGCCACCTTCTCTCTTCCTTTTTGCTGTGAGCATTCCTGAGAGCCATGGAGGTTTCTAGGAAGGGGAGAGAGTGGGGGAGAAGAGAGGAAGTCACCAAAATGTCAAACTAGAGGTCGTCCACCATGAGGGTGTCGGTGCTGGAAGCTTTCATCACGAAGGGGTTTCTGCCACCATAGGAGGTGGCGCACTGGAGGGTCCCTAGGAAGGAGGAGTTCCCGCAACCTCATCCCAATGAGGTGGTTTCTTTCCTTACCTTCCATCAGCGCGGATTAGGATACCTCGCACACTGGTTCCTACGCGGGCTCCTCAATGAGTGGGGTCTGGAGCTATAGCACCTTAATCTGATGGGGGTGCTGCACATCGCTGGTTTCATCACCGTCTACGAGGCTTTCCTTGGGATGGAGCCACACGTGGATCTCTTCCGGCTCTTCTTCTCTGGGAGGGCTATGACGGCGGGGAATTCGGTTGAGACTACACCGGTTGGAGGGTTCGGCCTATAGAAGAAGCCAAGCACAGGAGATGTGTGTCCCGCGTACTCCCCATGTGACTCCAACCGGGGATGGCATGAGGAGTGGTTTTACATCTGGAATCCGACGGAGGTGCCATTTCTGGTGTTCACCAGTGGGAGGCTAGCGAAGCAGAAAAGTTGGTCGTGGGGTTGCGCCCACATGGAGAGGCACAAGGTCGATGTCATTGAGGAGGAGCTATGGAAGCTCATAAGGCTTGGCCTCGATGGGGTGCGGGTGTTCCACACCCTCTTCCGCCACCGGGTTATGCCGTTGGTGGAGAGGATGCAGCCAATGTGGATGTATGGTGGTCGGTCGGACCCAGACCATGTGTCATCGGAGGCCCTACCGGACAATGAGGTCTAGAGTCGCCTTGGTCGAGCGCTGTAGCTGAGTCCCAGGGATATGATCATGGGGAAACCCATACCGTTTAATGCCTCGGCCGTGTCTAACCTGGTATGATCCTTTATTTTATTCATGTTTCTTCCTCTGCTTTTGTTGTTTCTTGATCCCGAGGCATCCGTTCTGTAGGGGCTTGAAAGGTACAAGTCCCAGTCGCACCTTCCTAGGGGATCGGAGGGAAGGGCTCGACAAGCCGCCTAGAAGGAGGCGGTGGACGCCCGAAAGAAGAAGAGAACCAGGGAGGTTCGATGGAAGGAAGAGAAGAAGAAGGAGGTCGCCCGACGCGTGAGGGCCGAGGAATGTAGGAGTGATTCAAGTCAGAACTCACGTCGAATGATCCTATGAACTTGGATGACATGGTATTCTTCGATGAAGAGGAGAGTCGGGAGGTCGCCGTGACCTCAGCGGAGCATCGCGACCCTACGGCGGTGTCTGCTGGCGAGGAGCAGGAGGCCGAATGGCGTGCGGAGGTTCCTATGTCTAGGAAGTGCGCTGTGAGTGCAGACGTTGTTGTCGAACAGGCGGTGAAGCAGATGTGGTCACCTCGCCCTTTGGTGGCGTCGCTAGTTTTGTCGTCACCTGTGGCGGACGCGGTCGAGCGAGCCGGGCGGTCCAAGGAACGGACTAGCACTCGTGTGCCAATGGGACCGGTGCCAACGCCTGGCTTGTAGCCAGAGGAGGCCCTATCTGTTGTGGGTGTGATCGAGTAGTTCGGGCAGTCTGAGGAGCAGACTAGTGCCCGAGCGATGCGCGACTTGTGGTCAGAGGATGCTCCGTCTGCTGCTCCAGTCGGGGAGTCCTGAGCCAGCGATCGCAGCGACCCATAGGCCGAGCAGGAGCTAGTCGGGACGACTCCACCCCCATCCGAAGTGAGGGGGTGTCTGTCGCAGTCTGGGAGCGGCCCTCGTCCCGTAGGTCCATTATTGTCAGGGCCTGCCTTCAGGGTCATGCCGCTCACCTCTTGGTATGTTTCCCTTTGCTGCCCTTCGATCTTTTGCTAATTGAGTCTTTTTGGAGTGTGACCCACTTATAATTTCTATCATGGCCGGGGGATGCCGGGGTTGAGCACCGCTCCGACCCTTGTGTAGGAGACTTGGAGCCTACCCTGCAGCGTTCCCTCTCGGGGGTGGTGCCCCCTGGGGCGGCTGCTGATAAGGCGATGGTGGCGGCGGTGGTGTTGGTGGCGATCTCGGTGCCAATGGCGGGGGTTGCATCTGAGGTAACCCTCAGTGGCCCTTCCTCCACCGGCCATGGTGGAAGAGACGTGGGAGGGCGAGCTCCCTGTCTCATCGGGTGGAGGGCCGCACGGCTTATCCTTGTCGTCGAAGCCAAAGGCGTCGGAGGGAAGGCCGACTGGCATGGCTTATCCACACGGATGAGGTGGTGGAGATCCCATCTGATGACGAGGTGGACATCGCGGCAGAGCCACCGGTGTCGCCGCGGGAGCTGGCGGTAGTCCAGTTGGAGGCTGGGCCCTCCGGCGGTTCACCGGAGGGTAACCTAGAGTGGCCCTGCCCTAAGGACCCATCGAAGGCAAGGTTCATCCTCTGGGATTTCAGAGAGCGTCAGCTCTAGGACATTTTTGGGGGGCAAGGGCCTGCCGCGGTGTCTGAGCTCACCAAGCTGTCCGCGAAGCTCGAAAGCGCCCAAAAATAGGCTCAGTTTGCTTGGTAGTTGGTTGAGGGTGACCTACAGCTCGCCGCAAAGGTGAGTTTCTAGTACTTGTCCTCAACCTTTGAATCTTTCGTTGGTTGTCTTTAGCATGCTTGTTTTTCATAGGATATAAGGAAGATGTCGTCCTGCAAGTCTTCCTTCCTTCAGGCGGAACACACCCGGATGGCTGAGCTCGAGCGCCGGGTAGAGTCTGCTCACCGCGAGTCCCTGGACCGGGCGGCCGAGGCGGCCATAGCGTGGGAGGAGGGACAGCATGCAGCGGAGCGGGCGACTACCACCAAGTAATGGCCTGAGGCGACGAATGGCCACCAGGTGGAGATTGAGGCAGAGTTGCAGGCATCCCAGGCAAGCACCGAGACAGCTCTCCAAGTGGCCTTGGCGGCCCTTAAGCCAGAGCGGAGTGCTTTGGCGTCAGAGCAGGTCACCTTGGAGTCAGCAAGGAAGGCCCTAGAGGTGGAGCGGAGGGCCCGGCCGGAGGTGGACTAGAAGGTGCTCGTGCTCCGAGGCCGGGTGATGGACACAAAGGAGGTGAACACCCGACTGTGTGCGTAGGTGACTCAACAGGCGGAGGAGTTCTCCGCCCTTGAGAATTCTCATGCTGGTACAGTCCCTTTCTTTTTTCATTGTGTTGGTTTCTTTCTTTAGCCTGTTCCTGAGCTTGTCGCCAATCTCTTAGAGCTGGATGGAAAGGTAAAGACACTAGAGTAGGACCTAGAGACGACCAAGGCGAGCCTCAGCCAGAATACGGAGGAGCTGGCCAAGTCCCATGAAGAGCGATGTGCTCTTGAGGGAGACCTTGACTAGTTCCACAACATTGCCCAGCTCATCGTCTCGGAAGTCTTCGGGTCGGTGCCAAGCACTAGCGTGCTTGCTGTCCAGCTAGCGGAGGTCCCAGACACAGTCAAGGACCTTGTCGGGAGTGGGCTGTTTTACGAGGCATCAGGGGTGCTGACCTCGGTGGTGACGTACCACCCGAATCTAGACTTCGCCACTATCTGTGGCGGGTATGCTGAAGGCCTGAGCATGGAGGACATCCAGTCAATCAGGGAGAGCTTGCTGCCGCACGCGCGATCAGTGTCAGAGCAAGTCTCCATCGAGTGAGTGATGGATATTCGCCACGAAGACATGGCCCAAAGCATGCGTGGGGAGGATGCCTCCAACCTGTAGATAGCACGGAGCTTGGTTCGGGGGGAACATTGCCTCGGCCTCGATTGAGCCGAACGTCGTGCTACCGGGGAGTGAGCAGCCTACGCCTTCATCGGTCATGCCGTCAGCTGATGTCATTGGGCCGGTTTAATACCTTGATAAATATAAGTAGTTAGTAAACGTAAGAAGTTTAAGTTTGTGGGGGGAACCTCTGTGTAAAATGTTCGTGTGTGTTTTAATGACTATAATCAATTTTTGTTTTTATGATGGAGTTGCTCCATTCGGGGAAACTTGTTCCCTTTCGTTCCTTATTTTCCCTTAGCATAATTTTGTTTTAAATTTCTTTCTTTCTTGTACCTACTCATTTGTTCCGTAGGCTACAACTTTGTGAGCCCTCAGCGTGGCCCACGAGGCTTGGCCGATCGTAACCGTAGGAAGAGGCGGGGTGCGATCAGTCGGAATATTCTAAAGCAAAGTTACATATGGTAAATTAGAGGAATGAACTGTCCTTTTGTTTGGGTAGGAAGGAGTTTCTCCATATGAAAGTAAAAGAGTACTTAAAGTAAAAACAAAAATAGAGGGGTAGTAGAGCCCCCTAGTGGAGCCCCCGAGTACCTCGAGCCAAAATGTGTTTGGGTCAGGGTGCTTTTATAGGAGCGTTCGCTAAGTAAAGGTAAGACTGAAACTTAGGAAAAGAAGAAACGACATAGCTGTTCCAAGGTGCTCGGAGAGAGCGTCATCATTGTTGTCCTTCAGTCGGTAGGCGTTCGATCGGATCACTTCATCCTTCAGTCATCTAGATCCTTGCCCATTGCGCCCCCTTCTTCGATTGCTGCTTCCTCGCCTTTTTGTTCCTTCGGCCTGCTAGCTTACCTTAGTAGGCGCTTGAGGAGCAGGCAGTCCTTGTAGAGGTGTTTGATGGGGTAGTCGTGGTTGGTGCACGGGCTCTCCATGAGATCATGGAAGTGGCCTGGAGGGTCTTGTTGGGGCTGTGTGCCCGCATGATCGGCCGCAGCGACCGACGTGAAGTTAGCCGATTGGCGGTGATCCTTTCTGTTCTTTTTCCCCTTTGCGTGGAGGGGCCCTCGTCTTGATCCTGGCACTTGGCCTTACCTTTGTCATGGCCTCCATTGAAGCACGGTGGGAACGACGCTTGCTGGAACGGTTGGACAAAGGTCCATGGTCCTAGGAGGTCAGGGCTGGGACTCCGGTCGACGCTGCACGTGTCTCGGTTTGGCTTGAGCCGTGCGTAGATAGGTAGTCTGCATGGGGCGATCATCAAGTCGAGGTGAGGTGCCATGGTGGCTTCCTATGCCATACTCTGTGGTTGTTATGGTGATAGGGTGTAGTGCCCCATCTGCTGCGTCCCTGTTCCTCGGATGGGGAACAAGGTCACGAGTCGGTGTCGCGATGCGGAGCACTCCGCTTGTTGAACGGCAGCGGTCTCCAGCAGTGCCTAGAGGTTTTGGTGGATCGTCCGTTTGCGAGGGTCGTTTGGCATGGGCAGGTCGCGTAGGAGCATTGCCGCGGTGGCAACGTTTTGACTGGCCCAAGCAAACTGCGGGGGATTAGTGCCCTGAACCAGGATGTTGCGTTGGGGCTAATGGGCGCGACCCTGAGCGCCATTCGCTGGTCTATGCGCACGGGGCGCAGTGTGGTGCGCCGAGCACGCTAGTGCAGTCGGTGGCTCATGCAGCCATTGTTGTCGCAGTTCCTCCCAGTGCTCACGTGTGAGCTTGGGGGTCTCCACATGAGGGCCTGGAGGGGCATGAGTCTGTGAGAACTCCGCTTCCATCGGTGGGTGTCTCAGAGGGTCTGCCATGGCACACTCCTAGGACGGACTGTGGCTAGGTGCCATGTTATTGATGCTGGAGCCATCACTCTCGCCATCATCATCCATGAGGTCGAAGAAATAGGTGGGAGCATAGCTCACCATTCCCATGAATTCAGATGTGAGAGGGGGCGGCACGAGCATCCTTCGGAGCCCTTGGGCATATGCATCCGTGGAAGACGCAAGGCCATAGGGGAACTGGCTGTACGGTGGTTGTGTTAGGGACAACGGGGTTCCGCCGGGTAATTGGTGCAAGATAGAGAATAGTAAGTACATAACAGCGTGTATATTACTCACAGCAAGGTTTGAGCAGAGAGTTTGCTTGGAATAAAGCGCAGATGCCGTGTTGTCGAAGTCATGCATCCCGGAGTTGACGAAGGACATCCCTCCAATGGGTGCTGGGTCACGAGCCTCCTTGTGGAGATGTAGTACGTCGAGCCGGTCGGCGACGAAGTTTAGGCTTCCGAAGAGGAAGGCCTAGGATGGCTCGAAGACGGGTGGAACCCACATTCCGGCGGGCGAGAGTGCGGGAAAGTCCAATGAGCCAAAGCGAATCGTATCGCCCAAGCCCACTATGGCAAGGTTAGCGGAAAAGTGGGCCATCCGATGACCAAAAGGTATTGAACGTACATCATCTTCCCCACGGATGGTGCCAACTATCGGTGTAGAATGTGACCAACTAGTAAATATTTGTAGTTTTGCTGTACGTTGTGATCGGAGGTGGCCTAGCACTCAATGACATAGGATTTATATTGGTTCGGACAACGTGCCCTACGTCCAGTCAGGGTCGATCGGTGACTTTATTCCTGAGCCCAGGTGCTCGAAGTTTGTAGTGGGGTTACAAACAAGAAGGAGAAAGATGGGGTGTACAAGAGGTCCGGTCGGCTCCGACCGAAAGGGCCGAGAGTGATAGGAACTTTGCTATGAGCTAGGTGTTCAAGCGTGTGCTTGCGGTCGGAACTTGGTGGTTCTATGGTTGTGAGCTATCGATCTAAGGAACTCTGGCCTACTGGAATCAGTCTTCGATCATTTCGTCTCTTCTGTTGGAGGGAGTTCATCCCCTTTTATAGATGAAGGGGATGGCTTTTATAGGTCAGATGGAGAGGGTACAAATGTTTTTAAGCCTTGTTGTCCACGCTGATGAGGATCGGATAATGGTAGGCCCCCACAACGCTGTTGATGTCACTGTAGAATGTCAGGTGTACGTGGGAGGTGGCGCTGTCTTCTTCAGGAAGGGTTGATGTCAGTACCTGCAAAAAACTATTTCATGCCTAGAGGTATGTGAGGAGCCCCACTATGTTCACCTGATACGGTAAATCCTGGTGCCGATACCGCTATCGATGTCTAGGGACACGCGGGGGATTTTACCGTATGGGAGTTTTAGCGGCCCCTATAATACTATAGTGGGAGATGTCGGCGCCTGTAATACTGTTTATGTCAGGGTGGCTGTAGAGTGCTGTTTCATGCAGGGTATGGTCTCTGGTATAGTGGTTTTGACTTGTGAGCCTTGCCTTGCCTTTCTTCGCACGCCTTCTAGTCCCTTCCGAGCGGGCATCCCTGGTCGGATGGCTCTAGTCGGCTCTGAGTGCACCGGTCGGAGAAGAGCGATGAGCAGGGTTCCTACGAGCTCCGGTCGAAGGGACACGGGGTCAGAGTCGGAAGTAGGGCTCGAGGCAGGTCTTCCGATCGGAGAGGCCGTCTGGAGGCGGCTGAAGCCCGAATTGAGTGCTCTAGTCAGAGAGGTGGGCCAAAGTAGCTGATGAACTAGCGTTGCTCTTCTTGGGCCTGGCCTTGCGGTTGGTTGCTAGACCGTTCCTTTGCCCTATTATTTTTAGACTCTCGGGCCGAGCCTTGGCACAGAAGCCGGTCCCCGAGGGACCCTGGATTTATGAACCCGATATATAATAACATGTATAATATGATATGATGTGATGAATGCATTCTCATAAGTGTTCTCAGCAGCATTGCATTAAGATAATAACATGATAAATTTTCTTTTACTGAGTAAGTGTATATCTCTTCTCTAGTAATTAAACAAATTCTCATCTAAGCAATTTTCTAGACTACAAGACAACAACCACTTTTTTTCATCATTACTGGAGTTATACACATCAAAATAATATGGTTATGGACTTTATGGAAATCTAATGAAATTGCCTACAACTTTTTTTAATCATCTTAATGTGATTCAGTAGTTATCTAGGTTAAATAATTCAATCTTTTAGATCTATCCAGAAAATAAGTATTTGTGACAGCAGGCTTCGAACAGCCATAATTCCTAAACCATAAGGCCTATGACTATGAAAATTTAACACAAGGTAGACAAGTAAGTTATCTACAACTTTATTATTAACAAGTTTTACAGAAAGAATCATTATCATCATGGAATCATCACAACAACAGAAACTATACATGTAACCATCTAGTTGAATTATAAACAATAATTAACTAGTTCCCTACAAACAAATACTTATAAGCCTAAATAATAACATAAACAGGTTATATGCATCACAAATACCATAGAAAACATCATGGTTAAGCCTAACTAATTTATTTATATTCCTTTATTAATTTCTTTTGATAACAAGGTGATTTACAACATAAATATTTCCAGTGCTCAATAAATCTGAGAAAATTATAGTAGCTTAAATATGACCCTAATAGTCTACTGTACAAATTTGATGCCATTTGGATAAGCATAACCACCTCTACAAAAATAACAAGTTACATATGCTTATTTTTATCAAAAATAGTTTAGCATAGTGAAAAGTGGCAAGCAACAAATTTAATATTTTTTTTACTTTCCTCCTAGCATGAGAATACTGTGTAAAAATTTGCATGATCATATGTAATGTATTTTACTCCATTTATTTTCACTAGAAACTAGCAAATTAATTAAGATTAAATAGGAAGACCATATTTCAATTATGCTTACTGTAGGTTTAATATTTTTTTCTAGCTAGAGCATGTCAACACAAGACCAGAAAAATTGAAATCATAATTTTATCACCTTCCTAGCTCAAGTTATGCAATTTACAAGATAGAAACTATTTTAAAAGCACTTATCTTGCTCAATTTAATTCTCCTAGAAAAATACCCTACACAGTAGATTTCATATTTTTATCAAATATTACACTTCATGATGAATTCGACAAAATTTGATTCACCTCATTTAGATACTCCTAGCTCTTGATATAATTTTTGCAAGTTAGTATTCAAATCTGTGAAAAATAAACAAAAACCGACTAAACCCTAACTGCTATGTGCACCCGGTCTATACACCCACTGCGACTGACATGCGGGTCCTGTAGTCAACCTGGCCCCATGCGTCTGTGAGGCCAAGGTAGAGGCGGTGCTCGACCGGCGGCAAACTCACCGATGACAAGGTCACCGGCGGTAGCGTCACCACCGATGTGTTCTCCAACTCAGTCCGCATCGATTAATACCCTAGGTTGGCTCAGAGACTCACTGGAGCTAGCTCGACAGTGGCCATGGTGGTGTGATGATGACGCGCAACAGTGCTCTGGCCGTCTCCGACCGTGACAAGCTCGGGTGAGTACAGCTACGGTTCAAGGGTGACCTAGCGGAGTTCTAGGGTTCGGATTAGGGTCCAGGGTGGCGTCGGTGAGGCATGGCCGCATGCATGGCAACACGGTGGCGCAAGCACGGAGGCGGCACGGTGATGTTCCAGTGAGAAAGGTGACACAAGTGTGCATCCATCTTCCCCATGAGCTTCGCCGTCCTAAGGCTAAACCCTAATGCCTAACTGCGAGAGAGAACAGCGACTGGACAGGCGTGGCCACGTTGACGTGCATGGCGGTGATGCTCTCGGCTCATAGTGGTGCGGCTCGTGTTCCAGCACTGGCGACACGGTAGCCGCTCACGAGCTATGGCTATAGCTTCTAGGACCTATGGCGAAGATGAATTAAGACAGAGAGAGATTGGAGGAGCGATGGTTAGGGCTAGCCACGATAACTCAAAGCTCGGCGGTGCTCCGTGGCCATGGCGGCGAGGGCGATGGCCCATAGGCCTTTACCTTGGCTCAAGTTAAGGCAATGGTGGGTCGATGAGGTGCAAGAGGTGGTGGCGGAGCTATAGGCGAGATGTAGTGGACGGTGGTGCGGTGGTGGCAGCGAGTGAGCTTAGCGGAGGTGCGGCGGTGATGGCTCGGTGCTCGGCTTGCTCTGGCGGGTGAAGGAGAGGCAGAGAGAGAGGGCGAGAGAGCGAGAGTGAGTGAGCGCGGTGGCTTTGCATCCCTTTTCTCGACCTGCTGGCCTGACCAGCCAGGTCAACGCCGGCATGCTACCACCACGCGGCGTGCACGGCCTGGGCCTAGTCGTCCACGATGGCCAGCCGATTTGAATCGGTGAAGTCGATTTAGTCGACTAAAACCACCATCATTGCTCTCCTCTATCTCCTAATTTGTGGCAAATGTTTGAAAACTTCAGTAATACAAAGTGTAGAGCTACATGAGTACTACAACTTTGCTATAATGATCATGGCCTAATTCGAGCTAGTTTTCAAACTACAGTGCTCTAAAGTGGGGTACTCTGAAACTGTAAACCGATTTAGGACTTAGCAAAATTTTCTAAGTTACAAACAGCATTGAGTTGAAACTTGTGAGCTCTATTTGACCATGTTATGCATTGATTTTGCTCATGACCCTTGAATAAAGTTTGTTACCCATGATGTGAACTACAACTTTTATTTAGATCACACAGCATGCAAACACTCTTAGCTACTGTTCAACTTTGGTCAAACTAGCATCATTTCAAAGTAAACCAACACTTAGAAGCAAAATTGACCCATGTCATGAATACAAACATTGCTCCAATTATCATTCTAGGTGTGTCTAAGGTATTTTGGTAACCTCACAACCATCTCATGCATCGATCACATATGATCACAAGCATAATTAAGTATATGAGCAACATCACATGTGATAAAGAGAAACTGAATAAAATGAAACTTCATATGCTCATGCTCATGAATGCTTGGATGATGCTTGTGCTCATGAAATGCAAATGTCAAATGCAATGCTTAACACTAGGGTGTTAGACAAGCGACCACCAATGCGGAGGATACTCGTGGTCCAAGTCCAACCCGGTGGGTGGGCGGGCTGGGCTAATCACCTAACCTTAACCACCAAGGCACGCCAAGGCCCGCTTCTCCCACCCAACATAAATACCCTCCCATCCATGGATCCACCTGGCAAAGGCTTAGCCTTCAGACCAAGATTTCAATCAATCACCCAAGCTCCCTCCCCCAAATCACCTCATCTCCCATCTCGTCGTTTCCTCGGACGCCTCCGACAAGTCACTCGACAGCGATTCTACCCGCGCAAGGTATCAACTTAGTTCACCACTCCAATCTATGTCTGATTTAGATGCTACTTTGATGCAGTTGGATTATGTTTACCATTAGATTTGTTTACCACTTCGATCTATGTCTAATTTAGATGTTGATGCGATTGGATTATGTTTATGCGGTTTGCATTGCCCTGGAATCTAGGGTTTCAAGAGATTCGGGATAAGGAGAGCATTCCCACTGATTAGGAGAGGCTCATCTTTGCTGGCATGTAGCTAGAGGATGGTCACACCATGGCTGACTACAACATTCAAAAGGTGTCTACCCTCCACCTTGTCTTGCGCCTGAGGGGTGGCATGCAGATCTTTGTCAAGACATTAACTGGCAAGACAACAACATTGGAGGTTGAGAGTACTGACACTCGACAATGTTAAGGCCAAGATTCAAGATAAGGAGGGCATTCCACCAGACCAGCAGAGGCTCATCTTTGCTGGCAAGCAGCTTGAGGATGGCCGCACCTTGGCTAACTATAATATCCAGAAGGACTCTATCCTACATCTAGTTTTACGCCTTTGAGGTGGGATGCAGATCTTTGTGAAGACACTTACTGGGAAGACTATCACACTTGAAGTTGAGAACTCTAACACAATTGACAATGTCAAGGCAAACATCTAGGACAAGGAGGGCATCCCACCTGACCAACAACGGCTCATCTTTGCAAGGAAGCAGCTGGAGGATGGACGCACATTGGCTGATTATAATATTTAAACGGAATCCACTCTTCATCTTGTCCTGCATCTCAGATGAGGGATGCAGATCTTTGTCAAGACCTTGACTAGCAAGACTATCACACTTGAGGATGATAGCTCTGACTCAATTGACAATGTCAAGGCGAAGATCTAGAACAAGGAGGGCATCCCACGTAACCAACAGCGGCTCATCTTTGCTGGGAAGCAGCTAGAGGATGGACGCACATTGGTTGATTACAATATCTAGAAGGAATCCACTCTTCTCTTGCTTGCATCTCAAAGGAGGGATGCAGATCTTCGTCAAGACCTTGATTGGCAAGACTATCACACTTGAGGTTGAGAGCTCTAACACAATTGACAATGTCAAGGCAAAGATCTAGGATAAGGAGGGCATCCCACCTGACCAACAGCGACTCATCTTTGCTAGGAAGCAGCTAGAGGATGGATGCACATTGGCTGATTACAATATCTAGAAGGAATCCACTCTTCATCTTGTCTTGCGTCTCAAAGGAGGGATGTAGATCTTTGCCAACACCTTAAAAGGATCTAAACAATGCCTAGAGGGGGTGAATAGGCATATCTAAAAATTTCTGTGTAATCTCAAAGTCAAATGTCAGTGACAGTCGGAAGTCCCGATAGTTTGGGCCAGAACTTTCGGCAGCCGGAAGTTCCGACGCAAACAGGCGGGAGTTCCGACACCTAAGAGAATAGCACTACAAGTGCTAAAACAAACTTTGAGTGAAAGATATCTTACAACCCCACTCTCTAGTGGTAAGATGAAGTGCTGGTGTTGCTCCTTTGACACCGGAAGGTCACCACTCCATAGATCGAGTCCAAACCCTACGAGGAGAGATAGGGAGGAAGACAAACCAACAAGAGCAAATATGATAGCACAAATCACAACAACAACAAGCACATGGGACACAAGAATTTATCTCAAGGTTTGGCAACCTCATAAAGGAGCTCCTACATCCTCATTGTTGAGGTGACCACAAAGGTCAAAGTCTCTTCCACATCCTTGCCTCTCTCAAAGCAACCACAAAGGTTACTTGAGCTTTCCACTAAGAAATTGAGGGTAATATAAACTTCCCAAGGCTCTTCCACAAGATGAAAGCTCTTGGGCGATGCCTAGCCAGCTAGGGTTCCAAGAACTCAAGAGTAACAGACGCAAATCCAACCGACTTGACGAAGAAATCAAGTGCTCAAGCTTGCCAAAGTAATTTTCTCACTCAATCCACTCTCCTTTCACTCAACACCCTAGGGAAATCGAAGATTGGAGCAAGGGGAGAGGAGAGGGGTGCCTTGAATGCTTGGGAGCTATTTTGGACGAAGGTTGGTGAGCAATGAATAAGTTAGTCCCGGTTAGAAGAGAGAAGAGAGCTATTTATACTCAAAGGAAAATCCACCCGTTCAGATCTGAGTTGGAAGTTTCGACACAGATCACCAGAATATTTGGCTCAATGCAAAACACTGTTCACACAGACAGACATGGTGAGCTAGGACTTTCGGCGGGACCCGTTCAGATCTGAGTCAGAAGTTTCCACTGGGCTTGCTCGTATATCGTTGGAACTCCCGGTGGTCGCTGGGACTTTCGTCTTCCATCGGGACTTCTGATAGACATGGTGAGCTAGGACTTCTGGCGGGAACCGACACTTATGGCACCTGGAACTCCCGACTCCCATCGAGACTTTCGACGAGCGAAGATCCGCAGGCAGCTAAGTCGTGAAGTGTCAGGACTTCCGGAGGGAGCCAGAACTTCCGGCACCCGGAACTCCCGACTCCCGTCGGGACTTTCGACGGGCGAAGATGCGCAGGCGGGCTGTGGCTAAGTCAGCAAGTGCCGAGACTTCCGGCACCAAACGTCGGGACTTCCGACTACCAAAAGTTCACAAACTTTGTCCAAGTGTTCGTGAGGTGATTTTGTGTCTCTCTTTTGTTTTTGTTTTTATGCTTGAGCACTCTATCTTCCTCAGACCACTTAAACTTGCATCCCTCTTTAGAGTATGGCATACCTAAACCCAAAACAAAATAAAAAGGCTTTGCAGAGCGCTTTGGGTTCATCCGCTTTTTGCACTTGAACAATTGAGGGATACCATTTCATCTTAGATCAACTCTTTTTAAGCTTTCAATAGACTAAAGCTGCAATATATTTCATTAAGATCTCATTAGCACCTAATTTGGATGTCATCAATACACCGAAACCCACATAGGAAGCAAATGCACTTTCAGACCTTGACTGACAAGACTATCATACTTGAGGTTGAGAACTCTGACACAATTTACAAGGTCAAGGCGAAGATCCAGGACAAGGAGGGCATCCCACCTGACCAACAATGGCTCATCTTTGCTGGGTAGCAGCTGGAGGATGGACGCACATTGGCTAATTACAATATCCAGAAGGAATCCACTCTTCATCTTGTCCTGCGTCTCAGAGGAGGGATGCAGATCTTCATCAAGACCTTGACTGGCGAGACCATCACACTCGAGGTGGAGAGCTCTGACACAATTGACAATGTCAAGCCGAAAATCCAGGACAAGGAGGGCATCTCACATGACCAACAGCGGCTCATCTTTGCTGGGAAGCAGCTGGAGGATGGGCGCACCTTGGCTTACTACAACATACAGAAGGAAACCACTCTTCGTCTTGTCCTGCATCTTAGGGGGGCATGCAAATCTTTGTCAAGACGCTGACAAGACAATCACGTTGGAAGTGGAGAGCTCTGACACCATTGACAATGCCAAGGCCAAAATCCAGGACAAGGAAGGGATTCCTCCATATCAGCAGAGACTCATCTTCACTGGGAAGCAGCTTGAGGACGGGCGTACCTTGGCAGATTACAACATCCACAAGGAATCCACTCTTCATCTCGTCCTGCGACTCTGTGGTGGCCGTGTTAACTGAGGTAGTAGTAATGTGTCCTGCTACGAAGTTAATTCTATGGTTGTAACTTCTGTATTGTGGACAGACAGACATATCCAGGTCTACGAAGTGTTTCAGTTTCGCCGTGTAAACTTTCTATATATAACTGGTGTGTAAACTTTCTATATAATCTGTTGCGTTCGTACTAGTATCTCTTCAGATGTAACTTTGTTTACTTATGTAAAATCATGCTCCTCGGATTCTTTAGGGCATGTTCGGTTAAGCTGAAACGTGGCTAGGAATAATTCCAGTTAACGACGTCTATTCAAATTAGAATACAACTCCAGCCAGAAATATTTCCGGGGACTGTTCCCCTTCAACCGAACGGCCCCCCAGTGGTCCCTAGGTATGCTACCGTTTCAGTGAGGGAGTGTAGCTACTATTGCTGCTATTTTAACAAATTAACATATACATTTAGCAGAGGCCTGTCTGTTTTTAACAAATTAACATATGCATTTGGCAGAGGCCTGTCTGTTTTTCGCGTTTGTTGACTGGACTAGATATGTGCTTATAAGAATCCCCCCCGCACACAAAAAAAAAAACTATGTGCTTATAAGTTGATTTATTTTGTTTGAAAGCAGGCATTTAAAAAAAATGAAGGCAGTCGATTTAGGATGCTGGAGCATTTGCGTTAGTTGACTTATGTGATGGGACCACGGACCAGGAGAGTTTATGTTTGAAAGCAGGTTATATTGATCAGTATATGTTGAAAGCAGGGAATTTAGTATGCTCAGTAAAAGTTACATTGATCTATCTATGTTTGAAAGCACGCTATATTGATCAGTATAGTATGTCTGAAAGCAGGGAATTTAGGATGCTCAGGCATTTGCATTTGTTGATTTAACTGATGGGACTACTAGCAGTAACTTTAGGTGCTTAATTAACAAGTTATATTGATCTTTATATGTTCAAACCAGACGTCTAGGATTACCTGTTCGCTTCAACTACTTTTCAGTCAACGAACAATGTTTTCCTCTCATAACAAATCAACATAAGTATCAGCATAAGTTAAATTTCAGCATAAGCGAACACGGTCGATATATTCATTCATCGGCTGTGCATTCTCCTACCCCGGTCCCGTGCTGCGCAGACGTGCAGTTTCCCGGTTGAGAAATGTTTGCTGGAGCCCGACATTTTACGATTTGTTTTCCCTTGAACGCAGGTGATGAGCGATCAATTTAATAGCATAAGATTGTCTTTGACATTTTTACCATTTGTGATGCGCATGGTTTCCCTTGAACGCGGGGAATGACCCTGCTTGCTTTCGCTTGAAAGCAGGACAAACTTGTCATTAATGTCATGCGGAGAATGACTAGCTTGAAAACGTACTTGTAGGCTTGTAGCCAGCGAATACCCGCCGACTCCTGTATATTCTACTGTAGATGACTAGGCATGTAGATGTGTGACCTGGGTGCGAGACTGCGAAGTGCGAGGGCCAGCAGCCGATACAGTCCCTTTTGCAACTTGGCCGGGTTGATGTCCTAGCTGTGAAGCTGTGATAAAACCATAAAATTAGCCTAGCTATCATGAACGGCCAAGGATAGAAGAATGAGCTGTATATATATACACACCCAATTCTCTGCTTCGGCACTCGATTCAATCGATCCTTTCATCGCGTGCCTGCTGGCTGCTGCGGTGCAGCCAGTGCATATCCGTCCAACCACCCATCCACACACGGGTTCCTGCAAATTCATACTGGAGTCGAGCTTACTTATCCTTATTCATGCCACCATCAGTAACCGGTTTTAAGTTTAAGACCCCGTTCGCTTCAAAAAAACAAACCAAAACACTATTCCGACTAATTTATTGTGAGAGAAAAATACTGTTCCGAATAAAAAAAACCCAGAAATGTTATACAACACACGTGTGTTTTAGCAACAAAGAACACATGAATTTTTAGTCACCGAATCATTGCCTCGGTTATCTGCGTCCGTCAGATCTACAAAACAGTAAACGCGAACGCCAGAGAGAGACGATGCACGTGGTCGTGTCAGGTGGCTGGTCACATCCGTGAGAGAGAGAGGACGTGAACGCGAACGCGAATCGCTCAGGTGGCCCCACAACACGACCCATGACGAACGAGCAGCAATAGAACCAATCGCTCTGTAATTTATTCTTCCATAAAAAAATATTTTCTGTGATATGTGATTTGTGATCTATAGATCTATGATCTTGTAATTGTCTGAAGGTAGAAGAAAGCTAGAGGTAGAAGAAGAATGGAAGCTGTTGGATCTTAATCTTATGGTGCAAAAAAATTCATGTGTTGAAATTGTATAAAACACATGGTTGTACAGTAGACAGACTCTAAAAAAAACTAAAAAAGACGGATTATAAAAGAAATGAACAAGACCTAAGAGTCATTAATTAATGCAGCTTTGCGAGTCAACGCTTAGGATGGTGGCTGCGTCCTCCAGCTGCAAACGCTGAACGTTCCCAGCTCCGCGAGCTCGTACTCGTACGTGAAGACGCAGCTCCATCTGCAAGTCAAGACCCGATGTGAAAGCGAGCGCGCGGCGGAAGTCCAGGGACGCGCATCTCGTCGCGGAGGCCCTGCCCTCTGCAATTCATACAGTACGAAGAGAGCGAGGCCTTGATTGGATGCGCTTGTATTCGTTTCAATCCCGTCACGTGGATTTGCATTCAAACAAGATCGGAAAGGGGATGGAGAGTGCTTTGTCTGCAAGCCTGCTGAAAAGAGGGAATTCCTGTTCGTGGCGGCGCCGGCGTGGTCGTGGGTTCCTCTTATCACAATCTCACTTGGCCGCCTGCCTTCCTGGAGTCCTGGACTGCTGGGCTGTGTCACGATGCATGCGCTGTGGCCTGTGGCACGTGGTAGGAGAATGGCCAGTTGGCCACCACTGCCACGCGGGTTTTGCTTCCCTCTATGAAGCTGCAGGCAAAAGAGCTGAGATATTTGTTTCTTGATCTCGAGTGCCAGACGTTCACCAGACACCAGTCGAATCTAATTTAGGTTTTGGAGTTAAATAATGTGCCACACTGACAGTCCCCTTAACGTTCGACCCGAGGCATGCATTTTGTCCCTCTAGCCTAGCCGGTTGGACAAGGTCAGAGATTTTTTGGTGCTAGTCGTTGGACTAGGAACCAACATTCGTGGATCCAAATGCTGGCGGCGTCTCTCGTTCGAGGTCGGCGTAGCCGTTTGGCCGGCCAAAATTTCAGCGTAGCCGCTACAATTAGTTAAAGTACGACAGCATGTTCGTTTGACTGTGACTTGTCGTAAATGATCGTAAATTTTCAGCCGGAGCAGTATTTTTCTCTCACACAAACCAGCCAGCGGTACTTCTTTACGAACCAGTAACTATACGAATCAGCCAACCGAACAAGCTATGAATGCGTGGGTCTTTGCAAAGCACTTGCAGTAAACGGGGGTTGAGGAGTTTCGTCGACTGGCACAGCTGGCTGCTGCTTCACACGCACTCGGCACTCCTACATGCTACAGTTTTCTTGACTGGAAACCTGCTGCCGGACATTGTACGCATATCCATATTCTGACGGTGTTGCAGATTTGAAGGGGTCCACCCGGAGTCCCGGACCAGATCCTTATGCGCACCTTGGTCCGGACTCCGGACTCCGGAGCCATGGGGCAATGGAAATATGGAATCAAGCGCTACGCATGTGCTTAGCACAAGAACAGTACAGACAAACCGGATATCGATCCTATTAGCCATTCCCAGCCAATCATGGGGCGCCTTGCATCATCTCCCCCCTCTCGGGAACTACGTCTACGTCCCCGTCCGTCGGTCTGGATCCAGGCTGCAGCGCCGTGCAGTTTTTTCGGGTGCTTGGACTTGTAAAGTTGCAATGCAAGCAAATTACTCCGTCCACACCAGGCAGCTAGCAAAACCGGCCGAAAACGCCAGGTGAGCGAGGTGAGGCTCCTGGTTCCTTTCACCCGCCCGCCCCGTGTAGCCGAGCTTTTCCCGTCGGGTGCCGGATTGCACATGAAAACCCAACCGCGGACGCGCTGTGCAGTCTGCAGTTTGCCGTCGGACCACTGCAGCATCAACACGTCGTGATCTAGTACGCTGCTAGCTTGCTGCCCGTGCAATGCGATGCGACCTGGACGGCGACGTACACACATGTGAAGTTATAGAGCAGTTTACTGTTTCGCATATGAACCTTTACAGGAAATATAGCAACCTTGTTCAGCATTACATGTTTCAAACGTTACAAAAAACAGGACATCAAATCAACAAAAGTTCGATCAACATAAGTTCACTTCGGTAGAATACTAGCAGTAGTTCATAACATGAAAATTAAAATATTACAAGCCAACAGGCAATAACCCAACAACACTCCTTCAAATCGATAGCTTCTAGCTCTCCTCTTAGTGAAAAGCGTGACTCGTGGCATGGTCGAGAAAACTGATAGCTGCTAGTTCGAGACTCCAGACTGGTCTCCTTATAAATGGTGAGTGCACCAAGTTTTGCAAGAAGTATAAACGTTGTTTCTGTTTGGTGTGACTCGAAAACCAACACCGAAGCCGAATACCAAACTTTCTAGAAATGCAAACTGACACCGAACTGAAAAACCGACATTTCGGTCCGATGTCGGTTCTATGATCGGTCTTCCATGTAGATGTGTCAGTCGTACGGGGATATGTGATTTTTCAAAACCAGTGATACGTTGATACAAAAATATAATTGTCGGTGTTTCGAATTACCAACCAGTAAATTTCTAATATTACGCGTCTGACTCGGAATTGATGTGCTTAGAGGACACGAGATTTATACTGGTTCGGGCAGAAAAGTCCCTACGTTAAGATAAGGATCCCTTGATGTTTTACTTTCATGTTAGAAACCATTATCATAACATTGACCCCTTATATCAATAATATTAAGGCCGAAGGAGTTCATAGCCTCAACCATTACATTAAAAAGCTCCAAACCAGATGTGTCATCCACCTTCAAGAACCCCAAAAAATATTCCTCGATTTTTATTTGGGCATCAGACAAATTAACACATCGAACTAACAAAGTTATTTGTTCTTGATGACTCACATCGGGGGTGCACTCGGATTCTTGCTAGTGCTAGACTTGAAGATCTCACCGCAGAAATAAAATACTTTGTCAACATTCTTTGAATAAATTAACCATTTTCTATCATGTAACTTAGTTTTCTAGAATAATGGGCATATGAAAAATGTCTTGAGGCAGCATCATGAGGGAATTTGATGTTCTCTTCTCTTATAGGCCCTTTCTCCACTAATATGTCTCATGGTTTATTATCAAGTTTATCCCAATTTCTTGGATCATAAATATCCAAAGTGTAAACCGGTTGCTCATCAATACTAGTAGATTATTCTTGTGCACCCGATGCATGAACGATGTTCTCAAGGTCACTTACATTGTTACCATCGACACCGATGTTGACATTTTCTTCCCCATTCTCATTAGTTGGTTCATCTCGAGCAACTATCACCAGCTCATCAACATTCGTCGAAGCAGCTGTACTACTCTTGAAAAAATTATCAATAGATCCTCTTTGTGATTCTATCAATGCATCCACACGTCTTTTCCTTTTCCTTTTCCTTTTGTCATTACCAAATTCGAACTTTCTAAATGACATTATTTCCTACTATCCTGAAATGTAAATAAACACAAAATAGTTTAAAAGTGAAAGAGTATGTAACTTGAAACGTACAAATAAATTAATCATCAATATGTGTAGCAACGGTGCTTACCTTTGGATGGATGTGGACTGATCCTTTCTGTCCTCTACCAATTGTCGTGGTGTGGATCTTGCATGATGATAGATAAGGGCACAACGGATCAAGGATCACTGATGATTGATAGGATCATGGGATCGTCAGATACTCAGATCGAATAGAAATATAGAATAGTTAGGGAGCATAAGAAGTGTACAGTTGCTCGATTACCTCCTGAGTCCTGATGTGTTGCGTTGCTTCCGGCAGCCGCGGCGCTGCGCGTTCGCTCTGTCTTCCGAGCGGAATAGGGCGACACCACACCAGAGTCGAGGCTCAGGCCTGCACTACTTCTGTATGACTGTATTTGGGCCATAGAAGCCCACGAACGTATACATACCAACCAGAAACTAAGCGCGGCGTTGGCGTGCAGCTGCTAGTATTAGGCTACCTCGCAATGCCAACGTGGACTAGAAAGGACTGCATACGCATTAATGTAGGATGTTTCAATCATAATGATATTCTAGAAATAGATGCATTTCAAAGGAGGTAAAGAGATGGACATTCATGCAGATAATTAGAATCGCATTAAATCATGGTAGGATGAATCCTTAAAAAATTACTACATGAAGAAAAATAAGTAGGATCAGACGTATAAAATGTGGTTGTACTTAAATATATTGTATCTTTTCTGAACTCCAAAGTGAGTGTTTATGGTCTTTGAGAAATATAAAAAGTAGGAAAGGCAGCAGAGAGATTTTACAACCTATGCCTGTGGACACTTGACTGTACTCCTCTAGAGATGCTGGTACGGATTGGAAAAAAATTCAATTTTAGTAAAGAGATCAGATGTCAACCTTTAGAAATCACGGTCACCACTTAACACTTGTTACAATCTCTTTGGCATAAGTAGTGAGCTGAAAGTGAGTTGCTTGCCTATGCTCTGCATCATTAGCCGCCCCCTTTGCTGACTCCACCGCTGCCCCTGGATGGAGTCATAGCATGGAGCACAAAACCGATTTATCATAATCAAACCAATCATCAGCAGTTGCCTGCTACAAACAAGTAGGTATGGGGATGAAATTCACGTGCAAAAAAACTAAAATAGAATTAGAACTGAAATCCACGAAACATCAATTAATCAACACATTTTGCTCATGCCCTATTCCAGCTATCCTGCGTAGAATGGAAATCAATTAGCCAACGACCATGGCACAAAAGAAAGAAAAAACCTCTCACGCACGCACGCAAGAAAGATCGAAGCAAGGAAGATTCAGAGTTTTTTTTACAGGAGGTTTGTGACCCCCTACTGGAATTCAGAGAAAAATGGAAATGATTTCTTTCCCCACTCTTGAGGATCGCACATAATCTGAGGATGGCGTTGTTCCATAGGAGGAAGACACCCTGAGCATGATCTGGATATAACTTGTGAGCTAAGGGCAAGCCTCAAATTTTATAGTCCAATCAGCATAGGTTCACCACAAAGCCTCCACTAATCCTAGAAATCCATTTCATAGCTTCTTCGCGTTGTAGTTGAAGCAGAGGCCGAGGCCGGTGAACCCTAGGTCCTCGTACTCCCACGCCCCGAGCCACTCACCGCATATAGAATAGAACTGACAAAGGACACATAATATAAGTTCTTTGTTCTGATTTATTATGCCATAAGCCCTAAGATAGCATAGGCAAAAATAATCATTCACGTATGATCACACCAAGAAGCAATCAATTTTTAGATGCAGTCTATAGTTCAATAAAATACAAGCTAGTGCCAGCTGACAGGAAAAGCAAGCTTCCAGGACCTAAGCTAGAAGTTAATCCTGTTACCTAGGTTCTACACTTGCTAAACCAAACCACTCTGATAAAGTATGAGTCTATCAAAAATTATGAGGAACCATCATAGTCATAGGTACAGGACAGGTGGTCCTTTGTCAAACTATTCAACAGGACATAATGCAAAGATACTATTTAATGTCTACAAAAATTTAATATTTTTCGCAACATAAGACAACTAAAGCATATAAATCATTACAATGCAAAGATGATTGTGCATATGCATTTCTCCAGGTAAGGCCACATCACAACAGATCCAATAAAATTGGTGTTGCAATTTGTAGAGCCCTAGGGAATTTTTTTTGCATTTATCAAATTCTACACATTATAATAAATAAAGAATTTTTTGGCTAGAGTAACATATGCAAACATATTTTCACGGGTAGAGGATAAAGTTATGAATCTAACAAAATTATTTCACATTATTTGGATCTACAATTATTTTCCTAGGATTTTCACAAGTCTCTGCATGGATTTGTATAAATGTGCAAGTTCTCATTAGCTTGTACTGCTCATCTTTTGGAGAGGAGGAAGGAGCAAACCTGCCGTATATCACATCAAAGAGCATTCAAAGTGGTGCGTCCGGCTCGCAGCGTCGCGCTGCTAGCCTGCCTCCCACGTCCGCCCGACTCGCCGCTTGCGCCTTTTGCTGCTTGTAGCGCCCGGGGTCGCCGTGGGATGGGGCCCGATGGGGATGGCGTGCCCGAGCTGCACGTCCGCGCCGGGGTGGCCGCAGGGCCCGCAGCTGCCGTACCCGCCCCCTCCCCCCGCCTGCTCTGAGGTGGTCGGAGCCGCCACGTCCGCACCCCCGCTCGTGCCGGGGCCGCCGCGCCCGCACCCTTGCCCGAGCCAGGGTCGCCGGGGCCATTTGGGCCGCCACCCTTACCGGGAACCCGCGCTCGCACCCTGCCCGCGCTGGGAGGAGGAGGGATGTGCCGGAGCGGGCAAAGTATCAGCCCGCAAAGGCTCGCACTGGCTCGGGTTGACGATAAAGCGGGTACGAGACCCGACCGATCCACAATCAGACGGATCATATCGCTTTCTCGCCTGATCCAACGGCTCTCGGCTTAGCGGACGACGTGGCACGACGGTTTACCCGCTTTTGGGGTGCACGAATCCTTTATAGAGATACTAATGCAGGGTGAGGCCTATGGCAATCCGAGGCCAAGTGAGGTGGCGACCCTGCACACCCCGGGGCCGGCCCTGCTCGTGATCTAGCGGGAAGCTCGCTGTGCATTCACATGGAGAAAAGCTAAAGGATCTGGATTTTGACAAGCAAAGATTGAAACAGTGTCAGATTCCATCGATTTCCCATTCAAACAGTATCAGCATTCTGCATTCACCTTCTTTTGACCGTCATAAAAGGCGCGGCCAGATAGCACTGCACAGGCCGCATGACGACGCCTCTCCCGGTGCCAGTTGATTAAATTAGTATTAAGTCACCATCACGGCATCACCGTGCTGAAAGCATCGATAAATACGGTGGAGACGCTTGCGGGAGCTGAGAGTGCGCCTCTCTTTGCTCGCCCAAAGCAAACCACGCGCAGGCGCAGCCAGTACCGGCTTGGCATTCAATCCGCCCACGCGCAATGGGCGAGATGGGCACGGACCACCGCGGTCTGGCCGAGGCCGAGCCCGAGGCCGTCGGCGGCGCCGTCAAGGAGGAGGGCATCCTCGATGACGACGACGACGAGGAGACGTCGCCGATCGAGGAGGTGCGGCTGACGGTGCCGACGACGGACGACCCGTCGCTGCCGGTGTGGACGTTCCGGATGTGGAGCATCGGGCTCTTCTCGTGCGCGCTCATGAGCTTCCTCAACCAGTTCTTCTCCTACCGGACGGAGCCGCTCGTGGTGACGGGGATCACGGTGCAGGTGGCGTCGCTGCCCGTGGGCCACTTCATGGCCCGGGTGCTGCCGCGCACCAGGTTCCGGGCGCCCGCGCTGCTGGGCGGCGGGGAGTGGAGCCTCAACCCGGGGCCCTTCAACATCAAGGAGCACGTGCTCATCTCCATCTTCGCCAACGCCGGCTTCGCCTTCGGTGGAGGCAGCGCCTACGCCGTCGGCATCATCAACATCATCCGCGCCTTCTACGGCCGTCACATCTCCTTCCTCACCGCCTGGCTCCTCGTCATCACCACGCAGGTTGCTACCCAGCTCTCTGCAATTATCGTTCTCACCCTATCAGCTAGCAAGCCAGCTGACATTTCTCGCTCTTGCTTCAATGGCTGGCTTCAATTCAAGGTGCTCGGGTACGGGTGGGCAGGGCTGATACGCAAGTACGTGGTGGAGCCGGCGCACATGTGGTGGCCGGGCACGCTCGTCCAGGTCTCCCTCTTCCAGTGAGCACACCAGTTTAACCCTACACTATTTTTTACTTCAGTACAATCAGTAAGCTGGTGCTGTGCTACCTTTCTCTGTTGTGGGATTCCGCTTTTTGAATTTTTCTGCTACCGCGTTCTTCAGTTTGGTTGGATTTTGGTTGCCTTTTGTGGTTGGATTATCGGACGCCGGCGACGGCGACGCATTCTTGGCTTCCTTGAATTTTATTATTACAGTTCTTCACCTCTGGACTCTGTTGGTCGTTTGGAATCTCCTACAGCTGCACACGCATGGCAGCTCGTGCGCGTCCGTTGCATTGCATAGAGCATCTAGTAGTATACTAATCTGTAAATATTTGCGCATAGTAAACTGACAAAACTTGTGATATAACCAAAAACTGGGAAGCTGGAGTAAGAAAGAAAATTTAATCTGGACATTTTTTTAACGTGCCGTAGCACATAGTATTTCATTAGGAGAAAGAAAATTCGCTTCTTATTCAACTCTCACCGGAATCACTCCACAATCAATTTCCGTTTGCTCCCCCATCTCATTCCACCAGAATCACTCTAGTAGAAAACTAGGAAGCTGGAGTTAAGAATCAGAGAGTGAAGCACTGCCAAACTAGTCCCAACATTTTGCTGTTTCTTGGAAACATATGTAAGCACTAAGCAGCGTTGTCACCAAAGTTGGTCCCAGAACAGAAAATTTAATCCGACTGGCCGATGACATTAAATCGTTAACACGACAAAAGCATAGCATGGTTAAATAAAGACGAAGAATCTTAAGAGCATCATGACGCATGATTGCATTAAGTAGCTACTAGGTTCGCAGTGTCATTTCAGTTGGACAGCCTCTTTCTCTTTAAGATGGTCCTCTCAACGCTCAAGTAGGAATAGATCAGCAGAGGACTTGCTACGGTACTAGCCCACCATGAACGTAGGAGTGCAGCCACTACTGGATCTAGTCATGATGGGCTATGGATTGGCTGCACAAGTGCCAGATCATGGAATCCCCAACTATACATTGTTCAGTGCTTGGAAAGATAAGCTTGTGAACACGTGTCCCCACTCCCCAATAGGGGTGGTTAATCCAGGGGCTATAGTTTAATCATTTTCACAACGAACGTTCATATGCTAATCAGAAGAACTAAACATGAACTAATTATAAAATTAAGGGGGTGTTTGGTTTAGGCGGCTAAACTTTAGTCCCTCTTAAATGGTTTAGTCCCATTTATTTACTCCAGAGTTGCTAGAGAGGACTAAATCCCTTTTAGTCCCATTTAGTCATGGCGTTTAAGTAAAAAGTGACTAAATAGGACTAGATTTAGGAGCTCCTAGCTAAATCAAACACCCCCTAATTGCACATATGGAGACTTTTTTGCGAGACAACTTATTAATCCTAATTAATCTATCATTAGCACATGTTACTGTAACACCACATTATCAAATCATAGACTAATTAGGTTCAATAGATTCATCTCGTAAATTAGTCTTCATCTGTGCAATTAATTTTACAATTAGTCTATGTTTAATACTCTAAATTAGTGTCCAAACATCCGATGTGATAGGGACTAAAAATTAGCCCTTGTCATATCAAATGTTTGGATCCTAATTAGAAGGACTAACATGAGTTAATTATAAAACTAATTGTAGAAGCCGTGGCTAATTCGGGAGATAAATCTATTAAGCCCAGTTAATCTATAATTAGCATATGTTTACGGTAGCATAACATTGTCAAATTATAGACTAATTAGGCTCAATAGATTCGTCTCCTGAAATAGCCATCATTTATATAATTAGTTTTATAATTAACCTATATTTAATACTTCTAATCAGTATCAAACACTTTATAATCTCACGTATCTAGATGCATGTTAGACCAATGATCAAAGTCTCCATGACAAGACCCAGTGGAGGAGGCCAAAGCAGCCTTCTGCCTTCATGCGGCATGCCCCAGACCCACGCGCGTAGCGTTCCCTCACTCGAGTCCACGCGGACAGCGATTGCCTGGATCTGCCGCGTTTTTCTGCCAGTTCTTGACAAACTCGCCAAACTCGCTTGGGGCCTTGGTTAGATCACCTCCAAATTCTAAGTTTTTTCACTTTCTCTCCATCACATCAATTTTTAGCCGTTTGCATGTAGTATTAAATGTAGGTAAAAAAAAAAACTAATTACACAGTTTAGTTGAAAATCACGAGATGAATCTTTTGAGCTTAGTTGATCCACGATTGGACAATATTTACCAAATAAGACGAAAACGCTACTATTCATCGGATTGCAATTTTTTGCAATCTAAACGTGGCCTGGGTCTTGTTTAGATGGTGGTCAGGAATTAGTATTTAGCACTGTAGCACTTTCGTTTGTATTTGACAATTATTGTTCAATCATAGCTTAACTAGGCTTAAAAGATTTGTCTCGTAATTTACAATCAAACTGTACAATTATTATTTTTTTATCTACATTTAATACTCTATGCATGTGTCAAAGATTTCATACGATGAAAAAAGAGCGAAAAAACTTATTCTAAACAAGGCCTCGGTTTCTGCGCGAATACGACCCTTTACCGCAGCCGGCTGCCTGCGCGATGTGAACGCGCGCTTGGCTGCATGTTCTGACCGAGGGGACGCCGGAGGAGCAGGGGGAGGAGAGTAGGAGACCTTGCATCTCTGAAAAGTGAAAAGAAACTGTGCCGCGAGTCCGCAAGTGGGGCCATGTTTAGATTGCAAAAAATTGTAACCCGATGAATAGTAGTATTTTCGTTTTATTTGGTAAATATTGTCTAATTATGGATCAACTAAATTCAAAAGATTCATCTTATGATTTTCAATTAAACTGTGTAATTAGTTATTTTTTTACCTACATTTAATGCTCCATGCAAATGGCTAAAAATTGATGTGATGGAGAAAGTGAAAAAACTTGAAATTTGGAGGTGATCTAAACAAGGCCTGGGTGGATTGGATTTCAGAAGCTGACAGCTCTGTGTGTGGTCCAGGTCCAAGTGGCCTTGAAAAGTGCACTTGCACATGCTTATAGGCCCACGTTCCTGCCCCTAGAGCAAGGCTAATAATACAGTCGGTTTTTTGTAGCTTTTTTTCAGCCCACTCATATAGTAGTTAGCTCTTTACAGTTAATACATGGTCCACTTGTCTCTCTCACAGATTTTCTTGGTTCTTGTGCCTAAACCGGCTGTAAGCTTACAGCCCACTTCTCTTCTCTCTCCTCCCCTCTCTTCTTCACCTCAGCATTTAGTCGGCTTACAGCTGCTATTATACTTGCTCTTATGTGATGGGCTCTAACTTGGATTTTGTTTATGCATACGTACTGAAAACAAATAAACAACAAGGTGTTGTGGTGTGGGTTTGTACAGCAACTAAACAAATTATTGTCGGTCTTAGTACTGCTCTGACATTTCGCTGCTAAAATTGTTTGAACAACAAGGGTGATCATCTAGGTTAGGTTATGTTGTTGCGAAGGGATCCGAAATCATATGCTAACTGACCAGAGACGGTCGGCTGCAAATACAGTATAATGTGAGGCAGAAAATTGAAGTGTACTACCTCTGACCCAAAGAGAATCTAATCCTATGTTTAGATCAAGTTATTTTTTTTTTAATTTAGCTAGATTTATATATAAAAAAACTCCCTCGTTTGCTCCACATCCAAAGCACATGTCTGTGGGCAACTCATCTGACGGAGCTACGGTGCCGCTGTTTAAGGGTGGGTAGGGGTTCGAGGGTTTTCTCGATCTGCGTGAGAAGATCTTCTTAAGCCAGAATACCGGGGGCTGTTTAGCCCCGTGGATCGAGTTTTTTTTAAATAGTATTAATATTTGTATGTCCAAATTGATTTATTATGAAAATACATATTATAATAATCTACGGATACTTATTACGCATAGATATTTACTGTATATATGGTTAAACTTAAGATTGATTGACCCATCGAAAAGTGTGAGTTACATCTTCTTGTGATGGGAGAGTATATTATAAGCATGGTTTTATGTTGTATCAATTTTTTATATTACCCAATTCTTGTGTAGAAAATAACGGGCTATAAGATAGGACAATATATTACTCTAATTGGAATTTGAAACAGGACCATCAATGGTTACCCATGAACCATTTTTTGTCTGCATAACCAACCTTGTGATCAGTTGAAATCTCGATAAATTTTGAATAGCTGCATCTTTTCATTGTAAATTGCTTGCACTGAGATGAGAAATACTTAATTTTTGTACACCAATCTGATTAAAGAAAAGGGAAAATTGATGGGGGACTGTCCTCTATCATTTCACGACATCGTATTTTAGAAATACCACTGACAATAGCACTAATCATGTGTCCTTAATGTTGAATCAGGGCATTGCATGAGAAGGACGAATCCGCCAAAGCCTCACGCCAGATCTCTCGTTCCAAGTTCTTCGTGGTGGTGCTCGCATGCAGTTTCGCTTGGTACGCCGTGCCGGGCTACCTCTTCCCGACACTAACGTCCATCTCATGGGTGTGTTGGGTCTTCTCCAAGTCCGTGACGGCGCAAGCAGTTGGGGTCGGGCATGAAGGGCCTTGGTCTTGGTGCCTTCACACTCGATTGGACCGCTGTCGCCTCATTCCTCTTCAGTCCCCTCATCTCACCCTTCTTTGCTATCGCCAACGTCTTCTTTGGCTATGTTTTCTTTCTCTACGTGATCATGCCTATAGCATATTGGGGGTTCGACCTGTACAACGCCAAGACATTCCCTATCTTCTCCTCGCACTTGTTCATGTCAAATGGCACCAACTACGACGTCAAATCAATTGTGAACAATCGGTTTGAGCTTAACTGGGACGCTTATGACAAGAATGGCAAAGTCAACCTCAGCATATTCTTTGCACTCAGTTATGGGTTCAGCTTCGCCACCATTGCGGCCACCATCACTCATGTCGGATTCTTCTATGGAAAGTATGGCATCTCCACTTAATATATGAGAAAAATACTCTATACAACATGCTTTGATTACGTGCAACCCGAAATAAAAAAGGACTCTACTTACATGTGGCGTCTTAATGGAATGCCTGATTCTAATAAGTTAATTTGTTTCAAAATGGGTATGCCGATGTCCAGGGAAATCTACGACCGTTTCAAATCATCGCAGAAGGAGAAGCCTGACATCCACACGAAGCTGATGAAGAAGTACAGTGAAATCCCAGCATGGTGGTTTTACTCGTTGATGGCTGTTGTCAATTACAGCGTCCCTCCTCCTCTGTACTGTACTGAAGCGTGAGGTACAACTCCCGTGGTGGGGCCTCATTTTCGCATGTGGCATGGCATTCATCTTCACACTTCCCATCAGCATCATCACTGCGACAACCAACCAGGCAAGTAACACGTTTGCATGTTTTATGTTCTTTTAAGAAAATAAAACATAAAGGATAGATGTTTGAGGTATTGCCATGCATGGTGATAATCTATGCACAAAAAGGTTGACATACCCTCCAAAATGCCTTCTGCAGTCGCCTGGTCTGAATGTGATCACTGAGTATGCCATGGGTCTAATTATGCCGGGCTCTCCTATCGCCGTTGTCTGCTTTAAAGTCTATGGCTACATGAGCATGGCACAGGCTGTTGCCTTCCTCTCGGACTTCAAACTTGGCCACTATATGAAGATCCCTCCGAAGTCCATGTTCCTTGTTCAGGTATAAATAAAGACCCCCAAATGTAGTGTTCTTGTAAATGAATTGGTGAGTTGCATAAAAGAAACAAAAGGTACTAATCTTCAATTACTGTATTTACATAGTTTGTTGGCACCATTGTGGCTGGCACGGTCAACATTGGGACGGCATGGTGGCTGCTCGGCTCCATCCACGACATCTGCTCAGATTCACTCCCACCAGATAGCCCCTGGACATGTCCTAATGACCGTGTGTTCTTCGACGCATCAGTCATTTGGGGCCTTGTCGGTCCAAGGCGCATCTTTGGGCCAGATGGGAACTACGGCGCCCTCAACTGGTTCTTCCTCATCGGCCTAGCAGGCCCAGTTATCGTATACGCTTTCCATAGGATGTTCCCCAACCAGAAGTGGATTCCATTGATCAATCTTCCGGTGCTCTTTGGTGCAACAGCCTACATGCCTCCAGCGACGGCTGTGAACTATAACTCATGGCTGCTTATTGGTACCATCTTCAATTTCTTCGTGTTTCGATACCGGAAGAGGTGGTGGACGCGGTACAACTACATTCTCTCCGCTGGGCTCGATGCCGGAGTTGCATTTATGGGGATCGTGCTGTACTTTTCGCTAACCATGGAAAACAAGAGCATCGATTGGTGGGGTACCGCAGGAGAGCACTGCCCTCTTGCCTCGTGTCCTACTGCTAAAGGGGTGGACTTGGGTGATGGCACCTGTCCAGTCTTCTAAGCCTGGAGTTTAAGCTCTCAACATTTTGCTGCAAGTTTAGCAATGATCAGTTCCAGTTATGTTGATGCCATAGATTCGTGGTATATACGTGGAGTATAATGCAACTCACTTGTGTGTAAAGGGTCATATTTGTTGGATATATTATGTGCTTGACCCATATAATTTTTAGTAAATCAAATAAAACTCTAGTGGTTCGTAACATTAAGCGTTGTATGGTGTAATACCGTACGAGATTTTGATTGAATGTTGACTCAGCTTATTTGGATGGAAATTATCCATCTTAATTGAGAAGCTGAGAAAATAACACAAGCGCGCCGCCGTCGGCGGCCGGGCCAGGGCTGTGGCGGGTGGCGAGCGGACGGGCGGGCGTGGCCAGGTTTTGCCACTTAATCCACATAATTATGAGAGTTTCTCTCCTTTACGGTGGAGGCGAGTTGATTGCGCCAGTTATCGTGTCTCCGTCTCCTGAGATCGTCCGCTGGCTTTCTCCCTCCCTGCCGCAGGCATAGAAGTAGATGTCCTTCGTTAGTCCTCTCTCCTCTTCGCTTCCGAGAGACCACATCTCAGCCGCCCTTTGGCTTTTCCCGTCCCGTAATTCTGCGCGCACGGAGCAGCGGGAGAGTAGGTGCCTCCAGAACCCTCGTCCGCCTGCGAACCTTGCACGGGGTGTGTGGCGATTAGGTTTTTGGGGAGCGATTTCGCGACTGCTCGTCCGACGTCTTCTTTCTGGTGATCGCTCGCGGAACAGCAAGGTGTCTTCTTCCTGGTGACCGTTCGTAGGACTGCACTACGAACAACTTCCTGCATCGACTATGGTCCACGACTTCGAGCAACGCACTATGTCTGGTGCGAATGGAGCCTCCGATGCCCTCGGCATGGGACCCTCCGCTGGGTACACTCTTAACTCTGTGATTACCGTACTTTACGTACTTACTGTATCGATCTATATGTCATACTTGCATGCTGTAGCGTTTGTTAGTGATATATACATGCACATATATGTCATCACGAACCTGCTGATGTTTTATTTCTAGATTAAATTGACCATGAAAATGCCTAATTATCCAACAATCCAAAAACCTAATGTTAGGTAATTTTCTGTCAATGGTTTTGCTGCTGCTTTGAAGCTGAATAATTTTGATGACAAGAATTTCATGATATGGCGTGCCAAGATGGTGTTGTGGTTGACTGCTATGAATTGCTATCATGCTGCACAGGAGAAGCCTGAATAATTTACTCCTGAGGAGGAGCAAAAGTTCTTGGCTGCCGATAACCTGTTTCGAGGCGTCGTGATTAGTGCACTTCATAGTAAGTATAGGAAAAACTACATATCTTGCACATCAGGCAAAGAATTATGGGATGCTCTTGAGGCAAAGTTTAGGAGTTTCTGATGCTGGTAGTGAGCTGTACCTTATGGAGCAGCTTTATGACTACAAAATGGTTAAAAATCGTTCTGTAGTGGAACAGGCTCATGAGATACATGCGCTAGTAAAGGAACTAGAACTATTTTCCATGTTTGTTGGCCGAAAAGTTTGTGGATCGACGATATAATCGCTAAGCTGCCACCTTCTTAGAGGGAATTTTGCTACTTCTCTAAAATACAAGAGACAAGAGTTTAGCGTAGCTGAACTTATTGGATCTCTTGATGTTGAGGAGAGGGTGAGAGCAAAAGACAACCATGGAAAATGAGTTGATTCTTCCGCTGCTAATATGGTGCAGAAGGAAAACTCATTTGCATCCCGTAATAAAAATAAGAAGAACATGCAAGAGAACAACAATACAAAGCCTAAGCAAACTTGCATAGTTTAAGATGAAAAACAACAAGAAAGGTGGAGGTTGCTTTGTTTACGGGAGTGATGAGCATTGGGCAAAGTGCGTGCCCAAACCGCAAATATAAGCAAGAAAAGAAATCAGCAAACGTGGTGATTAGCGAGACTGGAGGAACATCTAGGGTATGGTAATTATTTATCCCTTTATTCTTTCAGTTTGTCTTTCACATGAGTGGTGGATGGATAGCGGTGCTAATATTTATGTGTGTGATGATGTTTCTTTGTTTACTTCCTATCAGGACCGGCAGGACTAGAGCCTTGCTGATGGGAAACGGTTCACATGCGCGTGTTCTTGGTGCTGGTACGGTCGTTCTAATTTTACTTCGGAAAGGACGGTGCTATTAAAGAACGTGCAGCATGTCCCCTCCATCAAGAAGAATCTTGTTAGCGGTTCTCAAATATGTCGTGATGGCTTTAAGATTGTGCTTGAGTTCAATAAGTGTGTTGTGTCGAGACATGAAATATTTGTTGGAAATTGTTATGATTGCAGAGGCTTGTTCCGCTTATCTTTGCTTGATGATGTGTGTAATAAGTAGTGAAACAATGTTAATGTTTCAGGATGAGTCGAATATATGGCATTCACGACTTTGTCACGTTAATTTTGGCTGTCTTACGTGGTTTGCAAATCTAAATTTAATCCTGAAATTTAATTTAGTCAAGTATTCTAAGTGCTAGGTGTGTGTGCAATCGAAGCAACCGCGCAAGCCTCACAAGGCTGCTGAGGACGAGGAACTTGGCACCATTAGAACTCGTTTATTCTGATTTATGCGAGATGAATGGCGAATTAACTAAAGGACGGTAAATGATACTTTATGATATTTATAGATGATTGTACTAGATTTTACTACGTGTATTTATTGAAAACTAAAGATTAAGCGTTGTATTATTTTAAAGTCTATAAAGCTGAGGTAGAAAATCAACTTAAGAAGAAAATCAAACGTTTGCGGTCCGATCGCGGGGGAGAATATTTCTCAAATGAATTTTCTGAGTTTTGCGCGGTGCATGAAATTATTCATGAGAGGACGCCACCATACTCACCACAGTCCAATAGGATTGCAGGGAGAAAGAACCGCACTCTAACTGATTTAGTTAATACCATATTAGGGACTACGGGACTATCTAAGAAATGATGGGATGAGGCTATATAGACAGCGTGTCATATCTTGAATAGGGTGTCCACAAAGAACAAAGAAATTACACCATTTGAGGAATGTGAGAAGAAGAGATTAAATCTCTTACCTACGCACTTGGGGTTGCTTGACAAAGGTGAATATGCCAATAAACAAAAAGCGAAAGCTTGAACCAAAGACTGTTGATTGTGTTTTTCTTCGGTCATGCTATTCACAGCATGGGTTATAGATTTTTAATTATAAATTCTAGTGTTCCTGAGATGACTGTTGATACAATATAGAATCTAGAGACGCTACATTTTTTAGAATGAATTTCCCATGAAAAATGCACCTAGTGCGACTGGTCATGAATTTATAATTCTCCATGAGCATGAAAATTTTACTCCGATAGAACAAATTGAGGAAACCCTATATGCAAAATTCTGAGAAGGATGACACTATAGTCACTAGGAAAAGTAAGAGACAGAAGACTGTAAAGTCTTTTGGTGATGACTATATTGTGTACCTTGTGGATGACACACCAACGACCATTGAGGAGGCATATTCCTCTCCTGATGCTGATTTATGAAAAAAGCAGTACGGAGTGAGATGGATTCTATTATGTCTAATGAAACTTGGAAAGTAGTTGATCATCCTTATGGGTGCAAGCCTATAGGGTGCAAATGGGTGTTCAAGAAAAAGCTTAGGCCTGACGGTACTATCGAGAGGTACAAAGCAAGACTTGTGGTCAAGGGTTATACTCAAAAGGAAGGTGATGATTTCTTTTATACTTATTCACCGATTGCCCAATTGACTACAATTCGAGTTTTGCTTTCTTTGGCAGCTTCTTATGGTCTTATCGTTTATCAAATGGATGTTAAGACAACTTTTCTAAACGGAGAGTTAGAGGAGGAGATCTATATGGATCAGCCAGATGGGTTTATAGCAAATGGTCAAGAAGGCAAGGTGTGTAAATTATTAAAGTCATTATATGGCCTAAAACAAGCTCCTAAGCAATGGCACAAGAAGTTTCGACAGAACTCTAACATCTGCTTGCTTTGTTGTGAATGAAGCTGACAAATATATGTACTATCGGTATGATGGGAGTGAATGAGTTTTTTTTGCTTATATGTTGATGATATACTGATCTTTGGATCCAGCCGCAAAGTGATTGAGGAGGTGAAGCAATTTTTATCTAATAATTTTGAAATAAAGATTTAGGAGGACTGATGTTATTCTTAATATCAAGCTTCTGAGAGAAGATGAGGGTGGGGTAACTCTATTATAATCCCACTATGCGGAAAAGATGCTGAGTCGCTTTTGGTTTAGTGACTGTGAACCTGCTCCTACACCTTATGATCCTAGTGTGCTATTGAGGAAAAATCAGAGAATAGCAAGGGATCAATTGAAATATTCCTACATCATTGGTTCGCTCATATATCTTGCTAGTGCAACAAGGCCTGACATCTCATTTATTGTGTGCAAGCTGAGCCGGTTTGTGTCAAACCCGAGAGATGATCACTGGCATGCTCTTGAAAGAGTGATGCGCTATCTAAAAGGCACTATGAGCTATGGTATTCGTTATACCGGACGTCCGAAAGTGCTAGAAGGCTATTGTGATACCAACTAGATCTCTGATGTTGATGAGCTTTATGCCACAAGTGGATATGTGTTTTCACTTGGAGGTGGTGCTGTTTTCTAGAAGTCTTGCAAGCAGACTATCTTAACGAAGTCTACAATGAAAGCAGAACTCACAGCATTAGACACCACTGGTTCTGAGGCCGAGTGGCTTCGTGATCTCCTTATGGATTTACCGGTTGTTGAAAAACCCATACCGGCTATTTCTATGAACTGCGATAACCAGACTGTGATTATAAAGGTTAACAATTGAAGGATCGAAACGGGCGACCAGAGGGGGGGTGAATGGTCGCGGAAGCCAAAAATAATTTCTAACCCTTCCCCTAAACACAAAACCTGATTAAATCACGTTTTTCAAATCTGGCCAGAACTCTATGTACCTAGTAAACCTGATGTGGACGAAAATCCGTAACTCCGATCAACCTAAAAATTTGTCAGATTAAACTAGATGAAATTACGAAACTAACCCAACTGGAATCACGTCAATCGGACTTACGGATCTTGAGATAAAAATAAAACAAGCAGACTATGTTAGATGCTGACGAGAATTGTAAAGAACCAATCGAGATGCACAAGATCAATCATTATAGATGAAAGATTAAATTGAGTAATTGAACTTACAAAAGTGCATCTAGCCTCCGCCCGAACATCCTCCCTCTCTTAATCGGAGAGATCAACAAAAACCTCTCACTAGAATTCAAACCCTAGGCTAGACCGGAGAGAGGAAAACTGAACCGTGGAACCCTGGGGCATGAGTACTGTTCACGGGTACTGTTCACGCGTGAATAGTAACTCGCCGAGAGTCCAAAAACGTTCAACCTTCTCAACCCTAGGTGCCACATATTTATATCTCCAAAGGGTGGCACGACCTATTTTCACATAACCCCCTACGCTAAATAAATCTAACGTAGGGGCGTAAATTCCAATTATGTCCTCCATGGCAAATTCCGCGATGTCCGCGATCCCTCCATCTCCGCGATGTGATCCTCGCGATGTCGCCGCACGACCATCCGAAATCGTATCGCGATCGCCAGAATTTTCCATCTTCGGCCAACGCCTGTCGCACGGGCGTCCCGGTACGATGCATGGCTTTGTGGCTCAACCAGCGAACCCCGGATTTTGTGGCATAATCCGGAAACCTCCCTCGACGTCCTCCCGCCATGTAGCCAGGTACAGTAGACGTACACCGCACGATCACCTGTCCCTCGAACGCAAGCCTCGATCCGCCCTTCTCCGCCCCCGCGGTTTTTCGACGCGGCATCCTATCTTCGTTCTTCACTCGTCGCCGCATGTACCTTGTCTCCACCTGTCACCTGCAACCACAACCTGCCAAGAGACACGTCACACGCACACCGTGTTGTCAATCGCTCATCACCAAGGTGCTAGCCCACTAGCATCTCAACAGTTCTAAGGATAACATGAAGTCCATAAGGCATGTTAAGAGATGACTAAAATCTGTTAGAAAATTAAGAAACTTCAGAGTAATAGCGTTGGACTATGTTCATACGTCTAACAATCTGGTAGATTAATTCACTAAGGGTCTGTCACGCAATGTGATAGAAAGTGCGTCGAGAGAGATGGGTTTGAGACCCACATGAAGTTTACTATAGTGGTAACATGTTCTATGTGATTGGAGATCCCGTGAAGTAGGATGGTGAAACAAGCTAGTAGTAAATTGTGATGAAAGATCCTTAGTAAAACTCATTTCTGATGCATATCTTTCCTTTCTGTAAGGCAGGTTGGTTTTTACCTTAGTGTGTTTCAAGTGGCTTGCTAAAGCAAAGATGTTGTCCTACAGAACATCTTTTGAGAAACAAACCTATATGAGTCAGACTGCTGGTCACAATCTATGAGATTTGGGTAATCTCTAAATACTCATGAAATGTATTGGAGTATGACTTATATGCTTCAAATAGAGAGGGGGCCTTTTGCAGCCTAGTATTAGCTAAGGACTTTAGTGACATTCACCTCACACAAAACTATCAATTCAAGGCTTAGTCCATTGTTCAGTTGTGACTCAGTGAAACTATTGCTCTAAATGGATGTTCAACTTAACAGTCTCCATCGAAACACTGGTATATAAAATAAATGTGGTTCTGAGACTACTTTGTTACAAACCCTAGAGTTTGGTCGGAATTGTTGGATATATTATGGGCTTGGCTCATATAATATTTAATAAATCAAATAAAACTCTATGGTTCATAACATTAAGCGTTGTATGATTTAATACCGTATGGGATTTTGATTAAATGTTGACTCAGCTTATTTGGTTAGAAATTATTCATCTTAATTGAGAAGCTGAGAAAAGGACACAAGAGTGCCACACGCGCGCGTGCCGCAGCCGCCGCTGCCGGCTGGCCGGGCCAGGCCGTGGCCGTGGCAGGCGGGTGGGCGAGCGTGGCTAGGTTTTGCCACTTAATCTACATAATTACAGGAGTTTCTCTCCTTTATGGTGGAGGCGAGTTGATTGCACCAGTTACCGTCTCTTCGTGTCTCCGTCTCCTGAGATCCTCCGCTGGCTTTCTCCCCCCATCGCAGGCATAGAAGTAGATGTCATCCATCAGTCCTCTGTCCTCTTCGCTTTCCGAGAGACCACATCTCAGCCGCCCTTTGGCTTTCCTCGTCCCGTAACTCTGCGCGCACGGAGCAGCGGGAGAGCAAGTGCCTCCGGAACCCTCGTCCGCCTGCAAACCTTGCACGGGTTGTGCGGCGATTAGGTTTTTGGGGGACCGATTTCACGACTGCTCGTCCGATGTCTTCTTCTTGATGATCGCTTGCGGAACCCGTCTTCTTCCCGGTGATCGCTCGTGGAACAGCAAGGTGTCTTCTTCCTGGTGACCGTTCGTGGGACTACACTGCGAACAACTTCCTGCATCGACTGTGGTCCACGACTTCGAGCAACGCACTTTGTCTGGTGCGAATGGAGCCTCCGATGTCCTCGGCATGGGACCCTCCGCTGGGTGCACTCTTAACTCTGTGATTACCGTACTTTGCGTACTTACTGTATCGATCTGTATGCCATATATGCTGTAGCGTTTGTTAGTAATATACACATGCACATATATGTCGTCACGAACCTGCTGATGTTTTATTTCTGGATTAAATTGGCCATAAAAATGTCTAATTATCTAACAATATTCTCATGTAATACTTAGTAGTCTATTTCACAGAAGGAAAGGTCTAAACAATTGGGAAAACCAATGTGCAAATAGGTTTATCATTTGGGCAATGCAAAAGCTTGCTAGTTCCTGAAATCATACAAATTTAGTCATTACAAGATCATACCCTCCATACCATGCACCTCAAATCTAAGGGGACATCACTATTAGGTAACGGGTATTTTGCCCAGGCCTAAGCTCACTATCGCCGTGCTCAGAGCATCAATATAGACGCTTGATGCGCGCGCGCCTCACAAGCCGTACTAGCTCAGGTAGTTAGTGTGCCTCTCTTTGCTAGGCCAAAGCAAAGCACGCGCAGGCGCTGCCAGTACCGCTCGCCGCATTATTCAATCCGCCCACGAACGATGGGTGAGATTGGCACGGACGACCGCGGTCTGGCCGAGCCCGTGGGCGCCGTGAAGGAGGAGGGCATCCTCGACGACGACAACGACGAGGAGACGTCGCCGATCGAACAAGTGCGGCTGACGGTGCCGAGGACGGACGACCCGTCGCTGCCGGTGTGGACGTTCCGGATGTGGAGCATCGGGCTGCTGTCGTGCGCGCTCATGAGCTTCCTCAACCAGTTCTTCTCCTACCGGACGGAGCCGCTCATCGTGACGCAGATCACGGTGCAGGTGGCGTCGCTGCCCGTGGGCCACTTCATGGCCCGGGTGCTGCCGCGCACCAGGTTCCAGGCGCCCGTGATGTTGGGCGGCGGGGAGTGGAGCCTCAACCCGGGCCCCTTCAACATCAAGGAGCACGTGCTCATCTCCATCTTCGCCAATGCCGGCTTCGCATTCGGCGTAGGGAGTGCGTACGCCGTCGGCATCATCAACATCATCCGCGCCTTCTACCAACGCCAAATCTCCTTCTTCACCGCCTGGCTCCTCGTCATCACCACGCAGGTTTGCTGCCAACCAAGCTAGCTTCTGCAAGATCAATTGACATCCTTAGTCCTTACCCCATCAGCTACTACTACTAGCTAAGCAACTGACATTAACTTTGGTGGAATTTCTCGCTCTGGCATTGCTTCTATGGCTGGCTGGCTCAAGGTGCTTGGGTACGGATGGGCAGGGCTGATGCGCAAGTATGTGGTGGAACCGGCGCACATGTGGTGGCCGAGCACGCTCGTCCAGGTCTCCCTCTTCCGGTGAGCACAAGTTTCACTCTAGTCCTAGGCTATTTTCGCTTCAGTAAAACCAATAAGCTGGTGCTCTGCATGCTACCTTTCTCTGTCGTTGCCTTCGGCTTTTTGAATTTTTCTGCTACCGCGTTCTTCAGTTTGGTCGGATTTTGGTTAACGTTTGTCGTTGGATTTTCGGAAGCCGGCGAGACCAACACGTTCTTTGGCATCTTGTATTTTTTTTTCGAAACAAAAGTGGGGCAGGATTTTGCTCTCGTCGACATTATTGTCGTTCCAAGAACTTTTGACGAGCGCAAAGAGTAAGGAAGTGGAGCGGCTTTCGTGCTATACCTTTGCTGCTTTGCAACGGGGTCGGATAAGAAAGTTGCTCGGATCGATAAAGATCTCCATTGCAAAGTCCGCAATTTTAATTTAGCTTCAAAATAAAGAGAACAGAGTCTACACGGTATTACGTAGTACCAGCCTAGCGCCCTCTCGGAATGATTGAATGATGAAGCGAGCTAACACAAGTATTCTTATGCTAAACCATAGCACAGTGCTAATTTTCTTCTCGATTAAGCTCCCTGCCCTACCCTTGATGGAATTCAGTTTGTCGCTGATACTGAATCTTACCAGCCTCTAGCCCTCTATCGCAGCGCCACATTGCACCGATCGATTAGACTGAAAAATCAGCATCCCTTTCATCAGAACGCGAGATTCCGATGGCCATGATTGCGGTGGCATCACTGTGGCCGTCTGGCGTCCCCGCTCCATGTGGCGTCATCAGTCCAATTTGCAATACTGTTTTCTCTGAATTCTACATCATAAAGAGAGGTTTTTCTTAGTACTAAATTGGCAGTCGTTTTCTCGTGAAGCCAATCCGGGGAGTGCCTGTGAAAGCAACATTCGCTGCATCCGCCAAACTACAGCTAGTCTAGTCTAGTGATACTGATACACATCCTTACGTTGGCACTACGCTGCTCAGTGTGTATATATATTCAGAACTTATTTAACTTATAAGTCATACTTTTTCAACCAACGAATAATATTTTTCTTTCATACTAAATCAGTCAATAATACTTTCAGCCACGGGCTTATAACCTCAGTAATACTGATAAACAATAAAGGTAACTTGTGATGGAACCCATAACCCTAACTTATCTCCCATAGCCTAGATGGATGCTAGACCCAATCTCCAATGACAAGACCGTGGCGGAGGAAACCAAATAAGAATTAATGTGGCGTGCCCGTCATCCTCGCTGGATTCCATAGTCAAGTCCAGGACGACAGAAATCACGGGATGCTCTAGGACAGCGATTACCCGGATAGGCGTTTTTCTGCCGGTTATCGACAAACTTGCTTGGTTTCTCCCCCGGATACGACGACCCTGGGTCCTTGGCATCATTGCGACGCAGCCAGCTGCTGGCACGATGTGAATGGGCGGGATAAGCGTATCTATAGCTCTTTTTTTTTAAAGAATTACGTGGTATAACGTTCAAAACGTACGCACACCCATTCTTAGGAACACATATATAAATCCTACCCCTATGAGCTCGTGTTTAGTTGGTTGAATTTTAGAATTTGGCTACTGTAGCACTTTCGTTTTTATTTGGCAATTAGTGTTCAATCATGGACCAATTAGGCTCAAAACGTTCGTCTCGCGATTTCCAACCAAACTGTGCAATTAGTTTTTTTCATCTACATTTAATGCTCCATGCACGTATCGCAAGATTCGATGTGATGGCTACTGTAGCACTTTTTGAGAATTTGGGTTGGGAACTAAACGCGGCCTGAGCTTCTTCAAAGGCTGAGCTGATAAATCATCGAGATTGACAAAGTCACCATAATTGCCTTGCTATCGACAGAATATCGCCTACCACTGAAAACACAACGTCATTAAATTATAGAGTATTTACACCTAAGAGGAGTCGAACCCAGGACCTAAGACGGTACTAAAAGAGCTATTATAACCACTAGGCTACATGCCCTTCACTCGATAGATGGCCATAAAAGGTCCATGGCCTGTCGACACAGTCCATGGTCCACGCCCTGTGCTTGTCGTGCCCCGCGCCAGCTCAGCTTGACCCTAGGGCTGTGCCTGGCTAAGAGGATGGCCCATAGTGCCCTACATGACCAAATTATCTCTCAATCCATTAAGCTCGTTAGTTCACTAAATATGAGGTATTCTTCCCTAACCCTAGATCATAATGAAAAAATACCATGTATATGTAAATCCTAGGAAAAAATCCTTCATATTGTTTTTTTTCCTAGATCACGCAAAAGGTTTAGCACGTCTTTGTATTAAGATAGAAAAAATATTCGATACACACGCCTTAACGGCGTCCTAAGGGCTCAATAAAGTTTTACATAGATACTCAGACTCCTCTCCTAGTACACTGTAGCTAAGCTATTACATTGGATAGAGATCAACCCAAATTTGCGGCGCTGGCAAGGAGGCATATGCCCATGCTACCGACAACCTCACCATCCGCTGAGAACAACTCACGCAGCACCTTCGTATGAGCAGGGTCACCGTTCAATATTTGTTCATACGCCTTCTTGGCTGACGTCGGTGGAGACGACGTCCCGCTAGATAGTCCCAAACGCTTCAAGACAAGGTACTCACCTCGCTTGGATGCCGGGATATGAGCTATGCTCTGCGCTGCTATTCGCCTGCTTTGCTTGGGGAGCCAGGGCGATGCAGTCTGCCAATGGTCGTATTATCTCCGGGTAGCTCCAGGAGTGGCGGCTACCTCCTCTTTATGATTCGCTCGGTGAAGCACTTGAGGCATCTGTTGGCCGAGGTCGTCTGATGTGAAGGAGTGTGGTTGACATTGTCCGTCGTAGCCATGATCGTCTTGTCTCCCTGGGTGGTTGACACGACATTGGCGTTGGCCAGCATTGGGCTCATGGGCCAGGGAAGAGCTGGCCGCATCCTCGCCTTGGTGGCTTGGACGCGCCTTGGCATCCATGTCACCGGGTTTTCCCCCAGTGGTGGCGTGACTTGTGGCTGCCCCTGCACCGGAGACAACGGAAGTGAGTCCATCGTCCGTTGTCCTGTGGGAAGCCTCCATCGATGCTCCAACATCCTGAAAGGTGGCCGCTGGATTAGGCAGGCTCCTAGGCGTTGGTGCTCCTGCTGGCCGGGTGATGATGAGCGAGGCGTCGAGCTCCTCTAGCATTGGGTCGACCCACATTAGAAGCCTCGGGATCACGCATATATGCTTCACAAGCAGATCTGGCTTGGAGGAGCAGTGTGTAGCAATAGACGGAGCAGCGTTGGTTTCCCTCGCCTGGCTTCCTCCGTCGCTGCTAGCATCATCGCCGGATTTTCACCACGACACCCTATGCGGCCCTGTTCGAGCTCGGTGGACACTAGCGGGGCACGTGCTAGGAGGTAGGTGGTTCTGTTGCCACGAGCAGAGTGTCGTGGTAGAGTCGACACCCATCTCCACCATCGTCGCAGTAGACCTAGGCTACTTGCAATCCCTGGCTAGGTGGCGAAAAAGTAGTGGCAACGTAGGCAACGCTGTGGCAACTGACAAGTTGCTACTCGATGTGAGTAGGACAGACAATTAAAACACCTGTCATGAAGCTTTGCGGGGATCCTATGGCTTGGGAAGCTATTTTGAATGAGGGTCAACAGCAGCGCCCGTGTTGGCGGGCAGGGAACGACCGTCCACAGTTCGAGCAGGCAGGCTGCACACCAATTGGGGCGTGACTGGCTACATTCCTCCACCTTCGCACAAGTCCCTACCATCCCGTGTCCGCTCCGCCATGGCCTAGAACCATGACTGAATGAGTTTGGGCGCGTGGTGGGTTTGTAGTTACCGACTTTGTCGGGCGACGAACAACATCCAGGTAAGTTTTTGGGGGGTCACCGTCGGAGTCCTCACCATCGTCATCTTCGTCCGCTCACCAATGACACTTTGTTCGCCCTCTCGAAGAGCAACCTGAGTAGAACATAGTCACCATCTGGTGAGAGGGTGGAGGAGCTTGGGGAGTCCGACGTCGCCATGGCAGGCCCAGACTTGGGCCTAGACTGCGTGGATCTAAGTTCTAGCTGGGACGATAGGGGCTCCTCGATCGGCGTTCATGGCAGCTGTGCGATAGGCCCGCCATTGTCCACACTGGATCCATGCACCGACAGGGTGCAGTTAGCCACACATAGTTGGTTGGCCACGGCGTTAGGGCACATCATCGGGGAGGCAGCCTCTAGGGGCACCACGAGCCTGCTACAGGCTTCGATTGGGATGGCCACGCGGTGGCCTTGCCAGCACCATCACCCTCATGTGGCTGGGGGTTAGCCGCGGCGTGGGGCGATGAGCGAGATGCCGGCAGCGGCTAGGGCGACAGCATGGTGGGCTCCGCGCGCAGCTAGGGAGGGGCATGGGTGGTAGATGGGGAGATCGAGGGAGGTGGGCACTTGCGCTAGGGCGGTGGCTATGGGGAGGGAGCCACCAGGAACATTCTTCTAGGGTTAGCTTGGAAGATTCCTGTCTTGTGCTAGAAGAGCTCGTTGTTGTCTTTTTTCTCTCGATCGGGGGATATAGCCCATTTTTTCATTAAGAGAAGTGAATTATAAGTCAGCTATGAGAGAACCCTCATAGCACAGATTACAAACCACTAAGACACTAGTAAGTGACCTAGAATAAACATAGGAACAATAAACAGACAGAAGGAAGAGCGACTGCCCTCAACACCCTAGACCTACAACTGTGCCTGCAATAAAAGTAATCAACGCTAAGGTTGCGCACAACAAAGATAGAGCCATGGTGGCAAAGCATCCACCTAGAGAAGACACATCAACATCTAGTAGCAACGGTGACAAAGCATCCGCCAGTGAAGACCAAGCGACCATGGCGGCCAAGCATCCACCAAGAAGTGGGCCCGCACGCTCTCGACAGCAAAGCATCTACCAGAGAGGGGACTAAAGAGCCAACAATGGCAAAGCATCTGCTAAGGGTTCCATCGACGACCAATAAGTATCCACTGAGGAAGAAACGAAGACGCCTCCTACGACAAAGCATCCATAGAGGGGAGCGGCCATGACACCCTCGGCAACAAAGCATCTGCTAGAGAGGACCCTAGCAACAATAGTGGCAAAGCATCCGCTCGAGAATGATAGACGATGATGGCAATGTCAAGAGCTGCAAGACAGACCAAAGTGAGTAGAATTAAGACACACACAGGCACAGCGAGGAGGTCCACCAGAATCCAACGGCTCGGCAGCAACCACGGACAACGCGACCACATGAGGCAAAAGCGATGAGCCATAGTTGATTCTTCAGCGACGCCTTGAGGAAGGAGGTGACGCCCTAGGGTAGCACCCTGGATGCCATCGGCACTAGCCTTAGAACCTTCTAAGGCAAGGCTTATGCCCAGAATCTGGCAATGACAACGTAGAAGCATGGGTTCAACAACGATGCCTCCAAGGAGGTATGTGGCGCCCGAGGTGTCACCATCATCCGCCCAGCCAAAGCCGGGCTGAGCTTTTGCCCAGAACCCGTTCAACCACCGCCGCATCATCGAGAGACCCATGAGCACCACACCCTAGCCACCATAGCGCCATCCAACCACGTCGGGCATGCTGTAGGCCATCCTATAGGCGAATCTGGCCAGCTACAAGAGAGTAGCAACCAACGCGATGAAAGGTCCTTGTTTGGTTTTGATAATTGAGTGACAACTTAGGTGGACTAATTGTGTTTATGTGAGATACACAGGTGATTAGTCCACAGGTACATGTGTGTGAGCAACATATGCCATGAAGGTGAAAATGGCTTGGAGATGTTGCAAAGCTCACACATGTGATGATGAAGGAGCTTAAATGCACATGAGACATGACATTGAGTCATGTGATCAAGGTGGAGAAGATCAAGACAAGACTTGGCTTGATGGACCGGTTGCAAGCGTGAAGGGCAAGTCGAAGGCTTTGGAGTGATGGACCGCGTGGCGGTGAAGCTTGAGCAAGACTTGGCGCCGATGGACGATGGCAACGGTGAAGAGCAAGTAAAGTCAAGATCGATGAACCAATATGATCACGTGATGATATGAAGTGAATCATATCATTGTTGATCGTGCTGGTGCATGTGTTGCATCGACGTTGGAGGAGATGGAATGGAATGCGCAATGCAAAGATATAACCTAGGGCATTTCATTTCACCGGTCATAGGTGTGTAGAGAAGTTTATGACCGGGTTTAGGATAGATGGCCGTACTATCAAGAGGGGCAAACTTGTTTGCATATTGGTCATCTAGTGCCACTCGAGTGATCTAACTTTGCATTGTCGTTAGGATCGAGTGGCGTGGCAAGTTGAGTGGCTAACATCCTTTGGGAAATGACTATGAAAATGCTAACACATATACACATGGTGGTGTACACTTGGTGGTGTTGGCACATTTACAAAGGAGGTGGTGTTTGCAGGGGTGAGATGGTGTTTTCTATTGCACCGGATGCAAAATTCTTGGTGGTTAGCACACTTGAGCAAGGGTGAAGAAGTTAGAAGTGAAAACGAGTTGGTCGCGAAGATGCTGGCGTCAATCAACTGACCGGACGCTGGATCTGAATGCACCGGACGCTGGCAGGCTGCGTCCGGTCAGGCTGACGTACGATGACGCAGAAGCTGGAGTGTGACCGAACGCTGGCTGCGTCCGATCAAGTGTGACCGGACGCGTCCAGTCGAGGTCAGTACCTTACTGGAAACGACCGGACGCTGGGGGTTCAGCGTCCGGTCAGTTGAAGCTGGAGCGTCTGGTCAAGTCAAGTGACCGTTGGAACCGGGACACGTGACCGTCTGCGGGCGACCGGACGCTGAGGTCCAGCGTCCGGTCAACACAACCGGAGCGTCCTGTCGGCCCGACTGTTGCCCAGTGAAGGGGTAACGGCTAGTTTAGCCCTTGGGGCTATAAATAGAAGTGGCCTTCGGCCATGGCTGGTGCTGAGCACCTTGGGGGACTTTGTGTCCATGCTTGAGAGTGCTTAGGAGCCCTCCATCTCACACATACTTGATAGCGATCATCCGATTGTGTGAGTGAGCGATTCTAGCGCGATTGCATCGTGAGGTTGCATTGAGTGGCACTAGGTGATCGAGTTGCAAGCCGGTGGTGCTTGTTACTCTTGGAGGTTGCCACCTCCTAGACGGCTTGGTGGTGGTCTCCGTCGAAGCGCGCAAGAAGCTTGTGCGGTGCTTCGGAGAAGTGCTTGTGAGGGGCATTGTGCTCGCCCCGCGGGAGCCGCGAAGAGCAACTCTAGTAAAGCGTGTCATTGAGCTACCCTCACTCAAGGGGTAGGTTCTTGCGGCGCCCGACGTACGGGCTTAGCGGGTGATGCTAATTAGCCACCGAACCACCAAGTGAGCGGTCGACACAACAGGGACTAGCGTGTTGGCAAACACGTGAACCTCGGGAGAAAAATCATCGTGTCAACCTTATTCTTCCCGTTGGTTTGCATCTCCGTTACACAAGCTTACAATTACTTTTATACATATTAAGCTTGTGTAGTTGCTCTTGTAATTAGATAGCTTGTGTAGCTTGCTAATTACCTTCTTGCTTATGTAGCATAGAAGTAGCTTCATTGCGTGGCTAATTTGGTTTTAGTAACCTTGTTAGTCACATTGCTTAGTTTGTGTAGCTAAGTATTTGCGCTCTCTAATTAGGCATTGGTTGCCTTGTTATTGAGTATTGCTAGTGAGCTTTGTTAGCTTTGTGCTTTTGCTTACTAGCATGTGTAGTAGCTCCCTTGTTGCTTAAAGTACTAGTGGCATAGGTTTGTATAACCTTGCTCCTAGAATTGTTTAGGAGAGCTCTAACTAGCCCGGCACCTTTATTGCATAATTGTTATCTTTGCAAGGTGCTAGTGAACATATATAGTGGGGTATAGTCTTGGTTAGACCGATAGTTTTAATTCCGCATTTGTATCGGTTAGTCGACGCGATTAAGTTTTAGAAAAGACTATTCACCCCCCCTCTAGTCGCCATCTCGACCCTTCACGCGGCCCGATAAGTAGAGACCCTACAGGGCACAGCCAAGTCGAGGTTGGGCGTTATAGCAGAACCGCCCGAAATAACACACTTACGGAGGTGCTCGTCTTCCACCAGACACTAAGCACCCCGAAAGCAAGCTACAACGGGCGATATCCGTCGGGCACACCCCAAGGGAGAACCTGAAAGATCCATATTTTTCCCAAGGATCCAACAATGAGAACGAGTTACAATATTGGTCCATTTCATACATCAGGGTTTCTTAAAAAGTACATTATTACATTACCAAATGTCAGAGTGCGGAATAATAAACAACAGAAATTAAAATAAACATCTAGCGATAAGAACGATGGTCCGTCTGTGCCCACCAGAAGAATCCTCCACACAATGGTACTTCTCATGCATCACCTGCAACAGGGGTAAATAAACCCCGAGTACACAATGTATTTGCAAGACTTATCCGACTAGTGGGAATAATTTTCCGATTCCAAGAAATATGATAAGCTTTATGGTTTGCTGATTTTCTTTTAGCAGAAAGCAATATTAATAGTGAGTCCTTATTTATGTTATTATTATCAGCTGTATTAAGTTATTACCTATCCAGTCTATATAAGCACATATTCTACTTTCAAGCAAGAGTTGAGCAATCAGTTTCATTTCATCATCTTTCATCTTTCAGTTCTTACTACGATGCTAGAGTTAAGACAAGCCGTACCGACTCGGCGGCAATTCGCAAATCAATGTCCCCAGCTAGGTGCCCCGAAAACACACGTCCTGCTTGTACCCTAGGCACAAGTAGGACCAACCCATCATCGTCCTGTCCTGGGTGTCCAGGTCCCCGTCTAAACTTGGACTCCAAGCTCCCACTCCTAAGTCCCAGACTCAGTACGATGCAAGTACCTCCACTATCCCCGCCTCCAATCAGTCAGTCTAGAAAGAGCTGGATCTACGACAAGAGAGCAACAAGTCTTCCCTACGCCCATACCCAAGTATGTGCTCGGGACAATAGATCTGTGACTTGCCTAGCGTCCGTTGCAACGACCGGTCCTTAATTGACACAGACAGGGAAAAAGTGTAACCAAGCTATGCCATGTTGGCCGCAGGTCATAACCCTTTACACCCACCAGTACATCTGTCTAACTACTAAGCTAGTGCTACCGACCAAGGTATTAAGATATCTATTGTTACCCATAACAAGTATGAAGTATGGCGTGCGTTATTATAGCAACTACAGGTATCCTTACTCCTAATGCTGATTTACGCTATATAAGATAAAGCAAGGATAATAGCTACTATATTTATCAACCTACTCTAGGGCTACAAAATTTACAGCAAGTACATAATAATCTAGTGAGCCTACTGTAAAATTTTCATAGCTATAGCTATCACCAATTTACCACAAAAATTTCTACAATTATTAATCTACATAATACTAAGCTTCTCTAGTTTAAATTTATGAACCTACCATTGTCACAGCTAACTATAATTTAACTACAACAACAGATAGATGGCATTTTTGTGAACCTAACAAACTTGGTTTCACTATTTTTGGACAACTACACGATTTACTCCAATTTATCAAAGTTTAGCTAGAAATTATATTGAATAAACGTTTGTAATTCGGTGGAGAATTGAAAATGAATTCTACCACGTGGCCCAACTCGCAACGCGGCTCGGCCCACCACCAGGGACTCGCGTGCACGCCCAGTGCGTCCCACGCGGTGGCCCGTGCCCACGACCGCGGCCCAGCGCTAGAAGACCCACGCGCGGCTGGCACATTTTTGCAAACGAGTCCCTGTTCTTTCTCCTATTCGTGAAGCTAACCCGAGCACTATTTAAATGAGTCATTGGCTTCACATCTAGGACCCTACTTCCATTCGAATTCATGCTTTATAGTCTCTGGATGGACTAATAGGGGCCACGGCTTCACCGGCGAGCACAGACCTCTCCGGCCCCAACCAGCACCCCCATGAGCTTCTACGTGCCACGCGCAACAGATTGAGGTAACAAACGCCAAGAATGGCGCATCACGTAGGCGTGGCCACACATCGTAGTGGGTCTGGCCACGGCAACCCGACGCCGGCGAAATCACCTAACCGCACGCCTCTACTACTACCCGGTAACCATCTACAGCCCAAGAGTAACCACCTTGAAGCCCTAATTGAATCACTACCGCGCCCAACCGAGCTGGCCACAGGAACGGCATCTAAGCCAGCTCGCCGGCGGCCGCCAACGCGCTCCGGGCTACCTAGCCACTAATTGGCTCAACCGCCTATCCTAGGAACAAGAGGGCCTCTCCAGAGATGTGACGGATGGGCTGGGCGAAGTCACGAGGAACGACAACAGGCTAGCCACATGTGCGAGGTTGCTTCGGTTCACACCGGCCACGGTGAAGGCGTTCCCGGTGTCCTGCCGCACCATCGACGGAGCCACTGCACGGGCGAGGCAAACGAGTCAAGGAGAGGCAACAACCCTGCTCGATTTAGACACAAGAGCAAGGAGCATCGCCCCGGGCCGAGAACTCGTCTCGCCTGCCATGGCTGACCGCCGAGGGGAAAACTCTCCCCATTACCTCACTGTAGGAAAGAAGCCCATTAAGATGACTCCAATCGAAAGCTAACTACTCAAGCTATTTGGGCGCATGGTGAATTGGAAAGGGATGGATTGCACACGGCCACTTTGAAGGGCGATGGCGTTCGGCTTAATGGTGACGACAGCGATGGCGAAAGCTTAAATTGGCGCCCGACAACGTACTACCGCCCAGGGCAAGTTAGGCTCGACACTGTACTCCTACTCGTCCTCCGAACGTGGGCAAATGCAAGAGGGGACCGACTCAGTGAGTTAGGCCTTGGCGTGGCGCGGCTGGCCGGCGACTCTCCAGACGATGCGACGGGAAAACATGGCGTGTCCACGCGCACAACCGTGAAGACAAGGGCCGACGAGGCCAACCCATGCGTGTGCAGCCACAACGTCAATGGGAGCAGGGGCTATGCAGGCGGTGCGTATGAGCGCGCTTGGGCGAGCGACGACACCGGTTCGGATGAGCTGAACACGCAGGCAGATGCGACGGTGATAGTGACGCAGGTGGACGTGATGGAGAAGGTAGAGCATCTAGGCTCGCTGGACCCCCGTGCGTGTGTGTGTGCGCGAGTCGTGAGCCGGGCGCGCAACAGCGGTGTGGATCGGGTGGCAGTGAAGGCCGAACAGCCAGCGCGTGGCGACAACGGGCGGGTACCGTGACTGGGCGCGTGCGGCGTGCGTGAGCTGCGCTAGAGCGTGGTGGTAGGAGCCGTGGCCAGCAGCGCAGGGGCCACGCGCGTGGGCGTGCTTGCACAGGCACGGCAGTGGCGACGCGGCCGGCAAGGCAGCGTGCGCTGGACAAGCCAGAGCAGCGACGCTAGGCCGAACAGAGGCGGTGACCGCGCCCGGAGGTGGAAAACGTGTCGTGCACGCTTTTTAAAGCTGCAACAACAACCAATTCGATCATCCGAAAGCCAAACCAGTCATTCTATCCTCAAGAGGGTACATAGGGCTATCGAACTAAGCCAAGACATCTCGCCACTTCTTAACCTGATCGTTCTACAAAAATTGTCGAACATGGCTCCGTCGACCCATTTTCAAACATAGCGAAATGACTAAGATTCAAACGGTTTTGCGTCGAATTCCTTTTCCAAGCTACTTGATAACTAGCTAGCGAACCGCGTCCTCGACCGCACGTATTTTATTGTCGCCTACGAATTTCGTACTACGAACTTTATCAAAATTTTGCATAAGTGTTATATAGCATTTTTGTTCGATAAAAATTCACTTGGAATACTAAACGATATAAAGCGACATGAAATGTAGCATTTGTTTCTGGTTTCAGATGAACGTTTCAAGTTCCGTACATTGATTTATACTCTATATTACACACATTTATACACAAGTATAATGCTCATGAAGTGTTTTAGCAAAAATGGTATAATGTAACACCAAGGGTGTTACAGGCGCATCCAGGCAGCCGTCGTCCAGAACCTGCCGCTAGCCGTTGGCAGCCCAGTCCCAAGCAGCCGCCAGCCGACGGCCGCAGCCCAGTAGCCAGCCGACCGCAGGATTCCCAGCCGTTAGATCTGGCCGCCGGTGGCCAGCAGCCGCAAGCCCCAACCGCCATTGCCGACCGGCCCGGCCACGACCAACCGCTGTAGAGGAGCAGATACGGGCACCGGTGCACAGGATCGTGGCCCAGGCCCCACCATCGGCCGCCCGGACGAAACACCGTCGGCCGCCGACGAGGAGGGGAGGGCGGATGTCCAGGGCGCCATCGGACGACTGGCCGGCCGTCGCCGCTCGCCGCCGGAGGTGAAGAGGGTGGAGGAGGGAGGTGGAGGAGCGAGGGGGAGGGAAGTGAAAGTGCGAACAGGCATCGCTTTTCGGGACTGCCGCTGGCCGCCGCCGCCAGAGAAGAGGCCAGGAGGGGGGTGGGTGCTCGGACGCCGGCGTGGTCACCCCCGAGTTGCCCGTTAGGAGCGCTCGGGGGAAGGGGGATGGGTAGTCCTTCACTTCGCGAGAAAAAAAGAGACTACGCTCTCCACGACGAGCAAGTCCACGTACTACTACTTCCAGAGCTCGTTGTTGTCACTAGATTAAGCTCAATATTGTTAAGCTCAATATTAGCAATTTTAGCTTCTAGATTAAGCCAAGCGGTCCATTTATCCTCCACTAAAGCTCTTCGAAATGAACACGTTATTTTGTTCCCCACAACAGTCGCCTTCCATAGAGATGGTGATGCGGCGGCCCCAATGGTGTGCTCGATGCCTCGATGGCGGCGCAGGGGCCAACCCATCAAAGTAGATCATTGTTGATTTTTACTATCTACGTAAAAACATACACGATTTTTTAAGGTATGTTTCTTCGTTTTGAAAAAAGGTCACGCTAGCTAAAACTGCATGACTTACTGTAACACCTGACTAAACCATGCCTCGCGGCCGGCGGACATGTTTAGCGACGCTAATACATGTCCGTCGCGCCATGTCTCTCGTCGTAGTGAAAAATAGTTGTTTATAAAAAAATAGTTTACCAGATGCTATGGTTAAAATATTAGTTTTTTGGTAAAAAAAATCTGCACTGGACAGTTCGGGTATTTTTTGAATCAGTCGGTTGGTCGGCACACGATCAGATCCACTCTTGGCTAAACGCCTGCGAGTCTGCATTGCAACGTCAATGTGCACTGCACAGTTATGATCGAGAGGACGAGTAGCCGGGTAGGGGAGACCGTGCGTGTCTGAAAAGAAACTGCATGTCATTCAGTAAGTTGGTGAATTTCAGTAGCCGACAGCTCGTGTGAGGTCCAGGTCCAAGTGGCCTTGAAAAGGCGCAGCGGTCCCTTGCACGTACTTGCACATGCTTGCGTCCGTGGCTTCCTGCGGCCGGATAGCCTCGAATTTGGATTTTGCTTGCTCCTACGTACTGACAATAAGTAAGAAGGCGTGTGTTTGTGCCAACTTAAGCAAATTCCTGTTGATTTTAGTGCATCTCTGCCATTTCGCTGTGTGTAAACAACAAGGTGATCATCTAGGTAACGCGTTGTACTGTTGCGAAGGGATACAGAGTCATCTGCTAGCTGACCAGAGACAGTCGATTGCACAAGCAGTACAATGGGAGGTAGAAATTTGAAGTTTATTGTAGGCCTAGTTTTGTATCCAATAATCCAAATTTACCCAATTCATATATATCTGGTCTAGCATATCTTTCTTAGGTTAGGCTGAGCATATCAATTCTGGGCAGTATATTACTCCAATTGGCATTTGACAGAGGACCATCAATGGTTACTCATGAATCACTTTTGTTTACATAAGCAACCATGTGAATCAGTTGAAATTTTGATTAAGTCTAGATGGCTGCATCTTTTTTTTCACTATAAAGTGCTAACGTTGAGATAAAATATATTTGATTTGTGTACACCAATCCGATTGAAGAACAGGATATAGTTTCATGACATCACATTCCATTGAGGTACAGTTGCCACTAACAATAGCACTGATCATGTGTCCTTAATGTTGAACCAGGGCATTGCACCAGAAGGATGAATCCACCAAAGCCTCACGCCAGATCTCGCGTTCCAAGTTCTTCTTGGTGGTGCTCGTGTGCAGCTTCGCATGGTACGTCGTGCCGGGCTACCTCTTCCCGACGTTGACCTCCATCTCATGGGTGTGTTGGGTCTTCTCTAAGTCCGTGACGGCGCAACAGCTGGGATCGGGTATGCTGGGTCTTGGTCTCGGCGCCTTCACACTCGATTGGTCCACCGTCTCCTCCTACCTCTACAGTCCACTTATCTCACCCTTCTTCGCCACCGTCAACATCTTCTTCGGTTACGTGTTCTTTCTCCACGTGATCTTGCCTATAGCATACTGGGGGTTTAACATGTACAACGCCAAGACATTCCCCATCTTCTCCACGCGCTTGTTCATGGCAAATGGCACGGAGTACAACATCCCATCAATTGTGAATAGTCAATTACAGCTTGACAAGGACACATATGATAAAAATGGCAGAATCAATCTCAGCATATTCTTTGCACTCGTTTATGGGTTCCTCTTCGCCACCATTGCGGCCACCATCACGCATGTCGGGCTCTTCTACGGAAAGTATGGCATCTCAACTACTCGAAAGACTTTGAGCAACTCGCTCTGATTAATACATGAGAAAAATATTTTATTACGTGACTTCTGAACTGAAATGCATGATTCAAAGATTCTTTTTTCTGAAATGGGGCATGGCCAATGCGCAGTGAAATCTACCAACGTTTCACATCGTCACAGAATGAGAAGCCTGACATCCACACTAAGCTGATGAAGAAGTACAGTGACATCCCAGCGTGGTGGTTTTATTCGCTGATGGCTCTATCAATTGCAGTGTCCCTCCTCCTTTGCACTGTACTGAACCACGAGGTCCAGCTCCCGTGGTGGGGCCTCATCTTCGCGTGTGGCATGGCATTCATTTTCACCCTTCCCATCAGCATCATCACCGCGACAACCAACCAGGCAAGTAACACGTTTGCATGTTCTATGTTCTTTTAAGAAAATAAAACAAAAGGGATAGATGTTTGAGGTATTGTCATGCATTCCAAAATGCCTTGTGCAGTCACCTGGTCTAAATGTGATCACTGAGTATGCCATGGGTCTGATTAAGCCGGGCTATCCCATTGCTAATGTATGCTTCAAGGTCTATGGCTACATGAGTATGCAACAGGCAGTTGCCTTCCTCTCGGACTTCAAGCTTGGCCACTATATGAAGATCCCTCCCAAGTCCATGTTCCTTGTTCAGGTAATACAAATAAAAATCACCAAGTATTCTTCTTGTAATTGAATTGGTGACATGTATAAAAGAAACAACATGAACTAACCTTCATGTACCGTATTTACATAGTTTGTTGGTACCATTGTGGCTGGCACGGTCAACATTGGGACAGCATGGTGGCTGCTCGGCTCGATCCACAACATCTGCTCAGATTCACTCCCAGCAGATAGCCCGTGGACATGTCCTAATGACCGTGTGTTCTTCGATGCATCAGTCATATGGGGCCTTGTCGGTCCAAGGCGCATCTTTGGGCCAGATGGGAACTACAACGCCCTCAACTGGTTCTTCCTCATTGGCCTAGCAGGCCCAGTTATCGTATACGCTTTGCATAGGATGTTCCCAAACCAGAAGTGGATACCATTGATTAATTTCCCGGTGCTTTTTGGTGCAGCCGCCATGCCCCCAGCAACGGCTGTGAACTATAACTCATGGCTGTTTATTGGCATCATCTTCAATTTCTTTGTGTTCCGGTACCGAAAGATGTGGTGGACACGGTACAACTACATTCTCTCCGCTGCCCTTGACGCCGGAGTTGCATTCATGGGGGTGGTGCTGTACTTTTCGCTGACCATGCAGAACAAGAGTATCGACTGGTGGGGCACTGCAGGAGAGCTCTGCCCTCTTGCCAAGTGTCCTACCGCTAAAGGAGTGGACTTGGGTGATGGCGTCTGCCCAGTATTCTAAGCTTGGAGTTTAATGTCTTAATAGGGTACAGCTGCAAGTTAAGCAATGATCAATTCTAGCTACATTGCCATAGATTTGTGGTATATATGTGGAGTGTGATGCAACTTCTCCTATGTGTAAAGGTCATATTCTCAAGTACGTGTCAGTTACAGAAAACAGTGTGAATAGGTTGATCATTTGGGCAATGCAAGGCATGCTGGTTCCTGAATGCTATGATTTTACTCATCGTATGATAATACCCTCCAAACCACGCACCTCAAAATATTTGGTTTGCAATTTCAATTCACTACACAGGGGCCAATAATCCTGCCAGTGCCCAGTAAAGCGGCAGAGAGAATGTTAGATGAGTATAAGAAGACGAAAGAGATGAGATATATTCATGGGATCATTCGTAGCAGATTCGCTTGAGGTGGCTTGCACGCAGGGTAGAGGAAGTCCTGGAAGCCGGATGTTGTGGAGCGACTGCTCCTCGTCGCTGAAGGCCACTGTTTCGCCAGCCCCGTCGTGTGCTCCGCGCGGCCGCAACGCCGGCGGTTAGCCCCGCCTGACGCCGCCGACCACCGCGCCGTGATGGAGACTACAACAACAAGAGTAGACGGCAGCTGGGGCTACCACGCTGTCATCCCAACATATAAGGCCACAGCCCACAAGCTCCTAATAAACCGGTGGCCAATGCGCGTAACGCGTCCATTTCCGTGATTACGTTGTTCCTCTCCCCAAACTCTATTCAGCGCCCCGATATGTTTGGCTGTTCCAGCCGCACACCTTGCATTGCCAAAATGCCCATAATAACCTGTCCCCCAAACTCCATTCGGCGGGTCAAGCTGTTCGGCTGTTCCGGTCGCACACCTTGCGTTGCCGAAATGCCGATGATCCTGCCAGTGCTCAGTAAAGCGACAGAGAGAATGTTAGATGAACAAATCCTGAAGCATGGACAAGATGAATCCAGGTCCAGGACATCAATCTGGTTCAAACGGCATGATGTTGTTTTAGCACAGACTGCATGTGTTCATGACAGTATATTTTGCATACGGAAATGTTGCAAGTTCTTTGTGGTGGCGCCAGATTTCCCATTTCAAGTTCTTTGTGGTGGCGCTCATCTGCAGCTTTCCTTGGTTCGTAGTGCCAGGCTACCTCTTCTGACGTCCATCTCATGGGTGTGTGCAGGGTTTTCTCCAAGTCAGTGACGGCACAGCAGCTGGGCTCTGGCATGAAGGGCCTTGGCCTCGGCGCCTTCACGCTTGACTGGTCGACTGTCTCGACCTTCCTCTCTTCTGGCTGCTAATCCCGCCCCTTCTTCGCCACCATCAACATCTTTGCTGGCCTTGTGTTATTCATCTACCTGGTTGTGTCCACAGCGTACTGCTGGGGCCTCCACCTGTACAACGCTAAGGCATTCCCATCTTCTCCTCTGACTTGTTCACGTCGAATGGCAGGAAGCATGACAGTACATCCATAGTGAGCAAGAAGTCTGAGATTGATATGAACTCATATAGGAAGCCTGGCAAAGTCAACCTCAGCAAATTGTATTTGTACTCTCTTATTATGGGCTCAGCTTCACTACAATTGCTGCCACAATCACACATGTTGGTCCCTTTCATGGAAGGTATGGCTTCTCAACTAACAACATGAAAAAGTGTGATTTATATGTAGCTTGTAAACTAAAAGATGCATGCATTATATCTGAATCCGAAGTACTAATGTCCAGGCTCTGTTCGGCTGCTCGTAAAGCCGCTTGTGCTGATTTGTACGGCTGATTTGTTGGGAGAGAAAAATATTGTACCATGGCTTATAAGCCGGCTTATAATGGCAGCCGAACACTAGTGCTGTAGAATTCTGGTATGTCAAATGCAGTTGGTTGCAGAAATGGCAAGAACTAAACACCAATGCAAACTACAATGATTCGAGGCTCCAGTTATTTCGATGTTACACAAAAGCATGCTATTAATAGTGCTATAATTCCTGAGTGCAACAGACTAAATGCAGTAGGTTGTAGAATTCCTGAGTGCTACAATTTACTAAATCTCGAAGAACACCTCCAGAAACCATGCATCCCAATCTCAAACCTCAAATTTAAGAAGACCACCAGCAGCTTTTCAATAATTCAAGTGACAGTTCATTCATACTGAAATTTTTTTGTTTCAATCAGCTAGTTACAGTATTGTTCTGCAGTCTGCATCGAGAAACACATTGTGGTGGAATCTGTTCACCCGGGTTAAGTCCTCGACTTAGCATAGGTGCTCGTATTTTCCCGAATTTATTCTAGGATTTATCAGCGCTAGGCGACGTCCCGTCGATAGCGAGGTGACTATGACAGGGATGAGACGTTGTACCGTGTAATTTTTTTTAAAAAAGAACAGATGACTGATGACACCAATTTAGCCATTACCGGCACGCAGCAGACCTAAATATATTACAATGGGCATAGAAAGGAAGCTGGGAGATAAGAGATACCCATGAAGATAGGGAACAGCTCGGCTCGCGAGGAACGAATAAGTCCTCACGCTAGGGGAGGCGGCCACGGTTGATGAGTCCGAGCGTGTGGCGCGCAGCCTCGACGAAGTCCCGGATGTTGTGGAGCGACCCCTCCTCGGCGCCGAAGAGGAAGATGGCTCGGCACTCCGCCTTCTTTGCCAGCCGCGCGGCGTGCCCCAGCGGCAGCTCCGGCGAGTTTAGCGCCCGAAGGATCTCCCGGTACAGAGACAGAACCACCGGACGGTTCCTCGCCAGATCCTCCGCCGTCGCCCAGATCATCCCGCTGCCAACACCACCCTTTGCCATCCGCCGCCGTGCTCACCCCGTCGCACCGCCTGACTGGAATGAGAGGGTTTGGAAGCCGTGGGGGTCCAAAGCGAAAGGAAGATGGCGAGCGAGCGAGGACACTGGGCCTGTTTGATTGCCTGGTCGAGGGGCTGGGCCAGGCCGGTGGGCTGCAACTAGCCTTGTTTGGTAGCTTGGACAGAAAGCGCACCCCAGAGCCCAGAGAAACGAAATTGAAGTTCGTTTTTTCTGGGCCTGGCTGCCTCCATGGCCCAAGTGCTAGATAGGCTCTCAGCCCCACGCAGCGCGAAGACGACGGGAGCGATGGCGTCGCCCTCCACCACCTGAGCACGGCTGTAGCGCTGGAGGAGAGCGGCGCGTAGATGAAGGGCGAGACGCCGCGCCGCTGCCGCACCTCCGCCGCCCGAGCACCTCCGTCGCCAGGAGGTTCGCGACGACGATACGCCTCCGCCGCCCGGTCACGGCCGTGCCGCAAAGACGAACCCATTTGTGGAGCGCGCCGCCATGGACGTGGAGGTGGCGCGGCGGCACGTCAACGAGCAGAACGCGCCGTCACGGCCATGGTTTTTGGTATCGGGCATGGCTGCCAGCGCGCCTTGCCCAAGTGCGGCGTGGGCGGGGCCAACCTGGCTACAGCTGGGTGTGGCGGCGCTGCATGGCTCCCACTCCCACGCCATCGGAGGTGAACTTGCCCACGCCGACAATTGTTTGATGGAATGCCAATGAGACAAGCAAAGAAGAGATGGGTGGTTGATGCTACCATGTTTTCAGTAAGGGCCCGTTCGGTTAGAGATGAATGTGGCCAGGAATCGTTCCAGTTAATAAAAGCTTATATAAATTAACTATCAATCTCGGTCGGAAATTTTCTTGGTAGCCATTCTGTGTGAAACGAACGGGCCTTAAAGGTAACTATCAATTTGTACAGGCTACCAGGGGTCAAACTCTAAATTGAATAGGTTGCACTTGCACCTACATTACCTGCCCCATGTAGTCCTGGCCTAAACCAACCTTAGTTTCTTCCTCTAAAATTTATTCCCTATCTTATCGAATATTTAAACACATACATAGAGTATTAAATATAGATTAAAAAAATAATTAATTGCACAGTTTACGACTAATTTGATAGACGAATCTTTTAAGCTTAATTAGTCCATGATTTGAGGTGGTGCTACAGTAACACGTGTGCTAACGATGGATTCGTTATGCTTAATAAATTCGTCTCGTGGATTACTAACGGATTCTGTAATTTATTTTTTTATTAATATCCGAACACCCCGTACGACATCTGCATATAACACCCGACGTCACATCCAAAGACTTTAGATTTAAAGGCGAAGTCCCTGATGCAGGCAAACAAACAGGCCTTACGAGAAAATGGGCTGACCTACCAGGAGCATGTGTTCCCAGACGTAGCCACGTCATCGCTCTCCAGAATTAGGCATCAGCCCTGCTCTCCTACCACCAGCCCCTACGAAAGTGGCAGCAAAATGCGCGCGAGGCGGTTCCATTTCTGCCACCCCATTTGGATCGCGTTCCCAGACACAGGGCGACGCCGTTGGGATCGCATCCGTGGAGGTGGAGGTGAGAACGCAAATTTTTGGAGTTCCTGCTCTTGGCGATTCTGTGTGCGCGCGCGCGTGTTTCCGATCCGAAGCAAAATTCAGCGTGTTATTCTCTTTGGCTGTTTCATGATTATGTTGCATCTGGGGATTAGCTTGGTTGCAGATTGATATGCGTAGCTGATCGATGATGCTCTAGGGTATTCTGGCGCACTTGTCTGAACTTAATCTTGTTCATTTGTCTTATTTGCCAATGCGTTGATTTTTTCAACCATGTATATTGGTAAATTCAGACATTTTAGATTTCCTAAAACCGTGTTTCTATGTTCTCTTCGATTGGTGTCATGGACTATGGCTTTAGGTTATACATACAGTTATATTATACTGCTCAAACGTGCAAATTTCATCAGCGGCTCAATTATTGTAGATCTTAGTTGACTAGTCGGATGCCTACTAGCTATTTCTGAAAAGAAACATTTGTGGCCGATTACTTTCGTTTTTTAAGTTTAAATAGCTTATATTCCTATAGAAATTCCTCGTATTCATCCCACTTACTAGGCGCATGGTCGATCAAACTGCGGATTAATTCATTTCGTCCAACTTTTTTTAAGGCAACCATGACAGGCACGGTAAAAGTCCACAATGTCTCTCTTAAAGCATCAGAGCAAGATATTAGTGAGTTCTTTTCATTTTCCGGCGAGATAGTACATGTAGAATTACAAAGGTTAGTGCCATATCATCTCCATGATATCATCAGTATAAACGCATGCATAATTTGACCTGGAATGCTTTTGCAGTTGTGATGAGCGGTCACAGTTTGCCTATATCACGTTCAGAGATAATCAAGGAGCAGAGAGGGCTATGCTTCTTACGGTATACTAGGATTTTGCATTAGTTTCCACTGTCTTTGCTACAAATTATTTATGATGATGATCATCTTCATACACTTACTTTACCTATGAAATAAGTGCCTGCAAATTTAATATTATATCCACTAATTTTGTTGAATGAAAGCAATGATTACTACTAATACTACTCTTTTTCAAGACTCGAGTCCTGAACTGAATATGAATATACAGTTTGCATATATGGTTTCTTCCATGAAACTGCCGTGTATGATGTATTCTTGTTATTGGTCTCTAAGTACTATATTCCATCTTATATTTGATTTTCTTTTCTTTTACCTAACATAATATCTTGTCCTTTGTATTAAAGGTAACCTTTCTACACTTATGAACTCTATTACGCAAATCCATGCTTTAATGCAGGGAGCGACTATAGAAGATATGGCTGTCATCATCACACCAGCCACCGATTACAAGCTACCAGCATCCGTTTTAGCTGATCTAGAGGTAGAACCATGTCATATTCAAATCTCACATTAGCAAAATTGCATTGCTTTCGACAAGATCAGACTCCTAATACCACTAACTGCATTACCAGTCAAAAAATACTGGTGGCATGGAATCCGCTCTTCAGAAGGCTGAGGATATTGTAGGTTCTATGCTAGCCAAAGGGTTTGTTCTTGGCATGGATGCCGTTGAAAAAGCAAAGGCCTTTGATGAAAAGCATCAGCTCACATCAACTGCAACTGCCAAAGTCGCTTCCCTTGACAGGACAATGGGCTTAAGCCAGAAGTTCAGCACCGGGACCTTAGTGGTGAATGAGAAAATGAAGGAAATGGATGAGAAATACCAGGTTGCAGAGAAGACCAAGTCAGCATTAGCCGCGGCTGAACAGACTGTCTCTACTGCTAGTTCTGCCATCATGAGTAACAGATATATCCTTACAGGTGCAGCATGGGTAACTGATGCCTACAACAAGGTTGCAACCACTACAACCGATGTTAGCACGAAGACAAAGGAAAGGATGATGGCTGAGTGGGAGGGAGCCAATCAGAGCGGTGAAACCACAAAGGTTGATTCGCTTGAAAGCTCTGAAGCGGTTGAGCAAGAGTGCAAGCGTCATGAAGATGATTCTACAAACAACTTCATTCTAGATAGTCCTGAAATGACTTGTCAGGAGAGTGAGCATCAAGCGGGTGAACATCAAATGACTAATGTAGAGGAGCAGAAAAATCACGAGGGTGAAATTGCAGTAGCCCACATACAAGAAAACACTGAGACAGCTGAGAAGAATCCTAGCTGCCACGAGAGTGAAGTATCCAAGGCCAATGTTCATGATAGTGTTCTAATGACTGAGCAAAGTGAGCGAGAGCATAAGCAACCCGAAGGTGAATTTGCAAAGACCCATGTCCCAGGAAGCCCTGTCACTATTCCGGTCACCATGTCCACTATTGACGGGAACTCTAGCAACAGTCCCAAGAAGCCTGATTCTGCTGAGGGTTTTCTGTGATATGTTATTGTAAATATAGATTGGGGTGATGATGATAGTTTATTTCATCTCTTTCTATTGAATTTGTCATCCTTCTTGCTTAATTGTTCACAGGCAATGATAGTTTTGTTCAGCTCTTGCAGCTAATTTTTCCACACTTTAGTGTTGTTTTTCAGTCAATGATAGTTTCATTCTGTTGAATTTGACATCCTTAAATGTCGTTTTCGAGCATAATAGAGGTTATAAAATTGTAGTAGCAACAATTTATTGTTCTTTGAATATTATTTTCATGAAGCTGCAACTTGAGTTGTCTTCTATATTTTTTTTCTTTTGTGATGAATTGTTTTACCATCTGTGTTGGAAGTATCATGTTAGTTGCTTATTTTCAACCTTGCTCCTGTCTCTTTTTAGGGAAAAAGGAGTATGGAGGGGAACCTTGTTCATGTCATTGTGAAGTGTATTATCCATGAGTTATCCATTTATCACCTTTTTGCTTTTTGTTAGGGCTTGCTGAGTAGTTTTGTCCTCACCCCATTTGTTATTTGGTGAACACAGTTATGATGTCGTAGAATTACAAACGAAGATTAAGGTTACCTCTGCATCCGAGTTGCATGTAGACAGTGAACTTCCATTCTATTGTATCTAGGACACAGTAGGAATTGATAAGACACGCACAATAGACCTCTAAGAATGAGGAATACACACTGTAACTGTGTTGATGTGTCCGACGGTTGTGGACCCATGAATGAAAGCTATGAAGACAACATAAATCTAATTGATGCAACATATATACTGAAACACATTGGTGTTTATTTTGTTTCAAAGGCAAGTTGTAGGATCATATATAGGACCATGAACTTGCCAATATGAGTTCAGAGAGCTCTGACCAATTGGCAATTGCTACATGCACAGACTAATTTGTCTGCATGGGCCAAAATGTTAAGCACGTCACACGGACCTGCACAAATGCAACCTGTTTGGCTTACATGATTTTTTATCACACTACAAAACCGCTTCTCTGAACAATGTGCAGTTCATCGAGAAAATCAGAGGGCCAAAGTTGCGGCATGCCGCTGATAAGCTCTATCCTTCTAAGTGTATTTTTAGAGGTTTTAAATCTTCTTAAAATCACACAATATATGTTCTAGTATCTCGATTGGTCTTCATACAAATTTTGAAGCCCAAAAACATAGTATTGAAAATACTGCTATACAACTTGCTATCACCCGGCGGACTGCAATTAACTTTGAGGGTATCTAAATCCAAGTAGAATGTTTTGTATGAGAATACTTCAGCACATTTACAACCATCGCCTTCAATCTGTGTATCTATATTGAGATATGCATCCTTGATCTTCGTCAGGCCCTCACGCTGCAATTTTCAGGGGTGTTTATTACTGTCAATGGTGCCACCTGAATGCTTCAAATTAAATTAGCTTGCTAACCTGACGTGCACAAGCTCACCGAACATGCTAGCAGCTGCACATGCATATCGTGCCCATTGTTCTGCACAACACTTCTTTAGAACACTCATGACCATCTAATATACTTGTAAATCAGATCAACATGATGTGATCTGCAGAGCTGTGGAGTCTCTCTGCAGCTGCCCCTGCCTGTGCAAACCCATCTAGGAAATGCAAGTGGGCTAGCCCCGTGTGGGTTGTCACAAGCAATCCATAAAATTAAGTCTATATATACGTAGTTTCACGGGCTAGTCCGCTTGTATCTCTAAACCTATCTCCACCCACTTAGAACAAAGTGGCCATGCGGCGGCCTGAAGAGTAGAGGGTGACTCATGCTGGGCTCCTGACTCGATGTCAGGGGCGGATACATGCCTAGGGTTTATAAAAAATATTAGCAACATTTATATCTTTAAATAAATTTATGATGAAAATATATTTACCGATTCATATGATAATATTAATTATGTATTATAAATAATAATATTTTCTTATATATATGTTTAGTTAAAATTAAAAAGTTTGACTTCTATCGAAATAAGAATGATACTTTTTCTAGGACAAAGAAGGTTTTTTTCTTGAATGGAAATGCTCCTACACGGTCAATTTTGGATGTTACATGTTTTGTGGCACTCAGCATAAAAATTGGATTTTGCGGTGTTGCAACAGTCGATTTGAGATGGTGCAACATGTTTTTCTGAATGTTGCAGTAGTCGATTTAAGATGTTGCAACATATTTTTTTAATGTTGCAACTGTCGATTTAAGATGTTGCAACATGTTTTTTTTATGTTGCAACAATCGATTTGAGATGTTGCAACATGTTTTTTTAAATGTTGCAATAGTTGATTTAAGATGTTGCAACAAGTTTTTTTTTATGTTGCAATTGTTGATGTAAGTGTTGCAACATGTTTTTTTTTATGTTACATGAGGTTTCAGTATATGTTGCAAACATTTGTTCTTGAATGTTGCGAGCAATGATTAACATATGATCCATTTCTCTCTTTCCATCCCCCAACCCCCCTACGGCAAGGTGCGGTGTCTGCAAGCGCTATAGAAAATGCAACTACCATTATCGTGGTTTACTATTACATCACAGGAGAAAGGAGAGAGCCAGAAGGGGATGAGCGCTGGATGGGATGGGTAGAGTGAAAGCCTCTAGATCCGAAAGGGGTGAAGCACAGGGGAAGCCTCTAGATCTGAATGGAAAGGAACGCTGGGGTGGGAGGAGTGGAGCGAAAGAGTCTGGATCAATTGTTTATATCTAGAAGTCCGGGCACTGGTATTTCCTCGCTCACTGTGCTTTGGGCGCCGTGATGAGCACACACGGCCTCGCTCGCGTCCGTCACGTCACGTACGCCGATCAAGGTGTATATGCACTACTGTACATTATAAACCCAGGGCCAGTACCCGGCCAGGGCCAGTACCCGGCAGGGGCGGATCAACACAAAGCGGCAATGCAAACAGCTTCTCGATCGATCGACTCCCAGGCTGATCGGTCCTAATATGCACGCCCTTTTGTGTTGAGATGAGTTCCACGGTATTTGCTTATTAGACTGGTTCCCGGACAGTGCTGCACGTAGTGGGTGGAGGCCTCAAGGTGATGCTATCACTATGTAAAAAACGATTTTTAGCAACAGTTCGATTTTTTTTTAGGGACGGCTGGTAATAGAGCCGCCCCTATAGTAACGTGCTCGGGTGCCCAGACACCAGCTGCCCCTACAAATGGAACAGCAGGAGCGGCTGGTGTTACGAGCCGCCCCTACAAATGGGGTCTGATTTGTAGGGGTGGCTCAATCACCAGCCGCCCCTGGAAATGCTATTTGTAGCCGCCCCTACAAATGGCTCCGTATTTATAGCACTGATTTGTAGGGGCGGCTCCATCACCAGCCGCCCCTACAAATGCCCCCATATAAAACAGATGCAGTACCTTCTTCCTCCTCGGGTCACTCACTCTAACCCGTGAAAAAAAGGTGGGGAGGCCTTGGGCACCTTCCAAAAATTGCTCTACTAAGGGAGGGAAGGTTTTGGTCTCAAATCCTTTGGTGGAGAGATTGTAGAAGGTAAGAAAATGCTATTCCATACTTTTTTAAGTTTTAATGGTTGGTTAGTGAGTAATTAGAGTTTTGTTTTTCTCTCTCTTCTATGGTACTTGAGCTATTTATGAAGCAAATTAGAACCAACTTTTGAATGTACTAGGGTAAATTAGGGAGGGGAACAAGATCATATCCTTATTTGGTCTATGTTTCTTGATTTTATTGAACAATTAGTTAGTTTTATGGATGTTTCATGTGCATGTGGATCTAGATCTAGGGTTTGGTTTTTTTATTAATTTCATTTTTGTAAATTTATGTTTGATGAAATTGGACTAGGGTTTGTATGAAAGATATTGGGTAAAGTATAATTCTTGCTAATTGTTGTCTTTGAAATTATTTATTGTAATCAATAAATATGTATTTTAATTATTTATGGATAAATAGGCCGTTAATTAATTTTCTTTTACCATGGTGTGTTTGTATGCTTCATGTAATTACCATGGTGGCAATGCGAACGCTGGATGGAATACGCGGAAACAAACAGTTCTGGTCGAATTTGAATTGTAAATTTGATTTTTTTTTGCGGGAAAACGTACTCCCCTACATACAGGTATTATAGAGATGGCTGGCACTACAGCCGCCCCTACAAATACATTTGTAGGGGCGGTTCGTCATTTGTAGGGGCGGCTCAATCACCAACCGCCCCCTACAAATAGATTTGTAGGGGCGGCCTGAGAACCGCCCCTACAAATGCATGATTTGTAGAGACGGTTCGGTAGGGGCGGCTGGCCAAACCGCCCCTACAAAGGGTTACTAGCCGCCTCTAAAAATGCTTTGTGTAGTAGTGTATGGCAGTATGACCCTTCACTGTAGGTCGAAGTAAATCAAAACTATGAGCCTCGGAAACTTGCATCAGCCTCTCACTTTGCAATTGATAGGCTGATAGCTGATACCCCTACTATATATAGCCTTTAGTACACTACTCCCTCTGTTCCAAAATAAGTGACGTTTTTTATTTTTACACATCTTCTTTGACCATTTGTCTTATTCATTTTTTTGTGTAAATTATAAAATAAATAAATCATTATTAAAGTGTATCTAATAATAAAATAAGTCATAACAAAATAGATAATATTTATATAAAATTTTGAATAAGACGAACGATCAAATAAGATTTCTGAAAGTAAAAAAACGTCACTTACTTTGGACGGAGGGAGTATGTCCTAAATCAAACTCATAAATTTGATTAAATTTATAGAAATAAACAATAGTACTTACGACATCAAATTGGTATTATTGAATACATTATGAAGTATAGTTTCATAATTTATCACTTTGATGTGATAAATATCCTTCTCTATAAATTCGTTCAAACTTAGTGCGAGTTTAGTTGGAAGGACCATGAGCGCACGATGGGACGATTTCTACTTTACCAGTGTTTGGTTCTGAGACGAACTAGGACAGGACATTAGGACCGCTCCTGGCGGAAATATTCGCCCTAGATGTCGGTTGGTCCGTCCCTTAAAATCAAGAGGACATGGTCGTCCCTTATCAACTCCATGTTCTTCCATCTTGTACATAGCTGGCATCTCCGCCCGTGGAGCTTGAGACGGTGCGTCTCTGACAACCGATCTCGTGGCCGCGGCGCGCGCCTCCTCCTAAACAGAGCTCACGGCTTCGCCTCTCCTCCATAGCATGGATAGCATGAACGCTTGCTGTTGGAGGTTCGGCAAAGAGGTGGCGCGGACGGCTATTGCTAGAGCCTTCGTGGGGAGGCACATAGGGCCAAGGCGATGTGGGGTGGGCGGGAGCAACACTGGTGCCCCGTGTACGATGAGGCGGTCGCAGTTGGTGGGCGAAGTAGAGATAAAGACAAGAGGCTATCTCACGTATCCACTGATAACATGTGGAATCAACCGACGGTGTTAGATCTCTATTTATCTAACCCTATTTGACTGAATCACTCCCACCAAATAAAAAAAATAGCTTATAAAAAATAGAATCCGTCTATTTCACCTCGTCTTCAAAACAAAAGACATAAATTTATTTATAATAATTTTAAGATCGAGGATCGAGGTAGTGTTTTTTTTTATCCGAAGCCAAGGTGCCACCCCCCCTGTCAAAAAAAAAGGCTTCTGAAACAACGACAAAGCCGCCTTTGCAGGCCCCTGGTGGCCACGGCCTCGCACGTGTGAGGCGTGACGACAAGCGCACCGCGCACAGTCCTAGCGTCCCGTCCTGTCCGCCGAGGCCCAGTTTCGTCAGTACCTACGATCGTCTGACCGCAGCAAAGGCAAATTAAGGTGACGAGTCGAGACGAAAACTGAGAACCCTACCAAGTTCCTCAACAACGACTGGTGCTTTGGATTTAACCGAGTCCAGATCCCAGCTTTACCTAATTCCAACGACACTAACTGCGGTGGTTGAAACGCGACACGAGCTAGTAGATGTGTACTACTAGTACTAGTACTAGTTTCTTTTGAATCAAGTAAGTAAAACGAGCAGTTGATGACTTGTGTTGTGGGGAACACTAGCATGATCGTTCACACTCGCTGGCTTATCTTTTGATTTTAGGCTAAAAAATGGTATCGGCTATTCAACTTAATCTCTCCGTTGTGTTTATAAAATGATTTAGTTCAAAGCAAACTAATTAGTTTGTCCTAATATATATTTAAAAACAGATGGAGTATGGAAGCACGTGCCCATTTTATAGCATCCTCAATAGTTTTTTTTTTTCTTAAACTCACACTCTAAATTATTATTTAAAGAGTCATTTAAATAAAAGTCGCCATCTATATCTTTTCATCCTCCAAAACTTCTCTATATGTTGTGATTACTAAAACACACCCATAGTAGAGTAAATTATACTTTTTTGTGAGGAGTACTTGACAGCCCAAATATTTGACGATAAGCTTACTTGTAATATATTGTACTCTGTCATGTTCTTTTCTTTGTTTCTAATTGACCGAATTTTTCCAAACGTACCTGTACAGATGGTGACATGGGTTTTGACTCGCACGGTCAGAAAGGTGGAGAAAAAAAGTCTGCCATTGAACATGGGAGGTGGTTCATCCACACCGGACATCTTTCTCTAGACGGTGAAGCGTAATCCAATGAGCACGAGACTCTTATACCAATTGAATGGATTAAGATGCATAGAAGGAGGGGGAATTGAGCTAATCTAAAGGACTCACAAAATTAACACCTATCGTTTAATCTATTTCACCCTAGTACCTAAACAAGTGTTTCTAGTCTACCGTATATAGTTTTACAACCTAGTTCCAATCCTATTTTATCACGACAATCTAGGAATGTAAATTTCGTGAAAGTAAATGCTCAAAATAAAGAGAGGATTAGCAACACATCAATACACATTATCAGTAATTCAGTATACCACGCGAACTAAGCCCTTAGTTGGTTAGGTTTTTTGTGGTGGATTCTGCCCACCAAGGTTCAAGCCCTCGACTTGGCATAGGTGAAAAGTAATTCAGTATACCATGGTACCAGACTTGTCAAATTTCTAGGTTGAGCAACAAGAAAGGATGCCAGTTTGAGCATGAAATTAATTGCCTAAAACAATTCATTTTACGTTGAGAGTTTAAAATCGAGTAAACAGTAAAGCCAGCATTGCGACCAATTCAAACTTCAAACACGATGCTAAAACAGTTGGACAGCCAAATGTTCAGAATTCTGTTGGAGTAGGATATCTATCCTTGAAAACTCGTGATACCGAAGAGGCGAAGAGACTTTGATGCAGGCAAACGAACCGGTCAAACGGATCCCTGATAGCTACTATTACTCTCTTTTTTTATTTTTTTGCAAATTGACGATCACAACGCGCGCACACTGACCCATACAGGTCGGACGTCCGAGCAGTTGGACTATGACTATCCCTGTTGAAAACCGACATCCGAGTTTGTGACTATTCTCAGTCGTCAGCACACACATCAGGCTCCAGTGCACCTCGATGACTTGAGAAGCTAATAATCACCCTCTTTGGCTGGGCTTATACGATCGTATATGATCGTGGATTATAAATTGGAATAATATTTTTCTCTTACGTCAAACCAGCCAAATCAACCGGTAGTAAATAATCCACGATCATTTACGACGAAACGAAGAGGCTGAATGATTATGAGTGATTCTCTCCCAGCATAACATCCATTTACCGGCAGCAAAATGTGCGTACCTGTAGCCTAGAGGACGACATGACCGAATTTTTTTACTATTTGGCCCTTTTTTGAAAGTTTCTCTCAAATAGACCCCTGGCGGAAACAATTCTAGAAATGGACCCTTGGCTCGGCGCCAGAGTGAGTGGCGCCGAGCTCGGCGCCACGGTGACTGGCGCCGAGGTCCTGGGCACGGGCAAACGGCCTGCCAGGGGCTCGGCGCCAGCCACTCTGGCGCCGTAGATCTTGGCGCCGAGCCAACTGCATTTAACCCCAGCCCAGCCTTCTTCCCCGAGCGTTCTTTCTCTTCTTTCTCCTCGGTTTTTTTTTTCTCGCCACTTCATCCTACCTCACGAATCGACATATTGGACCTTGAAAACCTTGATTTGATCCGTAGATCTTCGAGAGCAAGGTATACTCGCTCACCTCCTTGTTTTTCTCGCATCGATTCGGTACATATTAGTCGAATTTTTGAACCTAAGAATCGTCATCACTTAGGGTTTCATTGTATCCCTCAATATATGTATTATACAACCGTAGGTTCATTTCAAGGCATGGAAAAAGCTAGCAAACCAAGTCGCATGTAGTTATGTTATGGGTTTATTGTTGTGGATGAAATGAGAAACCCTAGGTTTAGGGTATAATGTTAACTGCTTTTGGTTCTTATAACGAAATTGATTGGATTGTAGTTATGGTTCTCATTGATATTTTGTTGTGATGTTTTTATTTATGTTTGTTAAATTACATCCTATTTGTTAGATGCAATAAATGTTCTGGGAGGAGTTTTGGCAAAAACGGGGTCGTCCTCGAGAATTATACCCCGACGTGTCTAGCAAAGATGCCCCCCGTTCCCCCTGACCTTCCTGTCCCTAACTGTGATTGTGGTTTCCCAGCCCATGTTTTTCAATCGAAACATCCGGACACAGCCGCGCGTTGCTTCTACACATGTAGTCGGTTTAATGTAAGAAATTATTTGTACTATTCTTTTTCTTTATTTGTTTAAGTATGGTACTAATATATTATTAGAATCTTGTTGTGTAGGACCATGAGAGGTGCTTTTTCTTTCAGTGGATCGATGGTGCAGAAAAGTTTGATCCTAGGTACCTTTTTTCGACGATTGGTTTAGAGGGAGACATCCACGTGAGCACTTCAAGTGGTGGATTCCACCCCCCCTAACCCTCCGGCAATGACGGCTAAGGAGAAGCACCTAGCCGCAGTTAGACGACTCGAGGAACCTCCTCTATGCGATTGTGGAGATCGAGCTGTGATAAACCCTGAGAATACGTTGGAGTTTGTGTGTCCAAACAAGCATGAAGTAAGTGCAAAGTGTATGTGTTAAAATCTTGAGCTATATGTGTTTATGTACTAATGTCTCATTATTTAGGTGTATTCAATGGCGAAGTGTCATTTCAAGGAGTGGTTGTATGGTCCTAAGAACCAATGGCCGGAAGAACCGCGGAGGGTTAAGGAAAAGAAGAAAGAACGGGTAATCTACAAAGCACCTCCTGTCATGTGCGAATGTGGTGTAAAATCCAACTATGGCCTAGTCCCTTCGGAGCTTGGAATAGGTCATTATTGCGGCCATATGATTGAGTATGATGAGGTTCATTATATTTCTAGTAAACATGAAATCGTATTTTGTTTGTTTTCCTAATACATATATGATATAATATTTGTTTTGAACAGAGCACTAGAAAATGCAGTTGGGAATGTTATAATGGTCAAGCTAAGTTCTTGGATGAACTGAAGAAGAGACAAGTAATTGCACGGAAGAGGGGATATGGACCTGACTACGTCAACCTATTCGTTAAACATCATAAAGAAAAGATGCGTGAGTTTGCTAGACAGCGCGGTATTTGTAACCCAATCGATGTTGGGCTTAATAAATGGGGATTGGAGAGGCGGACGACGTTGGAGGAGGAGAGGGCAAGGAATGAGGCAAGGGAGGAGACAAGAGTACAGATGCAGGTCTTGAACGAGCATGTTGCTACATTATGTGCCAGTGAGTGCTTGAAAACCTTTTTTCGTTGCCTGGTTTTAAATGTAATATTATCGAGTTGCTAACTGATTGCATTTTATACATCAAGGGATTGGTTGTAGCGGGGAACATGCTGCAAAGGTGGCTCGTGCAAGGTATGAGGAGAAGAAGTTAGATGCCCATAGATCATGAGCTGGTCACACCGTTCAATCACCGATTGTGCTGTGTGATGATGGAGACGAGGATGAGGACGACACTGGCAGACTGAGTGAGCTCATTGCTCTAGCAGAGGCGGGCATATAGGCGCAGGAGGCTGAGGACAACACAGGCAGACTGAGCGAGCTCATCTCTCTAGCAGAGGCGGGCATTCAGGCGTAGGAGGCTGACGACGACACTGGTAGACTGAGCGAGCTCATCGCTCTAGCAGAGGCGGGCTTATAGGCAGAGGAGGATGACGACGCGTTCTTCACTCAGGCCACAGCAGCCACAGACAAAGCGGAGGCCGCTTACTACAAGCGACAGGCAGGTCAGAGCAACGCAGTTGAGCCTAGCCGCAGCAACAGGGTTGTAGTAGAGGACTGGTACTCGGATGATGAGTTGCTTACTCAGTACGTTTCAGATTGAGGATTTGGAAGTGCATTTGCCCCTTTGTCTACTGTTGGCACTTAGTTATACTATTAATATGTTGTGTAATGTGACATAGTATCGAACTTTTCATTATGTGGTTGTTTTCATTATCAATGGTTTTAATATTCCGCTTAATGATACAGACTTATTTCCATTTGAACACGTGCTGCAAAAAACAGTTAACGACATACGACATTATAGAAATCAACACATGAAACACATTAAATGGCATGTGACTACAGGTACCGAACCTGGGTACATAGTTTTCTTTGACTAAACCTAACATGCCTTAGGTAATTAAACCATGCCTTCGGTAATTAAACCTAACATGCCTTAGGTAATTCAACCTGGGGTTCTCCACAAGAAAAATATAAAGTCATCCTAGTAGTGTGGCCACATAGCAAATTGTGTTGCACCTTCTCCATAGTAGCCTCCCATTGTTGTTGGTGGTGGTGGCGGGGGTGATGGGGGAGACCCCTTTTTCTTGTGGTTAGGGCAGGTGCAATATGGATCATTGCAGAGTGCCTCCTGTGAATTGGCACTATTATTGTTGTCATCCTGTTCGTCGTCCTTATAACCGCTGCTAACTTCCCTTTTCTAGATCGAAGATACGGTCTTGTAGGTAGTAGATGTACTCTGCATGCTGATAAATAGGTCGAGGATCGACCCACCTACTGAACCCACAGTTTTCTTTGGCCAAGGAAGACTACAAAAAGTATGTCGTGTAAGTGATATATAAGACAAACATATTGAAGAAACAAATAGTAATAGAAATTACCCATGCTCGCGGGCATTTGAAGAAACGACGACCTCCATCTATTCCCTCGATGAACATCTACACTAGGCAGTCCTCACCATGCATGCATTTTGGCCACTCTTCTTTCATTTTATCGTATCCTGTCAGTGGTGCCTCTTTGGTGAAATCACTTTTGCTCTCAACTGGGAACCTCTCATAAAGAGCTTCCTCAAAGAAATCAGGACCAAGAGGACCCTCCCACCCCTAGGTAGTTTTCTTCCCCTTTCCTCTCCCTCTAGACGACCCTCCAGACATTGGTACTACAACAAAAGCAAATGCTGAGGAGTGTTCTTCTTCCTTATTGTTTGTGTGAATGAGAGGGAGTGAGTGGTTATTTATAGGTTGAGAGGAGGAATGGAGGCCTGTCAATGTGCCATGTTAGCGATCCATGTGCCGCTTTACCTCAGCCCTTGGATGAAACAGTCATAAGATGGATGGTGGAGATAGAGTTTAGTTGTGCTTCCTTGTATGTTGTCCTTGCATCTGAGAGGTCTATATCAGTGATGTGATAATTCGATGCTGTCCGTGTATCTGAAAAGTCTATGTTTATTCTCTGAAAAGCATAGATTCTCTGAAAAGCATAAATTCTTGTACACAGCGTATGTACAAATATTCTTGGATTATAAACGTAATAAATTTATAGTTAATCTGTGTACTACATTTGTGCCTTTGTATAAGTATAGTATGATTAAAGGTTCACGCAAAAAATTCGCAAGATACGGTCTTGTATTAGAAGCATCCACAGTTACAAACAGAGACATCAATATATATTCTAAACATTTAATCATCCAACAATCATAATGCAACCACAACGAATATCACAACCAACATAATATGTCATGCAAAGTACAAATAGTCCACAATGTCCATACAGTCCTGAATAGTTAAAGATAAGTAAATACAAAATTCACAATAGTTCATAGTAACATCTACCACATCCCTCACTGTCTCCTACTCTTGCCCCTACCCTTATGACCCAGAGCGCTGGTGCCTGGAGTGTAAGGGTCACGCGAACGGCGTCGCCTAGTGCCTAGAGGCGGTGTAGGATGAGTCGATGGAGCGTCATGGAGCTGAGAGGGCCCAAGCTCATCGTGCCTCTTATCCATGTCATCGTCATCGTCGGCCTCCTCGTCCTCCTCCTCGTCCCCTATAGCTGCTTGACTAGAGGAACTCAAGGCTCCTCTTCCTGCGGAAGGATCGTACACGTCATGCGTCGTGTTTGTCCTACAACCACAATGACCAGCCGCACGGCGTAGATGACGTGACAGCCTCTGTTGTACAAAACTATGTTAACTGAAAGAATATAACGTATTAATGATTTGTTTGAAAGAATATTTTTAATCTTACATCTAGGAAGCCAAGTATGTAGTCATCATTGACTCTAGGCCGAACGCGCTCGATCTCTTCAACTAAGCTTCTCAGTGTATTGCCCTGCAATAATGTTTTCAATAATAAGACTTCTGAACAGATATCATTTAGTTTTGTTTTCTTTTGTACAAGAATGTAACTTATTATAAGGGTTATACAGCTCGAAGGTTGCAATAACTACAATAGATAACTCCTAATGTCGGTCCAAGAACGCCTAATGTATTGCTATGTAACTAAACGTAACAAAATAAGTCGATTGGCTTACCACTCTATCCAAGATCAGTCCTGCCTCCACCTGCCTTCCTGCACAAGTGGACTAGTCGTACGTCATGTCCTCATCATCGGAGGACTCGATGTCGGCATAGTTAGCTTCGGTCCACTGTAGCCTGAGCCTACACCTTGTCGAACGCTGGTACCAAGCTTGGTACCGCCTGAACTCACGGTTCGTGTGCGGCTCATTGTTGTCGTCTAGGTTGTCGTGCATCTCCTCCCATTCCTCAATGTAGGACTGGTGGTGCCTCTCCCAGTCAAAAATCTTCTTGTTCCTCTGACGATCCAACCTGCACGTATGTCATCGTTACATTAATCCACGTACGTGGCACCATATTATAAGAAATGGACCATCATCATGACTCATTTGAAATATCAAAACACTTACTTGTGTAAGTCAACGCCAGTCGAGAACAGAGGCATAGGCCAAAGCTGTCTCACTCCAAATTGGCGTGCAACCCTATCTGACAGGTGGTACTCGATAGCATAGAAGCAGATTAGAGGGCACCTCATCCTATAGAAGTAGTCGTCGGCCCCACATACGTTGCTCAGCTGAAAAGGAAGTGCGTCCTCTCCACCATACGGCTCCCACTCCACCTGCATCATGTTCAAATAAGATGTTAGATGGTATACTAATCCTTTTAATAGCAGCATGGAAAATAAAATTTACTTACACTAGACGCCGTCAGTGAATCTAGCTCGTTCATGTACTGAATGTACGCCTGGTCTATCCTCATGTGCGAAACCCTGACCTGGTCCCAAAGGTACGCCCACGTCGGCTAGCAACTTGGAGGCTGACCTTGGAACCACTCACGATGAGCCAGTACCTCTGGATGACCAACTGGAAAACAAGCCCACATCCATAGTTGTAACAGGTACATGCATCCACCAAGTGACGGGTTCACCGTAGACCGATGACACCCCTTGCACAGCTGCCGGTATAGAAAACACAAGACTACAGAGCCCCAGCTATACTGACCCACCTGGTCCTAGTTACTAAGGCAGTGGATCCACATCTAGGACGCATTGTCACCCATCGCATTGGGAAAGAGAACGCAAGCAAAAAGGTGTAGGATCCACGCCCGGTAGTAGTACCCAACCGTCTCCTCATCTGCCTCCTCGGGGCACTGTGCGAACTCTGTACGTAGCCATGAGATGGGAACTCCAGAAGTGCGAGCCCCTTGCTCGCCAAGCTCACGCCCAAGGAAGGCCTCCACTCGTGCTCTCCATCCCTCTGACCTGCACTGCCTAGTGACTGGGTTCCCATGAATCCTTAGGCCTAGCATCTTCTGACAGTCCTGAAGCGAGACTATCATCTCCCCGAAAGGTAGGTGGAAGCTATGAGTCTCCAGCCGCCACCTATATTTAAGACCAAGCAAGATTACTTGTCAAAAAGTCAATCGCATGAACAAATGGCCATGAATGGAGGCAATGATTCACTTTAATACCTGTCTACCAACGCAGTTATCACCGCTGAGTTGAACTTGGGCAACCCATGATGAACCTAAAAGGAGATGACATCCAGGCCAGCTCTTTGCAGGAAAGGAGTGTACCTATTGTCGTACCAAATGTCCAAGAACCCACTGTGGGTCCTAGAACAAAGGTGCGGAAGGTCCTGCATCGAATATAACATAGTCACATGTTACTTCATGAACACATGTATGAATATCCTGCCCCAGCGCAATGAGACGTCCTCTGTGGGTCTCCTCGTACGTCGGGTCGAGCAGGTGGAATTGCTCCATCCTACAAAAAAAGTGAATGAATTAGAATTGCAATGTACAATGAAACATGAACTTATAAATGTATAGGTAATTGACACAAATACAAGCATAAATTGAGACATGCATAATTAAATATATGATACGACAAAATATAAAATAATACTATAAACCAATAGTCCTACATCACTAATCTGCCAATGGCAACTTCGTGAGTTGTGGCCAAGTCTACCGCACTTGCCGCACTCATGCTGCTCGGGATCAGTAACAAATGGAGTTCCTCTCCCATGCCTAGTTCTTCTGGATATCTGATCCATAACCATCCTATGCCTCATCCTCTGTCTTGATCCACGCTTGTTCCAACGGTAAGCTGGATCCGCAATGTACTTCGGCCCATCATAAGGAGGCCACTCTCCAGGGTCCCAGAAAGGCACGAAGCGAGGGCTCCATGTGTTCACAAGCGTGTTGACACTAAACTCGTGAGGTATCCTCCTCTTGATATTATAGTTGCGAGGCCTAGCTGCTGCCACCAAATGCGAACATACAAAGTGGTATTGCCTTGGTTTACCACAAGTGCACTTGAAATCTTGGAGGACAACCACATGTATCCTCGACTCTCGGACCTCACCGTCGGACGTTGTACCACCCCTATGCTCGACCTGATAAGTCCCTGTGGCGTGGTCAAAGCATGTAACCTCATGTGTGCCAGCCCTTTCTCTTGCCTTCTCTAGGTGTGCCTTTGGTTTCGGAGCCCATATCTCTCCATCACTCCTCAACTGCAATGCATGGGCGTGTCTATCGTTGAACCAGGCAACAAGCTTATAGAAGGTGAATTGAATAATTGCATTCATGGGCATACCACGTATCCCTAATAGCAACTTATTGAATGACTCTGCCATGTTGCTGCACTGAAACTCGTACCTCCAGCCACCGTCGTCATGAGCTCTCATCCATTTCTCCAAATCCCTCATCAAACCTATGAGCCATTGTCTACCTTCTGCATTTGATGCAGTTCTGACCTGCTCCAACTTTTCCCTAAAGTACTTGTCCTCAAGCTGTCGAGCAGCCTCCTACAATAGATCAAAGTTTTTCTTGACACCGTCCTTCCGTAGTAGATTCTCGGCAAGGTGTCGAGTACACCAATGATGGTGCAAAGGTGCATACCCCTCTAACTGCTCTCGCACGGCATTAAGTATGCCCTGATGCCTATCAGATATGACGCCAACCTCCCTGCCAGGGCCAACCACATGTATCTGGACTAGCCTCAAGAACCATCCCCAACTGTCATTGTTCTCCTTCTCAACCAAAGCAAATGCCAAAGGAACCAACTTGTTGTTCGCATCACATGATATGGCTATAAGAAGTGTGCCCTGATATTTGCCAATCAAGAACGTACCATCAATGGAGAAGACGAGACGATAGTGCCTAAAGGCCTTGACACACTGAGGAAAGCACCAGAAGGCACGGAAAAATATCTGCCTCCCATCCTTCCATGCATTAGGTTTTGGGATGTACTCATAATGCATGCCTGGATTCACCGCTTTGATTACATTGAAAAGAACTGGCAGCTGCTCATACCCATCCTCCCAGTCCCCATATATTATCTTCCACGCTCGCTGCTTAGCCCTCCATGCTTTACCATAAGTTATCATATATCCTCCATACAGCGCCTCAATGGTCCTAATAATTGTTCTCATCTTCATATTGGGTTCTCCCTGCAAAATTCCCATCAACCGCTTGGCAATGAGGGTAGATGTCAACTGTCGATGCCTTAGTGTTAGCTCATGGTCAGCACAATTGTGTGGCCCAACTACTTTTGTGATCTTCCATTTTCCGGTCACCTGTTGCTTCCTTGCACAAACCCTCCATGGGCAGCGTTCCTTGTCACACACAACTGTGTAACGGCGCTCCACATATGAATGCAATACCCTATAAGGCCTCTTTCGTATCACTGCAAAAGCCTACAACCACCTCTTCAAAGCAGGGAGGTCATTGAACACCCTCCCCTCCTCAATTACCATGTTAGGACCGGCCTCAGGAGCTTCTAGGAGCTCATCATCACGTCCTTCTGCAAACGCCAGATCAGAATGAGCAAGATCACTAAACTCATGAACTCTAGGATCACGGTGGTCGGGAAAGATACGCCTCATCATCTCAATATCACTCTCCGTCAGCTCTCCAACAGGACAATCATCATCAGAATCAAGAGCCCTAGCCATCTCATATGGCTCTGAATCATTCATAATTTCAACATTATTGGAGCCACGAAATCCATCTGAAAAGTGCACTTACGCAGCAACATGGGGCACATCGATATTCTCAGGAATGTCTCCTGCAATGTCATTACAAAAATGAGGAAAGAATGAAAGAAATAGATGTAAGGAATGGGATAAGCTCCCAAAAACCATGCGGTTAAGACACTTACTCGGATGATTCTGTGTCAAAGGGATCTCATAAGGAGGATCTGCCACAAAAACATGAGTATGACAACCATCTCCAAATAACACATTGGGGGCAGATTGAGCATCAAGAACCGTAGGCGCAATCTGCACATGCAGGTAAGGTTCTGGAACAGGAGGGTCGATGTGTGCCGGATGATCCATTGCTGGGGTAAACCCATGAGGGATTGGATCAACTAACACCCGACGAACAACCACGTCCAAACATTGTAGCTGGCTCTTCATAGCCGATCTCACATAGTTGTTCCACTGATCCACATAACCAATTGAGATCATTCACCTAAAGATGTTCGGAGGACAACCTAGGTGCAGTACACCATCAACTGCAATGTCATCATCTTCAAAGCAATGTAGCTCCTCCCGAGCCCTTGTAACCATATCACTAAATGAAGGCCTATCATTGAATAGCACAGGCATGCTTTGCATGTCAAGAAACTCAACATATCCATAACGATCGCTTTCAACCGTGCCTCCATGATATATGGTCACTAGGTTGTCCATCTATTTCAAAAACGTAACGAAACACATGTCCTTTAGTCCAAATTAGACGATAGATAGTACCTAACAAGTACTTTCTAACTACAAACTAAGTAATCATGATAATAACTACGTATATATTTATAGTGTACTCACTAAATAGTAAGATCATATGTAGTTAACTACAAATATAACTACATATCTAAGTAGCTATCTAACTATATCTATTTACCAATGTATTTATGTTTCTATCTATCTACATATATATCTAACTAAATCAACTAACAAAGTCATCACAGTATAACTAGTAAATAACATACACCAACTAAATAGGTACATTGCATATTCATATTTTTTACCTTTCCAGGTCGACGGACGATGGGCGTAGGTCTAGGCGAATATTCAGGACTGCGGTGGCGCGGCCAATGATAGAGGTGGAGCGCGGCGGTCGTGGGGTGGCCGGCGCTCCGCGCTGCGAGACCGGCTCAACGGCCACGGGAGGCGGGGCGAGGTGAGGGCGGCGGTGGACGTCGGCAAGGCGGGGCGAGGCCGATGGTGGAGGGGGCAAGGTGGGGCGAGGCCGAGGCCACCGGTGGAGACAAAGGCGAGGACAGTGATGGAGGGTGTGGCGGCTCAGCGCTGCAGCCAACCAACGGGCAACAGCACGAGGGCACAGCGCCGCGGTACGGGCTCGGGCGAGGGAGCGGAGGTAGCGGCGCGGCGCGAGCTCGGCGTAGGAGGGCGCGGGCGGGCGCGCGGCGTGGGCAGGCGTGGCGCGGCCTCAGGCGGGCGCGCATGGGCGGGCGGGTGGCGCGGCATGGCATGCGCGGCGCGGGACGGGCGCGGGCGCCATCGAGCACGCGCGGGCGGGCACGGGCGCGGGCGCCGACGGGCGTGGGTGCAGGCGCGAGCGCGGCGGTGGAGCAGCGATGGCTGGCTAGGGCGCAGAGATGGGGAAGAAGATGGTAGATATTTAGGCCGAGCTCGGCGCCATTCAGACTGGCGCCGAGCTTGGCGCCAGAGTGGCTGGCGTCGAGCCCCTGGCAGGACGTTTGCCTATGTCCAGGACCTCGGCGCCAGTTATCGTGGCACCGAGCTTGGCGCCACTCACTCTGGCGCTGAGCCAAGGGTCCATTTCTGGAATTGTTTCCGCCAAGGGTCTATTTGAGAGAAACTTTCAAAAGAAGGGCCAAATAGTAAAAAATTCGGACGACATGACGAAGAGCACAGGAGTCGTGAGAGACTGAGAAGCCTAAATGCAATGCAGCCCTCTGCCTTTTGGAGCACGAGCAGGACCAAGCGCATCCGAGAAGAAATAAGGGCTTGTTTGGTTACTATACTGGCCTAGGGAGGCCTGGTCAGGCAGCTCGCTCAGTCGCAGGCGTAGAAAAATGAATGTCTGAGATTCTTACCTGCCGCAGGCAACTTTTTCAGGTTACAAAGCAAACACGGCCTAAGCCAATGCGCTTGTTTGTGAAGGACGAGATTTGGCGTACGGCGTGCTACACAGTGCAGGCGTTACACCGTCTTTTGAGAACTCAGAAAGAGACACTTGCTGTTCACGATCTCGAGCTCACATATTCATCCGACTCTCTGAGTGCATGCGCCACTCTCTCCCACTGGACCGGGACACGTGCAGGTGCAGTGCAGCGCATTTTGTATGTCCGGCTATTGGCCAGCGGGGCCACGGTCGGAGCAGCTCGTGCACGCTGCATCGTCTACTAACCAGCGGTGTCCGTGCTTCGCTGCGAGTGATGTGTTTAATATAAATTGTTTTTTGGAAAATATGATTCGTATGTCTAATATGTTTTCTTATTGCGTTACTACGAAAGGTTAGTTTATTTGGTACATTAAATGGAAAAATATGGAAAGAAAATGTAACATGGTTTTTTTATTACAATGTTGTAAATGAACATAGATGTTGGTTGTTATTACATGGTGCCTATTCTAGGCTAGCAAATCAATAATATGTTAGTGGAAAGAAGATTCTGATAGAGTTAGGCTCAAGCAACTAACACACTTAGATTCAAAGCACAACATTGGCTAGAATTACATTATAGGTGGAAAGAGCGAAAACTACAACACAAGTAGGATCCACTCCCCTTAGGTGAAACTGCAACATATTTCGTAAATCTAGAATGACATGAAAGATTACACAGCGTCGAACATTAAATTACACCAGGATTTAAAGTTACATGGTTAAGAGCAACTTAGTACAACCAAGACTTACTCCAGAAGTCGGGATAGATGAGGGCAATGGAGAAACAACAAGATAATGATTATCCAAAACATGGCATATGACCAACAGATCCAGAAACAGGAGACTAAGAAGTCAAACATCGTGAGCCCTATGACCAAACTAACCAATGGTAGACTTGAACTTCTTTGAAAACTAGACCCCTTCTCCTCAGATTACACAATCGCCTCTGTCAGACGAACCTAGTTCCACAATAACGACTGGATCTCGTAGCTCTGCTTCGGATTCAAGAGAAATGGGGATGAAGAAGAAGAGCAAGGACCAAGGACATCTTATAGTGGCGAACGGAGATAGGGCGCAACGCACTGGAAGTGGAGACGACATGGATGGGATACATTGCTGGTTGACACTGTGGGGATACAGCCGGGCATGGCGCGCTCCCTGCGCAAGCGAGCGGAGGGGGGAATAAAGGAGAGGAGAGAGGGTTCGCTCGACAAGAAAGGCGTACGGGTAGCCGTGTCCCCTAAAGAAGAAAGAAGAGAGGGGGTCCGGTACGGGGACGAGGACAAGGATGAGGATCAAGAGCGGACCGGAGGCCAAGAAAAGGAGAAGCGTACAATGCACGAGGACGGCGAGTGCGGCACGATGTCGCGGACAATGCGAGGACAGGGTGCTAACGGGCCCGACACCAACGGCGTCCGCGGGCCACGCGGTGACAGCGGCCCAGCGTGAGTAGCATGGTCGAGCTGGACACAGTGCCTAGGACTTGACATCCACTCAGGCTTTCTAAGCACTCCCTACTACCCAAGGCTAACTTTTTCCAGGTGTTCTTCTTTCCTTGCCTTCCTTGTCCACAATATGCGTCAACCATTGTATGAAGTGAGATCTCAATATACATGCTTCCTCTGAAACCACCTTCTCTTATTTACTTTGAGAGAACACTATTTCATCAACCTGTTGTGGATTTCCCGTTCAAACACCCAAATATTTGTATCAAAAGTGGTCTGGTGGTGTAACTTGGTAAATGTACTTGGTCAACAACCTCGATACCAGTGCACGCCGAGCAGCGTCACCATGTGGCAGCTGTTCCACAGGGGCCATCGGTTTCGTCGCGGCACCATAAGCTATTAACCAAACAACTACTACCAACTTACACGTAATGAAGATAGTGGGGTCATAGACCATATAATTAGAGGAGTATTGCAAGGGAAGATTCAAACAAGGGTTCATTTCGCAACAAGGGACAAGGACTTTAAATCCAACAACAGATTTGATTTAAAGAGATTCAAGTGTTCTACCGGAACACCCACAATTAGTCGATACAGTGACCTATGTTATCCAATCACGGCTGGTCTGCTCGCATCCGAATGGTAATTTCTCTTGTAACCCACTTAATATCGCCCTCGAAAACCCTAAGCACGTCTAACGAGACTTAAGGTAGATGGACGCAATAACACAACGAAATTAATAAAATGCATATTCTGAACGTCCTTATGATGGTACAACATACAGGCACTTACTCTCCCATTCTCAACACATCGTTCACCTTTCCTACGATCGGACTACCTCAACAACTACGGACGAAATGCAACAAAAAGATTACAATACCGGTGGACATCGATGAAAGACACTACTAACTATGGGTACATCATCCCAAGGCAACTAATCTACTTTGCACCACGCATCTTCAGTGCCAGGCTCGGCAGATTCTTCTACCGCCCTAGCTATGGATCTACCTCCTCTCCTGGCAACGGTTGAGTGAGAGAAATCAAGGGTTCTACTTCTGACACTTTTGAGGGTGGAGGTGCTAGCGGTACTGCAACACCGGTTCTCCTTCTTTCTGGCAGGTGGATAGGGATCCCCTCCACGATCAAGGGATCCTACCGTTCAGTAGCCAGCGTCCTCCGCTTGGCCCTGGTGACAAGGAAGGCCTCTCCCAACTGATGGGCATGTCGATCTTCAGCCTCCTTCAGAGCTTCCGACATGGCAGTCTCTCGACTCTCAGCGGCTGCCGCACTAGCATGCGCTTCAGCAAGCTGCACCTGGAGCATCCTAGAGAAGATCTTAGCTTCCTCGGCTCGCCGAAGGCACTTCCTTAGCTCCGAGACTTGCCGGTCATATTGCTCATCTAGAGCAAGCAGGCACGTAGTCAAGTGCACCACGGTAGGTCTATCTTCTTGCGCATCCCGCCCTTGCAAAGCCTCCATGCGAGCCCTCCATGCCTGTCGATTCTTTTCCAAAGGTGGAAAGAACCTCATGGGGGTACGGGCAATAGACTCTTCATAGATCTAGCAAAGGTACCGCAAGGCTCTGCGGGCCATAGCCTGGTAGGTGTCGACGAAGCAAAACCCAGTTGCGATAACATTCCAGGCTTCAGTGATGTCGGAGAACTCTTCACTCTTCCCAATATAGATGGTAACTTCACAATGGTCAGTGCCATGCTTTTCATACTCACAGTCCTCATACTCGAGACTTTTATAGGGTGGCATACAGGATCTTGGGGAAACCCTCAATGTTCAGGCAATAACTACTAACCCAGGCTCCTGCCATCGTTGGCGGTGGTTGCAAGGAAGAACTGAGCGAAAAACTAGATCAAAAGGAAAAGCTAGGCGAGCTAAAGTGCACCGAGTGGTGGTAACAACGGCTAAGCCAGACCCTGCTTATAAAGGCAGAGCGGTCAGTGGTCGTGGCGCGGTCCACCAAGGTTCTAGCATGAGATCACTATAAATGAATCGACTGAATTTTTCACGTGTTCGAGACGAGCAATATCTAAGGCCATTAATGACTAATACGGCTGCAAGACAAGGTTCCGACAAGAGCCTTGAAAAGAGTACGGGGAGACATGGGTCATGCCAGGCATGAACCACAGGCGATGCAAAGCACAAAGCCACAAGGAACAGGCACCTCTGCATGCATGGGTGCAGATGCAAGTATGGTAGCCATAGTAATGGCGACCAACCCCAACCACCAACCACCTCGAGAGCAACGTGCACACAAACCAAGCCATGTCTTACATGCATGGATGCATGTGTAAGTACAAATGTTCCTGCATGGTGGATGAATCATTTTTATCTGATGGTAAGGAGGAGAGGCATTAAATGTGTCCACCTACCCGACATATTTTTATCTGATGGTAGCATGGTGGGGAGGCATTAAATGTGTCCACCTGCTTTCGACCCACCCTACGTAGGTGAAGATGTCCAGTGCTTTTAAATTTACTGAGTGAATTTCTGGATAGCTTAGAGAATGGCCTTGGACACTGCTCATCTCATGCACATAAAAATCCTGCTGCTTTCCTTTTATTGTTCTCTACGCCAGACTAAATGGTGGACTACGCTAGGCCCAATGATCGCTCCTCCATTAGAAAAGGCCTAGCCTAGCCACTTGGTACCACCACTCAGAGAGTCTCAGCTCACCTAGCCTTTCTCCTGAGCAAGCTTCTCGCTTGATCCTTCCTTATAACCATCATCCACCAAGGTTGGCAGGAGCCTGGGTTAGCAGCTATTACCTGAACACTGAAGGTTTTCCCAAAATCCTGTATGCCACCTTGCAAAAACTCAGAGTCAAGGATCGCCCCGAGTATGAGGGTCGTGAGTATGATAAACATGGTACAGACTGATGTGAGGTCACCATCTACATTAGGAAGAGTGAGGAGTTCCTCGATATCACTGAAGCCTGGAATGTGATCACAATCGGGTTTTGCTTCATCGACACCTACCAAGTTGTGGCTCGCAAAGCCTTGCGACATCTTTGCCAGATCTATGAAGAGCCAATTGCTCGTACCCCCATGAAGTTCTTTCCACCTTTGGAAAAGAATCGACGGGTATGGAGGGCTCGCATGGAGGCTTTGTAAGGGCATGACACGCAAGAAGATAGCCCAACTGTGGTATATTTGGCCACATATTTGATTGCTCTAGATGAGCAGTATGATCGGCAGGCCTCGGAGCTAAGGAAGTGCCTCCACTGAGCCAAGGAAGCCGAGATCTTCTCTAGGATGCTCGAAGTGCAACTCGCTGAGGTGCACGCCAATGTGGCAGCCATAGAAAGTCGTGAGACTACCATGGCAGAAGCCCTGAAGGAGGCTAAAGATCGGCACACCCAGCAGCTGGTGGATGCTTATCTGGTCACAAGGGCCAATCGTAGGACGCTTGACATAGAAAGGCAGGAACCCTTGGTCTTGGAGGGAATCCCTGTCCACCCACCGAAAAGGAGGAGAACCGGTGTTGCAGTACCACCAACACCTCCACCCTCAGAGGTATCAGAAGTAGAGTCCTTGCTTCCCCTCACTCAGCCACCACCACGAGAGGAGATAGATCCTTAGCCAGTGCAGAAGAAGAACCAACCGAGGCCGGAAATGAAGCCATTTGGTCCAACGAAGTAGATGAGTTGTCCTGTGGGACATGTACCCGTAGTTAGTAGTGCTTTTCCTTTGCCATCCTCTAGTGTTGTAATCTTTCCATTGTATTTCATCCGTAGATGTTAAGAATCATCGGGTCGTAGGAGCCAAACGTTGTGTCAAGAATGGGAGAGGGAGTGCATGTATGTTGTACTCGTATAAGGGCGTTTTGGACATGCATTTTGCTTTATCCGTTGTGGTTGTTATGTCAATTTACCCTTAGACCTCGTTAGACTTACTTAGGGTTCTCGAGGCAAAAATCAAATGGGTTACAAGAAAAGCAACCATTTAAATGCAAGCAGACCAGCTATGATTGGAAATGAATAGCAAAGGAGGTAACAAATTAAAGCCGCCTTTTCACAAATTAAAGACCTCCCACTAACATAGTGTAGGCTTTCATTTTCAAGTCGTATGTTTGACCTAAGACCGCATGCAAATTAAAGCCACGCGCACCACCAGTGGCCACTCACCCGCGCTCCTTTTCTCGCACACAGGTGTCGTCCTCTCAGTGTCACGCCACTGTCTCTTCTGCACCACCACCCACCGCATGTCACACCACCGCCCCACGACACCGCTCGTGATGTCACCTCCATTGGCCCGATGCTGCCACTGCTGTCCCACACAAACCTGATTCCCTCAGCCCCCGATGCTACTTAGTGCCGCCGATAATGGCACGCACCCACCCTCTAAACCCGCCGTCAATCGCCTATAAAATGCCCCCCCAGCTCCCCCTTCACAACAAGACACTCCACACTCGACACTAATCACCCGCATAAGCCCCCTATTTAAATGCCAACCTATTTCAACATTTTAAGAAGAAGACTAGGATAAATGCTGCAAGCTGGAGACTATCGAAGAAAACATCAAGCAGGAGCCAGAGTACATTGTTAGAAGCAAGAAGCTGACACTCTCAAGATGTGCTTAGATGAAGATGAGCTCACCATGACCATCTTTGCTATCCTAACTCCTACTATGGTAGCATCAATCATATTATATATCCTTGTAATGCGCCCTCTACCCTATGAGAGGCCTTGAGATAGTTGTTGAAATAAGAAGAGCTGAATAAATATTCAAGCTTCGTGGATTTATTCAAATTTCGAGGCCATAGGGCCTGTCCACAACTTGACTACGCATGATTAAGTTATTTCTTACATTCACCAAATAAATAGCGACGCAATTCCTATACCAGCTATATTATGATGCGTTGTCATTTGCAATTGTCATTGTGGTTAAGTTTTTACGTACCTAGCATAGTATCAGTGCTGGGTATCCATGTGAGTTCCTTGTCAGTAATAACTAAATAAAGTTTGTACAAGCTGCACTTTAACATTTACAAGGGATACTATGGTAGCTGTAATATGCAATATTACTTTTACTCACTCTACCGTGGGGTATTATTTCATGTGAAACCGTTTCAGGTGGTAGTACTTAGACCATATATATGGCAGCGATAATGCATTTGTATGGTTATATGCCTGCTACCACCGTGTCCTCCCATACTTTGAGGTTAATGGGAATAAGGAAAAGAAAACGTCTCAGAAGATCAGTATAGGTGACAGCTTTGCTTCTTTAGAAGGTCATTTTTCATCTAGAAGGTAGTTTTCCAATCTCGTTGCCCTCAATAATACTTGTTAGCCTATACAGTGTATCCTATGCAATCTTATCATTGTTTCAGAATAATTATTTTAATATTTTCTTTTGTGCTGGTGTCTCTGATATCTACACAATGCACAATTCTCTGATTTTATCACAAGATAGCTCTGAGATTCCTGGAATGTTGCTCCACCTGTAAAAGTGACAAATACTTATACTGATGCCCTATTGGCCGTCTCAAACTTAGTCATGCCTATCACTTATCAGTATTAACCTTTTTTGTAACAATTTTTATCCAAGCTAAATAGTAAAAAAACAAATATAAAACAAAAGGTTTTGGTAACCCACCTGAGTCTGTCAATTATTCAATGGTTTGTGTGATGCTTATTTCCGTACTCTTTGTCAGATAGTGAGAAGTTCTAAATTATGAACTCATTTGGATAGACCAAAGTTATATGTTCAATTAGGACCATAGAGAGCTTATACACCTTTCAAACTTACACTTAAATTTATACAACATCCAATTTATATAGTGGAGCATATATTTCTTTCTTAAACACGCAGGAGAGTTGCGTATCATTTCATTAAAAAGAAAAGAAAGAGTAATGCAGTAGCAAAGCCAGCATTTCTATTCAATCCAATACAGGGCTATGCACTATATAGAATAATAACTCATCAAGGTAGGGTTAGAAATTAAAGCCAAATATTAGGCGGCAACAAATATGAAAATATCAACCAAACAGAATACATGAGGGTAGATCCACCTGAATGTTGTAATTGAATGTTGTTGTCATTGTTTAATGCTAAGACGGGCAAAGGCCTAAAACCCTAAAAAATACATGAGGGTAACATTAGTTGTAAATTGTAAACGACTTAAAATGAATGGCATTTTTTTCATAACGGAACAGTACAATCAGGCAGTAACACCGATGATGCCACTGGTGTTTAGTAGGTAGATCCAACAGAAATTTACCGTTACTGAAATTTCGCAAATTAAATATGATTTTCTACATCACACTTTTATATTTGAATGCAAGCAACTCCCTAGGAACTCAAGCAAACTGTTGAGGAAGTGTCATGTACTGGCTTCTGCATCAAGTGTACTTCTGACTCCATCTTAAAATGAGATAGGCTTGGTACCAAGAATCTGGGTTAGCTTGGTGATGTCCATGGGAAACCACCCAAGTCCGGCACCGTCAATCAAACAATCCAAAATACAGACTAGACCTGAGCAATCTCAATCAATCCATTTCGAAATTTGAAATAGACACGTTTCATCTCAAGAACAAAGAAGCCTTCTCATTCTGATTCTGATCCTTGAAGCTCTTTTCTTGTTGTTGCTGCTACACGTAGCCATTGTCATGCTGCAAAGCACCGGGCACCCACCAAACTCTGATGGTCTTATCAAGGCTCCCGCTGCAGACCATGTAGCCATTGTTGAGCCTGCACCAGGACGCCTGGATGCATTTTACAGGGCCCTTGTGGCCTCCAATGACGCCCACCTTGGCCAGCTCGCCGCCGCTCTGCCGACGCCAAAGGTCGATGGTCTTGTCGGCGGAGCCGGTGCAGAGCAGGTCCCTAACGACGCAGAGGCACAGCACTGCCATGTCGTGCGCCTTCACATCGCACGCGAGGGTCCAGCGCGCGGCGGTCCCAGCCGGCGATGTGGCTGTCAGAGCCCGCGGCGTAGACCCGGCAGTCGGCGGCGGCGACGACGAGCGCGTTCCAGGACATGCCATCGCGGGCGACGAGGATGCCCTAGAGGAAATGCGACGCCTTGCCCTTCTCCCACACCTTGACGCGGCCGTCGGCGAAGCCGGAGTAGACGACGCCGGCGCCAGCGGCGACGGCGTTGACGGCGTCGTCGTGGGCACGGATGTACTCGAGGCACTTGAGGTCAGCGATGCGCCAGACGTTGAGCGTGCGGTCCTAGGAGCCCGAGTAGAGCAGCGGGGCATTGTGCACGGTGGAGGCGACGGCGAGGCAGGAGATGCTGTCGACGTGCTCGATCCAGAGGCGCCGGTGGCTGCGCCGCGTCGTCGTCTGCACGTAGCTGGCCTGGCGGAACACCCGGCCCAGGTAGTCCCTGGCAGTGGGCAGCGCGGCGATGAGCTTGAAGGCATTCTCAGAGAGGGAGCTGCGGGAGACGCGCCAGACGTGGACGCGGCCGTCCTGGTGCGCGGAGAAGACCCGCCCGCCCGCGGCCACCAGCGTCTTGACGGAGCCGCCGTTCTCGCCGTGGCCGAACCTTCCCAGCTCACCACCGCAGCCATAGGGCGTGAGCGACGCGAGAGGGGCACAAGTGCTGCCCCACGGGCGCGAGCGCGCGCGGGCGCCTCCGGCCCCGCCGCTGCCGCTGCTAGCCCCTGCCACGGGTGCACGCGAGCCCAGCCGACCGCCGTAGATGACGCCCCGCCGCCGGCCAGGTGCCGCCGCAGCCATAGGCGCAGCCCTCGCAGGCCACCGCCAGGCGCGAGTGCAAGTGAGCGTGAACCGCCGCGCAACCGGCCGCTGGCCTGGCCGGTCGCCCACCGCAAGTGAGGGGCGCCGAAGGCGCAAGCCCACCTAGCTCGCTGCCTGCCTCTTCCTACTCTTTTCCCTTCTGCGTTTCCTGAAGAAAAGAGCAGGGGAGAGGTAGCATAGGATAAAGACGTCCGGTCAAATCTCATGAGATGGTTGGGCAGCTCTTGTACGAAAAAAGGCCTCTGTGCTCTCCCGAAGGAAATAAGGATGGGTGCTAGTTGGCCTGAAGCCACCGCTGGTTTAAAGGCTGCATGCATGCACTGCTGCTGCCGTTGGTCCACTTTTGACCGTATTCTCGTAGAGAAAGGACATGCCAAAATTTTTTAATTTCTCACAAAGAGATAAAAACGGGTACAGCTAGGGCACCGGCCATGTATGCAAAGCAAGCAAGGCCCTAGTAGCATGCACACACGCTCATGCTAATTAGGCATCGGCCATGTATGTCGAGAATCCACCATCCCCTGCTACGCGTCACCATTCATTTACGTGCCGCGTACGATCACCAGGGAAGCCATACTTCATTAAATGCGTCCACTTGCTTCATCTATCCACTACCGAATGCATGGAGGAAGACCGATTGTAACGTGCTTCATCTAAGTCGTGAAATTTCGATCGAACACATCAACTAAACGGAACGTAGGTAGATACCCTGGCAGGCCGCCGATTGAACGCGCCTTCGTATCTTTAATCGTATATGGCGACTGCATGCGAACGAAACAAAGCAGATCGCCGGATCGGTTTCAGACTCCGAGTATGCATAGGCATACATGCTGAGAGTTTGAGACCGATTCAGCGATCCGCTTCGCTTTGTTTTGTTCGTACGAAGGCGCGATATATGATCGAACTTGGACGATGCAGCGTGCGCTAGCTGCTCGCAAGTTCGGACGCCCCGGCCCCCGGTGCTCGATCGTCCCGTGCTCGCGGTTCCGGAGAGACCACGCGTGAGGCCTGCGTGCTGGCTCCGCGTCCTGAAGGCCACACGGTACGGCGCCAAGCCGGCCGTTCGCGCGTTTTCCTTCCCCGTGTGCACCCGTTTTTTCACCGTGCGGCCAGCTTGCTGCCTGAATACGGAACGCGCCGCCGCGCTATTGCAATCGACTGTGGGGGTGTTTAATCAAAATCTAAACTTTGCCACTAAAAAAAAAAAAAGAAGATTTTCCGTCATATCAAACTTGCTATACATATATGGAGTACTAAATGTTAACGAAATAAAAAACTAATTACACAGTTTAGTTGTACTTTGCGAGACGAACGTTTTGAGCCTAATTAGTCAACAATCAAACAATTATTATCAAATACAAACGAAATGCTAGAATGTGCTACAGAAAATTTGCCGCCGCCAAATCGGGGCAACTAAACGAGGGCTGTCTGCCCTGCATATCTGATGATAGGAGTGCAGGACTCTGAGACGAATCCTGTCCGAACAGTGCCTATGCCTGCAGGCCTTTGTGGCTTTGTTGACCACCCACTCGATCCGGCCATGTATCTTCGTGCAAGCTAGAAAGAAAAGGCAAAGGGAAACAGATAAGGCTCGTTTGGATCCCTATAATTGAATTTATTCTAATAATTATAATTTAGTCATAGATTAATTAAATTAATATAGTTATATATAGAATATATTTGATATTTATTGTGAGACATATGAGGGGATATACTTATATGTTGTATTTCTATTGTAGGGAAGTGAGTTGAATAGTATGTTATAAGTTGAAGAATAGAATTATAGCATAGTGATTTATAGAATCTATTCCCTTCCACCCTATAAATTTGAGATAGGCTTATCTGTGAGTTTAAAAAAATTATGAAATGTCAAATTCCAAAGCAAGTAACCTAATCCATCACATAGATTTCAACTCCTTCAAAATAAAGGGATCAAAGGACCTTAAATGATTTACGATGCTTACGAGTGAACAAGCGCTAGTGCTAATATCTCTGTGTGTACAGTACACATCGGTCGACATGCATGATTCGAGTTAGTTCGGCATCGTATCTCCGCCTGTCAGTCGGTCACATGAACTGGTGAACCTACTCAAATCTTTTTGGATCTTTATTTGTACGATCATCGGCCGTTCCAACTTTCCGAGGCCATCTTCAAAATAAAAGGCATCGCAGTTTGTATAGGTTACAGAGGAATAGACTAGGCCCTTTTGCTGGTCTGAAACATGATTGAAACCGACTGAAAAATACTGTTATGGCTGAATTGTTGTGAGAGAAAAATACTGTTTTTGCTGAAAAAAAAAGCCGAACAAGCTAAATATGGGGTAAGCCGAACGAACTGCAAATTAAAGGACCATCTTTGTGCATTATTAGTCAGTGCAGTACAACGTACAAAGTTGCGTAGTAGCGATGCAAAATTGTCTCACGTTCTCCGTGTCCGTTCACATGTATATATGGCTAATACTTCCTCCAATTGGAATAGCTTGACGTACGCTTCCAAACAGCAACAGCTTAATTGATCTGCAATTACATCATTTTTTGGCCGTAGGGAGCGTCATCTACTTCCTGAGCTCTGGAGGTAGTCGCAACCTGGAGGACGGTTCAATTTCCATTTGTATGATTATGCATATGCATGATTAAATGTACTACTACTACTACACATTAGACAGACCGTATCTTAATTGCTTTTAGTATTGGAATCATTTGAACAACAGGCTTAAATATGCACACTCCAGAATTACTAATACCAAGGCTGACAGGCCACCAGTTCTCTTGCGTGTGTATGCATGTTTTTTTCCCTTTGTCTCCCAAATAAAACTGATCATTTATTATTTGGGACGTAGATGCCGACGCATACACTAAGTTTACTTGACATACACATACACCAATTTTGTGCCTGGGACTGGGACGACGTCTCTTTCGTTGCTACGATCGAGTTCATCAATCGCAACCAGAGGCCTGGCCTGTGCAGATCAGGCGTGTACAATGTGGTTAGCTAGGACGTCAATCAGGTGGTATAGGTAGGGGAACCTGATGAACCAAACTTACCAAGGATACTTCAGTTAAAGCCCAGCTTCTGATTCGTGCCCCTCACCTCTGCATCTGTGCAAAAGTTTATGAGCGCACAGTGACCTATGGCACCTATGGCGTCCCCTAATTCGGCGCATGACAAATTCCTATAGGTGCCAAATCAATTGGAAACATGTCAAGGGTTAGGTGCGAGAAGGTAAAACAGCAACAGGGCCTTGTTGATGTTAAAACTGACGGTCTCAGACAGTGTGGAGGAGGTAGAGGCCTCCGCTTCTCAGACAGAGTGAGGAAGTAGAGGCCTCCGCCTGCTACGCCGCACCTCCCGGTGGAGACACGGGAAACAGGCACGATAGATGGGCGAGTAAGGGAATGGCACGGAAAGCTATGGTTTCATCAATTCGTCCCTCAACCAACCATTTACTGTTACAAGTGTTCCCTATTTATATGGCTCAACTACCACATTCACAGAGTTTACAGTAGTATCCCTCAACTGCTACAATATATTCTTGGGATATTCCTCTACTCGCCTTTCGTCTCGGGGGTAATCTTGCCATGCCGCCATCTGGTACTGGGCCTGCATGATCAACTGGCCCATCGGGCCTCAAGACTCGGTGATGGGCTTTAGGGCCTCCGCCGTGGGTCTCTGCTCTGTCCGGCCTCAGGATCCGACGACGAGCCTTCGGGCCTCTGCCTTTGGGAGTGCCAAAGCTGCAGGCCTCCGGCATCCTAGGATCGCCGGTCTCCTGCTTGGGTCTTCGCCCCGACGGGCGGAGACCATGCTGGAGCACCCGCGCAGTCTACGAGCGCCCTCATCTGGTTACCTGCACATACCCAAACAATGTTGGCATTTAATTAGTCTCCTGGCGGAGCGGCCTCCGCCCAATCGGCCGGAGATGCCTGCGAGCCGGCCGGGCGGAGACCGTGTCAGGGCCATCGCCCGCAACCTGCAAGCTCAATCTAACAAACCGTTCTCTTTCCCGGGTTTGGAGGCGCGGGAGCACGACCTCCGTTTTGGTAACAGGTCGGAGATGCTCTCGTAACCTGCTGACTGCGTAGGTCTCCGCCACTCGCGGTGGCCATGTTACAACAGTTCCCCCCTTTTGAGACCGTGGTCCGCCTGAGCGTGCCGTGAGCTCAAAACGCCCTAAGCAAGGACGTCCGCGGGGGCAGAGACTACGCATAGTCACGTCTCCGACCGATCTCCGCCGGTTCCCCCCTTGCCCGCTCTGGCGCGGCCGTTGGTCTTGTCAAAGTAGCCGTTTGGCTGCAAATATAGCCGTTGTGCATCTTGCGACTTATCCGGAGATGACCGTTGTTCGGCGGGAGCCAAACCGCCCGCCCGTGGCCTATATAAGGGTGGGGTTGGTGGTGGGGTCCCCCCCGCACGACTCATTCGTTTTTCTTTCAGCGCCAGAAATCGGTCTCTGCTTTCTTTGCTTTCGCCTGAGCTGCCTTCGCGCGTTCCTTCTTTTCGCTTGCGCCTTCCTCCTAGGTCGCTGCCGCGGTGGCTTTCCTTTCCACCTTCGCCCATACTCGCCGGCTCGCCTTCTTCGGACCCTATCGCCACCTTCTTGGTGTTAGGGCAGGCAGCTAGGGTGCTCGCTTTGAGGAGTGCATGCTTGCCTCTGCCTCCGCGTTGGAGTTTGAGAAGCTGCTGGAGGAGGATTTGGGGAGTGTCTCCGCGTCCGTCGGAGACCTGATCGCTGTGGATTCCGGAGTCATGGCGATAAAGTCATGGGATTTCGGCCCCTCCTCCATTACTGAGGAGGCGGTCGCGAAGATGTTGAAGGAATCATATTTTCCTTCTACGAGGGTAAAAATCCCTCCGCCCGGCCAGGCCATTCCGGAGCCGGAGGAGGGATATGCGGTGGTGTTCCGGGACTTCTTCACCTATGGCCTCCGCCTTCCTTACATCCCCTTCCTCCACCGGGTTTTGGAGACTTTCAACGTCTAGCTCCATCATCTAACTCCTACGGCCTTCCTCATGCTCAGCAAATTCTGCTGGGCGTGTGTCTCTTATGGCGCCGAGCCGGATGTGGACACCTTCTGCGCTTACTACGAGCTGCAGAAGCAGCCAAAGAAGAAGAAGGAGATGCGGGAAGGCAAAGAGGTGGAGGTGATCTGCCAGTATGGTAGTTGCACCTTCATGTCGAAGAGGAACCAAGGCGTAGATCGCCTGGAGATTTCATTCTGCCAGAAAGGCAAATGGGACCGCGGCTGGCTTGAGCAGTGGTTCTACGTGAAGACCTACAGGGTGTGTGGCACCACTGAGAATGGTGCGGAGGTCCAGGAATATCCACTGGCCTCAAGGATGGAGGTGATGGCGCCGCATACGCGCGTGGAGCCACCGGAGGCGGTGTCTCCAGCAAGGGAAGCCTGTGAACAGGCCTTTGTGCCGGCGTGCCGTTACTCTGGGGGCCGTGATCTGGTGGAGGAGATAATGGCCTCCAACTATTGGCCCCTGAGCAAAGACAATCCACCCTTTCAGCTAGAAACGGTGCAGGTTCCCATTTTTGGGCCGGAGGCCGAGATTCCGTTCCCTCGCTTTGGCCAGTCTTTGGGGGAGGGGGTGATGGAGGATGGCTTTGTCTCCGAGGTTGAAGAAGCCACCATTGGGTTGGTCGGCAAAATTTCCGAGCATGAGTACACGTCTCGGAGAGCCGTGGTAGGCACCATGCCGCGGCTCAATCGAGTTTTTGAGGAGCTCGGGATCATCTACCAGGAGCGTGAGGTTCCCGCGGAGGTCCTGGCTTTGATTGACAAGAAGAAGAAGAAGACCTCCATGAAGAACGTTACGGGTGGGACGTGCGGGTCACGGGTGGTGGAGATAGCGGCTCTCCTGGTGCTTCGGTGCGCCCTTTGCGTGGCGCTGTGAGCGGTGCGGGGCGACCGGAGGCCAGCTCCGCTTCGGTGCGATCCTTGCATGATGCCACGAGTGGCGCCGAATAGCCAGAGGCCAGTGCCATGAATCCTATGCCCGACATTTTTGGTGTGACGTCCTCAAGTTCTGAAGAGGGCGCGGAGGTCGACCTACGGCATGCTCCTCCTGCTCTTGCCGTTGCTTTGCCTCCCCCCGCGCCAGAGGCCGTCGATGAGCAGCCGGAGGCCATGCTTGCAGAGCAGGCCCCGGTGGCTCGGTCGACGCATCATAGGGTGGAGACTTCTGCCCAGGGGGCTTAGTAGGCGGCCCACCCTAGGCTTTTTATGAGTGAGTTGGTTTGGCGCACATTTTTGTTTTTACTGTCTTCGCCTAGTTTATTTGTTTATGTATTCTATGTCGCTTTTGCAGGTGATGTCATGGCCAGACTCCTCACTCCGGAGGAACAAGCGGCTGCTGCCAGCGCTAGGTTTGGTCCGGGGCACCCGGGGCCGATGGCGCCAGGTCCAAGTGAGTGTGGAGTGTTTTTATCTTACTCATCTCTTGGTCTGCCGTTATTGCCTATGTCTGATCAGCCCTGTGACCTAAGTTTTTGTTGTTTTTTTACACAGGCTCCTCCGGCACTTCTATCTTAGGTTGGGAAGAGTGCTATCTTGGGGTTCTTGGAGACGTCGGAGGTGGTCTCCGGCAGTTTGTGTATTCATTGTGAGATTTGTTTTCCTCACCTTATGGTTTTGTATTTGTTTGTTCTTTTTTTAACAGATCGCTTTAAACAGCGTCTGAGGGACATGGATTTCTTCCAGCTTCTCTGTGTTCATCTAGAACACCAGAGCTTGGTTCGTCTTTGGCAGTTTACATTTTTTGTTGTATGCTCGCCTTTATATTTGTTTTGTTTTGTTTCTATTACTGATCGCCTTGGTCTTCTTCTTCTTTCTGATCGTAGGGGTATCACACGGGCGTTGTTATGGAAGAGCGCTGCACTCGTGAGGTCTCCGACCGAGATTCTGCGATTGAAGCGCTCAAAGTGGAGAACGAGCGCCTGGAGGGTGACAAGGGGCGTTTGACCAACTACCTTGCAGCTCTTCGTCTTTCGCTGGCGGAGAAGGAAAAAGAAACGGAGGTGGCGAGGGTTGATCTCGCCAAGGCTACCGAGCAGGCCCGTAAGGCGAATGAGTTGGCCGAGGGTCTCCGGCGAGAACTCACCTCTGAGAAGGAATCCGTAGCTGCGATGGAGGGGCAGCTGACTTTGACGATGAGGCGTTTGGACTCGGTCAAGGTTGTCCTTGCTGCAACCGTTAGCCAGTACCGGGCCACCGTCGCTAAGTTTGGTGGTGAAACCTCCGCCCCTCTAGAGGAAGACAGCGTCTACGCCCTCGGTTCCTGGCTAAAGCGTCACCTTACGAAGCTCCCTGATCTGGTGAACGGCTACACGGACTACGGGGTGTTGGTGGGGGTGACAAACTACGCCAAACTTCTAGTGCGCGGTGGGTGTACACATACTGAGAGTATTCCAGGGGGGTGCTACCGGGTCCGGAGGTGCTTGGTGAGACTTCTCCTGGTTTGCAAAAAAGCTTAAGGAATTTCATTGGGTACTTTTGGGCTCCATTTGGGAGGCTTGCCGCCCGGAAGCTAGCGGAGGAGAAGAGGGCGAAGGTATTTGTAGTCTTTGTTGTCGTTGTTTTTCCCTTTCCTTGTTTCTTGCGAAGCTGTGGAGGCTTTTATTGCTCTGTGAAGCTGATATTGTGTTCTATGCTTTAATAGGAGGCGTAGAAGGGTCTGGTGAGCAGGCCTCCACCGATTCCTAGCTCGGCGACTACGGGTGATGCCTCCGCCTCTGCTAACACCCCAAAGAGCGCTACGATCGGCGGTGGTAACGCCCGTAAGCCATAGGCACCGTCTCCGTCCGTGTTTGGTGCGGGCTCCGCTCCTGGGACTTCTACAGCATCTGGGACTCTAGAGGTCGAGGCTCTTTGTAAGATTTAGTTCTTTTAACTTGTATATTGTAGTCCAACTAGACTCTTGTGAATAAAGTTTATTTTGTTCTGAATGGTTTTGTGGAAAACTTTAACCTTGCGTAGGTTCCGAATCGGGAGCTTGCACAAGATGTTGCACCTTTGACTCTCTACGACGACGGCATTTATGTGAGCGGAGAGCTTTGGAAGTATTGGCGTTCGACCTTTCCCCACAGCGTTGCGCGCAATGTGTTTGAGTCGGTTAAGTTTGACATAGACGACGAGCGTGCTAGGTTTACTCGCGCGCTCGCTTGGCGCGAACCTCCACCACAATAGTTAGGATTCTATTGCAAGTTGGTGTCCTGTAAGAATGGTTCTTGATATTTTATGGAATACAAGATAGGTTCACTTTCTTGATTGTTTGTGCGGTGGCTTGAGCCTGTCGTGCTAGTTTACATATCTCATCTAGTCCTGAGCTTGCGCACTATTATTCTTTGCTTGGGAGAACATGCACGATACAGAGGTGATGGCCAGGACCTTCGCCCCACTTTCTCTCCTTCTCTATGCTCGCTTGATGGTCGGGGTAGAAGTCTCCGTAGTTTTTCGATCGGCGGAGGCGTACTTGAAGTTCGCCTGGCGAGGCTTGCCAAATCGGTGTTTGATCCGACTGGAGGTTTGGCGCAGCTTGTGCAAACGGCGGAGACTTTTGATATTTCTTTAGCTGGGTGTTTTAGCTATCTAGAGGTATGGGTCTCTGACGCTGCACACCCGTGGGACATGGTTGATCTTTGGAGATGGCAGGTTAGGTCTCCGGCATCAGGGGGATGTTACAAGTTTTCGTGCGATATCCCCCTTCTCCCGTAGGCCTTTGCTGTTCATCACCATGCCGTAGGTCCTATCTCTTTTCCCACTGCCTCCGACTGTCTACTGTTGCCTCTGATTTTATGAGTTTTTGTACAATATCTACGAACGACTTGGATATCTAAGGAGACCCCTACCTCCATGGCTGTTGTTGTGGCTTGTGTTTGTGCTCTGCCTTCTTCCCCCCTTGCGCCTTATGCTGACTAAGGTTTTAAGGGCGTTGGGGGAACCCGTTTTATAGTGGGGTGGCGGCTTTTGGTTGTTAAATTTTTGGTATGTTGTTTGTTGGAACGTATCTTGGCTTTAATGGTCTATATCTTGGTTGTATTATTCGTGTCTTTTGAGATCTTTTGAAGTAAATAGGCCTAGTGCCTAAGTGACAGGGTTTTGTCAGACCTTGTCCTTGTTTTGATGTTTTCGATGGCGGAGACTTTCTTCCTAGTTCTGGCGCCATAATGGTGTTGCCTCTGATGCTTGGGTTGGTTTTTTGTTAATTTCGGAGGCCTGTTTTGGCCGAGGTTGTTTTTGCCTTGCTGCCTGAATTTGGTCAGGTCTTTGCCAAGGGTCGGAGGCCTGTTTGGCCAAGGTTATTTTTGCCTTGATGCCTGAATTTGGATAGGTCTTTGTCAAGGGTCGGAGGCCTGTTTGGCCAAGGTTGTTTTTGCCTTGATGCCTGAATTTGGACAGGTCTTCGTCAAGGGTCGGAGGCCTGTTTGGCCAAGGTTGTTTTTGCCTTGATGCCTGAATTTGGACAGATCTTCGTCAAGGGTCGGAGGCCTGTTTGGCTAAGGTTGTTTTTGCCTTGATGCCTGAATTTGGACAGGTCTACGTCAAGGGTCGGAGGCCTGTTTGGCCAAGGTTGTTTTCTACTTTGATGCCTGAATTTGGCTAGGTCTTTGTTAAAGGTCGGAGGCCTATTTGGCCATAGAGGTCGTTTCAAATTGCCAATGCCTGTGGCCGGTGCTTTGAAAGGACCTGTGCTTATTATTGTTCACCGAATATTGCAGCGCTAGAGCTAGCCGTTTTTGGTTTTGGACTTTTCAAGCGTTCTTTTGGGGGATTACCTCTTTATACATGTAAAGGATTTTTACATTGAGCCTGCCTCATTAAAAACCTCACCTCCGCTTGGAGTTCCCCTGTGAGGAAAAGAGTACAGGCTCTTTTACATTTTTTTGGTTGGAGAAAAGAAAAAAAAAACTAAAAAGTAAATGAACGGAGGGGCCTCCGCTTATTATTTGCGAAGGTTGCCCTTTGGTACACTACCTAGATGTAATATCTATGGAGGCTATCAATATTCTAGGTGTGGGTTGTCGTGACACCTTCGCTGTCGGTCAAGTAGAAAGAGCCAGGGCGGCCTACTGTCGTTGCTGTATATGGGCCTTCCCATTTCGGTTGTAGTTTACCAACAAGTTGTGCGTTGGGTTTTCTTCTAAGCATGAGGTCTTTGTGTTTTATGTCTTTCCTTACCACCTGATAGTCTCTCCACTTCTTGGTTTGGGACTGATATTTTGCAATGCTTTCTACTGCTTCCAGTCTTATGGCTTCTATTGTTTCTTTTGCATATTCTTCATCTTGCAACATTTGCTGTCTCGTTGTGCGGAGGCTTTCGTGCTTGATTTCTTCTGGCATCATGGCCTCTTCTCCATAAAGCAGTTTGAATGGCGTGAATCCTGTTGTTCTTGAGATAGATGTATTATGTGACCAGATCACTCTGGGTAACTCATCTACCCATTTTCCTTTGCATAGGCCCAGTAATGTTTTTGATATTACTGAGAACACTATTTTGTTTGCTCTTTCGACAGCACCATTGGACTCTGGGTGGTATACTGAGGTGAAGGCTAGTTTTGTCCCAATGCTTTTGCAGAATTCTTTGAAGTTCTCTGAATCGAATTGTTTTCTATTGTCTACTGTCAAAATCCTCGGTACACCAAATCTGCAAATGATGTTTTGCCAGAAGAGTTTTCTGATAGTTTTTGAGGTTATCTTCGCCAGCGGCTTTGCCTCTATCCATCTTGTAAAATATTCTACTACCACTACTGTGAATCTATTTCCTCCTTGGGATGGTGGTAATGGGCCGACCAAGTCCATACCCCATCTTTGTAGCGGCCATGTTGGAGGTATAAGCTAGGTCTCCGACGATAGTTTTGACTGCTCTAGAGAGAATGTTTGGCATGCTTTGCATGTTCTGACTGTCTGCTCTGCATCTTGTATGTGTGTTGGCCAATAAAAGCCTTGCCTTATTGCCTTTGCTGATAAAGCTCTAGAGCCAATGTGCGACCCACAAATTCCTAAGTGTATTTCTTGAAGCAACTCTATGCCTTCGCTCTGCGATATGCATTTGAGGAGAGGCTGGACTACTCCTTTCTTGTATAGTACACCATCTATGATTGTGTAATTTCTTGCCCTAGCCTGTATTCTTGCTACTTTTGTTTCATCTTCTTCGGTGGTTCTACCTTCTAGGAATTCTGTTATCGTCTTTCTCCAATCTTCATTTTGCAGGTGTAGTATGGGCTTTAGTGCCTTAGATGTCTCTGCAGTTGCCGGAGACTTCAAGATCTGGTAAAAAGTGTTTGGTGGCAGTGGTAGGTTGTTTGCTGTAGCCTTTGCCAATTCATCTGCCTCTGCATTTTCTAATCTTGGGATGTGCTTCAGGGTGAACCCTCGAATCTCCGCTCTAAATTTCTGACAATGGATAGGTATTTGATGAGTTCTGGCTCTCTTGTTGTGTATTCTTTCTCTACTTGGCCAGTGACCACTTGAGAATCTGTTTTGACTGTCAATGTTTTTGCCCCTAGGGCCTTTGCTTTGCTCAGCGCTAAGATCGGGCCTTCATATTCTGCTATGTTGTTTGTTGATTTGAACTCTAGCCTTGCTGCATATTTTAGTCTAACGCTGGAGGGTGCCATTAGGACGGTAGAGGCTCATGCTTCGGCTTGGCCCTAGGCTCCATCCGTGAATGCTATCCAGCCTTGAGTTGTTGGTTGTACCTTGGGCTCTGTCGGAGGTGTCCAATCTGCTACAAAATCGGCTAATGCTTGTGATTTGATTACTGTTCTAGGGACATACGAGATACCAAACTGTGATAGCTCTATAGCCCATTTACCTATTCTACCGGAGGCTTCTTTGTTTCTGAGCAAGTCTTGTAGTGGCAGCGATGTTGGAACTGAGATTTCGTGGGCTCGGAAATAATGCTTTAGTTTTCTTGATGCCATCAGCACTGCGTAGGCAACTTTCTCTACCTCTGTGTAGTTTAGCTTGGCTCCGGACAGTGCTTCTGAGATGAAATCAACTAGTTTTTGAGTTTTGCCTGATTCTTTTTCTAGCTCGTCGACTAAGACTGCACTGACTGCATGGTTGGAGGCCGCCACATACAGCAATAGGTGGCTATCCGATTCTAGGACGGAGACCATCAGTGAGTTTGCTAGATACTCTTTCAAGTTATGAAATGCCTCCAACTGCTTGGACCCCCATTCAAAGTTGCCTCTGCCCCTTAGGGCTTGGAAGAAAGGTAGGTTGCGTTCTGCTAATTTTGAGATGAATCTGTTGAGCGCTGCTATTCTTCCTGTTAGCTTTTGCACTTCTTTCTTGTTTTTGGGCTCTGCCATTGTCATTATTGCTCTAGTTTTGTCTGGGTTTGCTTTGATGCCTTCGCTACTTATGATATAACCGAGCATCTTCCCTTTTGTGACTCCAAATATACATTTTTCTAGGTTGAGGCGGAGGCCAGCTGTCCTGAGGTTGGCGAAGGTCTCCTGTAAGTCAGAGACATGATCATTCTTGTTCTTGCTCATGACCACTATGTCATCGACGTAGGCTATGATGTTTCTATCTAGTTGTGAGCCCAAAACTTCCTTTGTCATTCTGGCAAAGGTTGCTCCGGCATTTTTTAGGCCCTCTGGCATTCTGGTGTAGCAATATGTCCTGAATGGAGTGGTGAAACTTGTCTTGTCTTTGTCTTCCTTTTTCATCCAGATTTGGTGATACCCAGAGAAATAGTCGAGGAGAGAGAACCTCTGGCATCTAGCTACCTTGTCGATGGAGGCGTCTAATCTTGGCAATGGGAAAGGGTCTTTTTGCAAGCTTTATTCAAATCTGTGAAATCTATGCACATTCTCATTTTGCTATTTTTCTTTGGTACCAGTACTACGTTTGCAAGCCATTCTGAATACTTGACTTCCCTGATCACTTTTGCATCTAGCAATCTTTGCACTTTCGCCTTTGCTGCCAGAATTCTGTCCTTCGACATTTTTCTCTGTTTCTACTTTCTTGGTCTCATGTTTTCATTGATATCCAGTTCGTGCTGTATGATGTCCCTGCTAACTCCCTAGAGGTCGGAGGCTGACCAGGCGAAGATGTCCTTGTTTTTTACTAGAGTTTCCATGAGCTCTTCCTTTTCTGCCTTGCTCAATTGTGAGCTGATTGTTACTTTTCTATCTGGTAACTCCTTTTCTAGAGGGATCAGCTTTGTCTCTTCTTGACCTACCATATCTGTTTCTCCTCTGGGCATATCTGGAGGCTCTAGTTCTTTGTCTGTCGACTCAACTGCATTGATGTTTCTTTGGGCTCTATAGATAGCTTTTTCTATGTTTCTTGCTTCTTTTCTGGCTGCCTCGGACTATGATAATACCATGGAGTGCTGGTATTTTCATGCACAGGTAGGCCATATGTAGGGTTGCATTGAATTTGGTTGTGAATCCTCTGCCCAAGATGGCATTGTATGGGTAATACAGATCGATGACGTCGAAGGTTATGTACTTAGTTCTGGCATTCACTTGGGTTTCGAACGACACTAGGAGTGAGATTTTTCCTAATGCTTGTATCTGCTTGCCTCTGAATCCTATTAAAGGGGATTTGGAGAGCTGTAGTTGATTTCTGCTGAGCTTTATTTGGTCGAAGGTATTTGCGAAGATGATATCTGCTGAACTGCTAGTGTCGATCAGTACTCTGCTTATCTCCCATGCTGCTATGTTGGTCTTGATCACCATTGCATCTACGTGAGGGTAGCTCTCTAGCTAGAGATCTTCTTCTATGAAGGTGATTGGGACTCAAGACCAATCTGTGTATTTTGTCGGGCCTTGGACTGCTACATTGTTTACCAGGTGGAGGTGATCCTTTTTTTTGCTTTTTCATTTGAAACTCCATTGATGATCCTCCGGCGATTGGCAATATCATGCCTATTGTTGGCAGTGCTCCATGAGGGTTGACTTGGTTTTTTGGGTTTGGCTCATTTTTTGGTGTTGGGGTTGGTTGTGAGGTGGTGGTGGAGGCAGTTGCTGCATGTGGTGCTGTGGCGGCGGAGGCTCAAACCTTATTCAGTTTTGTTCCGGTGGGTTTGTTTCGAGGTAGGTTATATGGGGAGATTTTGGGTTTATGTAGGTTAGGCTTGCCTCCGACCTGTAGTTGCCCGCCGGAGGCTGCTGCGAAGGCGATGACCGCCATGCTGGTAGGAAGTTTGGGTAATAGGCAGAGGCCAGTGTGGAGGGATGTATTTGGGTTGCGTTTAGCGCTGGGTACATTGGGCAGTACTGCTGGTGGCTAGTTGTGTAGGTGGTGTTGACCTCTCTTGCGCTCTGCTGTGTCGGAGGTTGGGCAGTCTGCTTGTTCTTCATCCTTTCCTATGTTTCTTTTGTCTTCGGACAATCTTTGGTGCTGTGCCCTGCGTTTTCGCCGTGAAAACATAATATGGCCTGCGTTGTTTTTGGCTTTGGTTTCTATTCCAATTTTTGCCTTGGTAACCTTGCGACCTTGGTTCCTTGTCTGGGTCTCCGGCCGTGTTGGCGCTGCCTGTTGCCCTTGTTCGGGGTGAGGTTGACCCTCGATGCTGAGCACTTGCCCCTAGCCTGGCTTCTGATTTAATACATTCTAGTTCGTATAGGTTTTCTGGGAATTTTTGCTGTTGTTTTGTTGTCTATTTTGACCTTGCTCCTCTAGCCTTTTGCGGAGGTCATTGTCTGATCTGCAGTACTTCTCGAACTCGTCATACAACTACTGTATGGAAGTTGGTTTCTTTCTTGCTAGGTGTGCTGCAAATGGCCCGATTCGGAGGCCTTTGATTGCTACTTCAATGGCGATCTCGTCTGGGACATCTGGTGCCTTCGCCTTTAGTTGCATGAATTTTCGGAAGTAGTCATGTAGAGTCTCTCCCTACATTTGCTTGCACTGGAACAGGTCTGTGGAAGTCAGCGACTGTGCTGTTAGCCCCTTGAAGTTTACCAATATCTTGTCCTAGAGGTTCTCCCAAGAATGGACTGTGCTTGGTTTGAGCATAGAATACCAAGCCAACGCGTCGCCTTCGGCTGCAATGACAAATGACTTTGCCAAGACAGCGTCGTCTCCACCGGTGAAGGCTACTACTGCCTCGTAACTCATAATGAACTGATGGGGGTCTATCTTTCTGTTGAACTTTGGTAGTGTGATTGGCTTGTACGCCGTTGGCCATGGCGACTGTTGTATGCCTTCAGATAGTGGGGACTTGGGATCGATAGGCCTCTACATCACCTAAGATGGCATCGCCGGCTGGCTGATCACTAGCGTAGGGCCTTGTAGCATGGTTGCAGTTGGTGTTGCTGTGGAGGATGAGATTGTGAAGGTTGACGCTAGTACTACATGCTGCATACTTAGCATCTCAGCATGTAGGACTGCCAACTACTGCCTTATTTCTGCTGCTTGTGCTGATGCTTGAATAGCTTGCTGATTAGCTACGAATGCTGCTGCCATTCTATCCCTCTCTTGTTGCGCTCTTTGCAACTGTGCTTGCAGCTGTTGTAGTTCTTGCTCTAGTGTTGTGGCTGAGTTTGGTTGGGCCTCCGGATCTTGAATCTCTAGATCTTGGGGTTCCGATGGTTGACCCTGGGCATCTGCTCTGGTGTCATCCTCCACTAGCGAGGTTGCATAGGTGCTACGAATGTTGCGCCTAGGCCTTCCTCGCTGACCCGTGGTCACTGTTGCTCTAGTGGTGGTTTTTCTTTTCCCTACCATCGTTGGTTTGCCTTGGCCAAACCACAGTGGGCGCCAATGTTGAAACTGGCTGTCTCAGACAGTGTGGAGGAGGTAGAGGCCTCCGCTTCTTAGACAGAGTGAGGAAGTAGAGGCTTCCATCTGCTACGCCGCACCTCCCGGCGAAGGCACAGGAAACAAGCGCGATAGATGGGCGAGTAAGGGAATGGCATGGAAAGCTATGGTTTCATCAATTCGTCCCCCAACCAACTATTTACTGTTACAAGTGTTCCCTATTTATAGGGCTCAACTACCATATTCACAGAGTTTACAGTAGTATCCCTCAACTGCTACAGTATATTCTTGGGATATAACTCTACTCGCCTTTCGTCTCGGGGGTAATCTTGCCATGCCGACATCTGGTACTAGGCCTGCATGATCAACCAGCCCATCGGGCCTCAAGACTCAGCGATGGGATTTAGGGCCTCCGCCGTGGGTCTCCGCTCTGTCCAGCCTCAGGATCCAACGACGAGCCTTCGGGCCTCCACCTCTGGGAGTGCCAAAGCCGCAAGCCTCCGGCATCCCAGGATCGCTGGTCTCCTACTTGGGTCTTCGCCCCAATGGGCGGAGACCATGCTGGAGCACCCGCGCAGTCCATGAGCACCCTCATCTGGTTACTTGCACATACCCAAACAATGTTGGCATTTAATTAGTCTCCTGGCAGAGCGGCCTCCGCCCAATCGGCCAGAGATGCCTGTGAGCCGGCCAGGCGGAGACCGTGTCAGGGCCGTCGCCCGCAACCTGCAAGCTCAATCTAACAAACCATTCTCTTTCTTGGGTTTGGAGGCGCAGGAGCACGACCTCCGTTTTGGTAATAAGTCGAAGATGCTCTCGTAACCTGCTGACTGTGTAGGTCTCCGCCACTCGTGGTGGCCATGTTACAATAGTTGAGATTGGAGTTAGGAATCAGTATTTGGCACTATAGCACTTTCGTTTATATTTGACAATTTTTGTCCAAACATGGCCTAACTAGGCTCAAAAGATTCTCATAATTTACAATCAAACTGTGTAATTAGTTATTTTTTATCTATATTTAATACTTCATGCATGTGTCCAAAGATTTGATGTGATAGAGAGAGAGTGAAAAAACTTGCAATCTAAACAAGGCCCAGGTACTAGTCGAGTATTAGTCACCCTAACTCAAAAGACCTACGATTGTGGCTTCGAAAGGGACTGGTGGTTCACACCATGCATATATACTGAAGCAGTACACACCATAGGTCTTGGTCTTCAGTATGCAGCAAAGTCCAAAGGTGTGAAAGGATAGTGTATCGTGATGGCTACTGAGAAATGGGCATGCCATCACTACGTATACTAAATTATAGTGACAGTAAACGTGGAACTTTTGCTTGATGACCGCTGCTAATTTACTAGGCGTGCTATTGGTCTTTACTGCCGTTGTCTTGCCTTTCTATTTGTCCCCCTGACATGACTCCTCCTGGTGGGCTCCCCAGCCCCGCCTCCACCGTCGGCGCCGGCGCCCACACCTCCCACGCCTGCCACCCCCTCCCCCTCCCCCTCCTTCTTCCCTCGAGCAACCCTCCTCCACTCAACCATGCGTGGGATGCTGTGCTTCCTCCTCGATGGCGCCGCCAGCAGTAGCCACCGTGAGGTCTCCCCCGCCGGTGGGTGCAACGACGTTGGTGCCTTTGGCTTCTGGCCCCCTGTGCTCACCCCTGCAAGCTCCAGCGTCGGGCAAGTCTGGCAAGCCTAGATCTAGGGTTGCGTCGCCACCACTATAGCTGGTCTTTGCCTCGGCACTGGCATCCGTCGTTCTAGCCATGGGTACGTTGGAGTTGTTCGCCATGGCGCCCAGCTCATCGCAGGTGGACGGTCGTCGCCCTCTGGGCTCCGCTACCACACCATCCATGCCACCGACAACGTCGTGCTACACTGCCACAGCCACAGCCCTAGCCTCCACCTCCCCGCCACCATCGCCACTGGTGGCCCCCCACTCTGGCTGCCACCAGGCGCTCGAGTCCCAACTAAGCGCGGACACCGCGCTGCCTCTGCCTCTGCCCGTGGAGGCCATGCCATCCTCACTGGAGTCTAGCACCTCCTCACCCCCTCCATCGCCATGGCCAGATGCTAAGAAGGAGATGCAGCTGATAGAGGATGAGTCGTTGGTCATCGTCAAAGATGTCTTGGAAGACAAGGACGAGGATGAAGATGATGATGATGAAGTGGCCCCAACGATGGATACGCGTACTCCCTCCCTGTCGCTGATGCCGTAGATGCTGGGTCTCATGGCTGCGGGCACCTCCCTCCGCGTGGATGCTGGAGTCAAGATGTGTGAGGTCCCCGTAGGTTGGAGCTCCTCCTTGTCTCCTCTCGCCACATCCTTCTTCCCAGTCAAGCAGTCTGTGGGTAGATCCAAGGCTCTGCGTTGGATGGAGGACTCCGGTGACTCCAATTTTGACTGTGCATCCTCTGTTGCCCAGTCGCCGTACTTGGAAGCTGCTCATGGGGATATCGAGGTGATGGCCTCACCCTTGCCTGTAGTGCTGTGTGAAGGGGATAGCTCTGCCTCGCGTCCGGTTGTCGTCACCAAGAAGAGGCGGCGCCACTGTCATCGTCGAGCCAGGACCGGGGACACCGATGGTCCTCCAGCAGCGCCCCCACACCTGGCTACTAGGGCACCCGCTCACTAGTGGCTTGGCCCATAGCTAGTTGTGCATGTGCCCTGCACCAATGCCTCGGCTCGCAGCTTCCTCGATGTCACAGTCCTTGAGTGGGTGCGCCTATCGACGCTGACGGCTTCACGCTAGTTTAAAGCCGCTGGCACTGGCATTGTCGTGCCCTACCCCACCATCATCACTAGCGGCTAATGCCGCCTTCACTCATCGGTATCTGTTTCAAGTTTCAACTATCTGGCTAGGGACCACATCGTCGCTCGGTGCACCTTCCCATCCCACTGCCTTTTCTACCTCAGCACGGAGCACTGAGCGAGGAACTGCAAGCATGGTTGTTCGCACTCGCATGTTTCCTCAGATAGGGTGCGGGAGCCTCCAAGGCGTGGTCCTCGCCATTGTGCTGCTTGTGGCAACCATGGTCGCTCTAGTTCATGGCCACGCCGACTCCGTCTTGATCGCGATGGTGACGATGACCACAACGGTGGCGATAGCCAAGACGCTGGTGGTGCACTGGAGCCACAGCTTGAGCCTAGGTGGGGCCCAACATTCCAGCAAGTGCCACCTGTTCTTATGGGAGAGATTCTCTGCCCGGCCCAATTGGGTATGGTCCCTCGTCGTCTGGGCCATGCAGGAAGTGCCTACTACTGAAGGGCACGCAATGTCACCGGCCCTCGTCACTATGGCAGAACCGCCTGAACTAATGTCCTCCCAAGAGTACCTGTCTACCATTAGACACCAAGTACCCAAGGGAGCACACTAAATCAGATTGTTCCGTCAAGCACACCTAACGGGAGAACTCTAAAATCCACATCTTTCATCGGGATCATAAACAAGAGGATAAAGCTTACAACATTCTTAGTCATTTCTTATATCACTTTGTTGCAACATTGGAGTACTTAAACAAGTTGAATGCAACAACAAAAATTAAGCATATGATCAGAGTTACAGCAGAAACATAACAAGTTCAAAAACTAGTGGTATTAAGACCACTTCTCCTATGCATCAAGTGCTTTATTTTTTGTTGTTATTCAGACAACATAAAATTTTGTCATTGTTTGTCTATAGAAAAATTAGTTCATTGTCTCTTGTGAGTCGTCCTTTTAATTATAGTAGTTGTCTCTTATGACTTATTGCCTAAAAAGTCTCAAAAAATCAGGCACCTAAAATATGGCAACTTCCTATTAAGATAGTCTTCTAAAGGAAGAATCGTAGTACTTATCCACCACCCCATTCGGCTTGCTGAATTTTGGCTGAAACTGGCTGAAAAACACTATTCTAGCTGAGTTGTTGTGAGAGAAAAACACTGTTCCAACTGAAAAAAGAAGTCGAACAAGCCAGCTTCTGGGTAAGCCGAACGGGGCCAATTGGTCAGATTGGTTGCCTGCACAACCCCTTCTCCAGACTTCAATAATGCAAAGTAGACTTGGTTACCTATACAGAGCCTTATGTAGCGGATCACTATCTGTTAGGAAACACAGTACCTCTGTAACGTAGACCAGGGGGTAAACATCTTACTTTGATGGAGAAATTGGTTCCTCTACTTTACCCTAGCGCAGTTGCACCGTAGCCGCATGGACACTGGTGTCATGGGATGCAGAGGCGATGGTGACGTGAGGTGCCACGGTCCGGTGGTGACGGCGAAGTCAGTGGGTCTTCCCGTCGCTGGCAGCACCCTCTTTAGATCGGGTTAGGTTTAGCTGTTGGTGGTCCATGGTGGCTCTAATTAACCTCGTTGATAGAGCCCTGATCCCCACCTCTCTTTATAGTGCTGTGCAACAAGGGCCCACCAACCATATTAGGGTTGGGTGCCCCCGATCAGGGCGCAGATCTAAGGGCCCAATAAGCCATTGGGTCTATTGGTGAAGATCAACTAACATTCTCCCCCTTGATCTCACTACTATCTTTCAATTTCATATCATTTACTTTTGTTCATTCCATTACAGATTAGCGCATAGAGCATGTTTCATCGTCACGGTCAATTGCCGATAGATTTAACAACTACAACACACCACTCTGTTCTAAAATAGATACTTAACTTTGGGTCTTCTTTTGTCTAGGAATTATAGGCTTTCTCTTAAACCCATGTTGACTACATATTCTTTGAACACGTTGGGTGATAAGCCTTTTGTAAGTGGATCCGCGAGCATCTTTTCGGTACTTATATGCTCAAGACTTATGACATGATCCTAGACTTTATCTTTCACAACATAATACTTTATGTTAATATGTTTGGCAGCACCACTTGACTTATTGTTGTGAGCATACTATACTACCGGATTTTTATCGCAGTATAACTTAAGTGGTCTATAGATATCGTCAACCACCTTCAAACTGGGTATGAACTTCTTTAGCCAGTTCACCTATCCCGTTGCCTCATAACACGCTACAAACTCGACATACATTGTGGACGATGTAGTGACGGTTTGCTTTGAGCTTTTCCATGAAATAGCTCCCCCTGCGAGAGTGAATACATATCTAGACGTGGATTTTCTATCACCTCCCGCATAATCAGATTCTGAATATCCCACTATATGGAGTGAATCTGATCTTCTATACGTCATCATGAGGCTTTTTGTTCCTTGCAAATAACGCAAGACTTTCTTTACTAATTTTTAGTGTTCTGTTCTAGGATTGCTCTGGAATCTACCAAGTAACCCGGTAACAAATGCCAAGTCAGGGCGCATACATACTTGAGCATATTGCAAGCTTCCAACAGCTGAAGCATATGGAACCGTTTTCATTTTATTGATCTCATACTGATTCCTAGGGCATTGAAAATCTCTATATCTGTCGTCCTTGACTATAGGAGCAGGTGAAGGACTATATTTGTGAATACTGAATTTCTTTAAGATCTTTTCTATGTATGCCTTTTGTGATAGTCCTAATACCCCTTTACTTCTATCTCGGTGAATCTTGATCCCTAGAACGAACGAAGCTTTACCAAGATCTTTCATATCAAATTTTGAGGACAAAAACTTCTTTGTCTCCAGCAGTAGAGTGATATCACTACTAGCAAGTAAGATATCATCCATATATAGGACAAGGAAGATAAACTTCCCATTCTTAAACTTTGCAAAGACACAATTGTCCTCTACATTCTCTTTAAATCCAAAATTCCTTATTGTTTGATCAAACTTCAAGTACCACTGTCTTAAAGCTTGTTTTCATCCATAAATGGATTTCTTTAGACGGCATCCCATTCATTCTTTTCCTTCTATGACAAAACCTTTTGATTGTGCCATGTAAACATTTTCCTCTAAGTCCCCATTGAGAAATGTCGTCTTTACATCCATCTGATAAAATTCTAAATCATAATGTGCCACTAATACCATTATGATTATGAAGGAATCCTTACATGAGACTAGAGAAAAGGTCTCATTGTAATCAATCCCTTCTCTTTGCATAAAGCCTTTTGCCACAAGTCACGCTTTTTATCTCTATATTCCCTTGAGAGTCAAGTTTTATTTTGTAGACCCATTTACAGCCTACTGTTTTGGCTTCTTTAGGAATTATTGCCAAGTCCCAAACTTTATTGGTATTTATAGATTTCATTTCATCTTCCATGGCCTCAAGCCACTTTGATGAATGATCACTTCTCATGGCTTCTTCAAATGAGGTGGGATCATCCTCCATTTAAAATTTCTCAATATTGTATACTTCATAGTCAACAGGAATAGCTGATTTTCTAACTCTTTGAGACCTTCTAGGGGCCTCAACATTTGGCACATCTTCTATTTGAGGCTGTTGTTGCTCCCCCTCATGTGTGGCAATAGGTTCTATAGGATCCTAAAGAACAGGTTCCTCATCGTCATTCATTGTTGCCACAGGCGGAATAATAACAGGTGCTGACACCACAGCATCTTCCACTGTCGGTGCAGCGATAGCAGGTAGTGAGAAAAATGGCTCATGAATCATCAGAGTGGGCGCACACACCCGCTTCTCTTCAAGGTCAATTTCTTGAGCTACCATGCTCCCCCTCATCATTCCATCCTCTAGGAAGACAGTGTGTCTCGTTTCCACAAACTTTGTATGTCTGTCTAGACTGTAGAAACAAAAACCTTTTGACTTTTCTGGGTAGCCAATGAAATGGCAACTTACTATTTTGGGATCTAGCTTCCCAATGTTTGGGTTAAATACTTTAGCCTCAGCAAGACTCCCCCACACATGTAAGTGGTTTAGTGAGGGTACTCTTCCTGTCCACAACTCATACGGTGTTTTGGGTACCGACTTACTTGGTACTCTATTGAGAATATGAATGGTGGTTTTTAACGCCTCCATCCACAGGCTCAATGGTAAGGTGGAGTAACTTATCATACTGCGCACCATATCCATTAGGGTACGATTATGTCTTTTAGCTACTCCATTCTGCTGAGGTTCGTCTGGTGTAGAATATTGGGCTACTATGCCATTCTCCTATAAGAACCTTGCAAAAGGTCCAGGAACTTGGCCATATGGGGTATGCTGACCATAGTACTCCCCCCCACGGTTGGACCTGACTATCTTAATCTTTAAATTGTGTTGGTTTTCAACTTCTGCCTTAAATATCTTAAATTTATCCAATGCTTTTGTTCTTTATTTGATTGGATAAATGTACCCATAATGGCAGTAATCATCTATGAATGTTATGAACAAATCATAACCATCCACACTTTTTATAGGAAACAGACCACATATGTCTGTGTGAATAATTTGTAAAATTCCTGCGCTTTGTTTAGCATCTTTCTTAATTTTCTATACATACTTTCCTTTTATGCATTCTCTGCATTGTTCTAAATCTAAGAACTCTAATGGAGGAAGAATATCATTCTTAACTAGTCTTTCTATTCTCCCCCTTGAAATATGGCCTAAATGACAGTGTCATAATTTCAACGGCGCATTGTGAGCTCTCTTTCGTTTTCTGTTTACATCCGTAGATGAGAATACATTCTCATTATCGCACTCAATATTTTCATCATCGCATACAACATTCACATCATCACTGAAAGCATCTAGGCCTCTAGTTGGGTTTCGGTGATTAATGACAATACGTGATTACTGTGACTAACGTGTGTTTTGCAGAAACAATTAAGTTAGGTCACGGTAATGGAGATCGAATGGGCAATCAAGGTTGTCATGCCCCTACGATGGAAATCGTTTCGGTTTTCAAAGGATGAACGACAAGGTTAAGGATGGACTAGTTCTAAGTGTCGATTGGAGTTGGAGAGACACTTAGAGTAGTTTAGGACTTTGTTTTTCCTTTGGCCATACTATTAAGGGGGTATGAACGGATAGCTTGACCTAGGTGAGTCTAGTGAGTTAGGTGTGGTGCACACTTGTTAAAACTAGCACTAGGTAGCTCCATAATAGCCCTTTGATCCAATGGAGCAAACTTCATTCACATATGATCGAGAGTTAAAAGTGAATGGAGGGTCAAATACTGACTGGACGCTGGCTCCGGTGTGACCGGACGCTGGCTCAGGGTCCGGTCAGTTTATTTGACCAAGGTGAAAGTGCCTGGAAGTGACCGGACGCTGTGAGGTCAAGTCATTGAACGCTGAGGGTCAACATCCGGCCGACTCCAGTAAGGTACTAGAGAGGGAGAATCCTAATCGAACGTGTCCAATCAATATTGACCGGACACTGATCAGGTTCTGGCTACTGACTGGACGCTGCTTAGCAAGTGACCAGACGCTAGGGGTCTAGAGTCTAGTCGACATCAATAAGGTTCTAGTGAGGGGAAAACATGACTGGACGTATCCGGTCAACACTTAACCACTGGAGTTCGGGGTGTACTGACCGAAGCGTTCGGTCAACATGACCGGAGCATCTGGTCACCCCGCAGAGGCAAATAATGGTTCATTTTTCAGCCGGTGTTATAAATACAACCTCTACTCATGTGTCAGGGTACTTTTGCTCATTCCAATAGCTGAGAAACACCTTAGAGAGTGCCAAGAAGAGCAAGGTCCTAATGAGGTGATTGAGATTTGAGAATCCCAAAGAGAGCCCTCATTAGTGAGATCAAGAGTAGCAAAGTGTGCATCTACCGTTCTCATTAGGCTTGTTGTGGTCAAGTGAGAGTTCGTGCTTGTTACTCTTGGTGATCGCCATCACCTAGATGACTTGGTGGTGATTGGGAGCTTGGTGATCATCTAGAGAGCTTGTGGATGACCCAACTCAAGTTGTGAGCAGTTGTGGGTGATTCACCGCGATGGAGTATCAAAGAATCAACCCGTAGAGAGCACTTGATTCTTGCGTGGATCAAGGAGGAGCTACACCCTTGCACGGGTGCTCCAACGAGGACTAGTGGGGAGTGGCGACTCTCCGATACCTCGGCAAAACATCATCGCGTTCCTCCTTCTCTATTTACTTTAAACATTTACTTTGACCAATTCAATTCTTGTCTTTACATTCATAGAATTGCCATGCTAAAGTAGGATTGGAACTTAGGTTGCAAATCTTTTGTGCGGTAGAACAATTAGAGACACTTTCTAGGCACAAGGGGTTAATTGGGCTAACCATATGATTTAATTATTGCAAAGAAATTTAGAATTAGCCCAATTCACTCCCCTCTTGGGCATCTTGATCCTTTCAGTTGGTATCAAAGCCTCGTGCTCACATATTTAGGCTTAACCACCTAGAGCAAGATGTCTCACGGGGATGGACCTCCTCCTATCTTTGAGGGAGGTGACTTTCCTTATTGGAAAATTTGCATGGAGGCGTATCTAGAAGCTCTAGATGTTGGTATTCTTAGAGCCGCCTCACAAGACTTCCCAAAACCTCAGGATGCTACTCACCTATAAGGCGATGAGGTGAATTATGAGAAGTGGAATGCAAAGGCTCAAAACACCATCTTTAGAGGCCTTTGCAAAGATGTGTTCAATCGGGTGAGGAACCACAAAGTCGCTCATGCACTATGGTCGGACGTTTGTGCGCTCCATGAGGGAACTAAGAGTGAGCGTGAGGAACGCTATCATCTTGTCATGAAAAAGCTCAACTCTTTTGAAATGCTTCCTAAAGAATGTGCTAATGAAATGTATTCATGTTTGAATGTTCTTGTAGAGGAAGTCAATGGGCTTGGACTCACTCAAATGCAACCATCCGATGTTGTAAGAAAGATCTTGAGTGTCCTCCCTATTGACAAATATGGGCATATTGTGATCGTGCTACATCAAGGTGATCTTTCCACCGCTACACTGACATAAATCTTGGGAACAATCAATGCTCATAAGATGTACATGCACATCACACCACAAGATGGCTCATCCTCTACCAAGAAGAAAGATAAGGACTTAGCATTCAAAGCTAGCCAAGAGAAGGGCAAAGCAAGACTTGAGTATGAGAGCTCAAGTGATGATGAAGTTAATGATGAAAGTCTTGCTCTCATGGTGAAGAAGACCGCCAAGATGCTAAAGAAGCTCAACAAGAGTGGCATCAAGTTTGATGGCAAGAAGAAGAAGTTCTTCACTAGCTCTAGAAGGAAGCCAATCTCCGAGATGGATTGCTTCAATTGTGGAGAACTTGGTCATCTAGCACACCAATGCACTAAGCCCAAGAAAGACAAGTTCAAGAACAAATACAAGGGCAAGAAAGATGACTCAAGTAATGAAGAAAAAGAAGAGAAGAAGCCATACAAGAAAAGAGATGGCAAGAAGAGGGACTTCCACAAGAAGAAGAAGACTGGAAAGGCATACATTGTTAGTGATTGGATCACAGACATTGATTCATCTAGTGCCTCATCCGATGATGATAGTGACAATGAGAAGGTGGTCGCAATTGTTATCAACTCTTCATCATCTTCATCGCCACCACCGCCATCATCCTCTACACACCTATGCCTCATGGCCAAGGGTGACCGCAAGGTATCTAACAATGATGATAGTAGTGATGATGATAACGATAGTGATGATGATGAATATGAATCTCCTTTTTATGATGATCTTGCTAGATTGTTAAAATAATACACTAAGATCATTATAAAAACTAGAGCTAAAAATGAAAAGCTAGAAGCTAAAAATGATGCTCTTTTAGCCAAATGTGATATAGTGGAAAAGGCTAGTGTTGAGCTTAGAGAAGCAAATGATGCTATATCATCCAAACTCAAGGAGCTCAAATCTTCTAAGAAAGAGCTCAAAGATAAACATGATAAACTTGAGAGGACACATAATGAGCTCATCAATAGCCACAACAAGCTAAGAGAAGAATATACCACTCTTAAGGTCAATCATGATAATCTTGTTATTGCTTAAGAATTCTTATCCAATAAGCCACATGATGCTACTAACGATGTTGTTAAGATTGATATAGCTACATCATGTGATGACTTGATTATTGAGAGCATTGAGCAAAGTTCTAGTAGCAAGAGCAAGCAAGTGGTTGAAGCCAATGACTATGATGAGTTTGTCAAGCTCAAGAATAATAATGAAAAGCTCAAGAAAGATCTTGAAGAACTCAAAACCACCAAGTCTATTGTGCTAGAAACTATTATTCATGATGATGGTTTGATCCTTGAAAATGAGAAGCTCAAAGATGAGAACAAGAAGCTCAAGGAAGAGAAAAACAATGATACTCTCAAGGAAGAAAACAAGAAGCTCAAGTTGGTGAAAGAGCATCTTAAGATTAGATTGAGCAAGTTCACTAGAGGCAAGCATCTTCAAAGTGAGCTACTAATGAATACTATCATGAAGATGGATAGAAGTGGCATTGGGTACTTGACAAACCAAGAGAAGAAGGCTCAAGCTCAACAACAACACAAGTCAAAGCCAAAGCTAAAGAGATGTTTTGAGTGTGGACAAGAAGTCCACTTTGCTCATGAGTGCCAAACTCCACCACCACAACCCTTGCCCAACCATGCTAGACCTTTTGCCTTCAATGTTCACTATATGCTTAGAAAGGATTCTAGTGGAAAGATGAAAGTGATGTTCTTAGGTCCTCCCAACAAGAATAGGCCTAAGAAAATTTGGGTTGCAAAGTCACTTGTTGAGAAGGTGAAGGGCCCTCAACAAGTTTGGGTTTCTAAAGCTTGATCTCTTGTGTGTAGGTGAACTACAAGACCGATAGAAGTTATTGGGTTATTGATAGTGGTTGCACACAATATATGACTAGTGATCCTCGTATGTTCACCTCACTAGATGAAGAAGTAGATGGACAAGAAAGAATCATATTTGGAGATAACTCAAAGGGCAAGGTCAAAGGATTGGGCAAAGTGGCTATATCAAATGATCATTCCATCTTCAATGTGCTATATATTGCTTCGTTGAGTTTCAACTTGCTATCCATTGGACAATTGTGTTATCTTGGCTTCCAATACTTGTTTACTGAGAAGGAGGTTGTTGTATCCAAGAAGGATGATGATCATGTGATATTTAAAGGATTTAGATACAACAACCTATATCTAGTGGACTTCACCTCTAAAGATGCAAACTTGAAGACATGCCTATTCACCAAAACAACACTTGGGTGGTTATGGCATAGAAGACTTGCTCATGTTGGGATGAGCTCACTCAAGAAGCTAATGAAGAATGATTTGGTGAGAGGGTTGAAGGATGTGAAGTTTGAGAAGGACAAGCTTTGTAGTGCATGTCAAGTCGGCGAGCAAGTTGCAAATACCCATCCAACAAAAGCTTTCATGTCAACCACAAGAGTGTTAGAGCTCCTTCACATGGATTTATTTGGACTAACAATATATAGGAGTTTGGGAGGAAATCTTTATTGTCTTATGATTGTTGATGACTATTCAAGGTATACATGGGTATTCTTCCTTCATGACAAATCCGAAGTTGCATCTTGCTTCAAGAAGTTTGCTAAGAGAGCACAAAATGAATTTGAAGTGACGCTCAAAAAGATTAGAAGTGACAATGGGAAGAAATTTGACAACACAAACATAGAAGCCTATTGTGATGAAGTTGGGATCAAGCATGATGTCTCCGCAACATATACTCCTCAATAAAATGGTGTAGTTGAGAGGAAGAACTAGACATTGATCACTCTTACAAGAATAATGCTTGATGAGTACAACACCCCCGAAGCTCTATGGGTAGAAGCAATCAACACCACATGCTATGCATCAAACCGCCTATTCCTTCAAAAGTTCCTTGGTAAGACACCTTATGAGTTACTCAATGGGAAGAAGCCGGACGTCTCCTTTAGGGTGTTTGGTGCAAATGCTACATCTACAAGAAGCGGCAACACCTAGGGAAGTTTCAAAGACGTTGTGATATTGGTTTTCTTGTTGATTACTAATCAAAGTCCAAAGCATATAGAGTATTTAATCATGCCATCGGCTTGGTTGAAGAAACATATGATGTGGAATTTGATGAATCTAACGGCTCCCAAGGAGCACATGAGAATCTTGATGATGTAGGTGATGAACCATTGAGGGAGGCTATGAAGAACATTCTGGTTGGAGACATCAAGCCTAAAGATGATGAAGATGATGTACAAGTGATTGATCCACCTTCTTCATCAAGTGTGCCACAAGATGATGAAAAAGATGGGAGAGTAGAAAATGAAGATACTCATGTCTCCCATGAACAAATGGTGGTACAAGCACAAGATGTTGATGCTCCACAATCTCCCCCTCAAGTGGTCAATAGAAGAAACACATCTCTACTTCAAGATCATCCACAAGATCTCATCATAGGGAGTCCATCAAAGGGTGTAATGACTCGATCACAAAAACTTGCTTTATTTATTACTCATCACTCTTTTGTCTCTTGCTTTGAGCCTACGAAGATAGAAGAAGCTCTTCAACATCCGGACTGGATAAATGCCATGCATGAAGAGTTGAACAACTTTACCCACAATGAAGTTTGGACTCTTGAAGAGCGGCCAAAAGGTGCAAGAGTCATTGGAACAAAGTGGGTGTTCCAAAACAAGCAAGATGATCAAGGCGTTGTTGTGAGGAACAAGGCAAGACTAGTGGCAAAGGGGTTCTCTCAAGTTGAAGGTTTGGATTTCGGAGAGACCTTTGCACCGGTTGCAAGATTAGAAGCCATCCGTATTCTCCTTGCATATGCATCACATCATGAAATAAAACTTTATCAAATGGATGTGAAAACTGCATTTTTAAATGGCTTTATTAATGAACTAGTTTATGTTGATCAACCTCCCGAGTTTGAAGACCCTAGATATCCTAATCATGTTTATAGGTTGTCCAAGGCATTATATGGGCTTAAGCAAGCCCCAAGAGCTTGGTATGAGCGCCTTCGGGACTTCCTCATTGAGAAGGGCTTCACCATTGGGAAGGTCGACACCACACTATTCACCAAGAAGCTTGATGGATATATCTTCATTTGTCAAGTATATATTGATGATATCATCTTTGGATCATCAAATGAAGATTCATGCAAAGAGTTTGGTGAATTGATGTCGAAGGAGTTTGAGATGTCAATGATGGGAGAGCTTACATTCTTTCTTGGTTTTCAAGTCAAGCAAATGAGAGAAGGTATCTTTATCTCTCAAGAGAAATATACTAATGATCTTCTCAAGAGATTCAAGATGGATGAATGTAAGCCAATCAAGACACCAATGCCAACTAATGGACATCTCGACCTAGATGAGGGAGGTAACCTAGTTGATCAAACTCTCTACCGCTCTATGATTGGTAGCTTGTTATACTTGACCGCATCTAGGCCCGACATCATGTTTAGTGTGTGTATATGTGCTAGATTTCAAGCTAATCCTAAGGAAACTCATTTAATTGTCGTAAAAAGAATCCTTAGGTATCTTAAGCACACACCAAGCATTGGCCTTTGGTATCCCAAAGAAGCTATATTTGAATTAGTTGGCTATTCTGATTCGGACAACAAAGGGGGAGAATGTTGGTTTGATCTCCCAACCACAGTGGCCCAACGGCCACTTGGGCCTTGACCTCGCGCCCTGATCGGGGGCGCCCAGTCCATCTATGGCTGGCGGGCCCCGTCACACTGCGCATTAAATAGAGGTGGGGTCGGCGGCTCTCAGTACGAGGTTCGCCTGAGCCGTACGCCCCACCTAGAAACCCTACTCCGATCTAACAGAGGGGCGCAGCCAGTGACGGGAAGCACCGCCGCCGCCACTGCACTGCGCCACCACGGTCTTCACCGCTACTCCGACCATCGCTGCCGTGTGCAGATCTTCATCGACGAACCAGCGAAGGCAGGGAGCTCCTAAGACGGTCAGATGCTCCTACTCTCTCTCTGTCTCCTACTCCCAAAGGATTCTCTAAGTCACTAGTTATCCCAACATGGAAAAGAACTCACCCACTGGATCCGCACCTAGATGATCCAAAGTATATAACAATGGTATCAGAGATGGTTTACCTAGCGTGGATCTTGTCAGGGGCGAGAAAACGATTAGAAAAGAAAAGATAGGTTAGATCCGGTTCGGATCGAAAGAAAAGAATTACAGAGGGTTCATCGAACCCTAAACCCTAATCGGGTGATAGAAAGAAAAAGAAAGAAGGGGATTCGAATTCGATTCGGATTACCCTAAAGAACCCTAACCCTAAAGAAATTGGACGGTCCGGGGGGAAGTCTTACCAGAGCTTCATCCCGCCGCCGTCACCACCGCCTCACGCGGGATGGAGCACCTGCCGCCGGCTTGCTGACGCGCGGGAAGAGAATCAAAAGAACAGAAAAGATAAGAACGGTTTAAATCCGTTCGGATCTAGACAAAGAAAGAGGGTTTTCACTAACCCTAACCCTAACTGGGTGAAGATGGAAACAGAGGGCTCGGATTCAAGAAACGATAAGATCCGAACCCTAACCCGCTGCAGACTCGGGGACGAAGAAGAAAAGGGTGAATCCCTAACCCGAAACCCTCTGGTAGTTCCTCCCTGATGTCTGCCCTGAGAGAGATTCCACCACTGAGGGGAGACAACTACCTTGAGTGGAAGAGGAAGATTGACTTCACTTTCACTATAGCTGAGGTTGACTGGGTGCTCACTGAACCGTGTCCCACAGTGCCTGTGGAACCGGTGCGGGAGGCCAGTGAAAGTAATGAAGCATGGGACAAAAGGGTGAAAGATTTTGGACCCATAAAGATGGCTTATGACATAAAGCATACTCGATGGGTCAGTGACAACAAGAAATGTTGTGCTGTCATTGAGAATACAATTGACCCAGCTCTTACAGGGTCAATTGAAAAGTGTGACACTGCTGTTGCTTACTTTGAGAGGATCAAGAACCAGTTCACTGGTTCCTCCAAAGTGTATGCTACCCATTTGTTCAGGCAATTGACAAATGAAAAGTTCAAAGGAGGTAGCATACGTGACCATATCCTGAAAATGAGTCACTTGGCAAATAAGCTGAAAGGAATGGAACTGGAGATACAACCACAGCTCCTTATCCATTTTGTTTTAGCTTCCTTGCCTAGAGAGTATGAGAATTTTGTCATAAGCTACAACATGCAGCCTGAGAAATGGGACTTGGACAAGCTCATTGCTCAGTGTGTTGATGAGGAGCTCAGGATCAATGGCCAACCTGGTGGCCAAGCGAACCTGGTCAAAGGGAAGGGCAAAAGGCCCTTCAATCCTGGCTCCCCAACAAAGAAAGGTCCTATGCAACAGAAACCACACTTTCAGCAACAGGGCAAGCCACAGGCAGGTGGAAACTTGTGCTGGCACTGTGGAAAGGAGGGGCACAAGAAGACTGACTGCCCTGATTGGTTAAGAGAGCTCATGAAGAAAAAGGGTGAGAATATTATTTCATTTGTAAATGAATCTCTGTATGCAAAGTTTTCAAAGTCAACATGGTTTATTGACTCTGGTGCAACTATTCATGTTGCAAACTCTTTACAGGGATTCATTTCGACGAGAACTACGCTAAAAAGAGAAGAGGCCATTAGCGTTGCGAATGGCGTACAGGCTGCAGTAGAGGCAATTGGAGATGTAGCATTAGATTTACCTAATGGCTATAGTCTTACTTTGAAAGATGTTTTTTATGTTCCTACACTGCAGCGCAATTTGATAAGTGTAATAAAGTTGGATGATTCAGGTTTTACCTGTAATTTTGGACATGGCAAATGTGTCATTTGGTTTAATGATATTTGTGTTGGTCTTGCCTTCCGACAAGACGAATTATATATGTTATCGCTATGTGAAAGTGTGAATTCCATATGTAATGTGAATGATAGCGTTTCCTCGTCTACAAATGAGAAAAGAAAAAGAAAGCGAACTACAAACGCAACGGTGAAATTATGGCACTGTCGTTTAGGCCATATTTCGAGGGGGAGAATAGAAAGACTAGTAAAGAATGAAATTCTTCCTCCTTTGGAGTTCGCTGAATTAGAGCAATGCATCGATTGCATAAAAGGAAAATATGTAAAGCAAATTAAAAAGAATGCCAAACGAAGCACAGGAATATTAGAGATCATTCACACTGACATTTGTGGTCCCTTTCCTGTAAAGAGTGTGGATGGCTATGACTCGTTTATTACATTCACAGATGACTACTCCCGGTTTGGCTATATTTATCCAATTAAAGGAAGAGATGAAGCATTGGATAAGTTTAAAATATTTAAGGCTGAAGTGGAAAATCAGCATAGTTTAAAGATTAAGCTAGTCCGGTCCGACCGTGGGGGGGAGTACTATGGTCGGCATACCCCATATGGTCAAGTTCCTGGACCTTTCGCAAGGTTCTTACAGGAAAATGGTATAGTTGCCCAGTATTCCATGCCGGGTGAACCTTAGCAAAATGGAGTAGCTGAAAGGCGTAACCGTACCCTGATGGATATGGTGCGCAGTATGATGAGTTACTCTGATTTACCATTGAGTTTGTGGATAGAGGCATTAAAAACCTCCATTCACATTCTCAATAGAGTGCCTAGTAAATCGGTGCCCAAAACGCCATATGAATTATGGACAGGAAGGGTACCTTCACTAGATCACTTGCGTGTGTGGGGGTGTCCTGCTGAGGCTAAAGTGTTTAACCCAAATATTGGGAAACTTGAGCATCACTCTTTTGTCTCTTGTGTTGAACCTAAGAATGTAGAAGAAGCTCTTCAAGATTCTGATTGGATAAATGACATGCATGAAGAGTTGAACAACTTCACCCGCAATGAAGTTTGGACTCTTGAAGAGCGACCACAAGGTGCAAGAGTCATTGGAATAAAGTGGGTGTTCTGCAACAAGCAAGATGATCAAGGCGTTGTTGCGAGGAACAAGGCAAGACTAGTTGCAAAGGGGTTCTCTCAAGTTGAAGGGTTGGATTTTGGAGAGACCTTTGCACCGGTTGTAAGACTTGAAGCCATTCGTATCCTCCTTGCATATGCATCGCATTATGAAATGAAACTATATCAAATGGATGTTAAAATTACATTTTTAAATGGCTTCATAAATGAACTAGTCTATGTTGATCAACCTCCCAGGTTTGAAGACCCTAGATATCCTAATCATGTTTATAGGTTGTCCAAGGTGCTATAAATGATTTGGATTATGCTAGTTACAAAGTTGATAGAAAAAGCACATCTGGAGGGTGCCATTTGCTTGGTAGATCACTTGTGTCTTGGTCCTCCAAGAAACAAAATAGTGTGGCTTTGTCCACCACCAAAGCGGAATACATTGCCGCGGGTGCTTGTTGTGCACAAATACTTTATATGAAACAAACTTTGCTAGACTATGGTGTAGTTCTTGATAAAGTACCTCTTTTGTGTGACAATGAAAGTGCGGTAAAACTTGCAAATAATCCGGTTCAACACTCTCGCACAAAAGCACATAGATATTTGCCATCACTTTCTTAGAGATCATGTTACTAAAAATGATATATCACTAGAAGGTGTAAGGACTGAAGATCAATTGGCGGATATCTTCACTAAACCGCTAGATGAGGCAACATTTTGTAGATTGTGGAATGAGCTCAATGTGCTTGATTTTAGTAACTTCACTAAAAATTGAGCTTGTGTTGTCCCTTGTATTGCATTGTAATATACAACATGTTTAATGTTTCGTAATGCATATAGGGCTTGTCTAACATGGTTAAGATAACCGCCAAAAAACGTGTGAAGAAGCTTAACCTTGGATCAAACTTGACAAGCAACTAGATTTACTTACAAGTATTGCATTGCATATGCATGAATGTTGTTTTGTCATTTGTCTTTAAATTGCCCTCTTATTGCCTATTTTCTTAAAAAGAATTATAGCCTAAGGCAAAATATTTTGAAAAACTTGAGGGTTTGAGAGAGGTCACTTACATCAGTCCCAATTGGTGTTGATTTAGATCTTATTTGAGTTGGGACTTGATTAGGAATAGGCAGCATGAAGAACTTTGAAGATTTGCTGAAGAAAGAGTGACCGGACGCTGCACCGGACTCTGGAGTCTAGCGTCTGGTCAGTTCATAGGAGGTGAACTTGCTGCGAAGTAGTGACCGGACTCTGGCTTTCAGCGTCTGGTCAGAAGGCTTTCAGCGTCCGGTCATGTGGAAGAAGACGAAGACTGTATTGACCAGACTCTGGCTGCGTCCGGTCGGTGTCCACCGGATGCGTCCAGTCATGATTCTAGAGGAATTGGATCTCTCTGGAATCGACTGGACACTGGATGACAGCGAACGGTCGCTGCCACTAGAGCGTCCGATCAATAGGAGTCATGCGGATCTCGATCTCTTCTTATTTCCTTATCCAACTCCCGTGGGGGCCCTTATAACTGTTGCGCCGTCTTCATCATTGAGCATCCATAGCCTAACCCAAGCCGTCGTCTTCCCTCACCGCCACACGTAGCTCCCGAGCGCTGTTCCCACAGGTTTTTGCGCCGCCGTAGCCAACCCCGTGCCTATGGGCCACCCACCGCAGCGCCTTCCCGAGCCACTCCCGTGCCGCCGCATGCCAAGCCTACACCACCGTAGTGCCCGCTGCAGTGCCGCCACCAGCCACCGCCTACCCGTGCTGCCGTCCTGCACCACTAGCCACCACCGTAGCGCCACCCCATGCCATCCTCGCTCGTGTCAGCAGCAAGCCCTAGCACCATCGTGCTGTGCCATCCATCACCGGAGAGCCACCGAGTGCCATAACCCTAGCTCCACCCTCGCTCCACCCTTGCTGTAGCCAAGCTCGAGTGCTCTCATTACTTTGCTCGATCACCGATCCTTGTCGAGCTGGAACCCTAACCCTAGCCTCATCACTCCAGTGGTTCCCCATTCATACCTCTTCTCACCGGGTCACCGATTTGTCAGGTAGCAAGCCCGCATTTCAATTTCGTACCCAAATTGCTTGCTTCCTAGGGTTTTGTATCTATTAGATATATTGTAATTATTTGTATATCCTATCTATTTCATCATGTAGTGAGTTGGTGCTGTTGATGTGTCAGTGGCAGTTGTCAGTTAACTCAGGGCCAAGCTCGCGAGTACGAAACGAGGCCAAGCCTCGAAAGTGATAGTTGATCTTTGTCAGCGGTAGTTGATTCTTCTTAGATCAATCAGATGGCTCATACGAAGAATGTTAGAGGTGGTCCCGGTGACGAGGATCCGAGGCCCCCGCCTCGCCAGCCTACTAAACCAAAAGGCAAGGCAACAAAGAAGTTGGCAGTAAGGAAGCGCAAGTATCTAGATGCAGATACAGCGAGAGCTGCCACAGTTGCAGAGGCCGTAGAGCGTGCCGAGAGAGGAGGTGCTCATAGTAGAGTCCAGATTGCTGATCGGCTTTCACCAGAAGTGAGGGCTTCACTTGAGCAAGTTGAGCGCCTTCATGGTGGTCTAGCTGGGACTCTCATGATTGGAGGACGGCCTATTGCCATTGATGAGGTTCAGCCTTAGGGCAAGCCACAGCAGCAGCCATAGGCAGCGAAGCAGACTCAGGAGCCACAGCCAGCACAACAGACTCGGGAGGGTGAGCAGGCCGAGCAGGCTGAGGAGACGGAGATGGCACCTTAGCCACAGTTATGCCACTCTGGTCGTACCCATGCACCAGTTACACCGAGGCTAGACACTCAGCGGAGGGGTTCTCGTCCACCGCCTCGACCATAGGGTCCGCCTCTAGTGACCCATCTTGACCTGAGGGCCACCACGGCCAAGCAGGTGTAGCAGCTGAGGTTCATGGACTTTGAGGTGTGGTTTCCACCTAGGAGGGATGAGAGCATCAGAGGGATTCTATACATTCTTGCAGGAGGATTTCTATAATGCCTATCTCAACAGTGGAGTAGTCTTCAGATCATAGAGAGTGTGCAACATAGAGTCTATAGTAGCAGTGTTGGAGAGCACATTCGCCCATATCTATCCTATTTACTAGGGCTAACAGATCTGATTGAACAGACAGGACTGTATGTTCCATCTTGGGTTCGACAATTTATGCTACACTCTAGATTGACCCACAGCATAGGTTTATACACTTTACATTCGGAGGCAGAGACTATCGGCTAACGAGCACCAGGGTTAGGGAGATACTGAGGCTTCAGGAATAGCCAGTCAGACTTCATGAGGTTTGCTATGGACAGACCGCACCTCCAGACATCCTCATGGTGGTATGGTGCCTCCTATGGACTTGGTTCATCACTGTTTCATAGAGCCCTTTGGCGAAGGGTCAAGGAGGAACCCTAGTGATCTCACTCCCACTGCTCGCATGATTAAGGCTATCATGAGGAGGACTTTACTTCCGAGGATGGGATATAGAGAGAGGTTGACTCGTATACAGCTATGGCTTCTCAACTCTATGATGTAGCAGACAGTTTTTGATATTTGGGATCTTCTTCTGTCAGAGATGGAGGACACTATAGTTAAGGGCTTCAAAGGTCATAGGCAGCTACCCTATGCTCACTGGGTCACATTCCTTATCCATAGAGCAGTTATAGTTAGGTCACCTGAGATGCTAGCTGAGTACAATGGTGCCACTATAGAGTTTCCTACTTATAACCAGACTCAGATGATATGCCACAGTACACCACAGGCACCTAGCCAGCCACACCGTCGTCCAGAGGTGCCAGAGAGTACAGCCCAGTAGAATGATATTATCAGGGGTATTGCAGCCACAGAGGAGGAGGAGTTTGCTCAGCAGGAGGGGTTGGTCACTAGCGAGCCTAGTGATAGTTTTGATGACGACTACCAGCCTATTCCTTAGATGCCTCCATGATGATATGATGCTGAGGCCGATAGCTCTAGTTCAGCGCCACCTGCCCCGTAGATAGACCCCGCTCTTCTTGCTATACTTGAGCGGATGAGGCAGGACCAGGCACGACAGGCTCAGGAGACAGCTGATACATTTGCTCAGTTCCAGACTCAGTAGGACAAGTTCCAGCGACAGCAGCTAGTTATTCAGCAGCAACACGGTGCTATAGTAGCAGCAGTAGGCCATGCATCAGCAGTAGATCCTCATGCAGCAACAGCTTCTCGGATTCATGCATCATGTAGTGACAGCGATTGAGGCCTCACTGCCACAGGCTTCGCCCTAGCTTGGTCAGCCTGCCACCACTTTGATGACTCTAGCATTATAGCCCAGTGGGCTTCAGAGTCAGGGATAGCCACTAGCACAGTATGCTTCACCGATAGAGTAGGTGTCCTAGTGGTTCGCTTCGCCAGTGGTAGCCCTGTAGTTCACACCTCTTCAGACGGGCTTCACACCGACACAGATGTCATCGCTGCTAGTGCTAGACACTTTCATCTCTAGGAGTCTTGGTGCCTCCTTCAGTGAGTTGACAGGGCAGCCCACTCCTCCATACCTGCATGTTCTAGGTCCTTCTATGGCTGCACCTATCACAGCGACTACAGAGACGCTCCTCTTCTCAATGGCATCATCAGAGCCGACTGCTTCAGTTATACTAGCACAGCCTACAGCAACACTAGTTCTTGATCCAACCCAGACTGCTTTAGTATCACTACCAGCTATAGAGGGTCAGACTGCTCAGAGCTCAGGATCAGATGATGATGGCACCTAGTTCCACCTCACTCCTCGTACCTCAGCGCCCGTCTCGTTCGCTGTAGCCCCGCCGACTGACTCTTAGGTTTTGGTGTTTGACGCCAAAGGGGGAGAGGGTTCGAGTATGTTAGGTTTAGGGGGGCTACATATCTAGGGGGAGCTTAGTTATTATATTAGCTTATCTATTTCATTTGGAGTTTTTATATGTGAGATACACTATTATGCATTTGTGTGTGTGACACATTATGTATTCATGTTTACTACTATATTTATGTGATAGTGATATCTACATGATCGTGATATATGACATATGTGCTCTCTACTTTCAATTCTTTATATGTCATATCACTTGTGCTATCCTCATTTGCCTTTGCTTCCGCGTTTTACTCCGATGCAAATGAGCATCATTACAAGTACTCATGCTTATTTCATATATTTTGAGTACATCATGTTGGCTTGGGTCATATAAGCTTGCCTAACACTCTTGTTCTTATTGCCAAAAGCTTATATGAACAAAGCATGTTAAAAACCTCATCTCTTTCACATACTTGAGGTAGTATTGTCATCAATCACCAAAAATGGGGAGATTGAAAGCATCTAGGCCCCTAGTTGGGTTTTGGTGATTAATGACAATACGTGATTACTGTGACTAATGTGTGTTTTGTAGAAACAATTAAGTTAGGTCATGGTAATGGAGATCGAATGGGCAATCAAGGTTGTCATGCCCCTATGATGGAAATCGTTTTGGTTTTCAAAGGATGAACGATAAGGTTAAGGATAGACTAGTTCTAAGTGTCGATTGAAGTTGGAGAGACACTTAGAGTAGTTTAGGACTTTGTTTTTCCTTTCGCCGTACTATTAAGGGGGGTATGAACGGGTAGCTTTACCTAAGTGAGTCTAGTGAGTTAGGTGTGGTGCACACTTGTTAAAACTAGCACTAGGTAGCTCCATAACAACCCTTTGACCCAATGGAGCAAACTTCATTCACATATGATCGAGAGTTGGAAGTTAATGGAGGGTCAAATACTGATTGGACGCTAGCTCTGGTGTGACCGGATGCTGGCTCAAGGTCCGGTCGGTTTATTTGACCAAGGTGAAAGCGTCTGGAAGTGACCGAACACTGTGAGGTCAAGTCACCGAACGTTGAGGGCCAGCATCCGATCGACTCCAGTAAGATCCTAGAGAGGGAGAATCCTGATCGAACGTGTCCGGTCAATATTGACCAGACGTTGATCAGGTTCCGGCTACTGATCGGACGCTGCTCAGTGAGTGACCGAACGCTGGGGGTCTAGAGTTCGGTCGACATCAGTAAGGTTCCAGTGAGGGGAAAACATGACCGGATGCTAGACAGCGTCCGGTCAACACTTAACCACTGGAGTTCGGGGTGTACTAACTGGAGCGTCCGGTCAATATGACCGGAGCGTCCGGTCATCCCGCAGAGGCACATAATAGTTCGTTTTTCAGTCGGTGTTATAAATACAACCTCTACTCGTGTGTGGGGGTACTTTTGCTCATTCCAATAGCTAAGAAACATCTTAGAGAGTGCCAAGAAGAGCAAGGTCCTAGTGATTTGATTGAAATTTAAGAATCCCAAAGAGAGCCCTCATTAGTGAGATCAAGAGTAGCAAAGTGTGCATTCACCGTTCTCATTAGGCTTGTCGTGGTCAAGTGAGAGTTCATGCTTGTTACTCTTGGTGATCGCCATCACCTAGATGGCTTGGTGGTGATTGGGAGCTTGGTGATCATCCAGAGAGCTTGTGGATGACCCAACTCAAGTTGTGAGCGGTTGTAGGTGATTCACCGCGATGGAGTGTCGAAGAATCAACCCGTAGAGAGCACTTAATCCTTGCGCGGATCAAGGGGGAGCTACACCCTTGCGCGGGTGCTCCAACGAGGACTAGTGGGGAGTGGCGACTCTTCGATACCTCGGCAAAACATCGCTGTGTTCCTCCTTCTCTATTTACTTTGAGCAATTCAATTCTTGTCTTTACATTCATAGAATTGCCACGGTAGAGTAGGATTGGAACTTAGGTTGCAAGTCTTTTGTGCGATAGAACAATTAGAAACACTTTCTAGACACAAGGGGTTAATTGGGCTAACCATATAATTTAATTATTGCAAAGAAATTTAGAATTAGCCCAATTCACCTCCCTGTTGGGCATCTTGATCCTTTCAATCACGTAGTGATAACAAATAGTATGTGCTCTTTCTAGAGTACCTCTCTATCACTAGCTGCTTTATCAGCTGGGTAGCATATGTCTTTGAAGAGCCAGTGAACTAGCTCTTTATTCTATCGAGGTACTCAGTGACCGTGTCACACTTTGGGATTGAGCCCACAATTGCAGGCTCAATCGTGTTCTTTATCATATCCAAACATTTCTTGTTGACAGTGACCCACTTCCTATGCTCAAGGTCATATGACATCTTTTGGGATTTAAAATCCCTCTCTTTAGTTGTCCAAGCGACATCAGCCTCGTTTGTCTCCCTCAACGGTGCCACAGGCTCAGTGGGACATGGTGAGGTGACTACCTAGTCCACCTCAGCCAAGATGAAGGCCAGGTTAATCTTTTTCTTTCACTCCATGTAGTTGTCATCTTTGAGAGTGGGGATCTCTTTGATACAACCCATTAAGTTATATCCGCCTTAAAACATAATTCATATAGAGTGAGAACATAAATAATAACAATAATTGCATGCCTTGATTCCAACGTTGGTCAAAATTAAAACATACAACTGTTCTTATACACAAATTGTACATTACCATTGGGCATAAATAGAATTAATGCATAAAATCATTAAACTTATGATATTGTTATTAACAACGTTGATAAAAAATAACAACATCATAATCATGTCAAAATCTCTTTTTCTCTAATTAAATATCACGTTGGTTCAAAATAACTGGAGAATAAACAATTTCTTTAGCAGCGAAAACATGAAAAAATTCATTATCTATTTTTCAGAAGCATTAAACTTTTCTCAAATATTCTCCTAAAAATTATCCTGTTGGTTCAAATTTTAACAGAGATGTTAAAGTAGACAAATATCATAAAACATTGCTTCTGAAAAAAATAAAACTTAAACTCGTATGAACACTGTTCATTTGGCCCAATCCAGCTGACATAGTGAATTCTGGCCCGGCTTGTTTCTGTTCGCGCAGGTGCTGCAGCTTCCCAGGCCGCAACCTAGGCTTGGGCCAACAAACTCGTCCGCCGTGCGCACCCGCTTGGGCCGAATGTTGGCCCATTCGCTTGAAAGCTCTAGTTTGGTTTTGGTGAACTAATGAAACCCTAAGTGCTAACCTAGTTTATCAAGTGATCATGAGATAGGTAGCACATTCCAAGTGGTGAAGCAAATGAAGACCATGACATGATGATGGTGATGCCATGGTGAAGATCAAGTGCTTGGATTTGAAAAGAAGAAAGAGAAAAAACAAAAGGCTCAAGGCAAAGGTATAAATGATAGGAGCCATTTTGTTTTGGTGATCGAGACACTTAGTGAGTGTGATCACATTTAGGATTGATAGCCATACTATTAAGAGGGGTGAAACTCATATCGAAATACGGTTGTCAAAGTGCCACTAGATGCTCTAACTCATTGCATATGCATTTAGGATCTAGTGAAGTACTAACACCCTTGAAAATGTTTGTGAAAATATACTAACACATGTGCACAAGGTGATACACTTAATGGTTGGCACATTTGAGCATGGGTGAAGAAGATAGAGTTCAAAAGGAGTTAGTCACGCTGGTCATGAAGTGACCGGACGCTGGTCTCAGTGGGATCGGTGCGTCCGGTCAATGATATAGCAAAGACACTAGCGTCGATCTTCGATCGGACGCTGGGTCACTTGGTGACCGAACGCTGATAGGGTGCGTCCGGTCCGGCTGATGTGGCAGCACATAGAAGAGTCACCGTGTGACCGGACACTGGGTGAGTCCGGTTGAGCTTGATCGGACACGTCCGGTCATAAAAAGTCGTTTCTAGATGCTTACTGGAAATGACCAGACGATGGGGCTCAGCGTCCGGTCACTTTGAGCTGCTACGTCCGGTCATCACTTGACCGTTGGGATCGGGCGCTCAGTATTTGAAGAAAGGGGACACGTGGCGTGCATCGCACGACCAGACGCTGGAGTCCTGCGTCCGGTCAATATGACCAGAGCATCCGGTCACCCCGTGTTGTGCCCAGTGAAGAGGTACAAGGGCTCTATTTTATGAGGGCTTCTATTTAAGCCCTATGGCTAGCTCAAGCTCACCCTCTTGGCCATTTTGTATTGACATAGCAACCTTGTGAGCTTAGTCAAAGCCCTCCCACTCATCTCCATCATTGATTAAACATTTTTGTGAGATTAGGAGAGAATCCAAGTGCATTGCTTGAGTGTTTGCATCTAGAGGCACTTGGTGTTCGTGTTTCGCTGCGGGATTCGCTTGTTACTCTTAGTGGTTGCCACCACCAAGACGGCTTGGAGCAGCGAGGATCGTCGAGCGGAGGGTGGTGATTATCTCCGACTTTGATTGTGGTGATTGAGGGGTTCTTGACCTTTCTCTAGCGGAGAGTCAAAAGGTACTCTAGTGAATTGCTCATGACTTGTGTGATCCTCATCTTGTGTTGGTTGTGCGGCACCCTATTGAGGGTTTGGCGTGTGATGCCAATTAGCACGTGAACCTCTGAGAGAGTGAATCGCCACAACAAGGAGTAGCTTGCCGGCAAGCAAGTGAACCTCGGTAAAAAATCATTGTGTCCATCATTTGATTCCGATGCGATTGGTCTTTATTGGTATTCATTCTTGTGATTGATTGGCTCCTTCCTCGACACGGCGATATAAACAAATTGCTCACTCTCTTTACATTACCGCAAACTAGTTATCAAGCTCTTTAGTGTAGCTAGTTATGAGAGCTTGTTAGTTTGGTTAGTGTGGCTCTTTAGTTAGCCTTTGAGAGCACACTAATTTAGTGTAGTCACATAGCTATTGTGTGGATAGAAACTATATAAACTAGAATTGTGGTAGGTGGCTTGCTATTTTAGTAGGCTAGCGCAACACTTGCTTCGCCTCATAATTGTCTAACCGCTTTGTTAAGTGTTGTTGTAGAATTTTTTTAATAGGCTATTCACCCCCCTATAGCCATTAGGACATTTCATCACTATCGTCCGTTGATCTGCATCGGACGGTCGCACGTGCACGTCGGTCGAACAAAAACCCCAGCGTGGCGTCCTCCCCCGAACCCTAACGCATTCGGCGCCTCCCTTCCTCTCTCTTTGCCGCTCTCCTCTTTCCTCTCAGCGTAGCCACAGTGAGCGACCGAGAGCGAGACGCGATGTAGGGATGGCGGCTCCGCCGTGGCACCCCTTGCCAGTGCATGCGTGCGGCTGGAGCCACACGCGGCATCGTCGAGCGGCACCACGGTGGTGTCCTTTGGCCCGAGCCCAAGGCAGAGATCGTGCGGCGGCGCTTATCCTACCCCAACGGCTAAGGTTGAATTCCCGCGCGGTGTCCTCGTGATGGCCGGCGGTGGAGACGGAGCAGGCAGACCCTAGGTAGGAGCTCCAGACCCTTGTCCGTTCACCTCTTTCCCTTCTTCTCTTTTGGATCTTCTTTCTTTTCTTTTCGGAGTTGAACCGATTTGGGGTTGGGGTTAGGATTAGGGTTACTGTTCTTCTTCCCCGATGGGTTAGGGTTCGGTTGAACTCTCTACATCTCGATTTCTTTCCCGATTAGGGTTAGGGTTTGACTCACTGGAGTCACTATTCATCTTCCCCAGCGAGTGCTTCGTGGGTTAGGGTTCGGCTTCGAGTGTTGAGACCCCTTTCTCTTCTCTTCTCAGATCCGAATGGGCTTTGTTCTTTTCTTGCCGCGCGCTGGCAAAGATGGCGGTGCGGCACCTTTCCCCATGCGGTGGCGGTGGTGACCGACAGTTGAGTGATGCCCGCCACCCTCCCGGTCTCTTTTCTATTTTCTTTTACCCGGTTAGGGTTTCAATCCAAAACGGATCGAACCCTCTGTTCCTCTTTGATTTCTTTTCAATTCTCTACCCCATACTAGATCTACACACTGTTAACCTGGCTTCGATACCATTGTTAGGAAACACAGTACCTCTGTAATATAGATCAGGGGTAAACATCTTACTTAGATGGAGAAATTGGTTCCTCTACTTCGCCCTGGCGCAGTTGCGCCGCAGCCGCGTGGACGCCGGTGTCGTGGGAGCTCGGCGCGGTGGAGTCCAGCGTAGTGGTGGCGATGCAGAGGCGACGGTGACGCGAGGTGCCGCGGTCCGGTGGTGACGGCGATGTTAGTGGGTCTTTCCTTCGCTGGCAGCACTCTTTTTAGATCGGGTTAGGTTTAGTTGTTGGTGGTTCACGGCGGCTCCGGTCAATCTTGTTGATAGAGCCCTGATCTCCACCTCTCTTTATAGTGCTGTGCGACAGGGGCCCAACAACCATATTAGGGTTGGGCGCCCCCAATCAGGGCGTAGATCCAAGAGGACCTATTGGTGGAGATCAACTAACACTATCATCAAAGCAATGTGTATCTGCATCCCACTATTCACCTGAATTCGGCATCACTGTGCAGAACTAGATGGCACCTGCTCTGCAGCGGCCTTGCAGCCGCTCTGCCGCCCACCCACACCCGCTCTGTAGCGGCTCCTGAGACCAGGTCTGTTCGGCTGAGCCAGCTGATGTTGTTTTATCGTAAAAGAAAAATACTATAGATTTTAGCTGATAAGCCGGCTGATAAGTTGGGAGCGAACCGGCTCTGGGATTCCCCGCGCGTCTCCCTCTCGCTATCGTCGCAGGCCGCTGAGGAGTAGTAGTCGACGGGCTCCCTCACGGCGGTGTGGCCATGCAGCGGTGGTGCGCGACCTCCCTCGCGACAGCGCGGCCACGCAGCGACGGCGCGCGACTGCAGTATCTAACGCGGGCAACCAAACAGAGTTTTATGCTGTGCAAAGTAGAAATACGAGACAACCAAACACTGCTGGAAAGCATAAGACTATGTTGGATTGGATATCTAGTACTAGACCCTTATGCTGGTTACCACAATATAAGCAACCAATCAGACCCAATAAGAAGAAGAATAGCACCCAATAGATATATGTTTCCAGAAATTTTATGCGACCTAGCTTCTTAAGTAATGTTTAAGAGAAACGGTTCTCTTTAAAATTATTTCCTTTTTAAGCTTTTAAATGAAACATATTTAGATTTGATGTGATTAATGAAATTACATTGCAAGTAAAATAAACCATTCACATTCCTAATGGAAGCCCTGAAGAAAATCCTGTGGCATCTAGAGACCCAACTTTTCAAAAAAGAAAACACAAGAAGATTCGACTCAATAACATGAGGACGAGTGATTCTACTTGTTACTTCCTCCATGTTAAATTATAAGATATTTTGGTTTTTTCTAAACGTAATGTATATATAAGTGCATAGCAAGCTATGTATCTAAAGCGGAGGAAAGTATTTTTTACAGGCCTCACCATTCCATGAACTAACCATTCTATTTTTCTTATATAAGCTCGATTATAGTGGATTATTAGCCCTTCCGCTAAAAAAACAATTCCTCTAAAAGAAGATTATCAGCTCAGGTTCACATTTACCTGGTGCATACAATCCGAATCAGATATAATATACAAGTCTGAGTTTATTTTTGAAGTAATAAAAAAGTTATTGGATTACAAATGCACATTATTATTTGATCGAATTCCAAATACAATAGTAGAGGATATGCTTGAATATACACACTGCAATCGAATACTGAAGCTTAGCCTTTTAACTTTTTTCTCAACTACTCCAAAAAGTTCTCACGCTAATTTGTTTACAAGCATTAGCAGCTTAAGATTGTCCTTAGCTCGTACACGTGTAAGATCTACAGGCCTACTTACTCCAAAATGAGGGCATGTCCTGATTAACAACAGTCCCTGTGGGCCCTCGCTGAGTAATCTGAGCCACGAACGCCGTCACTCCCTTAAAGCTTCCTGTCCATACTCCATAGAGCGTTGCTTTCCTGAGACAGGGGTTTGGTAAACGCAATAGTCTCAGAGGTACGAGAGGTAGGGGACGGATCGAGGGCAACTGATGCTGGGCTCACCTCACCTGTCGTCTCCGCCTTCACTGCGCATATATACCGCCTGCTGCCCCTCCCCAAGCCGTGCTCTCTGAATCATCCAACCAGAACCCGGGAGCCGTGACAGGCTGACAGCTTAGGCGAACCAAGAACACGCAGGGACAGACAGGGAGAGGCATGGGGCGAGGGCGAGCGCCGTGCTGCGCCAAGGTGGGGCTCAACAGGGGCTCCTGGACGCCGCAGGAGGACATGCGTCTCATCGCCTACATCCAAAAGCACGGCCACACCAACTGGCGCGCGCTGCCCAATCAAGCAGGTAGTAGGCTAGCTGGGCATGGCAAATCAAATGTGCATGGCGAGTTGATGGAAGCAGAGGAGAGATGTGCAGTCACTTTTGGGGCGTTTGCTGATCCTGTTCATGTCCATGCCTTTTTTTTTTGTCTGGATGGATAGGTTTGCTTCGGTGTGGGAAGAGCTGCAGGCTGCGGTGGATCAACTACCTGCGGCCGGACCTCAAGCGCGGCAACTTCACCGCCGACGAGGAGGAGACCATCATAAGGCTGCACGGCTTGCTCGGGAACAAGTAAAGCGTTAAGCCGTCGATTGTTGCGACAGCGAATTTGGACTCGATCCTTGCTGTTCATATCTGGCCATCTGGGGTTCTTGCGTATACTGTATAAATTTGGACTGATGTTTTGAACAAATTTGATCTATATGTCAGATGGTCTAAGATCGCTGCCTGTCTACCGGGGAGGACGGACAACGAGATCAAGAACGTGTGGAACACGCACCTGAAGAAGAAGGTGGCGCCGCGGGAGAAGCAGAAGGCTGGCGCGGCGGGCAAGAACGACGACGGCGCGGCAAGCGGCGACGCCGGCACGCCCGCCACTGCCGCCTCGTCCTCGGCGTCCTCCTCGATGACGACCAACAACAATTCCGGGCGCAGCGACAACTCCGGCGACCATTGCGGCACGAGCAGGGAGCCAGACGACGCGATCGACGTATCCCTCCTCCAACTAGACGACATCGACGTCTCGGACATGCTGGTGGACGCGCCCCCGGCGGCGCAGCCAATGCTGTCGCCGTGCTCCTCGTCGTCCCTGACGACGTGCGTCGGCGGCGTGGAGGAACTGATCGAGCTGCCAGTGATCGAGATCGAGCCGGAGATCTGGAGCATCATCGACGGCGAGAGCGCTGGCGCGCCGGACGCCTCACGAGGCGATGCAACAGCGCCATGTACGGGCACCGCCGTCGTCAGCACCAGCGAAGCAGAGGAAGCGGCGAACGATTGGTGGTTGGAGAATTTGGAGAAGGAGCTGGGCCTGTGGGGCCCAGCGGATACTCAGGCCCACCCTGACCTACTGGACCACATAGCAGGCTTCAGCCCACTGGGCGCCTTGGAGTTGGAGAGGGACCCAGTCTCCACCTACTTCCAGACCGCACCCGCCGTTGCGGAACCCGAACTCCTGGTGGCCTAACCATCTGCCGTTCTGCTATGACCATGAGCAGCAACAGGACGGATCCCCTCCGTCCCGTTGAGAAGGCTGAGGTTAAGAACGATCTGATCGGACGGACGGGGTTAATTGCTATATTACCTTCAGCAATGGGCGGCTACTACTATACAAGAGGATAGAACAACCAACATCTTGGTTCTTGGAGATGTTTGATGCGTCAATTCAAGTAGTTTGTTTGATGTAGTGGCAAGTTCATGTGTCTAGGTTAGTTAGAATGCACATACAGAACCGCCCAAAGAAAGAAGACCATGCATGTAGAGTGAAAACAGCGTTTAATGCAGATATAGCTAGCTGCTCCTAGGGTTTGATTGGTATGGAACACTGGGCTCCAGTCTGATTGTCTGAAGATCAACGAGGGAGTGTCGTCCGCCGTCGTGGATCTACAGTTGTGCTCCAGCATACCCAATATTTTTGGGAAAACAATTAGTTTTTATGTATATGTACATGTATAATATAGGTAAGCTTTAAGATTACTAGTCTATTCGTCCAAAGCAGCCCACGTGACCCATTTTCTACACTCATCTGTTCCCCACCGGCCCCATTTTCTACACTCATCTGTTCCCCACCGGCCCACTATCCACAACCGACGGGTGATGGCCCAGGCTAATCCCTTCCCACGCTGGCACACGTTCCCAGCTTCGGCCGCATTTTCTACACTCAGGTTGAGGTTGATTCGTCTGTTCTGCAGCATACTCTACAATCTTCCACTATGGATTTGGCGACCTGTGGGATGATGATAAAGGATACTCGTTTCATGTTACAAGAGCATTTCAATATGTAGTGGCATTATTTCTATCCCTAGATCTTGTAACTCCGTCGCACATGACTTAGCAAAGCTTGCTATGAGTTGGGACCCGGGTGACCTACATGTTTGGGCATACCTCTTTCCAGAATTTGTAAATACTCTAGTTGCTCGCGATTTAGTCGAGCCAGTGTTTCCAATAGATAGACCATAGAGCCAACCTTTGATTAAAAAAAAGAAGTAGCAACTAATGACCGCCGTAATCCAAATGCAAGAGAAGCAGAGACCGAGATAGCAGCGCCATTGTCCCTTATGATTAGATTTCAAATGTATCTCTTAACTTTTGTATCGTTGAACTAAAATTTTTCTTTAGTTTGAGCATACCTAACTTTGAAATCCTAGGTCCGCCACTGATCGTGCTGCCCGAATTTTATACTTTTTAGCCCTTTTTTGAAAGTTTTTCATAAATATGTCCCTGACCGAAAGATTTTAGAATCTGGACCCTTAGCTCGGCGCCATCGATGCTGGCGCCGAGCTAACACGTCTCGACGCCAGTGTCTCTGGCACCGAGATCTTAGGCTCGATGCTGACATGACAGGCAGCTCGGCGTCATAGACGCTGACGTCGAGCTCGGCGCCATGCTCTATGGCACCAAGGTGCCGAAATATCAATTCGATATCCATCTGAGAGGACGGTTGCTCTGACTTCTGATCCCTGATTTATATTCTATCACAAGCCTAAAGGTGTAGTGGCCACCAGTACGTTGCTACTTGCTACGTCTGTACACACAGAATCATTGCATTAATATACACGTCATATCGGTTTATATATATATCCACGGACACGATTGTTGGCGATCAATAAAACACGCACGAACAGCAACACGGACGGTGCGGGATGCGCACGTCGCGATGTCGACCCTAGGCTGCAGCTGAGTAGCTGACGGCGGCGGGGCCGGGCCGCCGCGATGGCCTGTGGCGGGATTGCTCCGCAGCTCTCGAAATTGGTGTTGGCAAAATTGGTGGATACTAGTATTGCATAATCAGCTCTGGTTTAGGTCGAGGAATTTGGGATTTTGGTTACTGTAGCATTTTCGTTTTTATTTGGCAATTAGTGTTCAATCATGGACTAATTAGACTTAAAACGTTCGTCTCGTAATTTCCAACCAAACTGTGCAATTAGTTTTTTTCGTCTATATTTAATGCTCCATGCACATATCGTAAGATTCGATGTGATGGGTACTGTAGCACTTTTTGAAAAAAGTTTTCAGGAACTAAACGAGGGCAAATATATATAGCTAGTGCAAAGGTGTGCATATTCTATTGGGCGATGTACTTGTAGGTACCATACCTGGCTACGCAGGTCGTTTAGCCAACAAGTTTCCGTCCTAAAACTTTACACGTCGAATATATGGACACATATACGAAGTATTAAATATAGATTAAAAAATAATTAATTATACAGAATACGACTAATTTACTAGACGAATCTTTTAAATCTAATTAGGACATAATTTGACAATAAAATGCTACAGTAACACATGTGTTAATGATGGGTTAATTAGTCTTAATAAATTCGTCTCGCGGTTTACTGACGGATTCTGTAATTTATTTTATTAATTAGGCTTAATAAATTCGTCTCGCGGTTTACCGACGGATTCTGTAATTTATTTTTTATTAGTATCCGAACACCTAATGCGACACTCCATATAACATCTGATGTGACAATCTAAAACTTTACACCCAAAACTAAACCAGGCCTTAATCAAATGGGTGGTAGGATCATGGGCAGATCTTGACGAGTGTGTGTTCCTTACTAACGCATCCCGCACCGTGTCTGTGGATTCTACTCCTACATAGGCCTTAATCAAACCAGGCTACTAACGCATCCCGCACCATCCGTGTTCCTGTTCGTGCGTGTTTTATTGATCGGCAACAACCGTGTCTGTGGATTCTACTCCTACATAGGAACTGCGGAGCGATCTCGGGTGTTGTATATATATATATATATATATATATATATATATATATATATATATATATATATATATGTATATATATATGTTCTGCGGCTGGTCATAGAATAACTTATTCTGTGGCCACTTTGAGTTACGATAATTACCATGCTAATTTACGAGATTACAGTAACTCCTTATTAAGTGATTTACTATAACATTATCGTAAATATCACCGTGAGTTGTAGTAACACGAGTATCGTAAATGCATATTCATATTATCGTAAATTAGTACAAATATTATCGTAAATCAAGGTGGCTATAGAATAAGTTATTCTATGGCTAGCTGCAAAATAGTCTTACCATATATATATATATATATATATATATATATATATATATATATATATATATATATATATATATATATATATATATATATATATATAATATATAATATATTTTGAACGCCAGCACGATTTCACGATTGACAACTGATATGACGTGTATATTAATGTAATGATTATGTCTATGTAGCAAGTAGCAACGTACTGGTAGCCACTGCATCTTTAGGCTTGTGATAGAATAGAAACCAGGGATCAGACGTCAGAGCAACCGTCCTCTAAGATGGATCTCGAAATGACATTTCGCACCTCGGCACCGTAGAGCATGGCGCCGAGCTCGGCGCCAGCGTCTATGATACCGAGCTGCCTGCCACGTCAGCGTCGAGTCCAAGATCTCGGCGCCAGGGACACTGGCGCCGAGACGTGTTAGCTCGGCGTCATCATCGATGGCGCCGAGCTAAGAGTCCAAATTCTGAAATCTTTCCGTCAGGGACATATTTATGAAAAACTTAAAAAAAAGCTAAAAAGTAAAAAATTCGGTCGTGCTACTTGGTTTGTGGCGTGGCGTTGTGCAGTGTGCATATATAGAACATGACGTCATCGCGATGTAAGCGCTTGCTCATCCGAGAGTCCAACTACCACTACCGACCATATATGATGTCCTTTGTGAATCGTCACCGGGCTCTGATTAAGCTTTGGAACCCTTTTGCTTTTGATAATGCGATGTAACCTTTTTTTCTCTCCTCGCTTTTCATTTGCCACTCTTTCTTCCATTTCCTTTTCGTTCTTTGTTTGTTTTCTTCTTTGTGTAAATCTGCCTGTCCTTTTTCCTTCTTTTGCAGTGTTACGTCTAGCTAGGACCGTAAAAAGAAACCACGTGTTACTCGATGATAGTGAAGTGCCGGAGTAAGTTACCTAATCAAGAACTGGAAGCATGTGGTTTCGTATATTTTCATCAGACTAATTGAGAATTAAGAGGTGTGCTAAGCTCCACGTCAGTCAGTGATGTTCACTGTCACTCAGATGTTACATGATGGCTGCACAAAGACACGACATGATATATACTACATCAACCACAGTAGAAAAATTAGTCTGATGACAGGGTTCGTGCTAACCCTTAACCTGAGCCCAGCCAGCCTGACATTTTGTTCTGTTGGGTCGGCTACAGAGCTGACAGGGTTCTTCAGGAAATAACGAGCTCAGGTGATTGGACAGGCTTTTGTGGGCCTAATGTTAGAGAAGTCCAGAAGGGCATTCTGGGCCTTATTTGCAAAATTAGCTGGGCCGAGCGACCTCTAAATGGATTACTCCCTCGGGCCGTGGCTTGCCTGTAAATAAACAAACTAAACGATTAAATGAATAGTTCCATATTTCCCTATCCCTAATGAATAAGAGGGAAGAAGTAGGAGCAGTACAATAATCAGGAGACCGGGACATTCAGTAAGACCAACTGGCCTTTTTTCTAACCATTTTCAAGGAATCCTTTTGGCATTTTTGAAACGCTAATACTCCTCCGCGGGCGTCCGTCCCGCGTCCGTCCCCCAGACGCTCCTAGCTAGGGCCTGCTGCCACCTTCAGTTTGTTTACACCGTTCTTTTTTATTAGCGACATTGCTCCTTCTCATCCACATGACGACACGTGGAGGCGCTCCACTTCCTGCCTCTACGTAGTCACGCGAAGCGCGCACTCGGCCCGAATGCTCCCCGATGTAGCGCCGCTAGCGCCGACACTGGCGTGGGCTGCTCCAGCTCGGCGAGCGTGTCCGTGGCAGCCACGGGGCGCTGCATCTTGCGCGCCTTCAAGTCCATCTTCTTGGGCCGCGTAGCGTAGCCCGTGCGGGTTGTCAGCGCTGGAGGAGGAGGCTTACTTGACAAGCGCGGCGAAGAGGGCGTCGAAGCAGTGGAGCAACGGGATTGGCGCGCACGTGCGATAGCACAGGAGCAGGTGGAGCTAGACAAAATCAGCTCGCAACCCCGTGCCGCGCCATGCACTTGTCGAGGCTGCGCCCCATCCCCCACCATATAGTTCCCCACCAGGTAGGCCATGGCCGCCGGCGATGTCGTGTTTCAAGTGTTTCAGACTTATGTTTCAAGTGTTTCATCTAAATGTTGCAACAGTCAATCTAGGATGTTGCATATGTTGCAAAGACAATATACGCACGTTGCAAGCATATATTTTCAAGTGTTTCAGTTGTTTCAAAAGTATGTTTCAAGTGTTTCATCATGATGTTGCAGAAGTATATCGGGATGTTACATAACACGCATGTTTCAGGTGTTTCATACGTAGGTTGCAAGTGTGTTTATCTGGATGTTGCATATGTTGCTATGGCTATACACGGGCATGTTTCAAGTGTTTCGCCTGTTTTTCAGCCGCATGTTGCAAGTGTTTCAACTGGATCTGGAGGAGCACATATAGCAATGGCCCCGGTGGCTAGCGGACAGCGGCCTACCATAGGCGGCTGCTACTGTTGCTAGAGAGCCGCCCGTGCTTCACTGTGCAGATGCTTGAGGCCAGCAGACGCCTCCCGGCAAGCATCCGTAGGTGGGGTAAGGCAGGCACGGGGGCGCGCTCCTATCTGTTACGGTCTCATTCTTATGTATACAATCCAAATACTTAAAAAACGATGCTAGAGAACTATTTCCTCCGTTCTAAATTATAAGATGTTTTGGCATTTGTGAACACATTGATTTTATTATGCATCTGGACACGGTTCATATCTAAGTACATAACAAAAGCTATTGTATTAAAAATGCCAAAATGTATTATAATTTGGAACGGGAGAGTATAAAAAGATGAACATTAACCATTCATGACACTGAGGATACCTAGCCTATCAATCTGGTTATATTTCATCCTCGGATCATCTCATGATATCTAATGTAGCTCGAATCTCCATGTTGACTAATCTTCCTTCGTATCTCAAATGAAAATATTACTTCTCAAATTGTCGTTAATTTCCAAAACTTAAATTGGGAACCAATATGCTTTCAGAGCACTACATGCATACGTCGTGTAGACTTGTGGCAACTCAAATCATGACCTGCAGGCTGCAGCCCCCGCCCCCCTCCCCTTTCTGATGAGTGCAAGCAGAACACGAAAACGAAACAGAAGGGGTGTAGAAGAGAATTGATCAACAGGACGAGTTATATTGATCAAGTAAGTGTACATATATAGAGTACAACAGATGGCCATTGGCCAGGCATGCGCATGCGCGAGTGGGCGAGCGGCCTAAGCGGGAGCGTGGGCGCCGTGGAGACCGGGCGCGCATGCGGCGTTAGGGCGCGCTCTGCGGATCGGCGAGCACGGCGGACGTGCGCAGTTGGTTGGTTGAAGGTGCTGAAGACGCGGGGCGAGACTGGTCCGCTGACACCCCCCCCCCCACACAGTCTCAACGTTGGGTGCTGCAACCACGGAGAGGCTGTCCTAGAAATCGAAGAACAGTGCCGACCCTTGGTGAAGACGTCTGCAACTTGGCGCGCGCTGGGAACGTGAGTGACGCGGAGTTCCCCAATGGCGACCTTCTCCCGGACAAAGTGAATATCATGTTCAATGTGCTTTGTACGTCGGTGATGAACTGGGTTCCGCGCCATGTACACGGACGAGATGTTGTCGCAGTAGGCCACTGTTGCCGAGGGAACTTTGTAGAGGAGCTCTTCGAGCACATGACGAAGCCAGGAGCACTCTAAAACTGCATTGGCGATGGCGCGGTACTCCGCTTCAATGCTCGAGCGCGACACCGTGTTCTGTCGTTTGGACGACCATGAGACGAGCGAGTCACCGAAGAAGATGCAGAACCCCGACGTGGAGCGCCGCGTGTCTAGGCAACCTGCCCAGTCGGCGTCGGAGTAGGCCGTGAGCGTCGGTGTCGGTGCAGATCGTAGTTGAACGCCGAGCGTCGTCGTGCCTTTGATATACCGGAGGATGCGTTTCAGCATCGTCTGGTGAACATCTCTGGGCGCGTGCATGTGGAGGCAGACCTGTTGCACGGCGTAGGCGATGTCGGGGTGGGTGATCGTTAGGTACTGGAGGGCGCCGGCGATGCTGCGATAGGTGGTGACGTCGTCGAGCAGCTTGCCATCGGCCGATGAAGACTTCGGCTTGGCGTCAGCAGGCGTGGCGACTGGTTTGCAGTTGGCCATGCCTGCACATTCGAGCAGCTCGGCGGCGTAAGATGACTGTGAGAGAAAGAAGCCCGCCGGAGTTCGCCGTACGTTGATGCCGAGGAAGTGCCGTACTGGTCCCATGTCCTTCACGACAAAGGCGTCGTGGAGTCGGGCAACAATGGACCGAAGTAGCGCAGTAGTGGACGCCGACAGAATCATGTCATCGACATACAGTAGCAGGTACGCCGTGGCACCGTTGCGGTGGTAGACAAACAGGGATGTGTCTGCCTTGGACTAAACGAAGCCGAGACTCGTAACATGGCCGACGAAGCGATCAAACCACGCCCGTGGTGCTTGACGTAGGTCGTAGAGGGACCATGACAGGAGGCAGACGTCGTTCGGCCATTGAGGATCAACGAAGCCGGTAGGTTGCTGACTGTACACCTGTTCCTGCAAGTTGCCATGAAGAAATGCATTGGACACATCAAGCTGGTGCGCCGGCCAGTTGTTGGTCGCCACGAGCGTCAGTACTGTGCGGATAGTCACCGGCTTCACCACCGGTGAGAATGTCTCACCGAAATCAATCCCTAGGCGCTAATTGAACCCACGCACGACCCATCGTGCTTTGTAGCGCTCGAGAGTGCCGTTGGGATTCAGTTTGTGCTTGAAGACCCATTTACTGGTGATGATGCGCGCACCAGGTGGTCGTGGCACGAGCGTCCACGTCTTGTTCGCCTACAAAGCATCAAATTCCTTTTGCATAGCGGCGTACCAGTGGGGATCCTTGACGGCGGAGCGGACACTCCGTGGCAGCAGGGAGATCACCTCAGTGGCCGCCATGGCATACTTGGGGTTCGGTTTGTGAATCCCAGCACACGCACGGGTGACCATGGGGTGCAGTGGTGGTTGCACAGAAGGAGCAGCACCATGTTGTGCGGGTGGTGAGGCGAGTGCTGGAGTAGACGGCGAGGAGTCCCGTGACATGGTGCTGGATGTAGTAGGCGACGAGGTACCCGACACGATGGGATTAGTGGTGGACGGAGTCGATGGAGGTGTGGCGTCGATGATCTCGCGATGTGGAGTTGGATGGCGAGGTGGAGGAGGCACCAGGTGTGGTGGGGACGGTGGTGATGCTGAGCGTCGACACGCGTCGCGCCGAGCCCTAGGTGCTTGTGGCAGTGGATCGGTGTCGCCATTGGCGGTGATCAGTGCAGCGGGTGATGGCACAGCATGGAAGGGGAACACTGCTTCATCAAACAGGACGTGGCGCGAGGTAATGACGTGACCCGTTGATGGATTGTAGCAGCGGTAGCCGCGGTGGTCTGTAGGATAGCCGATGAAGAGACACTCGGTGGACCGCACGGCGAGTTTATGGCTTGCCGTGGCGATCAAGTTGGGGAAGCACCGGCAGCCGAAGACGCGGAGGTCAGTGTAGCTTGGTGGCGTGCCGAAGAGGAGCTGGAATGGCGTCGTCGTGCCTGTGGCGCAGCACGGATGCCGGTTGATCAAATACGTCGCCATGGCAAGTGCGTTAGCCCAGAACGCTAGAGGAGCTGCACTATGGATGAGCAATGTGCGCAGACAATCGTTAAGTGTGCGAAGAACACGCTCGGCTTTCCCGTTTTGCTGAGACATGTAGGGACACGAGAGACGGAGCTGAGTGCCCAGGGATGAGAGGAGAAGACGCATGGCGTTGTTGTCATACTCACGGCCATTGTCAGTCTGAAAAGCGAGAATCGGCAGACGGAATTGTGTATGAACATAAGCAATGAACGAGCGAATAGTGGGAAGAACATCAGATTTATTGCGTAGTGGGATTGTCCAGAGATAATGAGTGTAGTCATCAAGTAAAACAACATAATACTTATACCCTGAGTTACTGAACACAGGTGATGTCCATACATCGGAATGAACTAACTGAAAGGGAAAAAAGGTTTGTGATGTAGAATCATGAAACAGCAGGCGAGAGTGTTTACCCAACTGACAAGAAGAACATGAATGCTCATCACTTTTATTACAGCGAAAAGAAAAAATTTGGAGAACTTGAGTGGTGACTGGGAGCCCGGGATGTCCAAGTCGCTGACGCCACAGGGACGCTGCTGATGAAGCATGGAGCGCTTGATGATGAGGAAGACGAATCGGGTAGAGATCACCATTGCTATCACATCAGAGCATCTCCGCCCTGGTATGAAGATCCTTTATGGAAAAGCCAGAAGGGTCAAATTCGATAGAGACATCGTTATCACGAGTTAAGCGCCGAACGGAAACCAAATTCTTAATAAGAGAAGGTGAAACGAGAATATCATCAAGACGAAGTGGAGTGGTGGCAGTGGGAATGATGGTGTGCGCACGGTGTGTTGCCGGCATACGAGCCCCATTTCCAACTGTGATGATAGAAGAGGATGAATGAAGAGAGCCGGGAGGGAAATTACCAGGGGACGACGACATATGGGACGTCGCACCAATGTCGAAGTACCACTCGGAGGCACTGGGCGGCTGCTGCTGTCCGCTGGATGCCTACAGTGCCGCGTAGAGCGCATTGGTGTCGAAGACGTTGGTAGAGTTGGATGCGGCCGTCATAGCCTGCTGTGGCTGGAACGGAGGCCGAGGGCCCAGGACGCCGGCGCCAGGAGCACAAAAAGGCATTGGCCATGCCTGGACCATGCCTTGCCATGGGTTGTAGCCTGCGACCCATGGCATGAAGGAGTTGTTGGTGGAGTTGGCGTTGGAATGGGAGCCGCCGCTGGCATTGTTCCGACCGCCACCATTGCCGCGACGGCGATCGTAGCAGTTGTTGGAACGATTGCCGCCGCTGTTGTTGTTCCCGGCACGGTTGTTGTTGGGGCACGGAGCAGGAGAGCCGGAGGAGACATCCTTGGGGCCAGAGGACGACGATGAGGAACCGCCGTTGGTGGCGCCATGAGACGCGGTCAGAGCCTGACCCGCCTCAACGGTGGCGTCATGCTGGAAGCTGAGTTCTTCCAGGATGAGGAAGGAGCGGGTGCTTTGGAAGGTGTGCGGCGGGGACTTGGAGGTGATCACCGGCTTGACGTAGCGGAATTTGGGGTTGAGACCCCGGAGAAGATTGAGCACTTGGCTCGGCTCGAAGACGGGGTGACCGATGTCACGCAGTTGGTCGGCGATCCGCTTGAGCTTGGTGTAGTAATCGTTGATGGACATGTCACCTTGCACCATGGAACGCAGCTCGGCTTCCAGATAAACCGCGCGCTGCATTTCATTGTCTTGGAAGAGACCCTCCACGGCATGCCAGAGGGTGTAGGCGTCGTGGCAATCATGACGGACGATGTCGAAGACGCCTTTGGACACGGTGGCGAGTATCCAGTTCATCACCGACGTACAAAGCACATTGAACTTGATATTCACTTTGTCCGGGAGAAGGTCGCTATTGGGTCAGCGGACCAGTCTCACCCCACGTCTTCAGCACCTTCAACCAACCAACTGCGCACGTCGTGCACTCGCCGCGCTCGCCGATCCGCAGAGCGCGCCCTGACGCCGCATGCGCGCCCGGTCTCCACGGCGCCCACGCTCCCGCTTAGGCCGCTCGCCCCCTACTCGCGCATGCGCATGCCTGGCCAATGGCCATCTGTTGTACTCTATATATGTACACTTACTTGATCAATATAACTCGTCCAGTTGATCAATTCTCTTCTACATGGTATCAGTCGCTTCTTCGATTCTGGAAAACCCCTTTGCCTGATACCATGTAGAAGAGAATTGATCAACTGGACGAGTTATATTGATCAAGTAAGTGTACATATATAGAGTACAACAGATGGCCATTGGCCAGGCATGCGCATGCGCGAGTGGGCGAGCGGCCTAAGCGGGAGCGTGGGCACCGTGGAGACCGGGCGTGCTCTGCGGATCGGCAAGCACGGCGAGTGCGCGACGTGCGCAGTTGGTTGGTTGAAGGTGCCAAAGACGCGGGGCGAGACTGGTCCGCTGACAGGGGGGGGGGGGGGGGGGGAGTCTGCCATGCTCCAATTGAAATCTAAACGCACACCTTGGCACCGCGTACCCACGGACCATATCAAAAGTTCAAGACCTGACACGTGCTTTGTTCTAAGATCGAGCTCCCATTACGCAAATGATTGCTCCAAAAGTTTGAGCAGCCGTAACACCGAAAAAACAAATGGAGTCCGCTTTGCTTCGCTGAAAAAACAAGCCGAAATATTGTTCTGGCTGATTTGTCGTGAGAGAAAAACACTCAACCGACTAAAAAAACAAGCTGAAAAGTACCGACAAGCAAGCGAACAGGGCCGTAGGGTGGATGGTGACATCTCATCGTGTACAGCGTATGTTGTCCTCCCCCTCTCTTACCAGTTCGTCGCTTCAGAACACAACCAGCGGGCGAAGTGTTTATATAAATCCATCCCTTTCCACTCCGACGATTTTCTATATAGATTAACACAGCACGCACCAAACTGATTAATATTAATATGGATTCGACCATGACCGGGGTGGGGGGGGGGGGGGGGGGGGGGGGTGATGTTGATGTGGACCAATGCCAGTCGACGAGGTCTATGCACGCGTAGTTTGAGCACGCGCCTGCTTGTTTGATGACTAAACATTGGCCTAGTGGCCGGGTTGATGGAGGCCGACTAGCCACTGCTTGGATCGGGTCTCTCCTTAGACTCGGCACTATGTATGCAATTTCCCAACTGTCACTTGCTAACACCGATGTTTAGAGATGCACATGTATAAATAGAGAAACTCACTGGTCATCAGCCCATCACCACTCCTCGCTCGTTCTCTCCTGTTTCAGCTCAGCTCAGATAGCTGACATGCTCAGCGCCTGCGAGGTTAAGAGCTCCAGTGTTAAAAGCTAGCTGCACTGATCAACCGAGCTTGCCGTCGGAAACCGAGATCGATCGAGTGATCATCGCCTCATCGGTTGGTAGCAAGTGAGCATGATGAATCAGTGGCTAGTGTTTGCATGCGCCTTGCTGGCGGCCTTTTCGGCGGCGCGCGCGTCCCCGCCCCTGCAGGTCGGGTTCTACGAGCACTCGTGCCCACAGGCCGAGGACATGGTGCGCAACGCCGTCCGCCGCGCCGTCGCCAGGGACCCCGGCCTCGCCGCGGGCCTCATCCGGATGCACTTCCACGACTGCTTCGTCAGGGGGTGCGACGCCTCCATCCTGCTCGACTCCACGCCGGGGCAGCCGCACGAGGCCGAGAAGTACTCGCCGGCCAACTTCCCGAGCCTGCGCGGCTTCGAGGTCATCGACGAGGCCAAGGCCATCGTGGAGGCGCACTGCCCGCGCACGGTCTCCTGCGCAGACATCGTCGCCTTCGCCGCGCGCGACGGGGCCTACCTCGCCGGCGGCATCGACTACCGCGTCCCCGCCGGCCGCCGCGACGGCCGCGTGTCTGTCAAGGACGAGGTGCTCCAGGACAACCTGCCGTTCCCGGATTCCACCGTGGCGGAGCTCATCGAGAGCTTCAGGCGCAAGGGCCTCTCCGCGGACGACATGGTCACGCTCTCGGGCGCGCACTCCATCGGCCGCTCGCACTGCTCGTCGATCACGGACCGGCTGTACAGCTTCCAGGGCGAGGCGGGGCGGACGGACCCGGCCCTCCACCCGGCGTACGCGGCGGACCTGAAGCGGGGGTGCCCACCATCCACGGACGACAACGCGGAAGACCGCACGACGGTGCCGCTCGACACGGTGACGCCCAACACCTTCGACAACGAGTACTTTAAGAACGTGCTGGCGCACAAGGTGCCCTTCACCTCCGACCAGACACTGCTCGACAGCCCCTGGACCGCGGGGCTCGTCGCGTTCCACGCCGCCGTCGGCGAGGCGTGGGAGGCCAAGTTCGCCAAGGCGATGGTCAAGATGGGCGCCATCGAGGTACTCACCGGCCATGAGGGCGAGATCAGGCAAAAGTGCTCCATGGTGAACTACTACTAGTTGACTCTGCTACTTGTTGGTTAATCATCAAAACAAAAAAAGAAAGAAGATTGAGATTGTCAAAACAAAAAACATTATATATATATGATGAATAAAGGATATGTACAAATTATAGAGCTCACAAAGCTCAAATGAAGAGAGAGAGAGAGAGAGAGAGAGAGAGAGAGAGAGTACAATTAAGTGAAATTCCCGCAGCAAAAATCTAGTTCTATTTTCCTGCTGCGCTTAGCTTTGATACAAAGGCCCTGTTCGGCTTACCCCATATTCGACTTGTTCGGCTTATTTTTTCAGCTGGAACAGTGTTTTTCAGCTAATTTCAGCCAAGATTCAGACCCGCGAACGGGGCCCAAAACAAGCTGAAGTCAAGCTTCCATTTGCTGCGGTTGCAGCTTTAATTTGTCCATCGAAAATGATACTGTTTCTCATCCTCCATATGACCCAGCTGGCAGTTATGACTAGTTCCCTGAAAATCCGATTGCCAAAGGTGTCTCTAGCTGTGATTACCATATCCAATGGCTGGAGGGTAGTGTCCCATTGTATTGAGAGCAAGTTTGTAATTTGGCATGGACATAAACTCACAAGTACGTAATTTGGTAGAAGGTCGAGAATGTTCATGGACGGCTTGTTGTCTACAAGTTTTTTCTTTCATCTGACACATAGACAACTCGTAAAATAGATTGATTATTTGATTATCTATAAATTGTTTAATGCCTGCATGTAGTTATGATCAAGCATACATATGATTCATGTAATATCGTTGTGTTGCTTTTCGATATAAAACAAATCAAGCATAAACAAGATGAATATAATTACAATATTTTTAGAATCATGAATATAAATGACATATATTAACATGTATATAATGTAATATAATAGTTTTTCATAACTCAAATAAAATGTAATACAATTACATCATTTTGGTCTAGTTCCCGCTGTGGCCATAGCGCGGCTCAACTAGATTCCTATTGAGTTGTCTATGTATTGGTGCTAAGCACGGATAGTGGAATTTCTCCGCAGCACATATGTGAAACATGGATTAGGATTATCACTAGTACACATTTCAGCTAGCAGCACTATCGTCGCACTCGATTTAGATATCCAGGATAACCATCTCAATTGCTCATGGAGTAGTTGTAGCCAACGGCGGAGCTGCGTGGGGGCCATAGTGGGCCATGGCCCCCCTGGTTTTGGAAATTTTCTAAAGTCCATATACTGTTTAGAGGAAATAGAAATACAAATACAAGGCCATGACTTAATAATAGTGTAGAGTCATGACAGCTAGCAAGCAATCAGTCCATCGTAGGCATGGCAAACAACGCAATCCACATTCAGTCTCCATTTCTCCCTTCTGCTTTTCTTTGTCAGAGAGTGTCTCCGTGGCTATACATCTCTCACCGCAGATGGCTCTGCACTTGGCATGCCGCAACAGAGCTGTTGCCAGCCTACAAAGCTCTCGGACTGCCGCAAGGTGCCTTCTTATTCAGCACATGCTTACAAAATGCCCCCCCCCCCCCCCCCCCCCCTGCTTGGGCTGCACGCTCCGCCACTGGTTGTAGCCTACAAGACAAAACACAATTCAGTCAGAAAACCACATAACTCTGAGACGAACCAATAATTTAGATTCTTTTACCAGCAAATGGAATCAGTGGATCACATATACTACCTATTGTATATATTTATTCTTCTATAAGATGCAAAGATTAGACTTTGCAAGTGTGAAGTTTTGTTTCAGAGTGAGAACAAAATCAATTTGACTGCTAAGACTATCGGAAATATATTTGATGTGACATTGTCAAAATTCCTAGAGCTCTACCTGCTATAAATGTTACTCATTGCTATAGTTGATGAATTTGTGTAACAAAAGAACAATTATAAGCCTTTAAATCATTGTCAAGCTCATTTCTATTTGATATTTACTATGCAAGGAATTGAAGGTGTTATCACACCGATTGCTAAGCTAGCATGTGCTTGTCTTATGACTAGTAGTAGAGACACACCCTTAAGTTGAGATAATATTCAAGTGACACAACATATAAAATAGAACACTTCAAACTATACAGATTAGCTATGTTCTAGGAGAAGCCACATGTGACCTCTTTAGCTTCAAGCTATTGGAGAAGAACTAAATTTCACTATGTCTGTCTACTCCCGAATCAAGAAAAGTTTCTCTACGTCATTAGCGGATCCAAAGTTTGTTCTTCTTGTGAAAAAAAATCACTTGCTACACCTCGCTGGCATAACATTCTCTGAATATGCAATACATTCAGAAGCTGCAACCTAGAACATAACATGTTAAAGAGGTCTATGAACATTTGCCTATGAAGGTGCACATCAGGAACAGAGAGAGGGAGAGAGAGAGTGCATCACATTTTCCTCGTCTCTGATCTACACATCTACTCAGTTTTATAGGGAACTGGAGGGGCAGAAAAGCCCCTACAGAAAACGCATTAAAAAAAATAAGTACAAAAATTACAGACAGCCAGGGTTCCGCTCAATCTACTCAGTTAGATTCCACACTTAATACAGAATACAGAGGTCTGGATGAAAATCTGCAAAGCTACACCATGTTGATAATTTTTGCGAAGACCCAGTGGGCACGTCCTTACGAGCAGTATAATCATAGTGTTTTAACGGTTAAAACAAAAGGTGAATCGTGAATCAACAAAAAACACACAAGGAATAGAGGAATTCCGATTCTCCAACTGAAATAACATGACACAATCCAAGACTGGTGAGTCAGAAAAGTTTTAGAAAACTCGCCCATAGCCGAGCGGCGGCAGCTGATAGGCGTTCGGTTCTACTTTTTGTATGCATTCCAATTGAGAAGTGCGTTGAACAATCTATTTTATGGGCGTTGATAAAATCGTACAAGGTTGTGATGGTACTCCCTCCATTTATGACGTGCATTAAAGACGGAAGGGATATATATTTCTAAAACTGAGATCTGTTAATGACAGTATGACACCGCAAACAACCATTGGAGGCTTGGAGCTCAACATTGACCGGAATAGCGAAAGCCAAGCCATTATTCCCTCGAGCAGCTGGCAGTTTAGCACTCATGATTCACCACCCAAATCTGCATGCAAACCACTGCGTGTTTACCAGACACCACGGATCATGAAGCTGGTTATTTTGCCTCACAGAGCAACTGCAGCCTGCAGCTAATCACCAGATCTACCATGGGAGTCAGACACCTCTGAATTATGCTCCCAAACCTGATCAAGTTCGCTTGGCCGGTCTCATGTTCAGTTGGATTTGCATCTTCCTTAACGAGGCCGTTGATCACTATTAGGACTTTATTTTCGTCATCGCCACGGTCGTTGAGTTTTGTATTAGGTGTGTTCTTTGCGTTCGACTGTCATCAGTTCGTCATCGAAGTTGGTGAGCCACTCGTTGGTGGTGGTGATGGCGCAACATGGCGGCACCCCCGCGACGAAGGGATGCCCGAGAAGTTCGTCCACTGTGGCTCTCCTCCGCCAGTCTTTCTCCAGGCACCGCCGCACGAAGCCCCTGAACTCCGACGACGCCGTCACAGGCACCTCCGGCGCGCTCCCGAAGCACACGGTCACCACCAGAGCCGCCCACTCCGGCCTCTCCCCAACCGCCACCAGCGGGAACCTGCCCATGTGGCATTCTAGGAGGACCACTCCAAGGGACCACACGTCGCTGGAGAGGTCGGTAGCGCCCGACGGCGAGGCCGCGCCGAAACCTTCGGGGTCCAGCCTCTCCGGGCTCATGTACGCGCACGTCCCCTCGGCGCCGGCCGCTCGTTGCGCGCCGCCGGCGCTGGGGACGTGGCGGCTGGCGCCGAAGTCGGCGATCTTGACCTCGCCGTGGCGGCCGACGAGGAGGTTCGATGGCTTGACGTCGCCGTGGACGATGCCGAGGCGGTGCAGGTGGCGCAGGCCGCAGAGCACGTGCCGCGCCACGCCCGCGATGGCGTCCTCCGGGAGGCGGCCGCACCGCCGGAGCACGTCGCCGAGCGAGCCGCCAGGAACGTACTCGAGGACTAGGTGCAGGAGCTGCTGGTCGCTACAGGCGGCCGGGTTCCCGGGAAAGACCCCGTGGAGGCGGACGACGTGCGGGTGGTCGGGCGCCGCGGCGGCCACGCGGAGGTGCACGTCGGCTTCCCGGAGCGCGCCGCCGCCGTCGTCGCGCACGCGCAGCGACTTGACCACGAGCTCCGCGCCCGTGCGGCGGTGCCGCGCCTTGTAGACCGTACCGTCCGCGCCGTGGCCGAGGACGCCCACCCTCTCGAGCTCCGTGAGGCTGTCGATGACGGGGTCGGGCGAGCCGGGCGGCCAGGACGGCAGGCCGCCGAACGGGTGCTCCTGGTACATGAACGGCGGTGGCGACGCCGGCGGCAGCACGGACAGCCTGAGCTTCGTGCGCTCTCGCAGCTTCGCCGTTCCCATTGCCAATGGCACGATCAGTTGTTGTGCCTTGGGAGCCGCAAGTCACAATGGATTGCATGAGAGGGAGACGAGAGTGTAGCTGCTGGCGTGCGTTTACCCGGAGTCCTGAGAGGGGCGGTGAGAGAGGAGTTGCAATATCAGGGGAGCGGTGTAACGGACTACCTACCACTCGCCCGTAATGCAGGGAAGCATCTCTCCTCTGAGGCTCTGAAGCGTAACGGAAATTGCTGGAATTACGGTACGGGCTGTCAGCTCTGAGGCTGTCAGCTCCACGGCAGCTCAGAATAGATATCCACTACTACCACTATTGCTTTATTTAAAAAAAACAAGCAATAGATGCTTAGTCCTAAAAAAATGTTTATATAAAATAAAAATGTGTGGCAAATCTGAAATAAAAATTAGACACAAAATTGGACACTAGATTACTCGTTTGTTCCACTAAAATTTGGAAGGCTTCTTATCACATTTTCTTGTTTTTTTAATGCAACAAAGCACTGATGATCATACATTGATAGAATAGTGGGGGTGAAACAAACACAAAGTTCTACTAAAAACCGTACAGAGGTGAGGTTGAGCACACAGCTCAAGTTTTTTGGTAGCTCAAACTAAAAGTGTTGAGCTTCAACTGAATTTTTATAAACTATTTATAGCATATTAACAATTGATAACAGAGCTCATAACAGTGTATAAAAAGAAGACGTGGACACAGTGTCTCACAAAATCTACTTTAAAATAGGGGGGGAAAGTGAAAAAAAAGAAAGGAGAAAATTGCCCTAGATAAAGAGTATTCCGTCTGTCCAAACAAGAATGTACTTCTCGCTTCGTAGGAAGACAATCAATTTAAATTTAACAAAATCTAAATAAAATACAGTATTTATAATATATAATAATGGTAGAGCTATTCTACAGGTGTAGAATATTATTCTACACCACATATTATTCTACACCACAAGCTAAAACTGACTAAAAAAAATATTAAATAGTACTGAACCGCGTTTAGTATCAGTCAATACTACACCAAATATCCCGAAATAATGAATAATACTGAAACGCAACTACTGATATGTACTGAATTTTGTTTAGTACAATAGCTTGGTGTAGAATAGTATTCTACACCTAGCGCGTGTATATATAATAAATATTATTAACTTAATTATAAAAAAATTAGAATAAATCTGTTCAAAGATATAAATATTGATATTATTTTCATAAACTTAATCAAACTTTATATTAGTGACTTCTAGCAAAAACCAAAAGTGCACTTTTTAACGGAGGGGGTAACTCATCTCAGGGGGCAAACAACAGAAACGCAGTCTGTGGCTGAGATGGCTTCTAATGCCTATCGCAAAACCAGTGTCAGTCCATCAGCTACGATGCTGAAAGCTCTGCCTGTGCGGTTCCTCGCCTCGCCGGAGCCCGGTGGGTGGAGCCGGCGACTACCACGACGGTCGCTGCGGTTGATTTCGGCAGCGCTCATGACCAACCCCGCTTACTTCGAGGTGGGCAGATTCTTGGGTGGCTATGGCTTCATGAACATCACAAGGTCAGCTTTTCATGAAAATTGCTTGAATCCTTTTCCATTTTGGTTTTATCCGAGAAATAGTTGCGGGCGGTGCGGTTACATTTTGATTTTGTTCAGAAGTTGCAGTCGGCTGTGGAGCCTTCATGTGTGTAGGATTGGTTCCAACATGTGCAGTTTTCTAGTTGCTTATGCTGAATCCCTTCGACATGAACAGCATGGACGTGAAGAGGGGATCTTGGAGTTAGTCAGCCCAATCCTGAGAAATGTTTGGGACATGATTAAGGCAAATTAGGATATATATAGGGGACTCTTTCGAAGACCATTACCTTCTCTTACAATATATATTCCGATTGTTATGAAACCAAATCTTATCCAAAGACATTTGAAATACAAATCTGTTGATACATTTTTTTCCCACATATTTTAGTGCATGATGTAGTGATAGTGATATTGCATCTAATGCTACATTTGCAATCTTCGAAGAGCTGTTAAAGAGCCATCAGATGTTTTGTGGCCTTACTTCATATCATTGTGGATTGTCATTATGCTGTAGTAGTATAAATAAATAAAGGGCCCTGCTCCTTCTCATTAAAAAAAATATACAAATTGTTTCTTCAATATTCAGACCTTTTCCTTTTCTTTGTGCAGTACTGATTACTGAACCTTTCTTGAATAATCACCTTTTCTGACTTCCTGACATGTGAATCAGTTACTCATCATCTCAATTTGGAGAGCCTTCAAATGTTGCTGGTATTCAAGACCTTGGTCTTGGATATTCACCAGAAGAGATCGAGCGGTTGAGGGTCCAAGATATCGGAGAAGGAGAAGTGACGATTAGTAGGTTATTTCCTTCTGACTGATACTGTTTTTTTTTTTTTTGAAAATAGACTGATACTGACTTTTTACTATAGTAAAGTAAAGGCATACCCATTGTTCGTTGATCATCCTGTTTTCCAGACTTTACGAGGGAAGAGTTGTTCAAGGTCCATTGAGGGGCACACAGGCTGTATTTAAGGTATGTGTTGCTAAGTTTAGTTGCATAGCGTCATTTAGTAATCAGCAGAATGCCATGCCTTGAAAATTGGTTCTGCAGTGCCTTGAAAATATTATTTGTAATAGGACATACACTTTCGATCTTTCAATTTGTCTTCATTTTATTATGATACCTTTCTCTGCCATAGGTATATGAATATATTGACTATCTTAATATGCTAAGACATAGGATTTGAAACAAAGGTATACCCTGGAGCTCGTGCTGGTGCTTCTGAAGCTGATTTGATGGCACTGAATGAGTTAAGGACTCGTGCTTTTCTTCAGGTTGCGTAAATCATAAACTGCTAACAGAAACTGCAACCATGGATTATTATATTACACAAGACATTTACACACAAAAAAACTATTCCCTTCCTCTATTTACAGAGTGATGCTAGTGACATCTGCACGAACATTCAGTTTCTTTTAGGGGCCTTTGAGACAGCAACAGGAGAACAGGTATATTACTACATAACTATGTGGTTCCCAGGCTCCTCACAGAATGCATGCAAAGACTGACATAGCTTTACTACAGTGGCTTGCCTTCCGCGATGATGGGAGATATAGTGCTGCAGACTATGCGAAATTAGCAAGCGCAAGGCAATTGAAGGAGCAATCTGGTGGGATGCCATTTTGGAACCCTTTCGATCGAGCATACAAATTGGAGCTAAGGGGATATTTTGTTCTTAAGTTGCTTAATGGTGCCATGAGCGGCCTTGTCCACATGCACAATCATGATAGACTGCATCAAAGCCTTGGACCTTCTTCTGTTATTCTCAAGTATGCTGAATATTTTCTTCAGCTTCCTTTCTGCACTGTATTCCCTATGTTCAATTAACTACTGATTAGTGTAACTTTCCGATCTATAGCATGGCATTGGAGAAAGAGGGACGCTACTTGGTTCCAAGGCTGCGAGATGTGGCTTTTTCTGTAGATATTGGGTACATTTCCATCCCCTTCCTACCTTTATTATTATATATTGGTACAGAATCATTTTTGAAAACTTTTTGGCAATGATAGGTATTCATCTACTGGGGCTGGAGTGCTGTCGGACGGACTATGGTGTCGAGCCTCTGCTGCTGGGGCATCGACTCCTTTGGAGAAGCGAGCCTTTGGGATAGCTGATGACATGCAAGTATTCTTGTTCTTTTTTCTTCAACAAAAATGAACACCAAAGTTTACATGCACTTTACCAAACAGTTACGGAGCTGGGCTGCTTGTTGCATACATGGCATTTATTCCATTTTGCGAAGCAGGCATTATGGATGGTATTTCCTTGCAGGTGATTGAGGATATTTTAACTTCATGTTCATTAGGAGGAATATTGTTTTCTAATTTTCCACTCAGACACTTAACATAGTTTCGATTGATTGTACAGAGACTTTTGGAGAACACCTTCCGGCTCGACATTTATGCCGCAAGAGAGTATGAGTCGCTAACACAAAATAAACTTGCTGTTACTTAGTCGTAGAATTTTTTTCCTTTTTGTTAGGTAAAAAAAATCAGTTCAGTGGATAAGCTCATTGGTGTTGATTTCTCTATCTGATGACCAGTCATGATTTTCAGACACACATGCTTATCAACTTTCAAATTTTGTGTAGGTATTGTCTGGCAGATGACCGGTTGTCAGAAGCAGTAAGTTTTCTAGATTTAGGGGATGGTGCTGGCTGGGAGTTACTGCAGGTTTTGCCTCTATCATACTAACTGCTGTCTCAAACCTTGTCTGTTCACGAAATTTTTGCAGTTATACTGCTGTGTACATCATGCACGGTATTACACTGGCCAACTAGGGAACTGTCTGAATCAGTGGTCTGCTTTGGTCCGGGATAAATATCTTCAGCCAAGATACTAACTCTGGCTTATGTTTCGACAGGCAATGCTTAATCCGGATTACCGCAAGCGACCAATTGCCGAGGCTGTACTGAACCACAGGTTTATAACTGGAGCTGTTTTACGAAGCTACTAATCAGCATTTTTATGTTTAAATAAATCTACTACGTGGAAACTGTAAATGTACAATAATTTGAGTGGATGAAGAGCTGATACATTTCTTGGATGAACAATGCATGTAGTGCTGGCAATCTGCCGACGAGAACAATAGCGTACCCACTTTCAGCTTCGCTGCTGGCAACTCTGACTTTCAGTGATCTATCCCAATACATATAACAACCGCGCACGTGCCCAACAGCGCGTTTTCAACGAGCAATTAATACTTCAGTATAGATTGGACGAGAGAGTGTGACAATATTACAGCTCCTGAGTCCAGGATAAAATGGCTGTCCGTTCTAGTTCAAAACCTGCTGCAGGCTATCGGTGCTCGAATATATCAAATAAATAGAGTGCAAGAAAACCCAAATCAAACTTTCGGGGTTCAGACTCAAATACGGAGTAGTCGCTTATGGCTACATCATAAATGAACTGAATCCTCAATCTGCATGGTCATTTTCAATAAAATGCCGTGTTCATTCCATGGCGAACCATCTTCTTGACATCAACGATCCTAGCTAAATGCAATGGACCCTTCCAACTGCAAATTCACATTGGCTAAGCCTCTCATTTTGGGAAACAACTCAACAAGTCGACGCCAACACTGGAAGTAGCAAAATGTTATCTATAAGGAGATTCTGTACTGTACAGCAAGATTTGGAATCACTAGAGATCCGTGTGTTGTTGGCAACCTCTTGGTCCATAGTGTTCTGAGCTCTTCGTAACCCTCTTCCGGCATAACGCACAATAGTGGCCTCGGCAACCCATGCACGATATATGATTGTTTGTGTCAAACTGTCAATAATGCGACATTGCATTGAGATTGTTAGTAGATTGTCTGCTGCTTCATTCTGTGAGGAATATATGCCTTTACAATGCACTTATGACTTATGAGTTTACATGCTTCATGAGTGACTAGAGCAAGTATATGCAGCAAAATTGTTCATTCAACCCTTTTACAAGGAAAAGGCACTTAGAGACCAGCTGCGCATGTATGGTGATCATATGGCAACCAAAAAAAAAAGATTAGATTGAAAAATAGATACAGGAATAATGAAAACATCAATGGGCATGATAGGAAACTTACACTCAACTCTATACACACGAATCACACAGATATTGGTTTACTAGAGCAGGAGTGACTCATGCATAAATACTTCTAGTGTTTGGAGACTCTAAGCAGATATTATGGAAGTATCATGCTCTAGATGCAAGGAGAAAAGATACTGCTGCTAATCTTTTCATTCCGCCGGCCACACATTGGACAAGGATGACCCCGTACCATTTCAGGCTCTGGCTCTGGCTCCTCTAGATCTTCATCATCAGAACCTTCATCATCATCCAATTCCTCAAACAGTCCATATCTTCTTCCCACTTGATTGTGATGTTCAAACAGCACACAATTTCCATCCCTTCAGTGGCAAAAACCTTTTTAGCTTCTGTATCAGTGCAAACAAAATTGAACACAAAATTTTTGCACATGAATCAACATTACCAAAAATGTTCATATCCATGAATTGCCTGGTTACAACGATAACAGAAGAATTTCCCACAGTTCCTACAGGTCATCTTGTTGCAACCTTCAGTTTTCGAGATAGCCATTTTACATCTGGGACATTGCTTAGAATCGCGAAGCGCTTCACAGACACTTAATAATTCATCTATTTCCCTCTGTTCTCTCAACAATTGTTTTTCTGGGAGGGAATATTTCTGGTGTTTTTCCTGTTAAAAAGGAGAATGTGTCATGGCATTGTGAATGTATAGGAGGAAAGAACAACATCATACAGAACCTCAAATAGGTCATGCATATACAAATAAAGCACTGCAAATATCATATCATTCTCAAGTTTTGAATTGTCATGTAAGCACATAGATGTTGAAGAATTAGATATGTAGATACAAAGCTAAGTCTCCAGTCACAAACAAGTGATGTTATGGACAACAACACAGTCGCCAAAGATGGTGACGGTAATTTCTACTGTACTGGTATTCATCCATCTTCTCTATAGCACACCAAAAGGACACTTAATTTTATAGAGAGAGTATAAAGATCTCACACTACATAGAGTGTGTGGATAAACTCTAGGCCAGGAAAGCAGAATACCTCGAACTTCACTCAAACCAGGTCACACTGGAATCTTGGAACCAGATACTACAATTACGTCAATTAAACATGCGTTCATACCAATAATTAAATTTCAAATTAAGTACCATAACAAAATCTCAAAATGCTGACTGTACACATCATTAATTCATAAAAAAGAAAGTTCAATCATTAAGAGATTATACATTTTACCCTCAAAATCCTAATCTTTTCTTTTGGAGTAACACAATCCTCCCCCACATGCTGGCGTTCTTTGCACAAAGAGCAGAAGGTGAAAAAACACTCCGGGCATTGAGCATCATTGTCAACCTCCAAGCAGGCAGCATCACACCTTGGACAATATACCAGATCAGGCATTGTATCTAAGAGTTTCTGTAATGTGAACGATTCCCATCGCTTATAGCAATCATCTCCCAGAAGGATTTTCAAAACTGATGGTGGGAGTGGGCTGCGGCAAGTTGTATCAGGGCATGTCAACTGGGTTAAATTCCCTTCTGTTACGTGAATTCTGCAGTGAGACTTCATACATGTCAAGCAAAACAAATGGTGGCATGGGAGCTTGATGAAATTTCTGCCTGGTAGGGTCAAGAAATGAAGAGGGGCAAAGAGTAAAAAACTACTAGATAGGATTCAAGTATCAAAATTACTGAAAAGTGAAAAGGCGCTATATTGAGCATGTTTCCTACTTTGTAGAGAATAAAGGGAAGGCAGCTAAGTCACTACAGAACCCATCTGAGTAGTTGTACTACAGATCCTGAAACTGTTGTTTTATGATAAAATTATTTTTTTCTCATTTGATTTCCTAATTTTATTTCTAAAAAATTACTAGGGGATTGAAGTAATTATATTTCTTGCATTGTTGAGCTTATTGCCTCTAGTACATCATGTACAAAATAGACCAAAAGGCAGTGATAGCAACTTGAAGAAAAAGGTAAATAAGTCAGCAAAATCAAATACATCATCCTAATCAGATAACGTATAAGAAAATTACCAGTATTTTCACTAAGACAAATTCCACACTCATGTAACCTTTTCAGAAATATTTCATGAGACCTCCTCTCATTGTAACTTTGCATCAGAGGAATAGTAGAATCAACTAGAAGCCTTCTTGCAATAGCACGTTCATCTCCAACATCTGAAGTTTTATCTGGGACTAGTATTATGTTGTCATTCAAAGAAATGCAAGCCCATGAAGAGCTATTCAGCCAGTCCAGCCATCTATACACTACTTCTTGTCCTGGCAGCTCAGTCCAAATCTCATCAAACATGGCACAGAGGTGTGAAACTTTGGGTTCATCCAACCACTTGGCTGAGATAGTAAAATAAGGAGCACTTGTACTGGGATATGAACATGGCAGCAAACATGTTAACACCACAGGTGGCAAATGCTTTAAGCTGCAAGCATAAAAGAGTTCACTACCATCTTGGCTACCACCATTATCAGTTCCAACCCCAGTTCCATTTGGATGAAGATTCAAGAACACCTTAGTACCATTAGGAATTGGATACCAAACAAAAATCTGAGGAAGAAGACATGAACATTACACTTTTGACGAATGAGAGAGTTCGGATTAAGGAGGACAAAGCTCTGGAACGAACCTGAAAAGAACGAAGACCTGCCTTATCCTCCAAGATCACCATGTCATCCCCATAAATGGCTTGCAGTGCCAGCACCTGAACATAATATAATAAACTACGACATATTAGCGACAACAGCAGTTCAAATAGCTGTCATGTCAAAACAATAGCTTAAAATTGACCAAACTAACTCTTCAGTCATAACTTAACTCTATCTTTCTCAGGTGGTAGACGCACAAATTCGCCATCCTAAATCTCCAGTTCAAACTAAACACGACACTTCATCAATCTACAGTTTAACAGCAGCAAATGGCAATATCCCAATGTTACATAATAGTAGCTCCATTGCAGACTCAGGCATATATGAATTCCAGTTTCATACCAGTAGGTACAACAATCACAGCATAGTGCATCGTCACAAGTTAATCTCTGCAACTGCAGATATTTTTCACCCTAATCAGGATCCCACATGCCATCTACCGATTTCCAGAGCGCACTGTGACGCACATCAGGGTTATTAAAACTACCTCGAGTTTGCTCGCACCAGAACCAGTGGCGGAGCTTGCATGAACGTGTAGGGGGGCCAATTCAAAGCTACACTGCTACAGTATTTACCAACAGTAGTATAGATCATTGGAATTCTGTGAAAAATCTTTGTTTTTTCAAGTTCTATCTATATAGACTGCAATGAACAATTGAAATTCTGTCAAAAAAGAATGAACAATGTGCGGATTTATATACTTGTAAGCTATGATCCACTCATCAGCAACAACAAGCATGGTACGAGAGAGGTAAGAATTAATTACATGCATACAGCGACGTGCAAACCTCCAGAGTAATACAGCCGGAGCAGGGGGGCAGGACCCAGTTTGGCCTCCACGTGGCTTTGTCAGCACCCCACTCCCTGCTGGGCCTGGTACCACGACGACTCCTTCATGCCCACCTCATGGCTTGCCAAGCTCCGGTCGGCCCAAGCGGATCCGGCGGCCCAACCAGAAGTATGCAGATTCTCTGTGAGCGGCGTAGGCACTAGTATATGTATCCAAGGCAAGAGAGAGAGAAGGGTGAACAAAAATTGTATCAAACATTCTGTTAATTTCAATCCTGTCCTCCGAACTGCTTGTTGTTCTTCCTCTGCTCCTCCTTTCCCATCCTCCAAGTTGCCGATCCTCACATCTGGTATCAGAGCCTCGTCGATTCTGGCCTCCCCATCCCTTCCCCACGATCACTACACTCGATTCCAGAAATCCCACGGTGCTATGGAACCTAACATGAAGATGGTTCTGGAGGAGATCCAGAAATCCAGGGAGGAGTCGGCTCGCCGATTCGACGAGCACGACGCCAAATGGGAGTGCCGATTTGCCGATCTAGAGTCGGCTCGCGCCGCCACCAACCAGCGCCTCGCCTTCCTCGAGTCCACCGGCGGCGCCGTCCTCAACTCGGAGTACGAGCGTCGCATCATCGAACTGGAGGGCTTCTGCCTCGACTCCGCCAACGTGGGCGCCGTGCTGGATCCCACCCTGGAGCGCCGCCTCCAGGAGCTCGAGTCCCTCCACGTGGAGCGCGTCCGCGACGAGGAGGATGACCGGATGGACAAGCTCGAGCGAGCCGTGGCCGAGCTGGGCCGCTGGCGTCCGGAGTCCGAAGGGATCCTTGACGCCCTGTCGCTCAAGGTCTCCAAGCTCACCAACCACTGGGACCGCGTGGTGTTCGAGACAACGGCACGCGAACCAGGCATCCTCTCTTCCCCAGGTCCGGCATCCGCGCAAGCTACTGCGGGCTCCGCCGTGGAATCGCCCATTGGGCCCTGCGTCGCTTCGACTACACTGGATATTGGGCCAGGCGTCGTCACGACGTGGACCCATATCCCGGCATCTGGTATGTCGCCGGCTCCGTCTCATGTTCCATTGCCGTCTGCGCTGGGTTCGAGTCTTCTTAGTCCTCCGTGTGTTTTTCCCCTGTCCACTCACTGTCGATTCATACACAACCAGCTGCAACAATGTCGATCTCCCAGTCCCACCCAACAGTATTTCCCCCACCAATATCCACACCAATTTCCCAACCCCTACCTACGCATCATCCTCCCCCAATTTCAAATCCAATGTCCCAATCGATGCCTAACCATTATCCACCTCCACTATCCAATTCGTTTCCCCACCAATTTTCGGCCCCTTACCAACCTCCGATTTCCCAACCTATCCCCAATTTCAGCATCACACCGCCAACTACACAATTCCCCAATCCAGGCCTTCCACACCTTCCACGCTCTGCTGATCAGGCGCAAATCACAGCTACTCTGGGCCGCTTTCCCAAACTTTCGTTTCCCAAATTCAATGGCGAAAATCCTCACCGCTGGCGGCGCCGCTGTGAAAAATACTTTCACATGTACTTAGTGGATGAACCTCTTTGGCTCAGTGTCGCTGAGATGTATCTCGAAGGCCCAGCTGATCACTGGTACCAATCTGTTCAGTCTCAGCTTAAAAACGCCTCTTGGGATACGTTCTGCCGCCTTTTCCACGATCGATTCGATCGCAACCAGCATGAAATCCTACTGCGCAGGCTCTTTAACATCCGACAACATTCCTCTGTCCAAACCTATGTGAACGAATTCTGTGAGCTCAAAGATCACCTCAACTCCTACTCCCAAATCAGTGATCCCCTCTATTTTACCCAGCGCTTCATTGACGAGCTTAAGCCTGAAATTCGAGCAATCGTCATTATGCAATCTCCGAAAGACCTAGATACTGCTTGCTCGTTGGCATTATTGCAGGAAGAAATGGCGGTTCCCATTGCCCCGAAGCACGCGCGAGGTGGTGATTGGTCTTCTTCCTACAAGCCGGTGGCAGCGGCGCAGATGCCCCTGCCACTACCACCACCGCCACCACGCTCCGAACGGCCGGCATCGACCGCTACTACCTCGGCCACTACAGTGGCTGGTGCTATACCAACGGCTGGCGATGCCAAGCTCGCCGCCCTCAAGACCTACCGACATGCTCTAGGGCTCTGCTTTAAGTGCGGTACCAAGTGGAGCCGTGATCATCGCTGCCCGCCCGAAGTGTTGCACGCGGTCGATCCACTTTGGGAGTCATTTTCGTCCGATGATTCTTTGGCTGATACACCTCCAACCTCGCCACAGGCTGAGCACATTATGCTGGCCCTCTCCAAGTCTGCACTATCAGGTGTTCTAGCCGCTCAGACAGTTCATCTGGTGGGCTTCTTACAGCAGATACCGGTCCAAATTTTGGTTGACTTGGGTAGCTCATCCTCATTTGTTAATGAGAATCTGGTACCACAACTCAGTGGCATTGCCTCAGATCCGCTCGCCAGTTCAGTGGAAGTTGCCGGTGGTGGATGGCTCGTGAGCACATCTCTGTTACATCAGGTACCATGGACGGTTGATGGCTGTACATTTTACTCCAAATTTAGAACATTACCGTTGGCAAACTTTGATGTGGTGATTGGTATGGATTGGCTCGAAGATCATAGTCCTATGCTCATTGATTGGCGCCTCAAACAACTTATGGTTCCCTATGGTGGTCAGTTCAAGCTGTTGCAGGGCTCTCGCCCAGATGGGCCTCTTCAGCTCTTACTGCACATTGATCTAGTCCCAGAGAAAAACAGTCCAGCCCCTCTTCAGTCCATGCCGGTTCCCATCCAGGCAGTACTAGATCAATTTCAGGATCTGTTCCAGGCTCCTACATCTCTTCCTCCATCAAGGGCCTGTGATCACGAGATTCCATTGATTGATGGGGCACAGCCAGTGTTCATCAGACCATACCGATACCCGCCAAAACTCAAGGATGAAATCGAGCGGTAGGTTCAGGATATGCTGTCATAGGGCCTGATCTGTCCAAGTTCTAGCGCATTCTCTTCGCCCGTGTTGCTTGTCAAGAAGAAGGACGGCACCTTCTGTTTTTGTGTTGATTTTTGCCAGCTCAACGCCATTACTCGTAAGTCCAAGTACCCGGTGCCCATCTTTGACCAACTGATGGACGAACTATCTAGCGCCCGGTGGTTTTCCACTCTGGACCTCCGCGCTGGTTTCCACCAAATCCTCCTAAAAGCAGGCGAAGAACATAAAACTGCATTTCAGACTCATGTAGGGTAGTATGAATTCTGTGTGATGGCTTTTGGACTCACTGGCACGCCGGGCACATTTCAAGGTGCCATGAATGTCACTTTAGCACCTGGATTGCGACGTTTTGCTTTGGTCTTCTTTGATGATATTTTGGTGTACAGCAGAACACTTGAAGAGCATGTTCACCATTTATGTCAGGTCCTCTCTTGGTTATGGGCTGACCAGTGGAAGCTTAAATTATCCAAGTGCAAATTTGCTCTGCAAACTATCTCATACCTTGGTCATGTGGTGAGTGCTGATGGTCTGTCCACCGATCCTTCTAAGGTTCAGGCCATTGTGGACTGGCCAACTCCACAATCAGTCAAGGAACAACATGACTTTCTAGGGCTGGCCGGATATTACCGCAAATTTGTCAAGAACTTTGTGATCATGGCAAAACCACTCACAGAACTTTTGAAGAAGGATCGCCTGTGCGTCTGGACCTCAATTCATGCTTCAGCATTTCAACTTCTAAAGAATGCATTGTCTACTGCACCAGCGCTAGCTCTGCCGGACTTCTCCATTCCATTTCACATTGAGACCGATGCTTCTGGTACAGGAATTGGAGCAGTCCTTCTGCAACACAATCATCCACTTGCCTTCATCAGTAAGCCACTAAGCCCCAAAAATCGAGGCTTGACGGTCTATGAAAAGGAGTATCTGACGATTCTCATGGCTGTTGATGCCTGGCGTCATTACCTGCTCCAAGCAGAGTTCTTCATCCACACCGATCATCAGAGCCCCACACATCTTAATGAGCAGCGGCTTCATACCGCATGGCAACAGAAAGTGTTTTCTTGGCTTCTCGGGCTTCAGTACAAGATTCTATACCACAAAGGCAATGAGAATGGTGTGGCCAATGTGCTCTCTCGTTGCCAACACCCGGAACAGCTCCTATCTGTATCTTCTATCAAGCATCAGTGGTTGGAGAAAGTTGTCGCTGGGTACCAGACAGATCCTCGTGCCATGGAACTGTTACAACGCTTGGCAGTATAGCAGGACTCTACAGGCCCATTCTCCTTGCTTGCCGGTGTCATTCGCCACAAAGGCCGTGTTTGGCTGGGCACCAATAAGGAGGTTCAACAGTTGGTTCTCTAGGCTTTTCATGCTAAACCAGTCGGGGGCACTCCGGAGCACCTGCTACTTACCAGCGCATCAAACACATCTTCTTTTGGCCGCAACTCAAGAAGGACGTTTGGCAGTTTGTGCAGTCCTGTTCTACATGTTTACAGGCGAAGCCTGATCGTGCCAAGTATCCGGGGCTCCTCCAACCATTGCCTGTTCCCTCAGAATCATGGGAGATGGTGTCGATGGACTTCATCGAAGGCTTGCCGACCTCTGGAACTACAAATGCAATCTTAGTGGTGGTTGATAAATACTCTAAGTTTGCGCATTTCATACCGCTCCATCACCCGTTCACGGCAGCAACAATGGCCAAGGTATTCTTTGAACATATTTACCACTTGTACGGCTTACCCAAGTCTATCATTTCGGACCGGAATCGTATCTTCACTAGTCAGTTTTGGCTATCACTATTCAAGTTGGCTAGTACAACACTCCACCTCAGCTCAGCCTACCATCCGCAGACCGATGGCCAAACCGAACGAGTAAATCAGGTTCTAGAGACTTTCCTCCGCTGTTTTTCTCATGCATGCCCATCCAAATGGAGCAGCTGGTTGTCGCTTGCCGCCTTTTGGTACAACACCTCTACACATTCAGCTCTGGGCCGAACACCGTTTGAGGTTCTCTATGGGCATCCTCCTCGACACTTCGGAATAGATGTTGCCTCCTTGGCTCTGGTTCTAGATCTGCAGACCTGGCTGACAGACCGCGAGCTCATGCAGTCCACCATCAATCAACATTTGGAACGTGCTCAGCTACGGATGAAAAGGCAAGCGGACAAAGGCCGTTCTGAACGCTCCTTTCCAGTGGGCGCCCAGGTGTATTTGAAACTGCAGCCGTATGTTCAGTCCTCCATTGCACGACGTTCCTGTAACAAGTTGGCGTTTAAATTCTTCGGACCTTTCAAGATTCTGTCAAAGATTGGTCCAGTGACATATAAGTTGGAGCTTCCACCAGGGGTAGCTGTTCATGCTGTGTTCCACATGTCCCAGCTCAAGCTCTCCCTAGGGTCACAACAGGTAGCTCCAGTTCTGCCTTCTGATTTTGCACCACTGCAGGTCCCTGTGCGTGTTCTTCAACGTCGCTGGTCAGCTGGTGACCGCTCGGTGGAACAAGGCCTCATCCAGTGGTCACACGCACCGATCGAGCTCGCCACCTGGGAACCCCTCGACGCCCTGCGTCAGTAGTTTCCTAGGGCGCCGGCCTGGGGACATGCCGGCTCTAAAGACCGGGGGAATGTCAGCACCCCACTCCCTGCTGGGCTTGGTACCACGACGACTCCTTCATGCACTCCTTCATGCCCACCTCATGGCTTGCCAAGCTCCGGTCAGCCCAAGCGGATCCGGCGGCCCAACCAGAAGTATGCAGATTCTCTGTGAGCGGCGTAGGCACTAGTATATGTATCCAAGGCAAGAGAGAGAAGGGTGAACAAAAATTGTATCAAACATTCTGTTTATTTGAATCCTGTGCTTCGAACTGCTTGCTGTTCTTCCTCTGCTCCTTTCCCATCCTCAAGTTGCTGATCCTCACAGGCTCCTTCCGTGACCAGAACATCCGGGCATCTGTGGCTCCTCCGCATGCCCACACGTGACCTCAGGTGTTTTGTAGAAAAGCGCTTTTAGTTTTATAAAATCAACCCGCAGCCCATCAATCAGGGAATGTACAGTACACATGTTCGGATATTTTACGTTTATGTCCATGATCTAAATTTTATATTGATGCGAAGAAGAGAAAATTCGATATATCATCGTTTTTCATAAAACACCCCACAAACCATTTTGTCGAGAACCCCTTTCTCTCTCTTCTTCCCCACCCACTGATGCCGCCACCGCCGAATTTTTTACTATTTAGCCCTTTTTTCGAAAGTTTCTCTCAAATAGACCCCTGGCGGAAAGAATTCCAGAAATGGACCCTTGGCTCGGCGCCAGAGTGACTGGCGCCGAGCTCGGCGCCACGGTCACTGGCGCCGAGGTCCTGGGCACGGAAAAATGGCCTGCCAGGGGCTCGGCGCCAGAGTGACTGGCGCCGAGCTCAGCGCCATAGTGAACGGCGCCGAGATACCTGCATTTAACCCAGCCTGCACTTCTTCCCCGAGCGTTCTTCCTCTTATTTCTTTATTTTTCTCACCACTTCACCCTACCTCACAATCACCAAAATTTTATATATCCATCTCACGGTAAAATTAGGGTGTTTGATGTGCTTGCTAACCATCGGCCTCACCAAACGTAGGCCTCCAAAGGGCAAGGTCAACCCTTCTGTTCTGCTCGCGCATCAATCGACCCAATCGACCATTCTGTTCTGCTTGCTAACCATACATTTGGTAAATTTAGGGACTTAGCCAAAATTTTATATATCCATCTCACGGTAAATTTAGGGACTTAGCCAAAATTCTAAGTTGCCGGTGATTGTGAGGTAGGGTGAAGTGGCGAGAAAAAACCCAAGACGGAGGAGAAATAAGAGGAAGAGCGCTCGGAGAAGAAGTGCAGGCTGGGTTAAATGCAGGTGTCTCGGCGCCGTTCACTATGGCGCCGAGCTCGGCGCCAGTCACTCTGGCGCCGAGCCCCTGGCAGGCTATTTTCCCGTGCCCAGGACCTCGGCGCCAGTGACTTTAGTCAAATAGTTACCTCGGCCCAAGATCATTGCTATAACTTTAGTCAAATAGTTGTGTTGTTATAAGTTAGCCTAAATCAAGGTGCGGGCGATAGGTTACCTCGTCTTCCTGGAGCTGTTTGTTGGTCTCCAACTGCTCCACGGAGAGCTCGTCCTCCCCTTGAGCCCTCGCAGCCATTGCCTCCAGCCGCGCCGCCGCCTCCTCCCGCGCCTCCCAGTATCCGTCCCCAGCCTCTGCCGGCGGCGGCGAGGACGATGACGAGGCTTCGCCCGACATAGAGAAAATTGGAAATTTGCCCTCATGGCAGACCATTAAATTTGTGGGCTTCGCTGAAATGTCCTTATGAAACAAGTCCAACACGTTATAATGCCATTTTAAGATTTAAGTCTAGCCTGAACTGACCATTTTGCCCCTGAGCTCATTGACCCCTGCCCTCTCATCTCTCCTCCTCTCGTTCTCTCGCTCCCGTCGCCTCCCCTTCCTCTCTCCCTCTCCCTCTCTCCCGAGGTGGCACAGCGCGGGCGGACCCCCTCCCCTCTCCCTCTCCCTCCGTCTCGATCTACCACCGGGCCATGGCGCGGCCGGCGCAGGGCAGGGCAGAGCCATGGCCTTGCAGGCCAGTCATCCTCATCTTTCCCCCTCTCCCTCTCTCCTGTTGTGGCCGCTCATGGTGCTCGTGCCCGGTGCCGGTGGGTCTCGGCGGTGCCGCGGTTGGCACAGAGCAGTCTCAGGTGCTCCCGTTTCCTCTTGTATTTTGGGATTTTGCTTTTGCCTCTCTGATTCATCCCTTTATGACTTCGATTCGTGTTCTAGGGTTTGGCCTAGAATGCCTGTTGTTCCAATGTTTGCCTTCTCTGTGTTTATCTGTGAAAGGACGGCAATGACACTACCAATTCATGTTCTAGGGATTGTGTCTGCGATTTTATTTTTGCAGCTTTTTTTCTTAGTTTTTTCCTCCCCTGTTCTTGCTTCGATTCTTCATTTTGAGACCGATTTAGTTCGTTCTTTTTTGCTTAGATTTGTGCTATGACATGAGTTGATGCTACCCCTTAAGTGAATTTGATGAATCGAGTCAAGCACGAAGAAATTGAACGAATTTCGTTTTTGGGGGAGTTTTTCATGTTCTTGGCCGTGATCTAATTTTTCTGGAGTTTGGGTTGAAATTGGGCGATGATCTCTTAGAGTATGCTCACCAACTCCCTTGTGATGGCCTGTGAAAAGTTTGGTCGCGATTTGTTTTGATTTGGTCCAGTTTTTCATCGATTTTGTGGTCGTCGGTTTCCTGTTCTAGATTTTCCAGAGTTTGGGTTAATCCCAAGAGATGATTTGTTGGGGATGAGTTCGTAGTTAGTTGAATTTCTCACAAAATTTGGAAGCGAATCATGGAGTTTTGAGTCAGATTTTGTTGATTTTGTTGTCACCCTTTTTCTGTTCTTGAAGGCATCGGTCTCCTGTTCTTCTGCTTGCACATAGGGTCGGACAACAGGGCCAGCGCAGTGCGCCGCTCATACTTGGCTAGCAGCCTCGATCACTCACATGCAGTAGGCAGGCATCATCTGTTGTTCTTCGTTTCTTCCTGCTTGTTTGTCGTGGGAGGCTGAGCAACAGGAGCCACGTGCTCCCAGCGCCAGAGCAGCGCTCGGTCCAGGTGGGCACTCGCCCAAGCGCCTAGGTCCAGCGACCGGCCGCTCGCCCAGGTGCTCTGCTCAGCGGTGAGCAGCTCCACTGCTCAAGCCCTTCTCTGTCTCCCACTGTCTCTCTCTATGCCCGACGACGAGCAGCACCACCGCCCGCACTTCTCTCTCTGCTCGATTCTATTCGATTGCATCTGCTCGCTTTCCCCAATCGCGGACAGGGGTAAAATGGCCACGCCTGGTAAAAAAGATGGGTTCAGACATTTACAAAGTTGAAAAAACATGAAATGGCAAAATAGCATGAAACACATCTTTGATAAGGGCATTCTGGCGAAGCCCATAAACTTAAAGGCATTCTAGCGAAGCCCACTTCCCATAAGGGCAAAATTCTCATTTTCTCCCCGACATAAGAGTATCCGGCAAATAGACCCAATTTTTTTGCAATTTGATCTTTTTTAAAAGAAAATTTACGTTTGGCCCCCAGGAGACGTAAACTCATCTTTGACCTTGGGGTTGACGCCAGGACTCATGGCTCCGAGGTAACATGTCTCGGCGTCACAGATCTTGGCTCCGAGATGCTCAACCATGCACATCAGGGCATCCTAGGTGACGTGGTCGGTACCTCAAAGCCACAGATCTGGGCTTCGAGCTTGGCGCCAAGATCTGTGGCTCTGACCTTGGAGCCGTGGATCTTGGCTCCGAACTCAGAGCCATGGATCCTGGCGCCGGGCATGGATTCAAAACCCACGGCCAAGTTTCCCTTACCGAGGCTGCTTTCATTTCTTCCTCCTCCCTCTCGGGTTCTTTCTCTCCCTAACCCGCCCAGGGCATGTTTTGCGTTATTTAGTTTGTCGTCATGTACTTCAAATGTAATGCACTTTAAGTATGGATGTACCTAGGGCATGTTCTATGTTATTTAGTTTGTCGTCATGTACTTCAAATGTTGTTATGTTGATTAATGTGCTCTATTATTAGACCTTTCATAGTGTTATTGGTTTCATTATTTGTTGTCATAATATTGAGTTTAATATTACATAGGTAGTGAAACGAGCTCACGTAGTGCAAATAAAACGTAACGAAGTAGTGGATTACCTAATTCAACACACACAACATATGAAATGACATATGATAACATGTACTAAAGTAGGGTATAGAGGTCCTAGACTAAACCTAACATGTCTTAGATAATTGAAGTAAACAACAAGCACATGAAATGGCATGTGAGAACATGTGCCAAACAAGGGTACATAGTTTTTTCGACTAACCCTAACATGCCTTAGGTAATTAAACCAAAAAAACAAACACATGGATGTGGTCTGTTAAAAAGATTGGTTTGTCCTAATAGTGTGGCCACATAACAAATTGTGTTACACCTTCTACAGTATCCTCCCATTGTTGGTGGTGGTGGCGGCGGGGGTGGCGGCGGAGGCCCCTTGTTCCTGTGATTAGGGCAGGTGTAATATGGATCATTGTAGAGTGCCTCCTGTGAACCGGCACCATTGTTTTTGTCGTCCTGTTCATCGTCCTTGCAACACACCTCCTTTCCTCCTCTTTCTTGTGCTCCTTTTCTAGAGCCTCCTCTCTGCGTCTCTTTTCTATCATCTCCTTGTTCTCTGCCTCCCACCGTAATAATTTCTGCATCCACTCCTTGTCTTCCGGCTTGATCTCAGTGTCGATCCACTGCTCAAAATCATAGAGCGGTGGAGGGGTCTGCAACAAATGCAATTGTTACAAAACAAATAAATCATGCAAGACTTCATTTGACATAAAATAATTATTACACAACATCAATTTCTCACCATCTTGTTAATGCGGCGCTGACGAAGTGGAGGCTCAAACGCAAAATTGGCACACATCCAATACCTCTACCTATATGTGTCCTCTTCATCAGACTTGGCTACCTTGCAAGGATCACCGCACCAGCACATGGGCACTAGAACACCACTAGGCAGAGGCAATGGGTCGAAGGCATTTTCGGTCATCCGGCCATAACTACAATTGAACCAAATTTGTTCTAAGAACCGAAAGCAATGAACATTAAACCCTAAACCTAGGGTTTTTTCCATTTGTTGCACATAAATGAAAACATAATATAACACGATGATTAAATATTACCTTGGCTTGCTAGCTTTACCACGCTTTTATATCCTATCGTTACATAATACAAAAATAAAAATTCACTTCAAACATTAGGTAATAATGTATCTAGGGTTGAAAAATAGACGTAATATATACCGAAACAATGCGTAAAAATGATAAGGGGAGAGAGGATACCTTGCTCGCGAAGATGTATGGATCAAATCCAAGTATCCAAGGTCAAATTCGTTGATTCAAGATATCGGGCGAGTTAGGGAGAGGAAGAACCCGAGAGGGAGGAGGAAGAAATAAAAGCAGCATCGGCAAGGGAAACCTGGTCGTGGGTTTTGAATCCATGCTCGGCGTCAGGATCCATGGCTCCAAGCTCGGAGCCAAGATCTGTGGCTCTGAGGTACCGGCCACGTCAATGCCATCTAGGATGTCCTGCTGTGCACGGCCAGACACCTCAGAGCCAAGATCCGTGGCGCCGACCCCTAGGGTCTAAAGATGAGTTTACGTCTCCCAGAAGGCCAAACGTAAATTTTCTTTAAAAAATATCAAATTACAAAAAATTGAGACGAATAGATTGGCCCCTCGCCGCCTGGCCCCTTTCTGGAGAGAGAGAGTTGGCCGCTTTTCTTTGACGGGCGTTGCTAAGATGAAACAAAAATTAGAGATGCGTTAATAATTCTTTCTTGCTGTACTAGTCCTCTACTAGGACTATCTGTTTCTATTTTCTTGGCTGCCGGTCCGTAAAAAAATGCCTTAATAATAATAGTAATACAATACTCCCTCAATTCTAAAAATTACATAAGACCTTTTGGCTTTTTCTATTACAAATATATATATATATATATATATATATATATATATATATATATATATATATATATATATATATATTGTTGTAGATCTCATCGATGACTATTTTATTTGAATTCATTTACGGTCCTCTAATTTTATTTAAAGTTCTTATATTTAAAAATTAAAATTTTCAAATTGTCCAAATGAACATGAATAAAGAAATTATCAAAACTAAAGTTGTAGATCACAAAGAGATTAACTGTATTTTTTTTTAAAATGTACCAAATTCATATTTTTCTGAATTAAAAGGAAACATTTATGAATTATAGAAATTTATCTATTATTTGTAGAAAATACATATATAATCAAAACCACCTTTGAAACCAAAACTAATCTCTTCCTTATTCACAGCCACGACATTCGTGCTTTCCTTATTTGACACCACATAGTTCTAAAATAAAGAGGGGTGTATTGATCATTTTGGTGGCCACTTAACACTGTTAGTGAAGGAAATGAATAGTAATGCCAAATAGGAAAGAAAAATTCAACTCGGTGCTAAATAAGAAACTTCGATTTCATAAGTGCCTTAGAAGGAGAACCGATTTTCGAGTGCCAAATATATATTTCTCTAAAAAATTTATTATAGTTACAAAGCAAGATAAAAGAAGTTTGATCAATTGGAATCCCAAAAACATATTGAATTTGGAACATAGTTATTAGGACCGGACTAGACATTGAACCGTTTAAGGTCTCAGTTCATGGTTTGATTGGTCTAACTAATTGGACTGTCGGCTCAACAAGATTCAAATATAACTAGCCAGTCCCCCGCGCATTGCGTGGGCATGAGCAAGAATAGTATAGCATTACATGCCTATGTACCATAGTTGTCAATTAGGATACAAAAAAATTATAAAAGCTTGAAGTTACACGCCTGTTCGAAGCAATTTGTCTTGGACACCGTGTGCTTTGTCATGTACCTGACTTCCCTAAAAAAAAGGGGGTAAAGATTAGCACACACATTGCCAAAAGATAGTTAAGACATTTGTTTTAATACTATACATATGGGGCTGACATCATCAGGTAGCATTCTTGGTTTATTTAAATACTTCTATTTAGTAACTATCTTAGCTTTGGTAGAAAAACAATCATTCTATATTGAAATGGCTCATAAGATAATTAACATGTGATGATTCCAGCAACAAAATATGGAAATAAATTCATGAAGATTGCACTAAAGTATGGAGCGACATAAAGGTCAAACAAAAAGTTCAATGTCCACAGAATATTTTGGCATGAAACACATGAGCTTGTTTCCCACAAAGAAGGCATTAGTCCTATGGGGAATTTCTCTGAATCCTGATATAACAATTTGGTTATAGTACTGTCATTGTTTTCTGTACAGGGTGAAGTTTAGTGAATGAGCTGCTCAATATAAATTAAAAGGATTAGTCCTCTCATCATTTTGTCGGGCTAGCTTGGATGTACATGTAGATGAATTAAAAAATTAAACGTTTTCAGTAGGTGTTTGAAAACATAATAGAGCAAAGGGATATCATTTACTATTACGTCTTGTGTGGGCGATGGCCGTTGACATGTTGACCCATCGGGCTACCATCCTGTGCAAATTTAGGCATTACTACTGTAGGGTATTAACCCCTATACCCTTACGGCCAGGCTTGGGCTGGCTCGGATCAGGGGGTCCGGCCCACTAGAAGACGACGCGCGGCCCGGCCAACCTGTTCGGAATCCCGCGCAAGGAATCAAGGCAGATTTGGAGATCAAGCAAGATCCTGGTCGGTTAGAATATGAATCCTTATCCGGCCACCTATGGCAATTGTAACTGGTTAGGATTAGTTTCCAGATCTGTAACCCTATCCCCGGACTATATAAGGCGGGCAAGGGACCCCTCTAAAAAGCATCTCTCATTGACATACAGCAATACAATCAGACGCAGGACGTAGGTATTACACCTTTACGGCGGCCGAACCTGGATAAAATCTTGTGTCTGTCTTGCGTCGCCATCTTGTTTAGAGTTTGCGCATCTGTCTACCGACAATCTACCATCATGGGCATACCCCTAGATGGACTGCCGACCATATTTTGTCGACAACTACTGTTTCCAGCATTTGTAGAAGAATTTAGGTGGACATCAGCATAAGGGAACTATGTTCATACCGAGCATGTCCAGACTAAAGGGACATATAACAATTGCATATATTGTTTTATTAATTACACAATAAAATGGTGCCAGGCAGCGGAAAGGAATATGTGCTTTTATTAGGTATAATCACTGCTAAGCTGGGCCCTGTTCGCTTCTCTTATAATTCATACTTTTTAGCTTCTTTTTTCAGCCAGAACAGTGTTTTTCTCTCACAACAAATCAACTGGAACAGTGTTTTGGCTTTCAGCGAAGCGAACGGGGCCTGGCATCGTAGAACCGAATTTTGAACTACATGTGTTTTGTCGTTTTGATCCACATGAAAAGGCTTTGATAAATCATATTCAAGCGAGAAGGTCAGCATGGATACCTGGCTTGTACCATGTAGCCTAGCTGGGTTTGTATAGAGTTTGAGGGTCAGAAAACTATAAGACATTTAAGAAACACAAATCAGATGGTTCACATGCGCCCCGTTCGCTTCTCTTATAATCTGTCTTTATCAGCTTATTTTTCAGCCGAAACAGTGTTTTTCTCTCACATCAACTCAGCCGGACCAGTGTTTCGGCTTATTTTTTCAGCGAAGCGAACGGGGCCATGGCATAGAGAAATACAAAGCGCATAGCCTAATCCTAATTAAGTAACACCAGCATACCTTTCTTTTTAGGATTAACAACAGGACCCTTTTTTTAGGATTAGCATCAGGACATCTTTAGCAAGTTATAGACAACCAATCTGAAATATATTGTTAGTAAGAAGAGTCTGCTGAATTTATATTAGAATCTACTCTGCATCATACTGAAATCCGTACAAATCACATCAAAAAAAATTGAAGCAAATAATCTGAAAACATCATATTCATATGAGAGCCCTAGAAGTTGCTGGGATAGAATCTAATTTGCATCATTCTGTATCCCGCTTACTGGTATTAAGCAAGTGAACACAATTGAGAAAAGTATCATAAACTCGTATAATTTGTATCATCAATATAGGAAGAGGTTCTCATAACTGTGAACCCAATCTAAGACAACTCGTATAGGAAGAGGTTGGCAGAAGGTAAAAAGCCATGGTAGATGATATAGTGCACAACCTATCAGTATTATGTGGGATGCACAGAAGCTAACACCAGCAAGAATCGCATGAACTGAACAACAACTATTATTAACAGTAAGCATTTTACCAGAGAAATGAAGTCGTGATGCGACTGTAATCATAGAAGGACTAAGCAAGAAACCTAATACATGAAGCATTATGTAAAAGTTAGAATATGCACCCAAAAATTATGACAGTAAGTTAAATGTTTGTAAATTGGGAGATGTGAGTGGAATCTAAGGCTGCACAAATTTCTTATAGCCTATATTAAAATATAGTAAGGAACCTAATACAGTAAGAATTATGTAAGGTAAACTGTGCAATACAAAATTATGACAGTAAATTAATTCCATACTGCACCTAGATAATTTACTTTGGCATGTTGTCACGGTATTGGATGATCACACTTTGCCATAACTGGATATGAAACCCTGAATAAGTACACCTCTGAAAATAAAGGAAAACCGTAAGCACTACGACAAATTTAATTTGTTCAAGAACGTATAAAACTGAATTCTGTGATCCTCGTTAGAGGACATGTAGGTAGGCACGCCATATGCAAGCAATGATATTTTCAATAACGAATGAAAAGAACTAATTTGACTGTGATATATGTGCATCTTTTAACATTAAAAGTAACCAAAATTATGGAATAGATCAAGGAAGCAGAACCGAGAAGCCCCACCTAGTACTGATCCTTTTTTTGTTTGACAACTGGTAGCAGCTTGTACACACGCATCATCGCCCTTTGGTCTTCTCCATCAGCAAATGAGCACATAGTAATTTAATGAAGGCGAAGTGTCAAAGAAAAACAAGCCAAAACATTGTTCCGGCTGATTGGTTGTGAGAGAAAAACACTGTTTCAGCTGAAAAACAAGCTGAAAAAGATGGATTATAAGAGAAGCGAACATGACCAATAATAGAGTACCCAAATAGGAGGAGATAATAACCATCAACATTGATTCATCCGAGCAGTCAAGAGCACAACTACAGCTCCAACCGACCCCCAGGTGCGCAAGCTCCGCCACGCCCGACACTGAGGCCGTGAGCTCCGCCTTGCCTGACACCAGGGCCATGGGCTCCGCCTCGCTCGACCTCTGAGGGCTGGCTCCGCCTCACCTGGCCTCTAGGGAGGGACTCTGCCTCGACTGACCCTGAGGCCAGGGGATCCGTCTCACCCGACAAAGACCTATACCGCCGCCAACCACTCTAGGTCCAAGCGAATGGACCTAGGTCAAAGCTCTGACACCAGGGAGGTGACCGGCATGCCCCGATATAACCCATGGCCGTGACGGGCCATACTTAGAGATTCACATTAGGAACAGCGTCGGGCGTATCGGTGTTGTTCCGCCTAACCCTCGTACGAACACTGATAGATACGTCAGTTCACCACGACGTCCGCCAGGACAGAGTGGAGCGCCATGACCGGGAGACGACGCCTGTGCATGGTGCCAATGACGGACTAGGCTGCAACATGGAGCTATCCTTGTTGACGTCTATAGGGTCGGCGGGACCCTCATGAAAGAAAAGAAGGACCCGACGATCCTGGAGAACTTCTTCTCCTTCTCATTCTCCTCTTTTCCCTCCACTATAACCCATGCTTTCCCTTGGCGTATAAAAGAGAAAGCAGGGCATCCCATGAAGGGGACTTGAACACATCACAACACATCGCCTCAATTAGGACTCGAACCCATCGAACCTCGAACTGATCAGAGCACACAAGCACACAGCCGGAAAGTGACCGAGCTCTCGGCACCCATTCGCTCCGCTCACCAGAGACTTGGGACGTATCCCTCTCTTGTCCATTTGTAACCCCTACTATAAACTTTCAGTGCTAGTAACATGAGTAGCAGCAACGAATTATACGTAGGGACATTCTGCCCGAACTAGTATAAACCTTGTATCCTCTTAGCACACCATCCGAGCTAGACACGTAATATTATAAATTTACTAGTCGGTGGCAACTCGAAACACCGACAGTTGGCATGCTAGGTAGGGGCCTTTTGCGTGTCTTGACATCCACACTAGGCCTTGGATGGCTAGTCACAACCTCAGCTGGGTCTCAGGCGTGCACGTGTGCTTTGGGGACTTGGACTTCATTGTCACGACGGAGGGAGAGTTGGCGATGGCTCCCACCGCCGTCCGACCTCTCCACTCCGTCGGCCTCGACACGATCACCGAGGCACTTGAGGAGCTACAGCTGTACGCACCGGAGGCCCACGCCCCCGAAAGCAACCAGCTCCTCGACTTCGACTATGGGAGGTTCGAGCACCAGCTTGGTGTCTTCCTAGGACCCTGACCATCCCAGGAGGACCTACGCCACCTCACCTTCTCGTTCGCCAACATCATGGCACAGCTTGCCGGAGGGGAGCCATTCTCTTTAGAATACCTCATCTAGAGCACCTCGATAGCTCTCCCGTTTGGTCTTCGCAACATCGCAGAGACCGATGACCACCCTATGGCGCAACACACGCCTCCATCCCCCACGAACGATGAGTTCATGGGGATGACCGAATATGTTGTGGAGTCTTTCCATGACCTCCTCGCAGAAGAAATGGAGTCGCACTCCACCTTTGACTCTAGCAGGGGGAGCCATCACCCGTCTTATGAATGTTTTATGGTAGGTACCTCCATGGGACATGTTAAAAGCATCCACAAGGAGGAGGCTACCCCAACAAATGACCTCAACGATGAGGTCAAGGGGGATACAGGGGCTCCACCCTGGTTGTGGATGGAGCAGCTGAAGGCCCGGCACCAAGAGCTCAAGGAAGCATGACTCCAGCTCGAGCAGGAATGCGCAAAGCTCGATCGAGGGATCGAGTGCCATGAACACGATGGGCGCGCATGCGCCATGGCCCATGACATGAATTAGAGGATCATCAAGGACAATGAAGCCCTCCCACACTTTGCCTAGGTGAGCCAGAACATTGCTACTGTGGTGGCCTTGCTCCATGGGCTTTTAGGGCCCACGACACCCGAGGATCGTTGGGCCTATTATAAGATTCACATGCTACTCAAGCGTGCGGCGGCGTAGCAAGCCAAAAGCTCATTGTCTCGATGACACGAGCTCGACGCCAACCATCGCACACCCTTGAAGCGACCCAACAATGACGCATCAGTCTACCAGGCACCGCAAGGCGGTAGGCTGTGCACCGCGGTCCCAGTGCATGAGCATCTCAGCCGCAACCATGACGCATGTGACACCCTCGACTCCCACAGGCATACCCATGGTGATGCGGGGGAGGGAGCTAGCCATGGCTACCACCCTCATCATGGCGGATGCTACAACAGTAGCAAAGACCAAAGCCCAAGCACTGGCCTATCGGGACCTCAAGCCTTCAGCCGATACATCCTCAATGTCGCCTTCCCACCATGGTACCGACCACCAATCAAGATCCTAAAATACTCTAGGGAAACGAATCCCGGACTATGGCTTAAGGATTATCGGCTTGCTTTCTAAGCCGGTGGAGTGGATAATGATGACTTCATCATCCACAACCTTTCATTGTTTCTGGCCGATTCAGCATGAACATGTTGGAACACCTTCTGCCCAATAGAATCCAAAGTTGGGCAAACCTGAGATAGATCTTCGTGGGGAACTCATAGAGCCATCGAGGTAACTTTACCGACCCTCACTTTTCTTTTCCATTGCATGATCATTCATTCATCCATTCATCCATACATTCATCCCATACATCCAAGCATGGCATATGCAACTGCTACATCACAACGCTTCACATCGTGTCACGAAGCGGTAGTCGTCTCATTCGATATGAGCGGCGACTGACCGAGGTTCAAAGGTTGGCCCATGAAGGGCTCAAGGCTACCTTGCATCAAATAGAGCTAGGGTAGAAAAATGTAGATGAGCCCCAGCGGCCTTGCCTGGCCCCGCTCAAAAGCAGATAGGGACATCTAGACCTTTCTCGTTTGATCCTAACCTTAAGCCAAGCCCATAGAATCTCCATTGAGGAGAGGCCAGCGGGCCACCTGAGTCACTCTCTAGAGTGACATGGGCATCTATCGAGAGGTGGGTTAAGGAGTAGTGGAATGCCACATGAGGGCTATGCCGACCCGGTCAGTGAATGATGGACCCCAGATTCCACTCGGACATGCCTGTTAGCGAGCTCACTGAGCATGACACTCGAGCCATAGAGGCAAATGTTGTTAGCTCAGCCCCTCCAATTGTAAAAACCGTGGATGGGGTGATGCATGAAACATGGCCGACCCCCACCAAGCCCTATAGGGCTCGGGGGCTTGAACTGCCCAACCCGAACTTAGGAATCCACCTAACCGGGGTTCGAAGGCTGGCCCGCCAAGGGCTCAAGGCTACTTCACATCGAACAGAGTCAGGGAGAAAATGTAGATGAGCCCCAGTGGCCTTTGCTCAACCCACTTAGAAGCGGATAGGGTCATCTTGACCTTCTCGTTTGATCCTTACCTCGAGCCAAGCCTGTAGAATCTCCATCGAGGAGAGGTCAGCGGGCCACCTGAGTCGCTCTCTGGAGCAACATAGGCATTTGCTGGGAGGTGAGTTAAGGAGCAGTAGAATGCCACATAAGGGCAATGCCGACCCCGTCATGAACGATAGACCTGGATTCCACTCAAACATGCCCGATAGCGAGCTCACAGAGCATGTCACTCGAGCCATCGAGGCAAGCGATGTTAGCTCAACCCCTTCGGTTGTGAAAACTATGGACAGGGCAACGATCACAAAGATGATCTGACCCTCGATCAGACCCCTGCTACATGTGGGGGCTTAAGGAAAGTTGGACTCACAAGGAGACCAAACTCATGGTCATAGAACAATGGCTCAGATCCTAGGGAGGGGCTATGCATGAAAATAAGAGATGCTTTCTCCTACTAGTTTCGCTATCCTCTTCTCGATCTTTAGTGGCACCTGACCCCAGCAACAACAAGGGGTTGGGTCTCACTCAGGGGCTGATAAGGGTATACAAACACCCTTTCTAAAATAGTTGCCATGCCTAACACCCTTCCTCGCATTAAACCTAGTAGCAAGGTCTGTAGAAATGAACAATTGAGCAGGGCTAGTCAAACTGCAGAGACCTACTCCCCAATGGCTACGGCACCCTTGCTTACTAGCGTGATCAAAGTTTCCCTCCAACACCTCGAGCTCTATGGTCTTAACAAACAGAAGGGTCGGAATGCATGAACCCCTTTTCACACATAAAAAGGGAGGAAAAACAAATTTGTTTGCACCAAAACAAAAGAACAGACTTGGTCAAATGAAACAAAATAACAAGTTTGTTTAAATGATACACAAGGGTCAGCACTTGTTCGCTCATTACAAGAATGATCGACCAACCTATTGAAGTAACTAACCCCTCCGGGGAGAACTATGCCTTTGATCTTGTCCACCAGGTCCTATGAAAGGGGAGCCACCGCTGCTTCCATCTCCTCCAGCTCATGGACTTCATAGCCAGGCGCGAAGCCGTGGCTCATCGTCTCCTGATCGATGCTATCCCCATAGTGAGAATGAGCAATCATGAAGGATTGATTGACCCCAACACGAAGGGCATTCCTCTTGAGCTGGCACACCCGTGCCATGATCTCGATGGCACGGGCCATGAGCAAACTGGTCCCCTCTAACTACACCACCTCAAGGTCATCGTAGACCACTCTGAGGGCGATGCTCAGGATACCGAGCTCATCACTCTCTGCTTGAAGATTCCTCCTCACCTTGGCGAGTTCCATGGCCAGCCCAACAAAAACGCTTTTGGCCTCTAGCTTCTAGTCTGTCGCGTTTCCAAGCTCGGCCTAGAGAGAGCTGACCTTCTGTTGCATGTCGTCCTACTCCAGGTAGGCCTGGTCATGCTCTCGAAAGGCCTAGTCATGCTCCTCGTGAGCCATGCCATGTTCTGAGCGGAGCCTCTCTGTGGTTTGGAGCAACTCATCCTGCTCCTTACGCAGCTGAGCGACCGCCGCGGCATCTAGGCTCACCCTCTTCTCTAAGGCCACGAGCTTCTCCTTGGCCCCTAGCTTTAGCTCCCTTTCCTTCTCAACCTCAACTAGAACATCAAGGATCCACTAGCGGATCTCAGCGTCCTTCTAGAGCAGCTCGTCCTGCTCCTTCCTGACCTGGGTGGCCTCCTCATCGCCCCTCCACAATCTCGTCGATAGGGCCTCGAACGCCTTCTTGGCCTCGTCAATGTCTCAACGGGCCTTGGCCACCCACAACCAAAGACTGTTTGCTTCCTCGACGAGGTGAGTTAGCTCGGCCACCCTCTACTAGGCGGCAACAAGCTGAGCAGTCACCTCCCCTTGTAGCCGTGCCTCCTCGATGAGGCGATCCTAGGTCTCCATCTATTAACGAAGGAACCAAGACTTCCCCCGGTTGCGAGCTATGAGGGACTACAAAGAAACGATGGTCAGAATACAAAAAGTATAAAGAGAAAGAAAAGTGCAAGAAGTAGGATCAGGCGAATACCCATCTAGAGGGAATGACAACATCATGCAAGGCCCCCGTGGTGTGGTCCAAGGCTTCCAGCATGGACACGATCCCCATGTCGAGGCTCTCCCGCTCTATGCTCTCGGTGACAGCGTCGAGGGTGAAGACCGTCGATGTCGGATCCTATGGATTTGTCCACCAGAGCAGGGGCTCGCCCCATGTAGGCGAGTCGCTGCCTACCAATGTCAGTGCCAGGGATGGCTCCCTGTGGGCTCCAAGCGCCGCCCACCCTTCTCGCCATGACATCCCCGCTGGGACACTCCCTCCGGCTAGCAATGGAAGGGGTCAACGGTATGGACACCGACCCCTCTCCCAACACGACGACATCCGGGGACCCCTCGGCTACGTCCCCCTCTGTCCAGGCCATGCCAGGCACCATCGTTTAGCCCACCGATGGCGCGGATCACGCTAGTGCCTCAGGCGTCGACATGGTTGCATCCAGCTATGGCCCGCCTATCACAGCCGCTGCCACCTCCACCTACATCAGTAGGGCCTTGACCGGTTGTGTTGCGCCCACCACGGTTAGTGCCACGAGTGCGGTCAGCAGCCCCATCTGCCTCATCATTGGCAGTAGTATCGCCGCCATCACTGGCTGCTATATGACCTCTGAAGGCGCCCCTTAAGCCCCCATGTCTGCCTGTCCTGCTGAGGGCACGGGCGCCACCATGGGCAGCGCCTGTCTGGTCAGAGATGTAGTCGCACTGGCACCATCCCCGCCCAAAATGGGTGTAGCGTTAGCCGACAGTTGCTGCCTCACCTAAAGGGCGATGTTTTTCTTTGGCACCAATGCCAAAGGATTTTGCTGCCTGCCAATGCTGCAAGGGACCAAAAACATAAGTCATGATGAAATCTGACCAAAACAGGGGAAAATAGAGAAGCTGATAACTCAGCTCTGTGTCATCGAGTGGCAGATACATTTGGGGGTGAACCCCCTGACCTATTGAAAGCTCTAGTTTGGTTTTGGTAAATTGATGAACCCCTAAGTGCTAACCTAGTTTATCAAAGTGATTTTGAGATAGGTGGAACTGCTCCAAGTGATGAAGAAATTATGAAGATCATGATGATGGTGATGCCATGATGATGATCAAGCGCTTGGACTTGAAAAGAAGAAAGAAAAAAAACAAAAGGCTCAAGGCAAAGGTATAAATGGTAGGAGCTATTTTGTTTTGGTGATCAAGACAATTAGAGAGTGTGATCACATTTGGGTTCAATAGCCGTACTATTAAGAGGGGTGAAACTCATATCGAAATGCGGTTATCAAAGTGCCACTAGATGCTCTAACTCATTACATATGCATTTAGGATCTAGTGGAGTGCTAACACACTTGAAAATGTTTGTGAAAATATGCTAACACATGTGCACAAGGTGATACACTTGGTGGTTGGCACATTTGAGCAAGGGTTAGGAACTTCACCGGCTGAGTGTCCACCCATAGAGTGCGGACAGTCCGATGGTGGCACCGGTGCCCTAGACAGAAAAGATGGAGGTCACTGTAAGTGACGGGACGCTGGTCTCGGTAGGACCGGTGTGTCCGATCAGAAGAAGCAGCGAAGATGCTGGCGTCGGTCTCTGACCGAACATTGGGTCACTTAGTGACCAGACACTGGAGGGTTGCATCCGGTCCTACTGACATGGCAGTGCACAGAGAAGACACCGAGTGACCGAACGCTGGGTGAGTTCGGTCGAGCATGATCGGACATGTCTGGCCATGAAAAATTGTTTCTGGATGCTTACTAGAAACGACCAGACACTGAGGTCCAGCATCCGATCACTTCACAACAGCGCACCCGGTCATCACTTGACCGTTGAGATCGAGCGCCCAGTATTTGAAGAGAGGGGACACATGGCACGCATCGCGTGACTGGACGCTAAGGTCCAGCGTCCGGTCGATATGACCAGAGTGTCCGGTCACCCCGTGTTGTGCCTAGTGAAGGGGTACAATGGCTCTATTCATGGGGGCTCTCTATTTAAGTCCCATGGCCGGCTCAAGCTCACCCTCTTGGCCATTTGCATTGACATAGCAGCCTTGTGAGCTTAGCCAAAGCCCTCCCATTCATCTCCATCATTGATTCATCATCTTTGTGAGATTGGGAGTGAATCCAAGTGCATTGCTTGAGTGTTTGCATCTAGAGGCACTTGGTGTTCGTGTTTCGCTGTGGGATTCGCTTGTTACTCTTGGTGGTAGCCGCCACCTAGATGGCTTGGAGCAGCGAGGATTGTTGAGCGGAGGTTGGTGATTGTCTCCGGCTCCGATCGTGGTGATTGTGAGGGGTTCTTGACCTTTTCTCGGTAGAGAGCCAAAAGGTACTCTAGTGGATTAATCGTGGCTTGTGTGATCCTCATCTTGTGTTGGTTGTGCGGCACCCTATTGAGGGTTTGGCGTGTGAAGCCAATTAGCGCGTGAACCTCCAAGTTAGTGAATCACCACAACGAGGAGTAGCTTGCCGGCAAGCAAGTGAACCTCGGTAAAAAATCATTGTGTTCATCATTTGATTCCGAGGTGATTGGTTTTCATTGGTATTCACTCTTGTGATTGATTGGCTCCTTCCTCGACATGGCGGTATAAACAAATTGCTCACTCTCTTTATATTACCGCAAACTAGTTGTCAAGCTCTTTAGTGTATCTAGTTGTGAGAGCTTATTAGTTTGGTTTGTGTGGCTCTTTAGTTAGCCTTTGAGAGCACACTAACTTAGTATAGTGACATAGAAATTGTGTGGATAGAAACTATATAAACTAGAATCGTGGTAGGTGGCTTGTATTTTTAGTAGGCTAGCGCAACACTTATTTCACCTTATAATTGTCTAACCGGTTTATTAAGTGTTGTTGTAGAAATTTTTAATAGGCTATTCACCCCCCTCTAGCCATTAGGACCTTTCACCTTTACTCCACCTCATTGGGGTAGGGCCGTTTTGAGCCCACCCCCTACTCTAGGGCAGAGGGGCTCACCCCCTTGACTCTTGGGGCGTGACAGCAGAGCCTCCCACCTCCACTGACATCTCAGGTGCGGCAGCAGAGCCGCCCACCCCCATTGACTCTTGAGGGAGGCCGATGGTACATCCCACCTTCGCTGGCTCCCTGGTCATACCCTCCCCTTTGTGGAACAGGAATGGTCCTGACTCCTGAAGGACAAACCGATACCTATCAACGCATCCTTGTTCTCTAGGATGTCCCACTCAATATTGTCTGCTACCTCATTGTTGTTGTCATCATCATCATCGTTGTCACTGTCGGTGTCCTCCCCTCATTCCTGTGCCTGCAGCTTCTGCTACCTCTTCCTCTTCTTGTCCTCCTTCGCCTTCCTCAGTCGCTCTCCCTCAACGTGATTCACTGCCCTCATAGACGAATCCCTCGACAACGGTGCCAGGTGATCCATGAAGATGAGTTCCCTTGGCTGGTCTCACCCCTCTCAAAGTTAGTATCAAGAGATCAAGAAATTGATTAAAGAGAAAGCAAGAGAAGGGGAAACTTACGAAGATGACGTGGACTGGTTCCGGCCGCATCGGAGGATGTCCCGGCACCGAGAAGATGAAATCAAGGGGGCACTCACATCATCCCACGAGGGCTCCATGGCCTCATTGATGCATTGCGCGATCTCAGAGTTTGGGAGCACCCCCTCGGTGAGCGTCATTCCATCGAACGACACCTCGGGTGCCATCGTGTATAGCGGGAGCGTGCGCATTATCAACGACACCACCCTCCTTGCATGGTAGGCCCTGATGATGCCTGACCCCTTTAGGCTGTTCTCCTTGAGGATGTGGATGGTGGTGATATGGTCCTAGATCTTCTTCTTGTCCTTCTTCGGGATGCCCCACTTCCTCCATAGCTCTGGGGCCTCTTTGATCAGGTGATCGGTGAACTCTTGTAAAGGGGCGATGGCATCATTTTTGAGGTAGAACCACTATGAGTGTCACCCCTTGTTAGATGTCGAGAGCCACATGGGTGGGTACTCGCCGACCCAATTGTTCTAGAGCTGGATGCCAATGCACCCCATCGGCATATGCAGCTCCTGTCTGTCGCTCTTCTCCCTCTTCTTCTAGAGGGTGAGAGTGAAGAAGTACCTCCATAGATCAAAGTGGGGGCTGATCCCTAGGAACCCCTCGCACAGGGTGACAAACGCCACCATGTGCTGGATCCTGTTGGGGTTGAGATGTTGCAGCTCGATCTTGTAATAATGCAGCAGCCCCCAAAGAAATTTGTGGACGGGGGTCATGAACCCACGCTCATGGAAGTGGGCAAACAATACCACATAGCCATCGAGCGGCAATGACAGATCCTCCTCACCGGGCCACAGCCACTCCTTGGCTGAGGTTTGTGCACGAAGAAGACCGCGATGGATGAGGCCTTCCATACGCTGGAAGGTGATGTTAGAGTGGCACCATAGATCCATTGGAGGTGGGGTGGACGGATGCGAGCTCGATGGCGATGGGGATGTGGAGGTAGGAAACCCAAGTGATTGGCGGTGGCGATCATGGCTATGGAGGCAAGGATGCAAGGTATAGAACCCTGGAGGCGGACCCTTTGGTTTTATAGGGGCGATGGGTGCGAGGAAACCAATCACCCACCTAGATCTCTGCGTCTGCCATGATCTGCCACCACATCTCGCCGTAGGACGTACGCACGCAATCTTTGACCATTCCCTTGAAAAACTCGCCAGACGTTTTGCCTCTCCGGATGGGCCATGACTTATCACGAGTAAGAGGAATATGGATCTAAAAGTGCCTCTACGGCCTGACTAGGCCTAGGAGTTCATAGGTCACCCATCGACGGGTTCGACAACCGCTCCAGGCGCCTTTAGGGTGAGAGCTAGAAAGGAATGGGCCCGCTAGTGGCTAGTACCCGGGCGCATGAGCGTTGTGGGCATCTCGACCCACATTCGAGTCTTGGCCAATTACAATCCATGGTTTTTCCTCGAAGAAAGGCATAGAGCCCTCAGGACCGATCGAACAGACCTGAGAACTATATGGATTAATCATTGAGAATCTAGGGATAGTCACCAAGCTGACCCAAGCCGAATCCTCACAAACGGGATGTCGGGGGGCCCAGCTCACCAGGTGCCATAATTCGTCCTTAAAGGAAAATCGTGGCATGGCTCGGCCCCTCCGTTTTATAAAAAAACGTTTGAGGGAAGACGATCCCAAAAAACAAACCAATCCTCGCCTGGGCCCCTGCTACAGGAGGGGGCTCGAGGAAAGGGAATCACCGCCACTAGGTCACGCTGTGGGCAACAAAAGAAGGCTGAGGCCTTCAGAGTCCCCCTGTTCGAAAAAGCCTTTGAAGGAGTATTCTACTCCTCCACATGCTCGGGGGCTACTGTCGGGGAACAATACTTGGGTACCAAAATAGGAGGAGCTAATAACCATCAACATTGATTCATCTGAGTAGTCAAGAGCATGACTACAGCTCCAACCAACCCCAGGTGTGCAAGCTTCATCTCGCCCGACACCGAGGCTATGGGCTCCTCCTCACCCAACCTCCGAGGGCGGGCTCCGCCTCGCCCAACACCAAGGCCACGGGCTCCCCTCGCCCAGCCTCTAGGGGCGGGCTCCACCTCATTCAACCCTTGGGTTTGCGCTCTGCCTCGCCCGACACCGAGGCCATAGGCTCTACCATGCCTAACCTCTAAGGGCTAGCTCCGCCTCGCCTGACCTCTGAGGGCGGGCTCCACCTCGTTCGACCTTTGAGGGCTGGCTCCGTCTCGCTTGACCTCTGAGGGCTGGCTCGGCCTCACCCAGCCTCTAGGAAGGGACTCTGCCTCGACCGACCCCAAGGCCGAGGGATCTGTCTCACCCGACGAAGACCCATACCATCGCCAACCACTCTAGGTCCAAAAGAATGGGCCTGGGTCAATGCTTTGACACTAGGGAGGTGATCGGCATGCCCTAATATAACCCGTGGCCATGATGGGCCATACCTAGAGATTCACATCAGGAACAGCGTCGGGCGTACCGGTGCTGTTCTGCCTAACCCTCGTACGAACACTGATAGACACGTCAGTTCACAACGATGTCTGCCAGTACAGAGTGGAGCGCCACGACCGGGAGACGACGCCTGCGCATGGCACCAATGACGGACCGGGCAGTGGCATCGAGCTATCCCTGTTGATATCTACAGGGTCGGTGGGACCCACGTGAAGGAAAAGAAGGACCCGGCGATCCTGGAGAACTTCTTCTACTCATTCTCCTCTTTTCCCTCCACTGTAACCTGTGCTTTCCCTTGGCCTATAAAAGAGAAAGCAGGGCATCCCATGAAGGGGACTTGAACACATCGCAACACATCGCCTCAATTGGGACTCGAACCCATCGAACCTCGAACCGATCAAAGCACACAAGCACATAGTCGGGAAGCGACCGAGTTCTCGGCACCCATTTGCTCCGCTCACCAGAGACTTGGGACATGTCCCTCTCTCGTCCGTTTGTAACCCCTACTATGAGCTTTCAGTGCTAGTAACACGAGCAGCAGCAACAAACTGGGCGTAGGGATATTCTGCTTGAACCAGTATAAACCTCGTGTCCTCTTAGCACACCATCTGAGCCAGATGCGCAATATTAGAAATTTACTAGTCGGTGGCAACTCGAAACACTGACATGAAGCGCATTAGCAAGTCGAGGCGGGAGGAACTGCAGCTTTCCGACGTCATGGCGACCAGCGCCAGCGTCGCAACCCTAGGGGGAGGGGTGCAGCGGGGCTACTGCGGGGACGTGCAGCTACGGCATGCGGCGTCTAGAGGTCGCAAGAGGGGCTGTGCTCCGGTGGGGGATGCCGCAGCCTGCGGAGGTCGTAGGGACGGTGGAGGACCTCGGTGTTGTCGTCGTCTTTCTTGCTCTTTTTTTTCTGTGGAGGCCGTCTTATTTTTTGTGGCCCTCGGTGCGCCACGCTTGAGGCATGGTGGCCTGGGGTCTGGTGGGACCCGCAGAGGTGGGCAGGTTGGGCGTTGGTTGTGGGGGGCATCAGCTGGTAGCAGGCGGGATCAGACAGCTAGAATGAAAGAACTGTAGATGAATAGTTTTGGGTGGAGGAAACGGTGGGGGACCGTTGATCTACGGAGCAATCATCCAGGAGCAATCACCACGTTTAAAGACTTTTAATTTAATTTAATAATAATAATAATATAATTATAATTTTATTTATATTATTATAAAGACTTTTATAGATAATAAGTCATGCAATGGAAACACAACACAGTACGAATCATAAATCAAAGACCAGGGTTTGAATCCATATGCTACATCTGTTTACACTAATTTTCCTCGGTTTCCCTCCTGTTCCTCTCCTTCACATTCGCAACAGTGCTAGCCATCCGGTTTGTTTTGGTTCAAATCCTAATTTCCGGTCCAGCCTAGTTCTAATAACTATTCCTACTAGATCCAACAGTCTCATTTTATATCAAAATTGAGTTTTTTTCTCTATCCTTTCTTTTTTATTTCCTTATCCTATTCCTACTAGATCCAACAGTGTCTATGGTCGAATCCAATCCCCATCTCTACCTCTAGTAAGGTTAGAGTCCGAGGGGTTGACTCGACGATCCTCTTCGCTTAGAAGGAAGACCAACCCACACTACTACACAAACTTTACTGGAGGCGGGCATTTTCGGTTTTCCACGGCGGACAAAGCCATCCGCCGCGGCCTAGAGGCCACGGTAAATCGTGGCTTAACCGCGGCGGGCAGCCTTGCCCGCCGCGGTTAATCGATTTACCACGGCGGGCGGTGTAACGTGCCCGCCGTGGTAAATATACTTTTACCACGGCGGGCACGTTAGGATGCCCGCTGCGGTTAATCATTTAAAAAAACAAAAAAAACAGGAGCCCGCCGGTGAGCCCGTTCTCGAGCCCACTGGCGAGTCCACCGGCGACGGATCCGGGCTTCCCACGGCCGCCACCACCTCGCCAGTCGCTTGCAGGGGACCACGCCAACGCCTCCTCGCGGATCCCACCGCGCCGTGGTGGAGGTCCCAGCGTCGTGGCCGTGGTGGAGATCCACCGCCGGATCCGGTCGCTCCACCGCCAGATCCACGGAGGAGGAGGGTGCAGCCGCCAGATCCGTGGGGGAGGAGATCGCCGCCGCCGGATCCGTGGAGGAAGAGGTCGCCGTCGCCGGATCTGGAGAGAGGAAGAGGGAGGAGTGAGGGAGATGGAGAGAGGAAGAGGGAGATGGAGAGGAAGAGGGAGATGAACTCACTGGATTTGAAACCCTAGCCCCACGCCGTCGTCGTTCATGGAGGATCCGTGGGGGAGGAGGAGGGCGCAGCCATCGCCGTCGTCCCGCGCGCCGCTGTAGGGGGCGACGCTATGGAGGAGAGCTGCGCCGCGCGCCGCTGCCTGCATCGAGGGAGAGTAGAGGGAGGCAGAGGGAGAGTGGGGGAGGCGGAGAGCTGAGAGAGAGAGTGGGGGAGGCGGGGAGCTGAGAGAGAGAGAGAGAGAGTGGGGGAGGCGGCGACGATGGTGCGAGGGCCTCGGTTTATATTGGAGATGGCTATTGGGCCTGCGCATTTTCCGCGGCGGGCATCTTAAGACGTCCGCCACGGTAAATCGATTTACCGTGGCGAACGTCTGCGGAAAATAGTGTATTTTTCGTGGCGGACATCTTAAAACGTCCGCCACGATAAATCGATTTACCGTGGCGGGCAAAAAAGCCCGCCATGGTAAATAAAAAATGCCCGCCGAGGTAAACTGTGGCATTTACCGTGACGGGTAAAAATAGGTGCCTGCCTCGGTGGCCTCGAGGGGGGGGGGGGTGTCGCGTAAAATCATTTGTGCAGTAGTGCCAAGACTAAAGTCTAGTGGGCTGGATAACAGAGAGACAAGGCGTAATTATTGGTGAAGGAGAAAAGCATCCCGGGTGAAGAGAGAGATGATTAAGGGCCTGTTTGGTAGAGCTCCGGCTCCAGCGAAAACTGCTCTAGCTGTGGCTTCATCTGAGGAGCAGATTCACTTTGGAAGTCGAATCTGTTTTTTTGACAGTTTGGCAAAACAGCTTCTCTTTCTGATGGAATGAGATGAAAGGTCCAAAATACCCTTTTTTCTTTTTTCTCTCCTTTTATTTCTTTTTATTTATTTTATTCTTTCTCTCCCTCCCAGTATCACCGATGCACGCAGAGCCGCACAAAGATGAAATGTCAGTATTACCTTTTTTTCTTTTCTTTCTATTTTTCTCTTCTCTTTTCTTTTCTTTCCCAACCTTATCTACTCACGTGGCCGCGTACGCACCCCATCTCCTTCAACCTCCGGTCTGTGCCTCTGTGGATGCCTCGCAAGTTCGCCACTGCGCCATCGGTGCCGCACTTCCACCCCGCCCTCCCAGCCACTCCGTCGCTTGCACGCCCGGTAGCCCCGCGTTAGCCTGGCAGCCCGCCTCCCAGCCACTCTGACGGACCCGCGCCGCCCGCCTCGACGGCCTCGCGCGCAGAGCTCCGGCGACTTCGCGCCCGTGCGGTGGCGGCGGCCGCGCGTGCCCACGCGCGCCCGCGCGGCTTGGTGGGGGCAAATCCGCCCATGCCCCGCGTTGGGCCCACGGCAATAGGGGCGGAGCCGGGCGAAGCTCGTTTTTCTGGCTCCCGTTCTCTCTCTCCTCTCCTCTCAGCGGGTTTCCTGCGGCTCCCGACGCGGAGCGGATCCATTTTCTAGCGTTTGGTTGGTGAAGCTGCGGAAGTGCTCCCGGAGCTGGTCGAGGAGCCATACCAAACGGCCCCTAAAGGAAGACCAACTCGAGAGTAGAGTCCAGTAGACAACAGAGAAACAAGACGTAATTAATGGTGGAGGAGCAAGCATCCCGAATGAAGAGAGATGAGACTAGGGGCTAGTTTGGATGCCAAAATTTTTGGCAAAACGCTACTGTAGCGTTTTTGTTGTTATTTGGCAATTAGTGTCCAATCATAGTCTAATTAGACTTAAAAGATTCGTCTCGTAGATTTCGTCTAAATTGTGTAATTAGTTTTATTTTTTATTTATATTTAATGCTTCATGCATGCGTCCAAAGATTCGATGTGACGGAGAATCTTAAAAAAATTGGCATTTTGGGGTGCAACTAAACAGGGCCTAGGGAACACAATTTGATGAATTAACATACAATGGAGACAATCAAGGTGGAGAGAAAAGAATAATGAACAATAAAAAAGTAAATGATAATTTTATATACCTAATTTTAAAGAAGAAATTTCTACCGTCAAATTTTCGCTAAAATATATTAGAGTAGACGACATAAATTGCACTTGCAAATTATGGACATGTCTGCTAATATCAAAAATGACTGAGGCATAATAAGATGAGGGAGCCATTGACCTAGGGTTTGTCAATTGAAAGAAAAATAACAAAAAATCAATACAAGATACTTACTCCGTTGCAATAAGTCAATCCAATTTTTTTTCAAGAGTCAAAGAATATTAAATTTGACTAAATTTATATAATAAAATAATAACATTTATGATACTAAATAAGTATCGTTAGATTCTTCATTAATTATATTTTCATAGTATATCTTTTTGATGTCATGAATAATTATAATTTTCTCTATAATTTTAGTTAAACTTGAGATACTTTGACTCTAAAAAAATTAAAAAGACTTATAATTTAAAATAGAGGGAGTATATATTATTTTAATTAAATCGCCCAGCTACTTGTAAATCATAGTACGTCACCGTTGAGTGTATAATTAAATATTCATCAAGCTATCAGACGAAATCAAAGGAAAACCTGTGATATGAAATCAAATTTAGAATGAGATAGAGAAATCACAAGAGTAGAGAACCAAGTAATAGCTTAAGTGATTACTGATTAGCATGTGGTAGAAAAAATTGCTCGCTAAAAAATGGAACCTAGTATAGCTGATAGCTGACCAAAGAATAGGAAAACATTAACCTCTTTTTTGGATCAACACGAGGATCCTCTAAACAGTTCAGCATGGGTTAATACGCTAATGACACTCAAATCAGCCGGTTAGCCTCCTCACCTCCTTGCTTCCTTCCTGGGTTCTTCTTCCTGCCCGCGTCAAGGTCGACGCCGCTCGTCCATCACCACCTCCCCTGATCCCCTCCTTCCCATCCACCCTTTCGATCCTGGCAGCTGGTCCTTCCTCCGTTTATCCCCAGAGAGAATTCCTTATTTTATACCAGTCAAATGACCCGTTCCTTTCTTGACTTTAAAAAATTTTCGTTTCCTATTTGACATCGAGTTCAACTTTCATTCCTTACGTGACACTCCGTTGCATTTTCCATCCGGGCACCGTTAATTGCGCTGTGAAAAGACAAATTTGCCCCTGTGGGCCCCACCACCCTTCTCCCTCCTCTCCTCCTCTAGGCCGCCACATCCTCCCCCAGGAGACGAGGATGCGGTTGCCGCCGCCGAGGTCCACCTTCTTGGTGCCGCGGAACTTCCAGCGCAGGCGGCGAACGTGGAGCACGCGATCGCCGTCGACGGAGACGGACATGCCGACCTCGGCCCTGTCCCGTTCCCGCCCCTGGCCGCCCTGGGCGGCGGCGCGCGAGACGAGATCCACCGAGATCTCCCGCTGCTTGCCGCGCACGACAACGCAGGTCCGGTGCCCGCGTCCTCTGCCGTCGCGCATGGACACGTGCTCGCGGCGCGAGACGAGGACGGGGCCTGGCCTAGGCGGGCGTCGCGCCGTGGTCTTCCTGTAGGGCTCCTCCGCCATGTCCCCCCGCGACGACCGCCATCTCGCCGTCCACCACGACGGCGACGAAGTACCCCGAGCAGGGCTCCGGGGAGCCGCCCGAGGGCGGGAAGCACACGGGAGAGGTCCCAGGCCAGGTCCACCAAGCGGCGGCCCCGCATATGGAAGCGCTTAGACCCGCGCCGCCGCCACAGCAGCCACGGCCGCACGCGCACGGCCAACGTCGCCTCCTCCTCGTCGCACTCGCACTCGCCATCGTTGTCGGCCGCCGCCGCGGAGGGGACGCGGAGCACGGCGCGGAGGCTGAGCCCCAGCGCGGCGCGCGACTAGGATAGCACTGCGGCCTGGAGGAGGAAAGGAGGGAGAAGGGTGGTGGGGCTCACAGGTGCAAAATCGTCTTTTCATAGCGTAGTTAATGGTGGCCAGATGGAAAATACAATGGAGTGTCACGAAAGAAATCAAAGTTAAACTCGATGTTAAATAGAAAACAAAAAAAAATTAGAAAAAAAAGAACGGATCATTTGTCTGGTGTGAAAGGAATTCTCTCTTATCCCTCCCTGTCCCACACGCCGCGCCGTCGACTTCTTCTTCCCTCTCGCCCTTTCCTCGCGGCGGCGGCGCCACCACAGAGCCGGCTGCAATTCGCCGTGGCGCGCCTGACTCGCGGGCACGCCTCGAAGAGGGGAGACCCCTCTCCCTCACGCGAAGGTTGGCCGGGCATCCCGGCGGTTCCCGGGCATCCCGGCTAAGAACCTGGTCGGTCATCGCTGCTGCGGGAGCTGCTCATGTTGGACCCGAGATCCGAAATCTACCCTACCATAGAGTATCGCCCTGTCCAGCCCTCCGACCTAGAAGCTCTTGAGAAGATTCATCTTGCTCTCTTTCCAATAAGGTAGCTACTGGAAACGGATGCTACTTTTTCTAGCTTGTTACTTGCTTTACCGTTATATAATACATCGCCTACTTACTCTTACCGTTCATTCGATGCTATAATTCTTCTTCATTTTGTTCAGGTACGAGAGGGAGTTCTTCTTGAACGTTGTCAGCGGCAATGGGATTGTTTCCTGGGGCGCCGTGGACACCAGCAGATCAGATGACCGCAGGGATGAGATAATAGGTTTTGTAACCACGAGGATGATTGCGGCAAAAGATAACGAGGTATTACCATACAGGAGGTCCTGATTATGGTATATCTAAATGGCCAGCTTGATGGAGCTAATGGTTTTTATATGCAGATTGAGGACCTGTTTAGGTATAACAGTTCGCGCAAAGATCTAACACTTGTGTATATATTGACGCTGGGTGTGGTGGATGGCTACAGAAACCTTGGGATAGGTTAGTTGCATTGTATTATCGTCTTACTTTTAAGGTTTGCCTTGTGAATTGATGTGGTTCATCCCTATGATAATTCTAACTTGCAGCATCATCACTGGTTCGAGAAGTGGTTAAATATGCAGCAAGCATATCAAATTGCAGAGGTGTTTATTTACATGTCATTTCATGCAACGAGCCTGCTATCAGCTTCTATAAGAAGATGCTATTTAAGCTAGTCAGAAGGCTTCCAATGTTTTACTACATAAGAGGACAACATTATGACTCATACTTGTTTGTGTACTATGTGAACGGTGGTCGTTCGCCTTGCTCACCACTGTAAGTATTTCCTTTTGCTTTGTCCGAGGATCATACAGTTCCTTATTCAGTAATTGTCCAATGTTTCACTGTGTTTTATTTCCTGTTTGTGATGCTCAATTCCAGGATAATATGTGAACTCACCCACGTATTTTCTGCAGTCAATTGCTTGAACCCTCCAGTGTGGTTGATTTTCTAGTTAGGTTTAGGACTGTTAATGTTTCGATCTGATCCTGGCAATTATCTACAGACCTGAACCTGCCACATGGATGTTCACCTCTTCTAAGGATTTGTCTTTGTGAGATCAAATGTACTAGGTCCTTCCATTTTGCATATTGCCCATGCTTCATATATATATACTCTCTGCCCCAAAATAAATCAACTTATAAAGTTGTCCTAAGTCAAACATTTTTAGGTTTGACTGAATTTATTAAAAAGAGCACCACTGTTTATGACACCAAATTTTTATTTTTATTATTAGATACATCATGAAATATAATTTCATAATATACTTGTTTGATGTCATACATATTAGTGTTCTTTTCTATAAAGTTGGTCAAACTTAAAATAGTTTGACTCAGGACAACTTTAGAAGTTGATTTATTTTAGTATGGAGGGCGTATTTGGTCCTTTCATTTCTCAGTCACATTTTTAGCTTTACTCTGCACATTTTTTCTGAAAGGGGCTACTGCAATGCTGAATTTAGAAGGACTCAACTTTTCATCGTATAGACAAATGAGATTCATCAAGCTCTTTGCCCATAGAAAGCTAAATCTAATCTGGATAGCAAATATATAAATCTTGAACCCTAATGTATCAATCAAGTTCCAACCTATAAGCTAAGGAAGCTTTCTTTGCTTGTATTGTTGATGATTACCTCCTTATGCATCATTTGCGTTCTTGGGTGTGCCTTTTATTTATTGAAAGGGCAAGCAGTCTTGTAACCTTCCGTTAGTACTTCCATAAAGCATCTTAAATGGACGACACGAGCATGAACTAGGTTTCACTAAAGTGTTACATGACATGCAATATTACAGCTAAACTATTTTACTATGCTGTTAATACAAATGCCAAGACGCTTCCAGTTCCCTCTCAAATTGTAGCAAGTTATGCCTTATAATACGATAATTGTGCTCAGCTCCCTTTCAAAAGGATAGTTGTGCTTACCGATTGTTGTGAACTGACAACACTGTTCAGTACCTGATTGCTCAAAGAGACATCACACCATCACCTTGATGTCACGGTGTGAGCATAACGTACTTAAGTTCTCATCATTCAGACTGGGGATAACTAACTGTTTGACATAAAACAAAATCATCAGCTGGCAGGTATTTATCAAAAATACTTATGAGAAAGATCAAGTAAGGCTTCAGTTAGGTGTGCAGCAATACTCTTTGATGTTACGGGTTGCAGCTTATACTACTATTTAATAAATGGAGCTATTTAATTTAATTTCTTTTAGATATTCAGGGCTTTTAGATTTTTTTTAAAGTTGTGTTTTAGGGTTTATGTGAGGATAAGGCTTGCAAAGTTTGCTGTCTGGACATGATTTCCTAATTTACAGGTTCACTTCATGAAAGAACATCGATTTCATTGCAGAGCAGCTTCAATAACCTCTTTATATACTTTGCTATTGATAGAATTAGAGATTTTTGGTGAAAAATGCCCTCCAACAGCTTCTTTTAATTAGATATCCAACTATTGTCATCCTCTATTCCTCCACAAGATATAGAGAAGCTGTTGGAGGATGGATAGATATAGAGAGCGATTTTATTCAAATGGCTCTCGACTTAGAGGGTGAGTTTAAGAGCAACTCCAATCTCCAATAGAGGGTGAGTTTAAGAGCAACTCCAATCTCCAATAGAGTTTCCATATCCTTCCTAATTGTTAGGAATAGTGATTTTGGTGAGAAAATACCCTCCAACAGCTTATCCAAATATAGCCATCTTGTATCCCGGATTTCTCGCTAGCCAAAGATAGAAAATGAGAATGACTCTCTAGGGTGGAAATAAGATATAGAAAGCGATTTTTATGCAAATTGATCTCTAAATGATGATTTAGAGAGTGGGAGCATCTCCAAGAGACTCTATATCTTTCCTAATTTACAGGAATAGAGATTTTGGTGAAAAAATACCCTCCAACGGCATCTTCAATTAGATATCCAAGATATCCTCTGTTCCGGATTTCTCTTAGCCAAATATGGATAGTGAAGATGACTCTCTAGACTGCGCACAAGATATAGAAAAGCTGTTGGAGAATACAAAGATATAGAAAACGATTTTTACCCAAAGGACTCCAAATGTTGATTTAGAGAGTAGATTTTAGAAAGGCTCTTGGAGATGCCCAATCTCCTACTTTTCTTGCCATCTGGTTTAGTAACACCAACTGGATACGACATGCCATAATAGACATTCTAGAATTTGTGATTGGAGCGGCTAAACTCTAAATCTAGATCCAAATGGTATGAATTTATATTTCTAGGTTCTAGTATTGTGAAACCATCTCATGTTCCTAGGAAGATTATCGTGGTGTTAAATGATAATGCTGTGAACAACACATGGCAATCTTGTGCAGGGAGATTGTAACTTCATTTGTTGTTGACTTCAGGGCTTTCGTGAAGATGCTGGATGCCAAGTTCTGGAGCAAAGAGGACCATTGCAATCCGAGATGGGCCAGATGTCAGGAATCAAACATCCTCTTGGCAACACAAAGTAATAAACGGATGATCAGCGGTGATAATACCAGATGTCATGTATAATTTTAGTTGTGATGACATTATCTCGTGTTTTTCATTTTTTTTCTCTCTCTGTAGGAGTTTATTGAAACAACCGCTGCTGCTGTACACTTCTGATACGGGTACATAAGTTCTCAAATAGTTGTAGTCATATTCATGGTAAAGAAGAGGGGAAAGCAGAAAGTGATCAACAAGTCAATATTTATAGTTTTGTCGTACGTTATGATCGGACATGGCCTAGCACTCAATGATATAAAGTTTATACTAGTTCAGGCAACGTGCTCTACGTCCAGTTTGAGTCGGTCGGTGACTTTATTCCTGAGTTCAGGTGCTCGAAGTTTGTAGTACAAACGAGAAGGAGAAAGATGTGGGGTATAAGAGGTCTAGTCGGACTCCGATCGAAAGGGCTGAGAGTGCCGGGAGCCCCGCTATGGGCTAAGTGTTCAAGCGTATGCTTGTGATTTGAACCTGACGGTTCTGTGGTTGTGTACTAGTAAACTTGATCGATCTGTTGAATCTGAATCAACTTGGTCTTTTGGGAGAGAGCGTATTCCCTTTTATAGATGAAGGGGATGACCTTACAAGTGAGAGGGAGAGAGTACATATGTTACTAAGTCTTATTGCCCACGCCGGCAGGTACAGGATGATAGTAGACGCCCACAACACTGTTGGATGTCAGATGCATGTGGAAGGTTGGGTTGTCTTCTTCGGGTATGACAGACGTCGGCACCTGTCACACTTTTGATACCTGGAGGCATGCAAGGGGTTTTACCATGTTCGTCTGGTACGGTAAATACCGGCGTCCGCAACACTGTCGATGCCCAGAGGCATGTGGGGGTTGTCTTACCGTATGGGAGTTAATGACGCCCACAATACTATAGGGGAAAATATCAGCGCCTACAATACTGCTTGTGTTCTGTCGTGCCAGGGAGGTCGCAGGGTACTGCCTGACAGGTGCACAGGGTATGGTCCCTAGTATTGCGGTTTGACTTGTGCACCCTGTCTTGCTTTCTCCATTAGTTTCCTAGTCCTTACCGAGCGGGCGTCTCCGGTCGGTTGGTCTCAGTCGGCTTTGATCGCGTCAGTTGGAGAAGAGTAGTGAGCAGGGGTTTGGCGCATCCTCGGTCGGAGTCAGAATTAGTGCTTTGGCCAGGTCTCCCGGTCGGAGAGGCCGTCCGGAGGTGGGCCGGAGTCGGAAAACGAGCGCCGTTCCTCCTCAGCCAGACCTTCCGGTCGGTGATTGGATCGCCCTTCTAGCCTATCGTTTAGATACTTGGGCTGGCCCATGAGTTGCGCGTTGTCTGCCTGGGCTGAGCCTTTGTTGGGAAGCCGATCTGCGAGGGACCCTAGGTTTATGAACCCGATAGGAGCCCTCGAGCCCCTGGGCGATTCAGGTAGAATCGTCTGGGAGATTTTTGTCTTGACGGCGGATGCGCGCAAGCACACCCACGGGTGTAGCCCCCGAGCCCCCAGGCGATTCGGGTAGAATCGTCTAAGGGGTTTTTCATGTTGCCAGTGGGGGAGATTTTTGTTTCGTCAGCAGGTGCGCGCGAGCGCACCCGTGGGTGTAGCCCCCGAGCCTCCAGGCAATTCGGGCAGAATCATGTGGGGGTGTTTGTTAGCGGGTGTGTGTGCGTGTTTTTTAGTCGAGATAGAGTCGTCAACTAGGGCGTTGTTGCGCAGCCGAGGTAGTTAGTTTTAAGATCAGGTGAGACGGAACTCGTGGATCCTGGCATCGGTGCACGTCGTGGGATCAGGCAAGGCGGTTAGTTCAGGGATCAGACGAGACGGAGCTCGTGGGTCCTAGCGTCGGTGCGTGCCGTGGGATCGAGCGAGTCGGAGTCGTGGATCCTAGCCTCGGTGCAGCCTGCGCAACCGAGGCAGTTAGTTAGTTAGTTTAGGGATCGGGCGAGCCAGAGCTCGTGGATCCTAATGGGGCGAGTTCGGGGTCGCAGACCAAGGTGTTTTTTGGTGTGTAGTTGAGGCGTTGCCGAGGGATGGGGCAAGTTTGGGGTCGTAGACCCAGGCGTTTGGTGTGCAGTCGAAGTATAGCCGAGGGATGGGGCGAGTTCGGGGTCGCAGACCTAGGTGTTTTGGTGTCTTAAGCCCCCGAGCCCTATTGGGCCTTGGTAGGGGCTGGTTTGAGTTGTGTGCATTACCCCATCCCCGAATTCTCACAACCAGAGAGGCTGAGCTTTGTCACTTGCCTCGATCGCTCGGGCTTGAGTGACGCGCTCGGTGAGCTCGCTAACGGATATGATCAAGTGGAATCCGGGTCCGTCGTTCGTAACGGGGTCGGCATAGCCCTCTTGTGACATTCCACTGCTCCTTTACTTGCAACCCGACAGATGCTTGGGTCGTTTTGGAGACCGACCCAGGTGGCCTGCTGGCCTCCCCTCGATGAAGATTCTGTGGGCTTGGCAAGAGGTTTAGGATCGAACGAGAAGGTTGAGATGACCCTGTCTGCTTTGGGGCAGACTGGGCGAGGGTCACACGGGGCTCATCTGCGTTTTCTCCCCTAGCTCTGTTTGACGTGGGGCGGCCTCGAGCCCTTCGTGGGCCAGCCTTTGAACCCCGGTCGGTCGTTGCTCATGTTGAATGAGGCAACTGTCGCTTCGTGACGCAACACGAAGCGTTATGATGCATTTCGCTGCATGTGCGATGCTTTAGTTCCCGAGCCCCCGGGCGATTTAGGGCCTGAATTGTCTGGGGGGCACGGGCGTATGGAATGAATGCGTGTACGAATGTATGGATGATTATATATAGAAAATAGGTAGGGTCGGTAGTGTTACCTTGATGACTCGAGTGACGGGATTTGAAGAGCTGCAGTCGGAAATATCCGACCGGGACCCTACTCATCGTTCATGATGGAATTGGCATGGCCTACATGGGGTGTCCCTTTGCTCTTTACCTATCTCTCGGTGTTATCCTGAGCCGTTCGATCGACTTAGGAAGCCCGATGGTCTCTCCTGCTAGAGATCCTGTTCTAGGTTTTTTCCAAGTCCCGCCTAGGGATGCGGGGAGCTGCCTGTGTGCGGTGGCACTTTGGTTCTTGCGTCCGGCGTGCGATAGTGGTGGGCCATACCCAGGCCATGTCCTGTCTGATCAGGCGCTGTTCCATCGGGCGGGACGCGTCTCATCGGTCAGGGCGCGTCCCATCGTATCCTATCTGCATTAAATGGGAAAGGGAGAGGGTTTTTCGCTCCGTCGTTTTGACTTTCCCAATTGGCACACCTTCCCCAACTGTTGCGCCCTTTTCCTTAAGTAGAAGGGATAAGGTTTTTGCCTTGTTCCTTTGCCTATTCCCCATCTGTCTCCTCCTCTCATTTTCCTTCTTGCCGAGAGTGTCTTTGAGAGCCGCGGTGGTTCCTAGGAAAGAAAAGGGGAGAGCGAGGGAGAGGAGAAAAGTCACAGATCCTTTTGTGAACCCAGAGCAAAATGTCAGACTAGAGGTCATCTACTGTGGGGGAGTCGGTGCTGGAGGCCTTCGCTGTGAAGGGGTTTCTTCCATCGAAGGAGGTGGCACACTGGAGGGCTCCCGGGAGGGAGGATGTTCTGTAACATCGGCCCGGCGAGGTGGTCTCCTTCCTCGCCTTCCACGAGCATGGATTAGGATACCCCACGCACTGGTTCCTACACGGGCTCCTCAATGAGTGAGGTCTAGAGCTGCAGCACCTCAATCCAACAGGGGTGCTGCATATCGCCGGCTTCGTCACCATCTGCGAGGCCTTCCTCGATAGGGAGACACACATGGACTTCTTCCAGCGGCTTTTCTCTGGGCGAATTTTGCCGATGGGGAATCCGCCCAAGGCCGTGTCGGTGGGGGGATTCGCCCTGCAGAGAAAACCGAGCGTGGGAGGTTTGTATCCCGCGTACATCCCCAGCGACTCCAACCAGGGGTGGCACAGGGAGTAGTTTTATATTAGGAACTAGGTGGAGGCGCCGTTCTCGGCGTTCACTGGTGGGAGGCCAGAGAGGCGGGATAGTTGGTCGTGGGGCCCTTCCCGTCGGGAGAAGAAGAAGGTGGAGATCATCAAGGCGGAGGTCTAGAAGCTCGTGCGGTACGGTCTTGATGGGGTGTGGGTGTTCCACACCCTCTATCGCCATTGGGTTGCTCTGTTGGCGGAGAGGGCACGACCGATGTGGAGGTACTGCGGCTCGTCAGACCTCGATCTTGCATCACCGGAGGAGCTGCCAGGCGACGAGATCTGGAGTCGCCTCGACCAGGTGCTATAGCTGAAGCCCAAGGAGAGGGTCGATGGAAAGCCTGAACCTCTCAACGCCTTGGTGGTGTCCAAACTGGTGTGCTCCTCTCTCTTTACTTCGTGTTCTTTTCCCCTTTGCTTTCCTGCTTTTTTATTTTAAATCGCCTATTTCGTAGGGACTTGATGCTTACATGTCCCAACCACACCTTCCGAAGGGGCCAGAGGGCCTAGCCCGGTAGGCTACGTAGAAGGAGGCGGCGGATGCTAGGAAGAAGAAGAAAGCCAAGGTGGGTCGGCGAAAGTATCAGAAGGAGAAGGAGGTCGCCCGACGCGTGAAGGCCGAGAAAAGGAGCGACGTCGAGTCAGAGCTCGAGTCGGAGGACCCCACAGAGGTGGATGACATGATTTTTTCTGAGGAAAGTTGGGAGGTCGTTGTGACCTCGATGGAGCGTCACGACCCTATGGCGATGTCTACTAGCGATGAGCAGGAGGTGGAGAGGTGCGCCGAGGTTCTCGTGTCGAGGAAGCATGCTACGAGCGCGGACGCCGTTGGCGAATGGGAGGCAAAGTGGACGCGGTCACCACGCCCCTCGGTGGCATCGCCAGTCTTGTCCCCGCCTGCTGTGGGCATGGCCGAGCAGGCTAGGCAGTCAAAGGAGTGGGCTTACACTCGTGCATCACCGGAAGCAGTGCCAGCGCATGACTCGCAGTGGGAGGATGCCATGCCTACTGCTTCAGTCGGCGCATCCTGAGCCAAAGGTCATGGTGGCCCGTAGGCTGGGCAGGAGCCGATTGGGACGATTTCGCCCCTGGCTGAAGTGAGGAGGCATGGGTTGTAGCCTAGGAGCGATCCTCGCCCTGCGGGCCCATCGACACTGGGTCTTGGTTTTAGAGTCGTGCCGCTTACCTCCCGGTAGCCTTTCTTTATTTCTTTTTTATCTTTTGCTATTGAGTCTTTTTGGAGTATGACTGACCTGTACTTTTTGTCAGTGGCCAGACGATGATAGGGTTGAGCATCGCCCAACTCCTGTGTAGGAGGTTTGGAGGCCCACCCTGCAGCGCACCGCGGCGAGCGGTGGGGGGGGACAGGGTGGTGGCGGCGAGTCCTTCCCTTCCGGGGGTGGTGCTCCTCGGGTCGGTTGCTAGTACGGCGGCAGCGACAGCGGCGGCAACGATGCTAGCAGCGATCCTGGTGGTGACGGTGGAGGCTTCGCCGGTGGTGTCCCTCGTGGCCCATCCTCCACCAGCTGTGGCGGAAGAGGAGAAGGAGACCGAGGCCCCTGCCTCGCCAGATGGAGGGCTGCATGGCTTACCCTCGTGGTCAGAGCTGAAGGGCCAGGGGGGACATGCGACCGTGATGGAGTTAGAACACCCATCGGTGGCCTACACAACCGAGGTGGTGGAGATCCCATCTGACGACGAAGCGGATGACGTGGTGGAGCTACCGGTGCCATCGTAGGTGCTGGCGGTGATTCGGTCGGAGGCTAGGCCCTATGACGGGCTACAGGAGGGTGATCTAGAGTGACCCTGCCTCGAGGACCATCAAAGGTGTGGTTCGTCCTTCGGGATTCCCAAGAGTGTCAGCTCTGGGACATCCTTAGGGGGAAAGGACTCGCCATGGAGTCTGATCTCGCCAAGCTGTCGGTGAAGCTTGAGGATGCCTAGGAGCGGGTTGAGTCTGGCCAGTAGTTGGTCAAGGTCGACCTATAGCTCACCGCAGAGGTGAGTTTCCCATGTTTGTCCTTGACCTCTTAGTCTCTTGTTGGTTGCCTCAGCATGCTTTTTTCGTTTTCATAGGGTCTGAAGGAGATGTCTCCTGCAAGTCCCGTTTCCTCCAGATGGAGCATGCTCAGATGGCTGAGCTTGAGCATTAGCTGGAGTCTGCCCACCATAAGTCCTAGGACCAGGCAGCTGAGGTGACCACGGTGTGGGCGGAGGAGCAGCGTGTGGCAGAGCGGGCAATCGCCGCCGAGCAGGGGCTTGACGCGGCGAAGGCCTACCAGGTGGAGACCGAGGCGAGGCTATGAAAATCCCTGGCAGACACCGAGGTGGCGCTCCAAAAATCCCTGAAGACCCTTGAGTCAGAGCGGAAAGCCCTGGAGTCGATGCGGAACACCCTAGAGTTGGAGCGAAAGGCCCGGTCGGAGGTAGACCAGGAAGTGCTCGCGCTTCGGGGCTAGGTGATGAGGATGGAGGAGGTGAGCTCCTGGCTGCACGAGCAGGTGGCCCGGCAGGTGGAGGAATTCTCTACCCTTGAGAACTTTCGCCTTGGTACGTACCTTCTCTATTTTTTGTCATGTTGGTTTCTTGCTTCAACTTGTTTCTAAGCTTGTTGCCCTTCTTGCAGAGCTGGGCGGAAAGGTGAAGTCGTTGGAGCAGGACCTAGAGACGGTCAAGATGACTTTTGGCTAGAATGCAGAGGCGCTGGCCAAGACCCTTGAAGAGCGACGTGCTCTCGAGGGGGAACTTGACTAGATCCATAATGTTGCCTAGCTTGTCGTCTCGAAGGTCTTCGGGTTGGCACCAAGTACTAGCTCGCCCGCCATCCAGCTGGTGGAGGACCCAGATGAGGTCTGGGCCCTCAACACGTACGGGCTATTCTACGGAGCGTCGGGGGTGTTGACTTCGGTGGTGACGTACCACCTGAACCTAGACTTCGCCACTATCTGCAGCGGGTATGCCGACGGCTTGAGCATGGAGGACATCCAATCGCTAGGGGAGAGCTTGCTGCCGCACACAAGGTTGGTGGCAGAGCAAGTCTCTACGCAATGGGTGATGGATGCCCACCATGAGGACATGGTCGGAAGCGTGCGTTAGGGGGACATTGCCTAGCCTATGGATGGCACAGAGCCTGGGTCGGAAGTGGACATCACCCTGCCTTCAACCGAGCCAAATGTCGTCTCGCCGGGGAGTGAGCTGCTCGCGCCTTCGCCGGTCGCACCGATAGCAGATGCCGCCGAGCCACCCTAATAGCTTGTAAAAGTATAAGTAGTTTAGTAGATGCAAAAAGTTTAAGTTCGTGGGGGAGCCCCTATGTAAACGTTGTTGTGTACTCAATGACTACAATCGGTTTCATTTTTGTAATGGAGTCACTCCGTTCGGGGAAGCTTGTTCCTTAATTTTACCTTAGCACAATTTTGTTTTTTTATTCTTTCTTTTTCGTACTTGCCCGTTCGTCCCATAGGCTGCAAGTTTTGGAGCCCAGGAATGGCCCACGAGGATCAGCTGCTCGTAACCGTAGGTAGAGGTGGGGTGCGATCGGTCGGAATATTTTAAAGCAAAGCTACGTATGGCAATTTAAAGGAACGAACTATCCTTTTGTTTGGGTAGGAAGGAGTTTCACCATATGATAGTAAATGAAAAAGGGAGGTAGTAGTGCACCCTCGTGGAGCCCCCAAGCGACTCAGGCCGAAAATGTTCGGGTCGGGGCGCTTTTATAGGAGCAAATGTTGAGTAAACAATGGTAAGACTGAATTTCAGGGGAAGAAATGGCATAGCTGTTCCAAGCACTGGTGAGAACGTTGTCATTGTCGTCCTTCAGTCGGTAGAAGTGTTTTTCTAAACGCTAAATGGTAAACAGTCGGTCACCTACCGTTTAGCCATTATTCGGGCAAAACGTCCCATTAAACGGGCTAAACGGACAATTAAACGGGGTAAACGGACGATTAAACGGAAACGGCGCACCACTGTGTAGCGTTTACACGGTGTTTAAACGGGCTAAATGACTGTTTAGGCAAACAGTGGTCGGTAGGCATCCGATCGGAGCATCTCGGCCTTCAGTCGTCCGGATCCTTGCCCGCTACGCCCCCTTTCTTGGCCGCTGCTTCTTCACCTTTTTCTTCCTTTGGCCCACCGGCCTGTCGCAGAAGGCGCTTGAGGAGCTCGCAATCCTTGTAGAGGTGTTTAACGGGGAAGGTGTGGTTCGTGCATGGGCTCTCCATGAGCTCGTGAAAGTGGCCTGGAAGGTCCTGCTGGGGCTACTTGCCCGTGTGATCAGCCGTGGCGACCAACATGGAGTTGGCCGATCGGCGGCGATCTTTTCTGTTCTTTTTCCCCCTCTGCTTGGAGGGGCCCTCGTCCTGATCCTGGCGCTTGGCCTTGCCTTTGCCTCGGCCTCCATTGGAGCACTGCGGGAGCGGCGCTCTCTAGATGCGTCGTGAAAGGATTAAGATGCCCAAGAGAGGGGGTGAATTGGGCTAATTCTAAAAATCTTTTCAATAATTAAACCCTACGGTTAGCCCACTTCACCCCTTGTGCCTAGAAAGTGTTTGTATTGTTCTACCGCACAAAAGTTTAGCAACCTATGTTCCAATCCTACTTTAGCATGGCAATTCTATGAATGTAAAGACAAGAATTGAATTGCTTAAAGTAAAGAGAGTAGGAGGAACACGGCGATGTTTTGCCGAGGTATCAGAGAGTCGCCACTCCTCACTAGTCTTCATTAGAGCACCTACGTAAGGGTGTAGCTTCCCCTTGATCCGTGTAAGGATCAAGTGCTCTCTACGGGTTGATTCTTCGACACTCCATCGCAGTGAATCACCCACAACCGCTCACAACTTGAGTTGGGTCATCCACAAGCTCTATCGGATGATCACCAATCTCCCGATCACCACCAAGCCGTCTAGGCGATGGCGATCATCAAGAGTAACAAGCACGAACTCTCACTTGACCACGATAAGCCTAATGAGAAGGGTGGATGCATACTTTGCTACTCTTGATTTCACTAACGAGGCCTCTCTCTTGGATTCTCAAATCTCAATCACCTCACTAGGACCTTGCTCTTCTTGGCAGTCTCAAGCGTGTTTCTCAGCTGTTGGAATGAGAAAAAGTGATCCCTTGAGTGAATAGAGAAAGTATTTATAACCCCTCAATCAAAACTAACCGTTATGTGCCTCTACGGGGTGACTAGACGCTCTGGTCAAGGTGACCGGACGCTCCGGTCAGTTCACCTGCCTCTGTGCAGTTTAAGTTGTGACCGAACACTGGCCAGCGTTCGGTCAGCACTGACCGGACATGTCCGGTCATGAAAACTGTCCTTTGGAACCTTACTAATGTTGACCGGACTCTGGCACCCAGCGTCCAAGCACTTTGATGCTCAGCGTCTAGTCAGTAGCCAGAACCTGACCAGCGTCCGGTTAGTACTGACCGGACGCGTCCGATCAGTATTCTTCCTCTCTGGAACCTTACTGGAGTTGACCGGACTCTGGCACCCAGCATCCGATCACTCACCTCTCAGCGTCCGGTCGCATCTAGATGACTTCACCTTGATCAAATGAACTGATTGGACTCTGCGCCAGCGTCCGGTCACACCAGAACCAGCGTTCAATTAGCATTTGACCCTCCAGGCACTTCCAACTCGCAATCATATGTGAATGAAGTTTGCTCCAATTGATCTAAGGGCTTTTTAGGAGCTACCTAGTGTTAGATTTAACAAGTGTGCACCACACCTAACCCACTAGACTCACCTAGGTCAAGCTATCTATCCATACCCCCCTTAATAGTACGGCCAAAGGAAAAACAAAGTCCTAAACTACTCTAAGTGTCTCCTCAACACCAAACGACACTTAGAACTAGTCCATCCTTAACCTTGTCATCCATCCTTTGAAAACCAAAACAATTTCCATCGTAGGGGCATGACCACCATGATTGTCCAATCAATTGCCATTACCGTGACCTAACTTAATTGCCTCAGCAAAATACACGTTAGTCAGAGTAATCACGCATTGTCATTAATCACCGAAACCCAACTAGGGGCCTAGATGCTTTCACGCCAGACAAAGGCCCGTGGTCCCAGGCCATCCGAGCTAGGACTCCAGGTGCTAATGATGTCGCGAGCGTCTTGGTTCAGCTCGAGCCGCTCGTGTATAGGCGATCGGTGCGGAGTAGTCGCTAAGTCAAGATGAGGCGCAAATGCAGCCTCCTATGCCACGCTCGGCGGCTGTAGCGGTGAGCGGGTGGAGCGATTTATCTAGTGCGTCCCCACTCCCCTGGTGGGGAGAGAGGCCATGGGTCGATGTCATGATGCGGTGCTCTCTACCTATTGAATGACAGTGGTCTCCACTAGTACCCAAAGGTTCTAGCGGATCGCCTGTTCCTAGGGGTCGTTCGGCTAGGGAAGGCCACGTAGAAGCATTGTCGCAGCGGTGATGTTCTGATTGGCCCAAGCGAACTATGGGGGATTGTTCCCCCTATCCATGGTGTTGCGCTGGACCCGACAAGCGCGACCTCGCGCGTCGCTCGCCGGTTTATGCGCACGGAGCACAGTGTGGGGCGTCGAGCGTGCTGGCGCAGTCGATGGTTGGTTCAACCGCTGTTGTCGTAGCTCCTCGCTGTGCTCCCATGTGAGCATGGGGGTCTCTGCATGAGGGTCCAAAGGGGTGTGAGTCTACAATGACTCCATTACCATCGGTGGCTGTCCCAGAGCATCCACCATAGCGCACTCCTAGGAAAGACGATGGCTAGGTGCCACATCACCGATGCTGGAGCCATCACTCTCAACATCATCATCCATGAGGTTGAGGAAATAGGTGGGAGCATAGCTCGTCATCCCTACGAATTCGGACGTGAGAGGGGGCGGCGCCGGCATCCTTTGGAGCCCCCGGGCGTATGTGTCCACGGGAAGATGTGAGGTCATAGGGGAACCAGTCGCATGGCAGTCGCGGCGGGGACAATAGGGTCCCTCTGGATAATCAGTGGAAGATAGAGAATAGCAAGTAAATAACAGCATGTACATTACTCACAGCGGGGTTTGAGCAGAGAGTTTGCTCGGAATGAAGCGTAGATGCCTCGTCGCTGAAGTCATCATGCGTCACGGAGCCGATGGATGGTGCCCCTCTGACAGGCACCAGAACGAGTACCTCCTCACGGAGGTGTAGTACGCCGAGCCGATCGGTGATGAAGTCCAGACTTCCAAAGAGGAAGGCCTAGGATGGCTCGGAGACGGGTGGAACCCACATCCCAATAGGTGGGAGTGCGGGAAACTCCAGTGAGCCAAAGCAAGTCGTATCGCTTGAGCCCGCCATGGCGAAGGTGGCAGAAAAGTGGGTCATCCAATGACCAAAAAGTGTTGAACGTACAACGTCTTCTCCACGGATGGCGCCAACTGTCGGTGCAGAAAGTGACCAACAAGTAAATATTTGTAGTTTTGTCGTATGTTGTGGTTGGAGGTGGCTTAGCACTCAATGACACAGGGTTTATACTGGTTCGGGCAATGTGCCCTACGTCCACTTTGAGTTGGTCGGTGAATTTATTCATGAGCCCAGGTGCTCGAAGTTTGCAGTGGAGTTACAGACGAGAAGGAGAAAGATGGGGGGCATAAGAGGTCCGGTTGGAAGGGCCGAGAGTGACAGGAGCCCCGCTATGGGCTAAGTGTTCAAGCGTATGTTTGTGGTTCGAACCTGACGGTTCTGTGGTTGTGTACTAGTGAACTTGATCGATCTGTTGAATCTGAATCAACTTGGTCTTTTGGGAGAGAGCGCATCCCCTTTTATAGATGAAGGGGATGGCCTTACAAGTGAGAAGGAGAGAGTATGTATGTTACTAAGCCTTGTTGCCCACACCGGTGGGTACATGATGATGGTAGACGCCCACAACACTGTTGGATGTCAGATGCACGTGGGAGGTTGTGTTGTCTTCTTCGGGTATGGCAGACGTCGGCGCCTACCACACTGTTGATACCTGGAGGCATGCAAGGGGTTTTACCATATTCGCTTGGTACGGTAAATGACGGCGTCCACGACACTATCGATGCCTAGAGGCATGTGGAGGGAGCCTTACCGTATGGGAGTTAATGGCGCCCACAATATTGTAGGGGAAATATCGACGCCTACAATACTGCTTGGGTTCTATCGTGCCAGGAAGGTCATAGGGTACTGTCTGGCAGGCACGCAGGGTATGGTCCCTAGTATTACGGTTTGACTTGTGCACCCCGCCTTGCTTGCTCCATTCGTTCCCTGGTCCTTACCGAGCAGGCGTCTCCGGTCGGTTGGTCCCAGTCGGCTCTAATCGCGTCAGTCGGAGAAGAGCAGTGAGCAGGGGTTTGGTGCATCCCCAGTCGGAGATGCAGGTTGGAGTTGGAAGTAGTGCTTTGGCCAGGCCTCCCGGTCGGAGAGGCCGTCCGGAGGCAGGCTGGAGACCGAAGCGAGCGCTTCGGTCGGAGAGGTGGGCCAGAGTCGGAAAACGGGCGCCGTTCCTCCTCGGCCAGACCTTCCGGTCGGTGATTGGATCGGCCTTCTGGCCTGTCGTTTAGATACTTGGGCTGGCCCATGAGTTGCATGTTGTCTGCCTGGGCCGAGCCTTTGTTGGGAAGCCGGTCCGCGAGGGACCCCGGGTTTATGAACCCGACACTAACCGTCTTGTTGTGAACTAATTGGTGGAGAAGCAGGCAATGTAATCCACCTCCAACCATCGTACCGCTCTATATCTAATAAGAGGAGTAGAGGACCTAAAGGATGTTGTTTGGCTTTGACTTGGTCTAATTGATCATGACAGAATGATATGTAGGCTTCATAAGAAATTTTACTCCTTGAAATTAGTTAGTTCCCCAGAACTGCATCATGTCTAGATATGGGCGTTTTGCAGCCAATTCAGCTTATCCTTTTGTGATTTACACCATGGTTGGGTTTTCATTTGTAATCCAAAACGAATTCTCCTAGAAATTCAATGGTTTCAGTAATCTCCCTGATTGACTGGGTATTTGATCTCTCCCTTTTCTGGATGAATAGAATTTGAAGACATTTTTCATGACAAGGCCATTTGAGAATCACCTATATCCTTTTTTTTATTTACACCTCCGCTTATCTTGTAGTCAAGAATATGGGAGCTAGGGAGTAGGGACAGAACTTCTTAATCCATTTGTTTCATATTGAGCTGTTGACATTTATTGGACAAGGGGCCATCCAAATCCCTCATCTTGCTTGGGAGGTGAAAATGAAACATCTATTTAACAACCTTAGAGCATCTCAAGGAGCCTTTTTAAATCTCACTCTCTAAATCATTATTTGGAGAGCCATTTGCATAAAACTCGCTTTCTATATATTTTCAATCTCCAACAGTTTTTCTATATCTCATACGCACTCTAGAGAGTCATTCTCGTCTTCTATTTTTAGCTAGCAAAAAATCTAGAACAGAAGATAGGCTATATTTGGATGATCATTTAGAAGAGCTGTTGGAGGGTAGTTTTTCACCAAAATCTCTATTCCTAACATTTAGAAAGAATATTGAGAGTCTCTTGGAGATGCTCTTACCTTGTATATGTAATGCCATGACTTGTATATATATGTAATGAGCACTAGTTTTTTGTTTAGGTTTTCAACTTGTCATCCTTAGTCCTTGTTTGGTCTTGTCGTTTAGATGCAACATGTTAATTAGAAGGATCTAGTGATGGTAAACTTGTCAATACACTATGTGATGCATAGTTTTTCTCCTTATGTGTGACACTTCTGTGTCTTTGATATGCATTTAGTCAAAAGCTTAGCTTAAATTATGGAGGCTTTTCTTGCAGCCAGTGTCTTATGATGTCATGAGTCTAGATTGACATTCAAATGTTATTTTATTAGTTGCTACAAACTTTTATCCTCAAGAGTTAATTTGAAACTCTCCTTTTATTTATAACTCTTATTTTGTGCTTTATTGCATTTTTTTAATCACTATAGGTGGTCATTTAAGCCTACACCACGAGCGGTAGAACTTGAAAAGAGATCTAGGTGGGTCAACAGTGTTTACTACAAAGGGCTTTCGAAGACCATGAACCTTATAGCTAATTTTGGTTTGCACTAACTTCCTCTATCACTCAAGATGTTGAATTTTCTTATCAAAGATTTATGTGTACTAGTATTTTTATAAAAAAGTATAGAGTGCTCACAATTATAATATCAGTATAGGTGTTTCATAACATTTCAACTAATGTATAAGTTTATCTAAAATGGCAAGTTATATAAATTATTGTCTTGTATATATAAAACTAATGGAAACAATAATTTAGGAAAAAGATGGTTTTTTAAATTCCTCAAACAATTGCATTCTGTTTTCTTCTTCCCTTCTCTTCGTCCTGTTGAAGAACAGTGCGTGTAGGTGGATGCTCAGGCAAAGTGGCAACCCAAAAGCGAAGAGTCTGTCTTCTACACAACCATATGTTTTATGCAGTTTTAACACATGATTTTTTTGCACCATAGGATTAAAATCCAACATGCCCCCACCCTTCTTCTACCTCTAGCCTCCAGCCTCCACAGATCACAGATCATAATTTTTTTCTACGGAATGACAAATCACAGATCCGCTGCCGCCACCGCCACCGCCACTGCCATGGCCGGCACGGGCGCGGGGAGAGACGCGCCGGGGCGAGCTCGCCGGTCGCCGGCGTCGGCGCCGGTGGTCACCGGTGAGAAAGAGAGAGGGAGAGAGATAGAAAAAATCCATGTGTTTTTTATGCTAAAACACATGTGTATTGTATAGCATTTGTGAAAGCGAAACAAACGTTTATTGCCTTGCCATGAGTTACGACATCACATCACCCTGCAAATTCTTTTAGCACAACAAACGTTTATCAGAAATTCAGAAGAAACCAAACACCGAGGAAATTGGCAAATCTGAATACATACATAGATACCATGTCTCACAATCTGAATATACTGTCTATATTTACCTGTCACCCTTGATCTTGCTGTTTTCTTCATTCTTCCAAGATTTGCGTGCTCTTTTCACGAACGAGCACGTATTTCCAATTTTGCGTACGTGTGTTTCATTTCTGTTTGTTTGTGTTGATATTCAATGCCCCAACTGCTAGCAAGATCAGATAAGACTGTCTACCCTCCCATCTCACTGGAATGCTCGTCATTGCATTTTTTTTAAAACAAATCATCACTTCATATATTGCGTCGGGTATCCTACAGCCATTTCTTCTTGGCGATGGCCCCCCTTGTGCCAGCTAAACTCACGTGGAGATGGGAGGACGGTCGATGTCGCGGTGCCCAACTGATGAGCCCCTGTTGCTGTGTTGCCGCTTTCAGTTCAGATCACCCGCACAGACTGCCTGTGGCTTTGTTTTGCCAGTCGCGACTGAACCTGCACCGTCGACGTCGAGCCCCTGTTGCCGTTGCCGATGGATCGCCCTCGAACGACCCGAGCGATTGATCGATAAAAAGTCGGTGATTTGGACTGAAACCGTCGCCGTTGGCCGTCCTAATTTGGGCTCTGTTCGGCTGCTATTGAGCCTGTTCGTTGGTCGATTTTTGGATTGATAAGTGTGACTGGTGCTAGTTTGTTGTGAGAGAAAAACACTGTTGGTTGACTGATAAGCCCTGGCTGAAACCAACAAGCAAACACACTAATTATAAACAGTGATGATACAATATTTTTCTCTTACAACAAATTAACCATACAAATCAGCATAAACTGCTTATAGACCGGCCCAACAGATATCATCGCGTCTAGTTGAAAGCAATCGTGCCCAACTGCCCCATGCCAGCAAAGCGAACACATCATGCCGTTTAATTAAACTGGAGCAACTGTCGAGATAATCCTATCCGGACCACTGCTGTGACGTGCGTGCGCTAGTTGTGGCCGATTTGCCTGACTGCCCTGAGGCCTGCCTCTTTCTTGCCATGCACACTGTGAGAGAAAGCGACCACGTCATGGGAGGAGGACGTGACCGCACGCTCCACTCCAGATCAGCTTTGATTCCCGCAACCACAAATCAGCCCCCAAACAACCATGCACACTTGCGTGCAGCGTGCGTAGCGTGCGCGCAGAGCGCTTCCGGACTGCAATTTCCCCCCTCGGTGCAGTGCAGGCCGCAGGCGCAAAGCGTGTTTGGACAAGAGAAAGCAAGCGGATCCACGGCTTTCCATGGCAAGCAATACCAACGTAGACAGACATACCTGAAACCGGCAACTGCGCGTAATACCCCCCAAGCCCCATTTTTCTCTCTCGCAGAAAAGAAAGGGGGACCAAAAAAATTGACGATCGAGACAAATCGTGGCTTCTCCGGCGAATTTGGGCGCGTCACCGAAGCCTGCGGGTCCTCGCGTCGCCGAGCCCACCTCGCCACGGTGTCACCTATCCACAACCCCCACCCCCAACTGTATTTTCATTCCACATTAAATTCCTCCCTCCTTTTCTCCCCTTCTCCATTACGTCGACGAAGTACTCCCTGAAACTTTAGCGAGTCGCTCTTACAATGTCAAATCAGTTTTGCGCTGCCCTGCGTTGCTTATACAAGATGACGTAGGCTGTGTTTATTTCTTCCTCCTAAACTTTAGCTGCTGTGAATGTTTGGACATATACATAAAGTATTAAATATATACTAATTACAAAGCTAAATGCACAGATTGAGTCTTTGCAAAAAAAAAATGCACAGATTGAGACTAATTTACGAGACGAATTTTTTAAGCCTAATTAGTCCATGATTTGGCAATATGGAGCTATAGTAGACATGTGCTAATAATGTATTAATTAGGCTTAATAAAATTGTCTCGTGGATTACTGAGCACTTGTGTAATTTGTTTTATTATTACTATCCGAACACTCGATGTGACACCTTTCACATGACATAAGATGTGACATCTTATCGGATATCTATATCTAGGTATCCGAGCCAAAGGATTAATGAGCGTTACGTCGGCTCATCCGATGGTTAAGAATGCAACTTGCGGCCTCGTCCGACCCCTAGGGGTCAGGCCATGCCTGGTCCGACTCCGATGACGAGGTTTCCGCCTCATCGGACTCCCAAGGCGTGGGTTCCGACTCCTCCTGACCCCAGGGCAGCGGGTTCCGACTCGTCCAACTCCCGAGAGTCGGATTTCAGTCTCGCCCAGGCCCCAGGGCAGGGATTTCCAGCCTCGCTCGTTCCCTAGGGGGTCGGATTTGCTACCAGACAAAAGCAGTGGCCCTAGAGTGGGATCCCGAACCGCTTCAACCACTACGGCTGTGGAGGCGCATGTCCGGGAGCATGTCTCGATGCGCATTCTGATGCGACTGGCGGTCGCATTAGGCCATGCTTGGGAGACTCACGTCACCCACCGCATCAACAGGACAGCACTGTGTTGCCAACTCCTTATCTGACCACCGTCCAACGTCAGTCGACCGGCGTCAGTTGACTGACACTGTACCCAGCCCCCGTATGGTCTCTGTAAGGGGACCCTTTGACCATTCCGCCCGCTCGGATGGGATGGAAGACAAGATCGGCGCACGACGCCCGCACGTATGCTACAACGGCCAACAGGATCCAGGTGCGACACCGCTGCCACCACGATCTACAGGGTCAGCGGGACCCACGCAAAGAGGAGGACGGCACACCCCCAGAAGCCTTATTTCTCTTTCTTTTTTCCCTCTTCCCTTCTCTCGGTCTCTAGTATCCTATTCTCTCCCCTTGGTCTATAAAAGTGAAGGCAGGGCACCGTTTAGAGAGATCATCGATCAATAGATCGAGCATTAGAAGTATCGAGCAATCAAACCACAGAGACTTGGGAGCTCCTCCCTCTCTCGCCAGTTTATAACCCCCTACTACAATCTCAGTGCTGGTAACACGAGCGGTCTGAAACTGGACGTAGGGACATTCGGCCCGAACCAGTATAATCCTCGTGTCCTCTTAGCACACCATCCCGGTCAGATGCGCAATATACAAATTTACTAGTCGGCTGTTCGAAACACTGACACATCTCTAAACTTTAGCCCATAGATTTAAACACCCCCTAATTAATTTTACGGCAAATTATTGGTGAAAACAAACGATACATAATCTTGTGCTTATCATATTTTGAACATGTTAATAGATACTAATGGCAGTTATGTTATGTATGTGAATGGTGTTTTGGAGGAGTTAATTCATTAAGAATACTTATAATTTAGGATAAATTTTGGATGCTTCCCTGCCTTATATTTTAGGTCAGATGGAGTATAATTCTAGCTTTATGTTCAGTCCAATTTTCCAAGGTTATAGAAAAAGTACCAGTATTCATAACATAAAATAGATATGCCATAAAACAAATATTTCGTGATAAATCTAATAACACTTAAAATATTGATATTTTTATAAATTTGATCAAATGTAAAATGTTTGACTCGATGTTATGCTAAATTGCATTCTTTTCTGGAGAGGGTAATACAAACTACTAGTACGGGATGTTTCGCTGAATTCTCGTCCATAAAGAACGGAGTTCTAGCATAATATTAAGTTTTATTTACTAAAAGGGCGTACCCAGTGCAGAGAGCTCCCGCTCTGTGCGGGGTCTGGAGAAGGGTGTCAGTGGCAAGCCTTGCTCTCGCCTGTGCAATGCGAGGAGACCGCGACTCAAACCCGGGACCTTCCGGTCACAGGCGGTAAGACTCTACCGCTTGCACCAGGCCCGCCCTTCGAATATTTATAGTACCAAATAAATATCACTAGATTTGCCATGAAATATATTTTTATAGTATATTTATTTAGCATCATAAATGTTATTATTTTTACATAAATATTAGTTAAATGTTAGATATTTTCTTGACCCATGTAGTAGATTATAGATAGGTTCACATCCTGGCTCTGGGGCTACCTTCGTAAGCATACTCAGTTAATCTGTACTTCATCGCTAATTATTATACACGTAACTGGAAGTTGAAGTTTGTACAGCTTGTTCGCTTGCTCGTATCTGGCTTATAAGTCATGATTTATTAGTCAACGAACAATATTTTTTTCTCACACCAAATTAGCCAACAGCTAATCATGATTTATAAGACAAATCAACCCAAACAAAGAGGACGGCAGTTTGGACAACTGTACAACTGCATCAATCAGCTACGGTGGCATACGAGCACTTACACAACTAGAGTAGTGCGCTGTGCATCCTTTATTGCACGACTGTACGTGGATGTGCTTCAAGCCTCTTCATCAAGGAGACACAAAAAATGGCAAAAAGGTATGGATTACATCAACGCTCAAGCGTCTACCATTCTTGAAACTAGTGCAACAGATACCAGATCACGTCCTATCAAAAAAAAGGATCACGTGTTATCAAACAATTTTCTGGTGTGTATGTAAGCACACAACAAATCATTAATTTGACATCGTGCAGCCTTTTTATTTATTTAAGAAAAGAAAAAACTAAAGGGTTTAAGCTGTCAAATGAACAGAACAGTAGAGTAGGCAAACATTTATATGTCCGTTCCAGCAGCATTATCAAAATTCAGACAAATCCATGTCACTCCTGCACCTACTACTTGTTGCCCTGGCCCCAGTAATAAACTACCGCTTCAAAGCAGCAGCAGGCCAGCAGCTGACGCCCTGACCCTACACCGAGTCAAACCTATCGCCTCCTCCGATCGCCATTAACGAGTCAGTTTCTCTGCGCTACCACGCGGCCGAGATGCTGCTGGCAGCAAGCTCACCGCCCCTACAGTCTACAGCGAGCGAGCACGCACGGCAGCTACTAGAAGGCTAGCTAGCGCACACCAAACCAAACCCAACCCCTTTTCAAACTCTTTTAAAGCCCCACCAGCGGGCGCAGCAGGCACCGTCGTCACTACCAGGCTCGACGAGGGCAGAGCTAGAGGGCCTCACCGACGCGATCTCCGGCCTGTCGAGCAGGGGCGTGGCGCGGCCAGGGGCGAGCAGTGGCGGCGCCATGAGCTCGTCGTCGGAGAATGGCGCCGGCCCGGAGGCCAGCGGGAAGAAGAAGAAGGCGGAGGAGGAGGCGGCCAAGGTGCCGTTCCTGAAGCTGTTCTCGTTCGCGGACCGGTGGGACTGCGTGCTGATGGCGGTGGGCTCGCTGGGCGCGTGCGCGCACGGCGCCTCCGTCCCGGTCTTCTTCATCTTCTTCGGCAAGCTCATCAACATCATCGGCCTCGCCTACCTCTTCCCCACCACCGTCTCTGGCCGCGTCGCCAAGGTACGTACCACGTAACTGGATCGTCCAGACGGCGCCGGCACGCGCGCGCATCTAGCTCTCCGGCCGTTTTGGAGAGATCTCGGCGCGCGCTAGCTAGCTAGCTAGCTAGCGACGGCGCAGCGACATGGGCTGATTTGTTTCGCGTCGCGTGCACACAGTACTCGCTGGACTTCGTGTACCTCGGCATCGTCATACTCTTCTCGTCGTGGACCGGTGCGTGCGTGCAACAAGACACTACTGCTTCTACTATGCAATGCGGGCAGCGAGCAGCGTGCGTGCGTGCAGATATTAATAAGATGACCCTGCGCGTCGTGTTGCAGAGGTGGCGTGCTGGATGCACACGGGCGAGCGGCAGGCGGCGAAGATGCGGCTGGCCTACCTGCGCGCGATGCTGGACCAGGACATCGCCGTCTTCGACACGGAGGCGTCCACCGGCGAGGTCATCAACGCCATCACCAGCGACATCCTCGTCGTCCAGGACGCCATCTCCGAGAAGGTACGCCCACGTGACCTTACCTTACCTTGCTACTACTACCTGCGCGCGTTGCCATTCTCGCCGTGGCGCGCCTCGCTGCCGACCGCCGCGCTCAGCCGCTCAGGCGAGGCGGAAGGGGAAAAGGACGAGAGGAATTAACGCCGGGGCGCCACCGCGCCAGGCGGCTGCCGGTGCGCTGATCTGATCGGGGCCGGCGCGCAGTTACTAGGGGCTGGGGTTGGTGAGGGGCATTGAAGGCGTGCTCGGGATCGGCACAGCAGCAGTACGCCGCAGGATTCACAGTCCGCAAAGTACATCGCCGATTTAGTGGGTGTACGAATTCGAGTCCTCGATTATATCCTCGTTAAATGACTTGTCACGTACGTTGATATGGCAACGTAATTAATAAAGAAAAAGAGTAAAAATTATAGAAATAGTTTCTTTATGAAGAAATCAGGTCTACTCTTGACCCAATGTACCCAGAAACCATGAAATCGTCATTGGAGAGAAACCACCAGTTTTTAGGGAGCTCATGTCGCACTTCAATCGGAGGAAGAAGATAGAGTTGGGAGAGAAAAAGAGAAAATAATTATTACTCATAGAAACCATGGGTTGAAAAACAGTACTTTTTTGGTACGGTATCCTATATTATAGAAATTACTAGTTTTTTTCATTAGGACTGCCCTTAGGAGGTGTTATGGAGGCGGGTACTGTATGGATGTTCGGATATTAATAAAAAAATAAATTAATCCGTCTGTACTTTATGAGACAAATTTATTAAGCCTAATTAATCTATTATTAGTATGTGTTTACTGTAGTAATACATTGTCAAATCATGAACTAATTAGGCTTAAAAGATTCGTCTTGTAAATTAGTCGCAAGCTGTGTAATTAGTTTTGTAATTAGTCTATATTTAATAGTTTATATATGTGTTCAAACATTCGATGGGACAACGACTAAAGTTTAGGAGGAGAAACCAAACACCTCCTTATGCTTCGTTTGGTTCACAGCTCCTAAATCTAGGTAGCTAAACTGTCTCCTAAATTTTAATAAGACCATATTTGGTTTGGTGACTAAACCTGACATGTACATGTTGCCCTGTTCGCTTGAACTTATCAGCCGGCTTATCAGCTAGAATCTATAATATTTTTCTCTCATAATAAAACAGCTTCAGCCGGCTTATCCGCCGGCTTTAATACCAACCGAACAGGCCAAAACATCCCTCATTAATGCTAACTTGTGCCCCTGGCATTTGGCGCCAACGGTGCCGCGTTGCTGGCTCCCGCTAGCGTCGCTGCCTCTCGCGTGCGGTCTTGGCGCCAAATGCACGCCTGGCTTGCTGCTCTGCTAGATGCTTGGCTGCACTACTTGGCTGCACACTAGCGTCATTCCTTACAGCTTTGCTTGACTACTATGGTAGCTGTTTGCCGCAATGTATATTCTCACAAATAATGTTTAAATGGTTTAAAAAAACTTTATTATTACAAACCATAGCGCTGCTATGACCTTGCAAACAAACCATTCGCTATCCAATCACGAAATTGATTCATGTTTTCATCTTCGTCTCCAAAACGTGTGATGCCTCTAATTGTTTGAGTTGAAGTTCCTTCCTCTATTGGTATATAGTTTTTATTTTGATCACACAAGTCAAATAGGTCATCCATCATACCACTCTGTCTAATGAAATTCTATAGTGCCATGCATGTCATTATTATTTTGCTTTGCTTTGCCATGGGAAAACTAGACAAATCTAATAAAATTCTCTACTTTATCTTTAGGACTCCAAAAGACCTCTATAATATTTCTAAGTGAAGAATATGTGTAATTGAACAACGCTTTTTACCTCTAGGTGTAGGCCCTTCTCTTCATTCAGGGACATGGTATTTTGTACCTCTGTACGGTGCAAGAAAACACTGATCAATTTGGGTACCACTGAGTCAACAAGATAAAAATTATCTACACAACACAATACTTGTGTAAATAACATGACAAATATTATGACAAAGACAATGAAGAAATGTAAAAGTCCCATACATACCTACTAGGTGGGTGTGGAAACTTGTCACCAAATTTCTCAAGTGTATCATTGAACACTCTCATATCATGAACTGATTCCTGGCCATCTAGCTAGAACAAAAGTAAATCTTATATTAAAGTCGCATACGGTTAACACATTCTGCGTGGTGATTCCTTTTCTTCCTATGTACTGGACTACCTTCTCGGTTGGCACAGTGATAGGTACATATGTTCCATCTATAGTTCTAATGTATTTATCAAAGTACAGGAGCAAACCAAGGAGATTGTAACCTTCTATGAATAGTTGAAAATTGTAGATCCTTTGGCCTAATGATATCAACTGCTAGCTTCATCACACTAGACAATACCTTATCAAACTTGTTGCTACATGTCCCTAGCGACCTCTCAAATCTATTATCAGCTTGTCTCATGGACTGAGGGGCACCATACATCCACAAAAACATTGATAGAGCCTCTATAGAAGTCATTTTTGTAGTGGACTGCAGACCATATCTCTCAACGAACAAAGTGTGAAGGATATAAAAAACATCGTTGTGCATCCTAAACATGTTATAGCATTGTGTCATATATCCTAGGGTTCTCATAGTCTATTGATATCTAGTTTCAAGTGGGACTCTATAACCAGCCTTGTTCATGAACTTGTCACAGTGGTACATACCTAACAACAACACAGCAGTAGCAATCCTTCTCCTCTTCAGCTGACACCTAGCAGCATGCATCATCAAACTTGTTTCCTCATCATCAGTGCAGTCCCCTTCATCATCAACATCTGACCAATCATCATCAGTACTCCACTTATCATTTGAGTCTTTAGTAGGGATACCATCATCAGTAGTACTCCACCAATCATCATCAGATCCTACACCAACATCAGCCACTCCAACTGCAGCCCCCACACTAGCATCAGAAAGTCCAACATGATCCACTCCAGAAGCAAATCCCACTTCATATGCTCCCTGGTCATCATAAGAAATAGATGTTAAAAGAGCATTGAATGTTGACATGAACAAAAATACTTGGGCAGCAACACAACAACATTAGCAATAATGGCAGCAACACCCATTACATTGTTCAACAAACATTACAAGTTCCAAACATAAATCATGGTTCATTATGATTACATAGTTCATCATACATTTAAGGTCCCAAGGAAAATAAAATTAAGGCTGCCAAACTAGAGACTCCATCTGCCAAGTCTTCTGCCATTCTATCCTATCCTCAAGCATTGTGGGCAGCCCTCCTCAGCCATGCCATCCTTTGCTCATTTGTATCAAGGCCACTAAAGACCAACCTATTGTAGCTACTTCTAAACATCATGGTAGCCACATAGTACTCATTTGAAGCTTTGTTTTCCCCAGCCTCCATAGCTAAATTGAGGCACCTAGCAACATCATCAACTCTGGCTTGCTTTGCTTTTGTAGCTTCCCCTCTCTTGCTCTGTGCTATTCGCTCCAATGCATTGACTTCTTTCTCAGCAGCAATCTTTAATTAAGTGACCAGCCCCTGCATGATAACATTCACTGGAACTTTTTTGTTCTTGCTAGGACTTGAGGCTGTGTTAGTTATGTTGCTTGCCCTATTGAGTCTGTTTGTGTTACTTGGTGAACTGGTCTGTAAGCCACAGTCGTCTAGAGTAGCAGCACCATCTTCATCATCATGATCTATCCCTGTGTCTTAGTCATGGCATGACAGTTCAGGGATGGTGGCAGTTGAGCCATCAACAGCAGTGTTCTGGAAGAGCTCAACCATCTGAGGAAAGAATCTAGGCAACCCATACATAAATTTCCTACACTCTGGTTTCTTCTGAAAAATCACAAGAATCCACTATTAGCAAAAACCAATATGAAAGTAGAACAAGCAAACAAATTATTAGGCACAAAGATTACCTTGGTATGTCTATCCCACCAAGATAGTGGTGCATCTATCCCTCTGTTTTCTTGGCAGCCAACACATGTTTGTAGTTGTGCCAACTTGTAGATGTAAGGTCGAGATATCGACTAGAGGGGGTGAATAGTCATTACTAAAACTTAATCGCGCCGGCTAACCGAAACAAGTGTGAAATTAAAACTATCAGTATAGCCAAGACTACACCCCTCTATCTATGTTCTCTAGCACATCGCTAAAGATCCTAATTAAGCAACAAAGGTGCCGGGCTAGCTAAAGCTCACTTAACCAATTATAGGAGCAAGGTCACATAAACCTATGCCACTAGTACTTCAAGCAATGAGGGAGGTCCTACACATGCTAGTAAGCAAAAGAACAAAGCCAACTAAGCTCACTAGCATTGCTCAATAACAAGGCAACCAATGCTAAATTAGAGAGCGCAAATACTTAGCTACACAAACTAAGCAATGTGACTAACAAGGTTACACAAACCAAATTAGTCACGTAAGGGAGCTACTTCTATGCTACACAAGCAAGAAGGTAACTAGTGAGCTACACATGCTAACTAATTACAAGAGCAACTACACATGCACAATGTATATAAAAGTAATCTCAAGCTTGTGTAAATGGATTGCAAACCAACAGAAAGAATAAGGCTGACACGGTGATTTTCTCCCGAGGTTCACGTGCTTGTCAACATGCTATGTCTCCGTTGTGTCGACCGTTCACTTGGTGGTTCGGTGGCTAATTGGCATCACCTGCTAAGCCCACACGTTGAGCACCGTAAAAACCTATCCCAAAAGTGAGGGTAGCTCAATGACACGCTCAACTAGAGTTATTCTTCATGGTTCCTGCGGGACGAGCACAATGCCCCTCACAAAGCTCTTCTCCAGAGCATCGCACAAGCTTATTATGGGCTTCAACGGAGACCACCACCAAGCTGTCTAGGAGGTGGCAACCTCCAAGATTAACAAGCACCATCGGCTTGCAACTCGATCACCTAGTGTTACTCGATGCAACCTCATGATGCAATCGCACTAGAATCGCTCTCTCACATAATCGGATGATCACTATCAAGCATATGTAAGATGGAGGGCTCCTAAGCACTCACAAGCATGGACATAAAGTCCCCCGAGGTGCTCAGCACAAGCTATGGCCGAGACCCACTTCTATTTATAGCCCTATGGGCTAAACTAGCTGTTACCCCTTCACTGGGCAAAACTCGGGACGACCAAACACTCCAGTCGTATCGACCAGACGCAGGACCTCAGTGTCCGGTCAATAGATGCTCGCCACGTGTCGCTTCCGTTCAAACTTAGTCGCTCGATCTCAACGATCAAGTGATGACCGGACGTAGCTGCTCAAAGTGACCGGACGCAGGACCCCAGCGTATGATCATTTCCAGTAATGTTCCAGTCGCGACCGGACACGTCCGGTCGGTCACGATCGGACGCAGCATCAGTGTCTGATCCTTCTCCAACTTTTCTACGTCGCCTATGTCACCGTACGTCAGCTTGACCGGATGCACCCTGCTAGCGTCCGGTCAAAGACTGACGCCTGCACGCTCTATGCTGCCACTGACCGGGCACAGGACCCTAGCATCCGGCCACCATGTGACCAGCGTTCGGTCCATTTTGTGAAACCCTGTCTTTTTTGTATAGGGTGCCAGTGGAGTTTTGAACCCTTGCCTCTGTTCCTTCACCAAGTTGATCCACATCAACTCCAACTTCTTCTCCTTTGCAAATGTGCCAACACCACCAAATATACACCACCATGTGTATGTGTGTTAACTTTTCACAAACATTTCCCAAAGGATTAGCCACTCAACTTGTCACACCACTCGATCCTAGCGACGATGCAAAGTTAGATCACTCGAGTGATGCTAGATGATCGATATGCAAACAAGTTTGCTCCTCTTGATAGTATGGCCATGTATCATAAATTCGCTCATAAACTTCTCTACACACCTATGACCGGTGAAATGAAATGCCCTAGGTTATACCTTTGCCTTACGTATTTCTTTTCATCTCCAATGTCGATGCAACACATGCACCAACACGATCAACAATGATATGATCCACTTCATATCATCACGTGATCATATTGGTTCATCGATCTTGACTTCACTTGCTTTTCACCATTGCCTTCGTCCATCGGCGCCAAGTCGTACTTAAGCTTTACCGCCACGCGGTCCATCGCTCTAAAGCCTCCAACTTGCCCTCCACGCTTGCAACCCATCCATCAAGCCAAGTTATGTCTTGATCTTCTTCACCTTGATCACATGACTCAATGTCATGTCTCATTTGCAATGAGCTCCTTCATCATCATATGTGTGAGCTTTGCAACATCTTCAAGCCATTTTTACCTTCATGGCATATGTTGCTCACACACATGTATCTGTGGACTAATCACCTGTGTACCTCACAAAAACACAATTAGTCCACCTAGGTTGTCACTCAATTACCAAAACCACACAAGGACCTTTTAGTAGAAACTGTACATGGTCTTGAGCTGGCTGAATCTATTCTTCATACATCTAAAATCATGCTTTAGGCCAGTCTGTTGCTCATAGAAATCTCTCAAATTATCATAACCTCTCCTCATTGTCCCCTTACTTGAATTGCTCTTTCTTGTTTCATCAACAGCAAGACAAGAGAACACAAATGTATTTGCATCGGACCAATTTGCCTTGTCAAACTAGTAGAGAAGCATATCTGAGAACAAGAGACAAAAAAATGAAATAGACAGATATAGATCAAACAAATACACAGTACTACATGAAACATGTACACACTTCAATAACAGACAACTAAACAGTAGTAGTTCATACAAACTTGTAGATCAAACAAATACAACCTAACACACACCTGTAGATCAAACAGATTAGACAAATAAACACTTGTACATCAAACAAATAAAACCTAACACATCAGATCAATGAAAAGTATGAGAATCTAGTAAAAAATAGACATGCAGAACCATAAATAAGACATGCATAACATAAATAATAAACAGAGCAAAGTACAAAATCAGATCATAGAACAAGCTCACCTCGGGCGGGATGTCGTCGTCATCTTCTGGCTCCATTCCTTCAGTTGGAGGATACGAGCTGCCCGAAGCAACTGTGCCACACATCCTAGATGTCGGTGTGCGGGCACGGCTACTGTCGATTCCCACAGTGGAGCAGCGCGAGAAGCCGGGCGTTTCCCAGATCCGGTCGCTCCTACGATCGGCCGAGGAGGAACAAACCCTCTAGCACCGGATCTAGCGCCAATACGAAGAGGAAGAAGCCCTCTACCGTTAGGAGCAAAGTCACCTTGGAGGAGCCCCTGGTAAGAGCCCATGTAGGGGAAGCCGGCAGCGTCGGTGTTCAGATCCAGCCCCTCCATGCCACGTCGAGCGGAGGAGCCTGCACCATACGATGGCGCTTGGGAGAAGACGCCGAAGTCGCCGACGATGGGGGGGGGGGGATGACGGACCAGAGCCATTCAGATCCACCGGAGAAGAGGACTGTGAGTAATAGTCTGGATACTCGGACCCGTGGCCGTCCATGGCGGAAGCGGTGAGCGGAGGAGCTGCTACGCCGGCGGAGGGGTTGGGAGGAGCGACAGCGGCGTGGAGCGAAGTGGTGGCGGTGGCGGGGAAAGCAGAGGAGAGCAAGCGTGAGAGGGAGAGAGTGAGCGAGCTGAGAGAGTGAGCTGTGAGTGAGGGAGTACCAGTGCGCTCGGACAGGGTGCATTGATGAAGGGCAAGCCCTGTCTAGACGTGGTTTTAGGAGCTGCTAGTAAAGTTTGGGTGACAAGCTGACTAAACGTTGTTTAGTCTCTTTTAGTAAAGGTATTTGACAAAAAAGTTACTAAAAGGGATTAAAAGCTACTAAATTTAGGAGGTGTTAAGTGAATCAAACACCCCCTTATTAGGAAGTAGAATAGCTACATGCCGCTTCCCGATCTGTTTGAGATTCATTTCTTCGGGAACCGATTTAAAATCAACCAGTGGGTGTTCATGTTCACACCATATGTTTGGGTCTAGAGTTTAGAGGTGTCACATGAGGGTGTCGCATGGAGTGTTAGGATACTAATAAAAAAATAAATTATAGAATCCGTCAGTAATTCGCGAGACGAATTTATTAAGCTTAATTAATTTATCATTAGTACATGTTACTGTAGCACCACGATATCAAATCATAGACTAATTAGGTTTAAAAAATTTGTTTCACAAAACAGTCTCAATCTATACATTTAATTTTATAATTAGTCTATATTTAATACTCTATGTATATGTCCAAATATCCGATGGAATAGCTATTAAAGTTTGTTTGAATCAAACACGCCCAGTAGATAGTAGATGAAGAGAATTGCAGCCGTGGTACCTCAGCGTATGCTTATCGGTTCGTACGTGTTCGCCAGCTAAGACGTGGCAATCGGAGATAGGTGGATCCTTTAAAATCACTAGCATAGTGTTTTTGTACTACTTTTTTTTTACGACCGTACGTAAGCATTTTTTTTTGTTAAGAGGAAAAGAACACGTGAAAAGTTTGAAAAGAGAGTTACAACATGCTTAAGTATTTTTTTTAAAAGAACGACAAAATCTTTACCGCAGATTTTATTAGACGATAGAACATGCCTAAGTACTTATAAACGTGAAAAGAGGGTTCTAACGGCATCATCTAAAAACGTTTGAAAAAGTTAATTACATGAGTAGTGGAAGTGTTTTTTGCAATAGCTCATTTGCGCCAAAAACAACAAACGCTTCCATGACTCGTGGAAAATGTTTTTTTTTCAATATAGCATATGAGCATTAATGGCCTCGTCTCAAGATTGACATGAAGCACAATCAATGGCTTACCATGATGCACCGTCTGTCTAGATGGATCGAACGTACCTTGCCATGTTGTACACTGTTCCTGCGGTATGATCATGATCATGTACGTTCCAACTGTCTTCCACAACATGGGTTACATATCACTTTCCACACGATTCTTGGTCCATGAATTGAGTATCTCGCTGAGTGCTTTTGTTGTTCACATGGAAGTCACCTATGGCTTGTTTAGAATAAAACTGTTCATACCCAATGCATATAGATTGGAGTAGAAATTAAATTGAATTACTCTCTCCAATCAAAATAAATCAACTTCTAGAGTTGTTCTGAGTTAAATCAAATTATTTTAAGTTTGCCTAAATTTGTAGAAAAAAAGCTTCAATGTTTATGACATGAAATTAGTATAACTAGTTACATCATTAAATATATTTTGACAATCTACTTATTTGGTGCTATAAATGTTGTTGTTGATCACTATAAAGTTAGTCAAACTCAACATAATTTAATTTAGAGTTACTCTAGGAGTTTAATTACTTGGGACGGAGGGAGTATCATTTTATATCAAACTTTTGCTCCCAAATACTATACATATAAACTAGAGAGGATTATGCTCTATTCAATCAAAGATACTCCTAGTTGATAAGGAAAAATATAGATTTTTTGGGCTAAATGAAATATATTAACGTTGATGTGTGAGTCCTAGTTGATAAGGAAAAATATAGATTTTTTGGGCTAAATGAAATATATTAACGTTGATGTGTGAGTTTGACAAACAAACTGTAGGCATCTAACATAGTTGGTAAGGACATTATGTATTTTGTTTTCTCCTTAACAGAGAATATGGGTAATATAATCTTTTGCCGTCTTTTGAAAAAAATGTACTGGTGTTGAAAAGTGAGTTTAGCAAACAAACTGTTGCATCATAAAACAGTTGATAAGAAAAGCTATGAATTATTTGGTGAATTATTATTAGTGTTGATGAGCGACTTTGACAAATACAGATTATTTCTTCACAATGGACATAAATATTTCTTTACTTATTTCTTCACAAGGATAAATATGGATTATTTTTTGGTTGGGGGGAGTATATATATATATATATATATATATATATATATATATATATATATATATATATATATATATATATATATATATATATATATATATACTTTTAGAAAATGGATAGAAATATTTCTTTACTCAATAAAAATATCTAAAACATTGCCACATTTCTTTTTCTTTAAAAAAAGAACGGTTCAGCAATGGCAGCATAGCCGGCTGCCATTTCAGCTTCTAGAGCGTCTCAAATGCATGTCTCTCGGATCTCAGCAGTTGAGCATGAGCTGAAGGTCCCATGTTCGCTTGAACTTATCAACCCAGTTTATTAGTCATGATATAGTATTTTTTTTCTCATAACAAAATAACATCAGTTAACTCTGTAAAAATCATGAACAGCAAACTCAGCCTTTATTTTTTTTTTCCACTCGTGGAATCCGCCCCCACTACCACTGGGTATCCAGTGGGCCTGTTTTGGGCAGAACCCGAGCTGACACCGTCAGATCTTCATGGTACGACTTGCTCGATGTATGTGTTTGACTGAGCTACCGGTTCATGTGACTTTATTTTCATGTATGTATGCATATATATGCCGTAAATTAAGTATATTTTCATTTTGGGCATCGAAATAAACTTTTTTTCCTAAAATCATCGAAATACAGTTATGTTGTAACATGTGATTTGAACACATTGAAATAGTTAGAAGAATCGTCGACTGCGGAAAATTCATCATAGCTAGTTGGGCCGCAAAGATTGGAGAGTTGCACTCTATTTCTCCATCTTTTTGCGCCTCGGCCCATAGCTACCTCAAATCAGGCCCACATAACCTCCACCGTCCCACTAGCCCTTGCTGGTCGCGGATGGCGTGCCTGTTTGCCAGTGTTTATGTGCGTGTTCTGACAACCTGATGGCGATGGATGGTGTTTCCGTGGCTCGCTGCAGGTGGGCAACTTCATGCACTACATCAGCCGGTTCCTGGCCGGCTTCGCCATCGGCTTCTCGCAGGTGTGGCAGATCAGCCTGGTCACCCTCGCCATCGTCCCGCTCATCGCCATCGCCGGCGGCACCTACGCCTACGTCACCATCGGCCTCATGGCCCGCGTCCGCAAGTCCTACGTCAAGGCCGGCGAGATCGCCGAGGAGGTCGACCGCCGCCTCAAATTCTCTAGATGTGTGCTTGTAATCGATCGCGGACGCGCGTACGTACTGACGCTGCCGTAGGTTCGTGCGCCCGCCCGCAGGTGATCGGCAACGTGCGGACGGTGCAGGCGTTCGTCGGCGAGGAGAAGGCCGTGAGGTCGTACCGGGAGGCGCTGCTGAGGACGTACAAGTACGGCAAGAGGGGCGGCCTCGCCAAGGGCCTCGGCCTCGGCTCCATGCACTCGGTGCTTTTCCTCTCCTGGGCCCTGCTCATCTGGTTCACCAGCGTCGTCGTCCACAAGCGGATTTCCAACGGCGGCGAGTCCTTCACCACCATGCTCAACGTCGTCATTGCTGGCCTGTGAGTGCACAGATTTTAAGTCCATGCCCTTCGTGCCCGGTCTGCGTTGCCAAGCAATCAATTGGAAAAATTCTTATGCGCGTGGTGTGACTGGTAGGTCGCTCGGCCAGTCGGCGCCGAACATCTCGACGTTCCTGCGGGCGAGGACGGCGGCGTACCCCATCTTCCAGATGATCGAGAGGAGCACCGTGAACAAGGCGAGCTCCAAGGCCGGCCGCACGCTGCCGGCGGTTGACGGGCACATCCAGTTCCGCAACGTCCACTTCAGCTACCCGTCACGGCCGGACGTTGTCATCCTCGATAGGTTCAGCCTGGACTTCCCGGCCGGCAAGATCGTCGCTATCGTCGGCGGGAGCGGGTCCGGCAAGAGCACCGTCGTCTCGCTCATCGAGCGCTTCTATGAGCCGCTGTCCGGCTCCATTCTGCTTGATGGGCGCGACATCAAGGAGCTCGACGTCAAGTGGCTGCGCCGGCAGATCGGGCTGGTCAATCAGGAGCCGGCCCTGTTCGCGACGAGCATCCGGGAGAACATACTCTACGGCAAAGGCGACGCCACCATGGAGGAGATTAACCACGCGGCGAAGCTGTCAGAGGCTATCACATTCATCAACCATCTGCCTGATCGGTACGAAACGCAGGTCGGAGAGCGCGGGATACAGCTTTCCGGCGGCCAGAAGCAGCGCATCGCGATCTCGAGAGCGATACTGAAGAACCCGTCGATACTGCTCCTCGATGAGGCGACGAGCGCACTGGACGCCGAGTCCGAGAAGAGCGTGCAGGAGGCGCTGGACCGCGTCATGGTCGGCCGCACCACCGTGGTGATCGCGCACCGCTTGTCCACTATCCGGAACGCCGACACAATTGCAGTCGTCGACGGAGGCAGGATCGTCGAGACAGGCACGCACGAGCAGCTCATGGCGAACCCGTGCAGTGCCTACTCCTCGCTGATCCAACTCCAAGAGGCCGCCCAGCTTCAGCACAAGCCTTCTTTGTCTGACAGCGCAAGCATTACCAGGCCACTAAGGTATCTTTATTCTCTACTGTGCATCGTAAAAGAAGGCCAAAATGTGTCATTATGATCTGATAAACTCAATTCGTTCGCTTGCAGTTTCAAGTATTCAAGGGAGTTGTCCGGGAGGACGAGCATGGGCGCCAGCTTCCGCTCCGACAAGGACTCAATCAGCAGGTACGGCGCCGGCGAGGTGCATGACGAAGTGCGCAAGGGGAAGCCCGTGTCCATGAAGAAGCTCTACTCCATGGTGCGCCCGGATTGGTTCTTCGGCGTGTCGGGCACCATCAGCGCGTTCGTGGCTGGCTCCCAGATGCCGCTCTTCGCGCTTGGCGTCACGCAGGCGCTGGTGTCCTACTACATGGGGTGGGAGACCACGAAGCTGGAGGTGCGCAAGATTGCCGTGCTCTTCTGCTGCGGCGCCGTGCTGACAGTCGTGTTCCACGTGATTGAGCACCTCAGCTTTGGCATCATGGGCGAGCGGCTCACCCTGCGGGTACGGGAGAAGATGTTCTCAGCCATACTGCGGAACGAGATCGGCTGGTTCGATGACACCAGCAACACGAGCGCCATGCTGTCATCGCGGCTCGAGGCTGATGCAACGCTTGTGCGCACCATCGTCGTCGACCGCTCCACCATCTTGCTCCAGAACATCGGTATGATCGTGACATCGCTCATCATTGCATTCATACTCAACTGGAGGATCACGCTGGTCGTCCTCGCCACCTATCCCCTCATGGTCAGCGGCCACATCAGCGAGGTGCATACTAAACACAAGGTCTTCGCGTGCCTAATCGTCGTATCAGTGTCCAATCAACTAAGAATCCTGTATGATCTATGGAACAGAAAATGTTCATGAAAGGCTATGGCGGCAACCTCAGCAAGTCCTATCTGAAGGCCAACATGCTCGCCGCGGAGGCAGTGAGCAACATCCGGACGGTGGCTGCCTTCTGCTCGGAGGAGAAGGTGATAAAACTCTACGCGGACGAGCTGAAGGAGCCTTCTAAGAGGTCCTTCCGGCGAGGCCAGGGCGCCGGACTCTTTTACGGAGTCTCCCAGTTCTTCCTCTTCTCCTCTTACGCACTGGCGTTATGGTAAAGCGTTGTTATATATTGGATGGAACACAATGGATTTAGTTTTTGTACTGCATCCAGACGTAAAATGTTCCAAAATTCAGGTATGGTTCAGTGCTGATGAGCAAGGAATTGGCCAGCTTCAAGTCCGTGATGAAGTCCTTCATGGTGCTCATAGTGACGGCACTGGCCATGGGGGAGACACTAGCAATGGCACCTGATATCATCAAAGGGAACCAGATGGCGTCCTCGGTGTTCGAGATCCTGGACCGTAAGACGGACGTCCGGATCGACACAGGTGAGGACATCAAGAGGGTCGAGGGGCTGATCGAGCTGCGCGGCGTCGAGTTCCGATACCCAGCTAGGCCCGACGTGACCGTGTTCAAGGGCCTTGACCTGCTGATGAAGGCCGGCAAGAGCATGGCACTTGTCGGAATGAGCGGCTCCGGCAAGAGCACCGTGCTGTCGCTCATCCTCCGGTTCTACGACCCGATCGCCTGGAAGAGTCTTGATCGATGGTACGTCTTGTTCAACGATAATTTATAGCTCCATTTTTTCCCCGACAAAATCTTCTGCCAAGCCTAAGTGCGTTGATGCAATCTGCAGGGAAGGACGTCAAGAAGCTTAAGCTGAAGTCTCTGAGGAAACACATCGGCCTGGTCCAGCAAGAGCCAGCGCTCTTCGCGACGACGATCTACGACAACATCCTGTACGGCAAGGACGGGGCCACGGAGGCCGAGGTCGTCGAGGCGGCGAAGCTGGCGAACGCGCACTCGTTCATCAGCTCGCTGCCGGAGGGGTACAAGACCAAGGTCGGGGAGCGCGGCGTGCAGCTGTCGGGCGGGCAGAAGCAGCGCATCGCGATCGCGCGAGCCATCGTGAAGGACCCGGCTATCCTGCTACTGGACGAGGCGACGAGCGCGCTGGACGTGGAGTCGGAGCGCGTCGTGCAGCAGGCGCTGGACCGGGTGATGAAGAACCGGACCACCGTGATGGTGGCGCACCGGCTGTCGACGATCAAGAACGCCGACGTCATCTCGGTGCTGCAGGACGGCAAGGTTATCGAGCAGGGGGCGCACCAGCACCTGATCGAGAACAAGAACGGCGCCTACCACAAGCTCGTCAACTTGCAACAGCAGCAACAAATGCAGACGCAGCAGAGCTCATGAGACATTTCGAATAAAATCGTGCGTTTGTATCTTCCTGTGGCATTGTCTTTCTTGGGCTTTTGTAAAAGATCTGCGCTGGTAATCTTTTCAATGAAAGGGGGTGTTCAGAATTACAGGATAAAGCGTTACTGGATTGTTATTCCTTTGTACTAGATTATTACTTCTACAACTGAATCTTAGGAGTGTGATACATCTGTATCTCTGACTCCGTGATTAAAAGAACTGTACATACTCTTGCAATGTTATTCTGCTGCATGGATCTCAATGTTTAGTGCCTACTTTTCTTTCTATTCTTTTTTTAGAGTTCAAGGGCATAATGCCCCGACCTTTCAAATATTATCAAAAGACCAAACCGTTTATAGCACAGTTTGCCCAAAGGGCGTCCAGACCCGACTGGCAGGCGGTGAACATCCGATCAGCAACTACCAAGCAAAACAAAACTAGCAGAGTTAAACTCCAGAAGCAGCCACTAAAAAACAGCACTACGAACCACCCCTATTACATCACAGGAAAGCTTCATATAAAAAACCCTTCATCAGGTAAAGCTCGGAGAAACCAGCAGCCTTGCACTTCCCAGGCAACTGAGCACCATCATCTTGGGCTGCAGTGGTCATGCTTCTGAAGAACTTTGCATTGCGCTTCTGGAGATATCGGGAAGCCAAGTGACCATCCTTGCCGCAGTCTTCAGGTTCTTCAAGAATCCATCCCGCAGCTCCCTTTTATTTACCGGGCACAGAACTGTCCAGTTCTACAGCAGGCCCAAGATTTTGTCGAACAACACCTCCATACTCTTCCATCCAGACCTCTGAAAACAAAGCTCATTCCTGAGTTTCCAAATCGACCACAACACAGCAGAGGTTATCATATTAATAACACTATTCTTTTTGTCACTCAACCAAAGCTTTCCTATACTGACTATGTCACCACCTACTTGTATTCCTAAGATATCAGAGACAACTGTCCAACATCTTCCAGTAACAACACAATCAAAAAACAAATGATGTCAGCCTTCATTCTCAACACAGAAAAGACAAGTTGCATCCTCTATTTTTCTACGCTTAGCTAAATTATCCCTAATTAAAGTTCTGTTATTAATCAAAAGCCATAAAAACATATGGACTCTTGGAGGAACTTTAATCCCCCAAACAGCCGATACATGCACTTGCTTAATACCTCTAAAATTAATGACTTTGTAAAGCGATTGAGAAGAGTAAGTTCCTTTAGAAGTAAACTTCCAGATCATCTCATCTTCCTCATCCGAAAGATGTACTATTGAAACTAATTCAACTACTTCTAACAATAACTGATAAAGGTCTTCACTTACTGTTCTTCTAAAGGTGCATTTCAAAGTTGATCCATCCCACAACTCTGCAACTGTCTTACCATGCTCATTAATGATCCGGTAAATAGGCCAAAACTGTATGGCCAAACTGGACGAACCTAACCAAGTGTCCTCCCAAAACCTAACTTTCCTCCTATTTCCAACTTTCCACAAATAACCCATCTTAGCAGCCTGTGCTGCCCACATAAAACCCTTAAAAAACTAAAAGCATTAGAAGCTCTAGTGAGCAGAACATGAGGATTCAAAGTATCATACTTGAAATCTATTAACTCTTTCCAGAGTTTATCTCTATCCGAATTATATCTTTTAAGCCACGAAACCAAAAGGCACAAGTTTAGATCTCTCAGATTAGGGACCCCAAGACCACCAAATTCCTTATGTATAGAAACTAACTCCCGGTTGGCTAAGTGACATCTATGTTTATTCTCAGAACCATCCCAAAGAAAATTACCCATGTGGGTGTTTAACATTTTAATGGTCCATTTAGGGAATTTGATAAATGACAGGAGATAAATAGGTATACTAGAAAGACAGGATTTGATTAAAACTACCCTAGCAGCAAGAGACATAAGCCTTCCTCTCCATCCTGCAATTTTGTTCATGATTTTATCCACTAAAGGTTGTATATCATCCCTGGTCAGAACATCAAAATATAGCGGAATACCTAAGTACTTAATAGGGAAATTGCCAACAAGGCAGGAGAGAATATGGGCTAATCTATGTACTTCATCATCCTCCAAGTTGAATGGGATCATTTCACTTTTGTGGAAATTGATTCTCATATCCGAAATTTGTTCATACCACATAAGAATACATTTAAGATTTTCCAACATCGATTCCTCAGCTTTAGAAAATAACATGGTGTCATCTGCATACTGCAGAGCCATAATACCCCCTTGCCTAAAGTCTTCTAGGAGCCCTATCACAATTCCTCTATCTACAGCTTTTTTTCAACATTCTAGACAAACCATCTCCAACTAAGTTGAAAAGAAAAGGGATAAAGGATCTCCCTGTCTTAAGCCCTTGCCAGGCTTAAAATAGGAACTTTCTTCCCCATTTACCATAATACCTAAAGATCCTCCCACAACAATGTGTCTAATCCAGTTTATCCAAACTAGATCAAAGCCTCAGGCTTCTAACATATCAAAGAGAAAACTCCAAGACACTCTATCATATGCTTTTTCATAATCTAGTTTAAGAATAACCCCAGGTTCACCACTCTGATGCACACTATGAACCAACTCATGAGCTACTACTACGCTTTCTAAAATATATCTTCCTTTTATAAACGCAGATTGAGTTGGAGCAACTATCCTTTGAACCACAGAGGTCAACCTAAGAGTTAGCAATTTAGAAAAAATTTTGAAGCTGTAATTTAACAAACTGATAGGTCTGAATTGCTTCATGTTTGTTGCCTCCCCTACCTTTGGAATTAGTGTAACCAAGGCAAAATTGAGTCTCTTAAGGTCTAAGTCACCCCTATGAAAATCATTAAAAAGATGCACCACATCATTTTTAATGAGATTCCAAAACTTTTGGTAGAAGAGGAAGGATAAGCCATCCGGCCTAGGGGCACCTTCTGCATAGCAGCTAAAAATGGCGTTATTGATCTCTGACTCAGAAAAAGGTGCTATGAGTAACTCATTTTCATTCCTAGAGACCTTATCCTCCTCTTCCCAAAAATTTTGTCCCAACTTAAAGATAGGCTCTGGGTCCTTAGCAAACAGATTTTTGTAAAAATCTACTGCCACTCTCATCATCCCTTTCTAGTCATAAACCAGACTAGTAGGACTTTCAAGGCATTTTATTTTCTTTTTTCTACTCCGTTGGTTAGCAACCGCCTGAAAATATGTCGTATTCTTATCACCCTCGAGAATGTTTCTATCCCTAGAATGTTGTCTAACCCTAATCTCTTCTAATGCCCAAATCTGTTCTAACTTATCTTCAATTTGAGCTAACTCCTGCCTCTCAACACTAGACAACTCCCTCATTTTAGCTAAACTTTCTAGTCTAGTGAACTCCTTAGACAACTCCACTTTGGCTTTATTCTAGGCAGCTACCTCGTTTGCTGCCCACCCCCTAATCATCCTTCTTAAGGTCCTCACTCTAAATTGCCATCTGTCCATACAACTAGACAGTGGGCAAGGAGTTTCCCAAGCTTTCTCCACTATACTACAAAAGGACTCTTTTTCTAGCCACCATTTCTCAAAACGAAACCTCTTTTTTGCCAAAACCGGTATTCATCCTATAATCTAAAACTAGAGGATTATGATCACTTAGAAATCTATCTAGAGCTTTGACACTGGACAAAGGAAAAGCAGCATCCCACAAACCAGAGACAAAGATCCTATCAATCTTAGCTAAAATAGGGTGCTCTTGATTATTAGTCCAGGTAAATTTTTTATTACTAGGATTCAGCTTAATCATAGCCCATTTGTTAACTCGGCTGTTAAACTCATCGGCCCACCTATGATATACACTCCATTATTTTTATCAGAGGCAAATCTAACAAGGTTAAAATCACCCCCAACCAAAACTAGGCCATTCCAAGCGCCCATCACAGTTTCTAACTCTTCTAAGAACTCTTGCTTAAGATCATCGTAAGCTGGTCCATAAACCACAACAAACTTCTAGACAAACCTGTTAGCTTTGTTAGTAAGCATTACACTAACCGAAAACTTTAGGACATCACCAACTACCATGTTAAAAATATCCATGTTGGCACCAACCAGGATTCCTCCTGCTGAGCCTTTAGCTTGTAAATGATGCCAAGCAAAAGGAACATTACTAGACAAAGACTTCAGAAAACCTACTGATAGAGAGTTTTTCTTGGTCTCCATAATGCCTACAAAACTAGCATGAGAATCCTTGATTCTACTAATCAGGGCTAGAACCCTACCAAGCTTACCCAGACCTCTAATATTTCAAAGCAAACCTATCATTTATATTTTTTCTTGTTCTTGTTTCTAGGCCCTACTTTGGACCAACCTAATTCCTAGTCGTCCTTAGACGGACCTGGATTTCCATCCTAATCATTTTTCTCGGGTGTGTTGATATTACCATCTAGGTTGTTGATATTATCCTGAGAACCTAAACTAGATTTAACTGCCTTACTAGAGCAACCAGCATGACTACCTTCAGAAAGCATATCACCCATTCTAGCTAAATCTAATTGTGCCATCTTGTCTAAAATAGGATGTCCATCCTCTACATCTATGCCAATATCCTTGGCCACAGAAATTAACAGGTTTTTAGAGACATGATGGGGTTTAGAAGGTTTTTTGCTTATACCTGCATTGTCTTCTAGATACCATTTTCTCTTAAATTCATGGGCACATTCCATGACCTTCTTGCCATTATCAACCCTTCTGCTACTCCTCCTTAAAGGAATCACAGGCCCTCACTATTGTTTCTTGTTAATCAGTTTTGTCTTCTCCCTATTATCATCAACTTGATGTCTTTCCAACACTTCATCACTGGGCTACGTTCACACCAAATCTTCCTCACTGTCATTGTACTTTTCTATCAACTGAGAGTTTTCATTCTAAAAGTCTTGCTTATCCTGCTATAGCAATGCAGAGCTATTGCTATCTATATCTTTGTCCAGAGAACTTGGGTTCTTTGCTTGCAGATCATATATCCACTCATCTGGTAATTAGATTTTCTTGTTGTCATCATGTAGCGTCAAGGAACTTTCATCTTCTAGAACTTCATCATCAACATCCTCCACTTCTAATTCCATGGCTCTAAGTAGATTTGCACAATCAATTGCTAAGGTATCCTTCTGAGTTGGGAAACTATCAACCTCAAACAGTAGCGCTCTTTTGGACGATTTGCCACCCGTAGAAGAGCTACCACCTCCCTGTGGTTTATCCAATGGTTCAGGTAACTCCCTGTCCCATGGTTCATGGTCCTTGTCCTTCTTTGGGTCATCATCATTCCCTTTGGGATTGTCCTTAGGATCATCATCATCCAATAAGTCATCCTCCTCTAATTCCTCAACATCTCTAGAATCACCATCAGTTGAATTATCAGCTTGTACATATCCCTCAGGATTGAACGAGATTTTGTACACCCTAGCCTTGAACACATAAAGTCTTCCTTTGGGAATTCTGGTAGGGTCTTTACAAAGGATTTTGACTCTGACCAAGCTAAAGAAACTGTCAAACACTGAGTGCCAGTCCAGCTCTATCATTAGACCAAGACTTGAAGCAACCTCCCTCGCCATGTTCTAATCAACCCACTTGGGGGGATTCCCTTGATCTAAACCCACACTTCAATCAAATTCCCAACTGGTTCCACATCCCCATTCCACACACTCAGCGATGCAACAACTTTGGGCCTATTCAGCTGAAAGAGAGAGGCCTTTCCAATCACAAAATTCTCAACCTTCCTACTAGGAGGAAATATGACAATATAGCTGGTATCATCAGTCTTCTTCAGCTGCCAATTCCAATCCTTATCGAACAACTCTCTTAGATTTTCTAAAATCCCTGCCTCATCCATTTCCCCTTCCACAATACTGAGCACCCCAAAGTTATCCATACCATTCCAGTGACTAAATCTATTGTCCCTAACTCCCACATAAATATGATAAAAGCCAAGACCTACACAAGCACTTCCATAGTACTGAGCAGCCATTGGTGGTTTGAGCCATTTAGGGCACTGCTCCACAACATGATCGGTGAGGCGACAGTTGAAGCAAACCTTGGGTCAATTATAGCTAGAGCTTAGATGCCCCATATCTTCGTAGTTAAAGCAGACAACATACAAATTCCTATTTAGAGTAGCTCCTAGATTCTTTATCACACCCTCAGCCTGAATGTTACCCTCAATCCTTGGAGCTCCATCCCGATGCTGCTCCCTCACATTCGTAGCTTGATTCTGGGTTTGCCCACCATTCTGCCTGGTCGGTTGCTGTGGCCTTCCCCTCCCTCGGCCAAGGTTGTCGCCTCCTCTAGGTCGGGTAGCATCAAACGAACGATTGAAACCTTGTTGAGGAGGGGGATGAGGATGAATAGGACCTTGATTTAGGAAGGCCTTCCCCTCCCTCTCCATCTTTCTATTCTATTTGCTGGATGGAGTCCACAAGCTCTAAGCCATCTAGGTGGGAGCAATCACCAAGAATAATAAGAAAAATTATGTTTCTCAATGCCTTCTAATGCCACTTGATGAAGCTCTCAATACAAATGGACTAGAAAATTTATCTCACACTCAAATGATGAAAACCCAATCACGTATGTGATTCGAGAGGCTTATAGAGTGTTCTAGTATGTGTATGGCCCCCATAGCCGGCCACCCCTCTATTGAGAGGGGCCAAAAAAACTAATGTTATATGCTGTCACCCGTGTTGCTAGGCTGCTAGCAAACTCCAGTGCTTTTCTGGTGGACCACTGGAGAAATCCAATGTATGTTAGCGCAAAACATACACCGGATTTCTAATTCATCAGGTACTCAGCTATCAGCATCAGATGTTCCCAAAGTGCAAGTAGAACCAAATGTGAGCTCATCAACAAATTATGAGACCACATTTGAAGGGATAGAAAATAACTCATCAGAAGGAGATGTCATAATGTGTGGAACTATAGAAATATTTGTGGGTGGAGAGTTGCACTCTGATAGGCCCATTCACATTCCCCTGATTACGGAACACTTGCACACTCACTCTTGTCAAGAGACGACACCATCCCACTTACGCTTTCATACTCGCTTCGCGTAAAAGGATTAACCCGAGGACAGTGGGATAGACTCTAAAAGCTTTATTTGTTGATTTAATCCACCTTTAACAACTAAGGTGGGACTAAACCCCTCACAAACCAAATTCTAAACTAGGCCGGATGTCACAATTACCCAGGTCAGGTTTAGGCACACCACCTCAAGCTCCAAGCACACCACCAATCCTAGAACTGGTTGGTACAAGTAACCAAAATACACAACTACCTCCTCAACAAATGGTAATCAGAGTGAATATGAGTATAGGCTTGCTATACAAGTAAATGAATTATCAGTGAGAACGGATCAAATTTTTGCCATGACGGTGATTTTTGCACCTAGAGGAGCATTTGGCCGGCCACAAAATATTGATCCACAAATAGATGAAATTAAAGCAGCAGCACAACCACACAATCCTTCTCTGATTGAAGTTAGTACAGGGCCAAACCCTATGGTGAGTTTTGCGCCACATCCTATCGTGAATGCTCCTACATCATCGTCCACAACTGCTCCTCAAGCCGAACCATTTAGAGATTACCAAGATATTGAAGAATTTATTAATAGAAAGATGAGGCAATTCAATGTTGGGCAAACTCAGGAGCACCAGATGGAGGGCTTGACAAATCATATGAATCTCGACATGATAGGGTCCCATTCCCTGCTGCTTAGCCCCCACCAAAGCTCTGCCGGTTTGACGGTACTAATGATGCCATAGAACACGTTGTGTACTTTGAGTTAGTATGTGGTGACACGGCAAACAACCCATCCTTCTTGTTGTGTAGTTCTCTGCATCTTTGATTGTGGCTGCCTTCAATTGGTACAGTCGTATACTAGCTGGGTCAATGTCTAGTTGGGTAGCCATGAAAGTGCTTCAAGTCTCACTTTATCACAATGAGGAAAGACATATCCATCCTAGAGTTGTCACAAATCGACCATAGGCGAGATGAGAAGGTAGAAGGCTACATCATCCGCTTTAGAAATAATTATGTGAGGCTAGCAAGGGAAATGCATGCGGAGGATGCTATGCAAATGTGCATTCATGGTATGCACTAACACTGGCTGGTGGGAGTATCAAGATGTGACCCAAAGACGTTTAGTGCATTGGGTGACATTGTTGTAGCAACTAGCAACACATCATAGAGATGTATAAGAATGTTGGTTCTCATGATAACACCAGGGGCAAGGCAAAGGCTCCTGCTGAGTCAAATAGTACCAACATAGTACCGGTTATAGGACCTAGAAATGTCCGAATCTTGCAGAGGTCCTGAGCAAGCAATATGCATTCAGGTAGGACCTTGTAAGAAGCCTCTTTGAACAGATGAATCAACAAAAATTGTTGAACTTCCCCAACCCAGCGAGACCCGACCAAATTGCAATGACTGATAATCCTCTCTAGTCTCTACTGCCCATAGGTACGTTGTTCATGTCATTGAGGATTGCATTGCTCACAAGGAGCAGTTGCAAAGAGGTGTCGGTATATAGGGAGATTGGCTCTCAAGCCCAAAGCAAGGAATCCTATTATAATATGGACCATAGTGTCCATACAACAAATTGATACAAACGGGGAAGAAGAATATTGGGCTCCATTTCCTCAAGTGGAGCAACAGTTGGAAATATTTCAGCTTGCACCGGTAGGTCATCACATCATATATTTTCATAATAAAAACATTTAGAGATGCAAATTCTTAATAGTAATACAATTTTATATAAATTTAGTCAATCGGTGCAGAGGGACCGGACCCTGCCTTCGGTAGGACCGGACCCTGATTGGGGAGTCCGGTCATGCAGTCCAGAGGAGGCATGGCTGAGGGTCCATGACCGGACCCTGGTGGTGCAGCAGGACCAGACTCTGGGGGAACACTATTCCTGAGTCTAGTCGTGATGACGTGGCATATAGGGGCTGTGCAGGTGAGGATCGAACTCTGGCTGAGTTCGGTCATGCTTGAACAGATGTGTTCGATCATCTATGAGTCCGGTCAGTTTAGTTCTAGGGGGCGGGCGCGCAAGGACAAGACGTAGTGGCACTAGGTCCGGTCGTTCTTCACCACGTCCTGGTCATCACTTAATGCACATGCGCAAGTCACTTGATCGTTGGGATCGCTCGGTGGAGGTTGAACAGCAGGGACACATGGGCGCCATCTAGCGACCGAACGCTGGCTCGAGTGCGTTCTAGTCACCCCGAGCAGTGGATCTGGTCGCCCCGTTTTCTATGCAGTAAGGGGGCCAACAACTCTATTTCATTTGGCCCTCTATAAATTTTGGTTGGCCGGCTTGAGCTCACACTCTTTGCCATTTCTATTGAGAATACACCCTAGTGAGCCTAGCCAATCCTCTCTAACTCACCTTGCTTGATTGATTCATTATTTGGTGGGATTAGAGAATATCCAAGTGTATTGCTTTGAGTGATTGCATCTAGCGACACTTGGTGATTGTATTTCACTGTGGGATTCGTTTGTTACTCTTGGTGGTTGCCGCCACCTAGATGGCTTGGTGTAGCGATGATTGTTGTGCAGAGGGTGGTGTTTGCCTTTTACTCCGATCGTGGTGATTGTGAGGGATTCTCAAGCCTTCCCCATGGGAGATCACAAAAGGCATCTTTAGTGGATTGCTCGTAGCTTGTGGATCCCTAGCTTGTGTTGGTTGTGCGGCACCCGATTGCGGGTTATGCGTGTGATGCCTATTAGTGCATGAACCTCTAAGTGAGTGAATCGCTACAACAGGAACGTAGCTTGCCAACGAGCAAGTGAACCTCGGAGGAAAAATCATCGTGTCATCTTGTGTTTGAGGATTTCATTGGCATCCATTGTGATTGATCTCTTGTCGGCTCGGTATATCCTTCCTAGCACTTGTATTTACTTTCCTATATACTTGTGTAGTGCTAGTTGTAGCTAATGAGTAGTGTAGCGTGATTAGTTGTAACCATTCTTGCTAGGTTGCTCACTAGTGGTAGAAGTAGTGACTTAGCCATTGATTGTGATAGAGATCATAGCAACTAGACTTGTGGATAGGTGGCTTGCAACACTTGTAGTGCTAGCGCAAAATTCGCTTCGCCATTTAGTTGTCTATCAATTTGTCTTAGTGTTGTTGTAGAAATTTAAATAGGCTATTCACCCCCTCTTGCTATTTACGACCTTTTAGTCAGGGCGGGGCCAGCCCGAACAGAGCAGCACTGAGGTACGATGAGCACTGAGCAGGTCCCCGCCGTTGCCTCTGAATTCTATGTACATTCCAGAATCAGAGTTTGAGATACCTAGAAGTAATATGTCTTCTGCTTTCAGGCTAGCAGCGCCATCTGCAAGGAGGTACCATGGGAGATGCAAGAAACTTAGACACCAGGAATCGGGGACATCAAATTGATATTTATTTCACCTGTGCTTGTGTTTCTAGAGTTGCAAAGTCTTGAATTGGACATCAAATTGATATTCTCTAAATCTAAAACAAAGTAAACTCTGCAATTTGTTTATTTTTAGCCAGTAGTAAAATTGTCATTTTACCCCCCACTTAACACCGTCAAAGGTTTGAATTGGAAGGAAGGCTATAGAAGGAAGATATTTTTGTTTTAAGGCCATACATGTAATTTCAAAAAAAAGGGCCATAGAAGGAAGGTGCATTTTTTTGAGGGCCATACAAGTAAATATCTCCAGAATATAACACATAACATCACATGTATTCTATGTGCACATCAAAAAAATACATCTAGGACATCCCATATATACTATGTGAACATCACAGAATATAACACAGAACATCACATGTATATTATATGAACATCACAAAATACATATAATAAAACATCAAAAAATACATCACAGAACATCACATGCATACTATGTAAATATCATAAAACATATCATAGAACATGTATACTGTGTGAACATCACAGAACATCATATAACATCGTATGTATACTACGTGAACATCACATGTATATTACATGAACACAATAAAATATGTCACAGAACATTACATGTATAATACTATGTGAACATCACATGTATATTGCGTAAATATCGCAAAATACATATACTTCGTGAACATCACATGTATCTAGTATAATATAGAAAATAAAAAAATAAAATTATTAAAGTAATTAATTAGAATAAATAACAAAGAAAAATCACACTATAAAGAGCGAATAATTTGTGGGGGCTATCCCTCTTTCATAACTGTTTGATTTTGACACCGTTTCATATGAGCCTTACGTCGTCTGAGATCTTACTCTCCCTCATTGATAACCGTTCGATCTATACACCGTGTCATATGACCCTTCCATTATCCGAGATCTTACAGCGACTCCCTCTCGGTCAAGTATCAATAATCGTAGGTACCGACAATTACATTACAAATCCTATTCCGAGACCTGGTAGTAACGTGTATGCATGCAGGTGCTTCCTCTTCGTGGACTCTAGCACGTTGGCAACCAGCAGTCAATCAATTTTTATTTCCTTCAAAGCTCAGACTCTAGCACATAGCTAGCCGCAACGTACGAGGCAAGCATGAAATCCCATCGGCATGCTTCAAAAATATATATATATATATATATATATATATATATATATATATATATATATATATATATATATATATATATATATATATATATATATATATATATATATATATATATATATATATATATATATATATATATATACCTTTCTCTTTCCTTAATCTCCTAACGTGTCCAACATGGATAGAGCAACCACTACTAACCTTTACCTCATCCTCCTCCAGTAGTGGTGGATGACGAATTCGTATCCAGCTGAGGTGTTTCGTCGGTTACCAGGAAAAAGAATTGATTACTCTCGTACCTGATTTTGCAGTGTAACCCTAATATTCTCCAGCCCACCCTCGCCTTCCCCTTGTCCACGAACAAAGCCGACATCTGGTGGATGAGGCCCATGAGGCACCACGGACACTGCACCAGCATCAGGGCCTGCGTGCACTGCCCGAGCGCGAGCTAGTTGGTCGCCTTCGGCGGGAACCTGGCAATGGTCGTGCCGTATCTGTTGTTCACGTTGCTGGCCACGAGGGCCACCGTGTTTACGAGCCCCCCAAGTAGGCTAATGAACGCGTCGACGTTCCTGCCGCTCACGCTGTTCATGTTCCATGCGACCACCAGGTCTGCGGAGTTGTCGTAGCTAGAGAGGCAGTCGCAGTAGGAGAACTGGAACAAGCACTGATCATAGTACACCGTCGCATCTCTGGATCCGACGCAAATGGCGGACATCGCAAGGCTGAGCCCCAACGCGAGGCACGAACGCACTGGTCGTCGAGGAAGTCCCCGCGGCAGTGCAGGAGCCCGTACGCCTGTGTATGGGGTGTCTCCGAACGCTAGCGACGCGAAGCCCGACGCATTCGCGTTCCCTACAAGCTCGTAGGAGATAATGGTGAGGTTGGCCTGGAACGTGTTGTTGGACCACGTCGAGTTACAGTAGTCGTACGTGGAGTTGCAGATGTAGGAGAATGATCCGGCAACCCCGTCGCCTTGCCATCGCTCGGCTCCGTCACCAACGTCGTCGAGGCCGCGCCGACGAGGAGGAGGATCGAGCAAGGGAATAAGTATCACGTGCATCTACTGGATAGTTGGGGAGGCTGGTGGTGATCTGATGCAGATGCTGCTGTTAGCTACGTGCATGTCGCACGTGCATATTTGCTAGTTCACATAAAACATGAATAACATGACATGGATCTCATGTAACATATAAAATGAAAAAACTTAAGAATAAAAAAACAAAATAGTTCATATAGTAAATCAAAAAAGAAATAGTAGAAAAATAAAAAAGAAAAATAAATAAAAATAGAAAGAAAACAAAAAAAAAATATTATTTAAAGTAAAATAAAAATAAATACATGAAAGATAAAAAATATAAATAAAATAAAGAGAAGAATAAGACACCAGAAAAAAACAAATGAAAAAAAGAAGAAAAAGAAACGAAACAAGAAAAGGAAAAAAATAAATGAAAAAATAAAATAAAATAAAATAACTGAAATATCCACACCCACTATTCAGCCTACAAAACGAATTGCGGGCTGGCCGTGTCGTGGGCCGTCCTTGGCTCCCGCCCACACGTAGAATCCGTGGCTCCCGCGCTCTCTGTTCGGCGCGATGTTTGGGTCCAGCCGTTCGGATCCGAAGGTTTCCGATGTGCCTCTAGGCAGTAGGCACACATCCTCTTAGGCAAGGTATTTTTCTCTTTTGATTTGAATATAAAAAATAAAATTAGAAATTATGTCGAACAAGACTATAAAAATGAAAGAAAAAATAAAAAAAACATAGAGTAGCTAGAACTGGACGAAGAACTTTTAATTCTAAAAGAAGAATGAATACTTCAATAAAAAGAACATAGAGTAGCTAGAGTTTGCAGTTGGAAGAGGGGAGGAGGAAGAGGACGAGATGGCGAGGGACGACGGGTTCCCGGTGTGGGAGGCGGCGCTGCTCGCGGGCGTGGCTGCCGTCCTCGCTGCGGGGCTGGCCGGCGTCTACGTCTCCATGCCTCGCTCCGACTACAGCTTCCTCAAGCTGCCCCGCAACCTCCAGGAGCTCCAAGTCCTCACGTAATCCAACCCTCTCCGTTAGTAGTTGTTCTAATTTGGTAGCCCCAAGGCCCAAGCCATTTTTTCACTTTTGTTTTAATTTTAGAATTGTTTTGTTTTTGCTCTTTTTGTGATTTAAAGCTTAACGGATGGCCTAAATCCTACTTCGATCGTTCTAATTAACCCGTGATGTCTAGCAAGACAAACAGATATACGATGTTCAAGCTGTTCTTTGTTGGGTTGCATTGGTAGATTTGGCAGTGTACGCGTATCTTGTAGCAAAAGAAGGATCTGCTGTGCTCCTTGTCATGTTTGATATGGCCAATTTATATTATCTGCAATTCAATATAGGTAGAATGTGAATTTATAACATGGTTATCCAAATCCATGTCGGTTCATGCACTTTGCTGTGTGTGGTCCCCTTGGTTCATTGAAGAAAGTAATAAATTTCGTAGTTTCCGGAGTCGGTGGAGTTTGTAATCCTTTCTTTTCGATATTTGGTTTCTGACCAGCTGTAGCTGTCGTATGTTTTGAACCTGTTCACAGCGCGTTTTGTGATGTGTGCCTTCCTGATCAGTTTATTACTGTTAGCTCACAAAGCACGTTGTAATCTTGTGTACACACGTGAGCACATCTTCCTTGTCACAGATGCTGAAGTCGCTGATATTTGTAAAGTCAGGTCACCAGTAAATGTAGAGTACAGCAATGCAGCTTTGCTTCTTTTTTGTCAGTTCAGCAGTAAAGTTACAGTACAACTTTGTTTCATGATGAGTTATCATCTGGTAGTACAATTCAGTATTTGTTACTCAGTTTGACTTCAGAGTGTTGCCAACATGTTGCTGTAGGATTATGTATGTTTCAGTTCCAATGTCTCTAACTGTGGAAAGTGGATCGCCTGCCTTGCAGTGTCCATCTGGAGGGCTACACCAGTGACTACACCATCCAGGTGCTGGTGGGCTACTGTGCCGTGTACATCTTCATGCAGACATTCATGATCCCAGGGACCATTTTCATGTCCCTGCTTGCCGGGGCCCTCTTTGGGCAGCTCGGTGGTCTAGCACTGGTGATCTTTGCTGCCACTGCCGGTGCTTCTTCGTGTTATTTCCTGTCCAAGCTGGTAGGGAAACCACTGGTCTTCTCGTTGTGGCCAGACAAGCTCACGTTCTTCCAAAAGCAGGTAACGGCAGGACGTGCATTGTTAGTTGACATGCTGTTATGATAATGCTCAAACATGGAATGATGCCTTATGCTCAATTTACTGCCAATGTGGCATGGCTACTTCGTTGATTTGATGTTCTTATAGGAGTTTGTAGCTGCTTTATGTTTATATTAAGTCGGTGCTGAATTTACAATATCAATGCCCACAACTGAAAAGAGTAAACAATGCTCTTTAATTTCTCAGGTTGCAAAAAGAAGAGAGAAGCTGCTGAATTACATGCCTTTCCTGAGAGTCACCCCAACACTGCCCAATACTTTCATCAATTTTTCTTCACCTATTGTGGGTGTGCCATACCATACTTTCTTCTTGGCGACAGTCCATTGGCCTCATCCCAGCTGCCTATGTGACTGTCAGGGTATTCCTGCTTCTACTGTACTCGTCGTTCCCTCAGGTGCACTCTTCGTGTACGCGCTAATTGGTTGTCCTAACTTTTGCTTTGAGCGACCTGAGATCGTTGAATGACCTGTATGATACACAGTCGATAGCGGTGCTGTTCCTGATCGGGCTTGTTTCGGTGACGCCAACGTTGCTGGGCAAGAACGAGACGCCAAGCAGAGCACCAGACATGGCAGCTAGCACCAACTGATCACTTACACGCCACCCCAGCTCTCCTCTCCTGTATGTACATACAAAAGTCCAGCGCTTTGGTGGTGGCTCCGAGACTCTGGATCAAATAGAACCGACCACGAACATGGCGAGGGCCCCCAGTCTGTCTCCACTTTTGTGCTGATTTCGTAGAAGGGATCGGATATCTCATGATCACCTCTCATCGTGAACCTTGCTGGCAAAACGGGCTGAGGAACAGACCTCTTTTCGTTGCTGTGTTTTACATTGTTTAGATGGAAGGTTTCACTGATTGTATGTATCTTGCACACGTTAACCAGATTCAATCAATACAGCCGATTCAGTGATTCATTCATGAATGTTTGCTGTGTTGTCGTATACTACCTGCGAAATGATTCTTCAGTTTAGTGCATATTGTGCGTGGCGTGTGGTCTGTGGAGATTTTGCGTTTGTTTGGAACGGGATGCAAATGGCCCGTCATTCTCGATCTTGCTTTATTTATTTCATATATATGTGTGTGATCAGTGATCATTCATAGCTATTCAGAGGTGGCATTATCTGTATGTTGACGATAGTGCGTTGGTTGGTAACGCATATGTTCGCCCACCTCTTTGTTGGGACCTCTTGAGCCGTGCAATGGCCCTGGATCTCATGCCCGGCAAGGGGTTTGGTGACGCTCCGAAAGCCGCTGGCTGCTGACGAGGCATCCATGCTCCAATCCTAGCCACGAGCCAGCACAGCCAGTAGTAGCCACAGGTATGGTGTGATTGTGTGCACACGGTTTGCACGTTGACGTGTCGGCTAGCTCAGCTGTCGTGATCGGGCCTCCTTGGTCCTCACGAATCGTATCAGCAGCATCCTTTTTTGAATGAAAATATATCAGCAGCATCCTCACCCCAACGAAGGCCCAACAGAACACTTGGGCTTGTGAGAAGCAGGAGTTCGACTCGCCCCGGGCTCCACCAACCAGCCCAGTTCTTTATTTTGGGTATCCATGGGCCGAAGCGAAAACACGACATGCAGCGCCAGCGGTCGCGCGACGGCGCAGCCTGTTTCGGCGTTTCCGGCCATCACCACGGCAGGAAACGGGCAGGAATCGCGGCCAGTGTGGCCACGGGCGATCCCACGCGACGGGTGGCCGCTTTCTCCTGCAGCGCCGTGCAGCGATTCCGTTGGAACGTGCAGTGCAGCGGCCGTCCGCCCGGTGCGCGCACGGCGCACGCCTCGCCTCCTGCTGTGTCCTGCACAACTGCACAAGCACGGCCGTCGGCCGCGCCGCACCTGCACGTCGGTGCGCGAGCTGTCTCCAGGCCAGGCGGCCACCTGCCGCTTCCTTGCGGGGAAGGTGATTCTTGTCCTGGGTTGCAGTTACAGGCTTACAGATTGTGACACAATCCTCGCCTCGCGTACGTATACTGTCATACTGATTGATGAGCAATGGGTATTCACCGGCCGCTTGGCCTGCTGGCCAATCCTTTACTCTCACACGTGCGTACGCGATCCTCCTTGGCTTCACGGCTTTGTCGTCCATAGTAGCCAGCACCTGTCTCTGACTCTCTGTCCAGTGCTGATTTTCTGTCCATCTGCGTCGGCCGAATAACAGCTGGAAGAACGTGATGCCCCCCGGGATTTCAGGTCACACCCAAAAGACATGTCATATTGCTCAGTATTTATTACTAAGCAGCGGATAACTGGGCACGGAAGTGATCGAGGCATTTTAACAGCGTTCGGCAGATTATGTGGGTAAATGCATTGTTTTCTCCCCGAGATTGTCCACAGGGAGAGTGGTCATGGCTTCATGAGCATATTCTTGCTGTCCTGGTCTAAAATCCCAAGATAACTCTAGAAAATATTGTTAAGAAATCTCATATCACAAAACTTCACATGGAAGGACTATAGCAAGCTGGCAACAATTGAAAGGATGCAGTACCGCAATGAAGAGTAAGGTGAACTAAATGCTGAAAGGAAGTGGAAGGACATGAATTAGCATGAAAAAAACATATCTGCAAACAGCCTGTTCGGCAGTATGTATCTGGCTTGGCTTATCAGCCAGCCAACAGTGTTTTCCTCTCACACCAAACCAGCCAGCAGTACTTCAGCCCATGGCTTATAAGCCAATCCAGCCGAAACGAACAGGCTATGGGGAAAATTAAACAGACTCAGCAAAAGATCAGGAGGAAAGGATACTTCTTAAACTATCTCTGAACTTTGTTGGAGCTATAACAGATCCAGACCTTCGAAATGATTCATCAACATGTTCTTTAAGGGCACAGAAAGAACAGAACCCATCCTTATTATCTGCAGGTTAACAGCAGTTCAGATCATCCAGACTAAAATAAACCAGAATGTATAAAAACAATCGAACAATAATTAGTTGTATGAAATTATCCATACATGAGCATGGAGTGAAATGATCAGTTGAGTGAAGCTTGAGAAAAAACGGTACAGTCTGAGTGATGATACACTGAAGAGTTGCATTTAGGAAGCATGTGTTCCCCATATTGCTAAGACCAGCTCCCTGCACATGGGAGAATTTCGCAACACGATAAAATTGTGATAAGTCCTTAAGGATGTCTATAAAGTATAGAACTTAGCACAGAAGATATTACATACCACAGATTTAGGTTGCCTACTATAAGAAACGGACAAAGGAAAATGCATATCTTCCGCATCACAAGTTTCACCAATCTATTGAACAAAGCCCAGCAATACAAATGACTTGATGTAAGGAAGGATCAAACATAAAATGTCAGATAAAATGTGATTAAGACAATAAAAAGGCTTACATTAGAGTTGCATTGCTTGCTGTCAAGGGGCAACACTTGCTGATTATCTTGGACACCCCATAAGTCTATTTCATCCTACAGCAGCACCCAAAAATAATGTTAAGGGACTTTTCAGAGACCTAAGCTAGCAGTAAATATCATAGGGCTGTGGTGGGGACGCTTACAAATGAATCAGGCTGCTCTGTGCCAAGGGGCTCTGGCTGCTCACTTGTTCCTCTATGTGGCACATCAACTCCATCCTACAATATAGGAGTAAATTAAAACCCAAAAGGACAAGAACTAAGGATCTTCTAGGCACAGAACTCTGTATTAATGTTATATACAACAACAATGCCTTTTTTTGTCCCAAGCTAATCAGAGGCAATCTAGATATAAAAGTCAACAAAAGCCACCAACAAAGTGGGTAGAAAGGAAAGAAAGAAAATGGTATAGGTAGAAATAATAATAGTACAGGAAACTAATGTCATAGGTCAAGGTTCAGGCACATGGATTGCTATAGGAATGTCATGTATGGAATTATAATTGCAGATCAGCTGCATGTATCATGAATTGTGCATAGTCATTTAAGTTTCAAATTTAGCTTAACAGGCAGCCTTAATTAGTTAGTTGTGCTTCGTACTAGTGGTTGTGTGAGGATTGTGCACACTTTTCATTTTTATAAAAGTATAAGAGAACAGAACAGGTATATACATGAAGTTCCTGAGATGATTTTTTCAGATAAAAACTGGCAAGCTGAATGCTCTGTACCATTGATTGTTCCATTTTCATGACATCTTGCACCAAACTGACTTCCTTATTGATTGAATGTGGTGAACATGAATTATCTTCCCTTTCCAATGTACCAGATATGCCCTGAACAACAAATCCATGAACCAGTAAGCAAATATTACTATCAGAAGAGCCCAAACAAATTCACTAGAGCCATTCGGTTTTAAAATAAGGGCTGGGGGAAAGGACACACCTCAGGTTGAGGTTGCTCGCTTCCAAGGGGAGCAGATGCAGCTAGGGCCTGTTCACCCGCAATTGAGTTCAAGCCACTCTATATCAGAGAACAGGTATACCCAAATGATTACAAGCTACAAATTTTCAAAAGATCCCATAAATCTTGAGACATGCCGCGCGTGAGCCCTTTGCTTTGAACCCTACAACAACTGCTTCTTGATTCCGTGCACAGCTGTCATAGATCCACGTGTTTCCACTGAAAATAGACCCCGCCGGCACATGTCTTCCACACTCTCAGCCATGCTGGTCCGTCCCCTGCGATGTGTCATCTAGTTGGGGATGGTGATATTCAGAGTTCTTCGATGCGCAGCACAGACCGACTGGAGTTCATAAGCCAGGCAACCAGCAATACGGTTCAGGACAGAAAACTTGCTGCCAAGAAACCCCATTGGCTTGACTCCAGACAACCTAACGGCTTATGAGTTTCATTGCTGTGTGCATGCATACATGTGAGGCGCAGGACTTTCATTTATTTATGCATATGCAGTGATGCCGGATTGCCGCCGGACGGCAGGCTGTACTGACCTTCCATTCAGGAGGTCGGATACAATAAATAGCTCAAGTACATCGACATCCACTGTCCCCATTCAGGCTGTACTGACCTTCACACTGGACTCACTGGGTTAGTCCCAATTCAAGTCATTAAGACACAGGAAGTGAAGCTCCATCTTGGTTCTGCTACAGATATTTTACACTCACAAATGCTGTGAAGTATATACGGGAACAAATGAATCGAAATCCCACGTCCCTTTACATTAACATTACCCCAGCAGCCGAAGAAATACATGGACTAGAGCATCAATGCTCCTCAAAACATGCACAATATAAGAAATTAAACAGAAAAAGGGAAGCAACTACATCACCCTTCTGTTCTCTTCTGAAACTTCTTATACTATTATCTTTACGGTGAACCCTGCAGTTCTGCTGAATCAAAGTGAAGCTGAAGCTAGAGAAATAGTCATCCATGGCATACAACGATATTTTGTTTTTCTTTGAGATGGCCCGATTTGTTCTAATGTTGGCTTTTCTTCTTCAACAAACCACCAAATTTCTTCATCAAAGGCTTCTTCGGTTGCTGCTGCTTGATTGCCAGCTTCGTGTTGTTGTTCACCCTGTTGTCTATGGACAACCTGTGGCCGTCAGAGGCAGCGTCTCCCTTGTTGGACTCCAGATCAAATTCTGATTCACCGTCTTTCTCCTTCTCTGTAGATAGATCGTAGTCAGTGACCTTGCTGTTCTCCCACATCTTTGTAGCGATCACTACATGATCATCATCCTTCGTATTTCCCTTGTCATTCTCATCTTTTGGACCTGTTCCATTTAGCACTTTACCATTGCCAAGCATGGAAGATAGCTCCTTCAGCTTCTCTGAAGCATTCGACTCTTTGACCTGTAGGTCATCATTCTCCTGTTTTATGTTCTGCAATTCATTCTCTTTGTCTAGCAGCTTTTCTTTCCAGCTCAAAGCTTCAGCTTTGGCTTCATCCTTGGCTCTGTTCGCTTCCTCTACCTGAGCTTCCAGCTCCTTCAGCTTCTCCTCCAGCTCAGCATTTCTATTTCCGCATTCTTGCACCTTCTCTACCGCCTTATCCATCTCAACTCTCATTGTACCAATTTCTTCTTCTGACTTTTTGATGGAGCTCACAAAGCTGACCTCTTTGGATTGCCACTCCTCAGATGTATTCTTCGCTTCTGCCTCCATTCGCTCCACCGTCTTCTTCAAGCAGACTCTCTCGTAGTTTGCTTCATCAAGCATCACTTCATAGTTCTCCTGGGTGTTCTTGAGATTCATGTTGAGCTCCTCTATTTGTGCCTTGGCACGCTCAATCTCTTCTTGTTTGTTCAGGTACCTCTCCCGTGCCTCTCTTGCCTCACCAGACATTTCATGCAACACTGAGGCTAGATCTTCCATAGCCTTCTTAACTTTCTCATACTCACCTTTATTAGTTTCTAGTTCCTTAGCCAGCCTCTCCTTCTCTTCACATATTGATTCAATTTGTGAACTTGCATTGTTCTCATTGTTAATAGCATCCATCTTCTCTTCTTCCAGTGCTTGGAGCTTTGACTGAAGCTCATTGATCTCTTCCCTCAGTTCAAATGCTTCTTTCTCAGCAACATCAAGACGCTCATTAGACGCAATAATATCTTCATTCTGCCTAGCTACCTCTTCTTCCAAAGCCTGCAACTTGTTCTGAAGGTCAGAAAGTTCAGACTCTTTCTCCGAAAGCAAGGTGCTTGCTGCATCCAATTCTTTCATCACCGAGTTCAAGGAATCAACCTTCAACATGTAAGACTGGTTGGCTGCCTCCAATTTAATTTCCAGAATTTCAGCCTTTTGCTTCCATTCATCAGCTAGCCCCTCTGCCTCTGCTCTGGCCTTCATAGCATTGGCAGCATCAACTCTCAGCGCTTCGATCACATCCCCCAATTCAGCTACCTTCTCTTCAGCATCCTTTGCCTTCTGGCGCTCAATCTTCAGTGTAGAGACCTCTGCCTCAAGCCTCATGATTTGCTCAGCGCCTTCCCTCTCTTTGCTCTCCAGCTCAGTGTCAAGCAATTCTTTCAGGCGAGCAACCTCTGTGTTGAGGACCTCCACCTTATGAGCATTCACTTCATTGAGCCGGATAGCATCATCCACCTGATTAAGGGCCAAGTTCTTGGCATCGATCGCATCAGCGAGCTCATACCTAGCCTTCTCGAGCTGCTCCACTGTGGACCGCAGCGCGGCAGCATCTGACTCCTGCTGGCTCCGCATGCTCTCCAGCTTCCTCTGCAGCTCCTCCTCCTTCCTCTGCATGGACTCGATGCTCGTCTGCTCCAGCTCGACCGCGCGGAACATCTCGGTCTCGGAGGCCTCCGCCTTCTTCGGCGCTGCGAGCGCGACCAGCAGGTTCGCATTGGCCTCGTCGGCCAGCCGCTTGGCATCCTCCAGCTCCTCAAGTGCCTGGACCTTCTCGTTCTCCTTCTCCGCCAGCTGCTCCTTTGCCCTCTTCAGCTCCTCCTGAACCGCGGCGAGCTGCGCCTGCAGTTCGTGAGACTGCTTCACGGCGCTGCTTTGCTTCTGCAGCCATTCCAACGGGATCAGTTACATCCCAACAACCCAAACGGCACCAAGCAAGATCAAGCGACACTGATGACGAATCAAAAGAGACTCGTACCTCGGCAGGCGGCGTGCTGAGGCGGGCGAAGACCTTGGGTGTGCGGCGGTCGCCTGACGGCGGCTTGTCCGCCGAACCAGGGGACCTGTCGGCGGCGCGCGGCGCCTGCGGCGGAGTGCCATTGGCCGGCTTGGCGGGGCCCGGCTTGCTCGGCCTGCTGCCGCCCTTGGGCGTCGGCGGCGTGGTCTTGCCGCTCTTGCTCTCTGCCGCCGCAGATCTGCGTTCCAAGAACCAATTTTTTTTCTCAGATCAAGAACCGCACACACGGGACCTACCAGGATCTGCAGCCTAAAAAAAAGAATTGTCGCGCAGAACTAGAGAGATCGATGCTTACTTCGGTCTTCCCAGCATTGCTACGGCTGTCGCAGGCGGTCTCTGCAGCTCCGAACCGGGACGGTGGGTGGCCTCAGCACAGGGTAGGGATTGGGAGGGAAGAAGCAATCGGTGTGTCGGTGTTGGTCGCTTCGCTGTGAGCAACAGCAGAGCACAGGGCAGCCGTGGTGGTGGCTAGGGGGGAGGGGAGGAATAGAATCTGATCACCAGCATTTGCGTCATGAACAGCTCAGCTCAGTGTATATGTGTGATTCGTATACGGATCTCACATCATTAGGCTGGAGAGAGAAAGAGAGGAGAAAGACAGTGATTGAGAGGTGAAGCGTATAAAGCCAAGAGAAAGGCAGGGCTTGGAGCCCGCTTAAAAGCTCTAAATTAATAGTGGTAATAGTGCTTTAGCAGAGAGAGAAGGGATAAGATCACGCATTGTTTGTGTGCCAGTGCCAGGGTTAAAAATTCAGACAGCACGCTTTGCTTGAGCCTGCAGCTGTTGCCCCCTCTAACCACCGGTGGCCTGGCCGAGCAAGCAGACAGAGGGTGACGGTGGAAAAAGACGTCACCTGCTTGCCTTGCTTCTTTTCCACTCTTTCTTTCTCCTCCGGTTCTGGCGTGCTCGCTTTTACAGAGTTGTACGCCGGTGTCTCTTGTGAACAGAGCAGCGGCGAGTGAAAAGGGCCAAAAAGGGCCAGGTTCCAGGTGATTTTTTCACAAGAAAACCCTCCAACATTTTGCCACTTCCCAGCGTCTCTCTGGTAACATGTTTTTAGGTCCAGCTGCACGATGAATTCAGAGGAGTTTCGAACAACAACAGGAAAGAAGATCCAGTCTGTATCAATTATGCATGCATTTTTCTAAACGATGCCTTATACGAGAAGAAGCTTCCACGGCAAATCATAGCAGGTGCTGGATTTGATTGAAGATTGAGATAAGGAGATGTTTTTTTTATATCAGAAAACTATGGCCCCGTTCGCTCCGCTGAAAAAAAGAAGCCAAAACAATGTTTCGGTTGATTTGTTGTGAGCAAAAAATATTATTTTCGGCTGAAAAAACGAGCTGAAAAAAACGAATTATAAGATAAGCGAACATAACCTATGTCTATACGAGAATAAAAATGGAAAGCGTTGTGATAGATAGATGATATAAGATAGGTGATAGATGATTAGAGAATAATTTTATTTATAGAAACTATTTAAAATTATATTCTCTATAGATAATATCTATATTAAATTCTAAATATGCAAATTATTCTATAATTTTATGGTTTGGACTGTCCTTAGCCCCGAACATGGCCACATAAACAATGTCGTTTTCATCTGGGCGACGTGCTCCGGCCATAACATGCACCGGCGACGTCTATATCTGTCTGTGCACACCACACGAGCCGGAATTCTTGGCTAACTGCTGATTAGTGTGTACATTAGTAAATGGATTTGAGATCCTGGAAGTGCATTAAACTGGTTGCAACTTGCTCGAGAGGACGAGGAGCAAGGTGCAAGATACTGAAGAACGTGCACGGTGATCTGGCATCGGAATCCGGTGGTAAAAGCGTACTAGGCCGTATCGTGTCGTGGTGAGTGGCTGATAGGGCACGGTACCGCACGCACCACGCAGCGATGCTGTCCAGGAGACCAGATCACCAGAAACCCAAGTGGTCAAGAGAAAGAAACGACATGCGAGTCAATGCCGTCCTGGAACCCAGTTAATAATAAGGCCTTGTTCAGATGCCATCCAAATTCTAAGTTTTTTCACTTTCTTTCTATTACATCAATTTTTAGCCGCTTGTATGGAGTATTAAATATAGGTAAAAAAATAACTAATTACACAGTTTAGTTGAAAATTACGAGATGAATCTTTTGAGCCTAGTTGGTCCACGATTGGATAATATTTGCCAAATAAAACGAAAGTATTACTATTTATCGAGTTCACTTTTTTTTTTTTAAAGTGAACGAGGCCTAACTCTATGGGGGACTTTCACGCCGACAGGGAAAAATAGTAGAATGTGTGGCCATCGTGCACGCACTAGCAGAGAAGCCTACTGGAACAGCATCAGAGAAAAATAATGCCCCTACGAAAGAGCATACTGCTGCTCCATTATGGGTTCTTTTTATATGATAGGATAGGACGGTACTCATCGATTATATAATGAGTAGAAGAAAAGGCTTGTGTATCTTTTGAATGCCTGAATGGTATTGTATTGGCTACGTACTCAGTACCGACAGCTATTCATATATTTTTACTGTGTATATGTAGGTCAGAATAATCAATTCTGCCTTGTTTTTTCATGTGTGTTCTATTTGGGAAAAAAAGATGATAAATTCTGCACTGATTTGACTAGACATGATTCATGTTTTTCGTCGTAATATCTCCCGAAGAAGATCAGAAAATGTCAAAATGATTTCAAATTGGCTTCTTGTTTAGGTAAAAAAATTTGTTCTGTAGCAGCAAAGAAAGCTTAATACTGAAACATGTCCCGCCATTTCTATAGGTAAAAAAAGCCTTTTTCTGACGACACTATCACTACCGTAAGACAGGAACAGTAATTCTTGAAGCATTAGGAAGGGATACTCTCTTTCAGTCTTTTCAACCTGAAAAGGTTCATTTTACCACCAATAAATACTGTAACATTGCTTAGTTGACCTTCTAAACAAAATCTTGACTAGCTTTACTCACCTTAACTATTTACAGGTGGAAAAAAAGCTCTGTATTTTTTTTTCTTTTTCCACCGTGTAAGTTGTCCTTATATGTACAAATTTCTATGGAATCATAACAGCCTGTTCGCTTGCTCGTAAACGATCGTAAATTTTCAGTCGGAAACAGTATTTTTCTCTCACACCAAACAAGCCAGCAGTAAATAATCCACGATACGATACGGCCTCTCGAACAGGCTGTATAGCTGCTAACATACTCTGGGTTAAGATATATCATGATTTTTTATGATTATTTTCAAAGGTTGGGAGCTGATACTGCTTATCCCACCAGATAAAAGGTATTAAAATGGTTATTTAAAATTCTCCAAGCATTTTTTTAATGGGCTATGATGACATTTACTTTTTTTAAAATTACACAGTAGAGCGTAGGCGCCCACAACACGCACGCACGCTCACCCCTATTAACACACGTACGCAAACCGTACCGCTATTAGAACCTCCGAATGACTGAGCTGACAGATCTCGAGATTCACGAAGTCACCACTGGCGCCTCGTTGAGGTCGCCTACCACAGAAAGCATAGCGCCTTTAAATACTGGAATAAATCTAGAAAAAATACGAACATCCGTGCTAAGTCGAGAAGTTAAACCCGGGTTGACAGGTTGCACCACAAGAAACATAACCAACTCATCTATGATCAGTTCGCGTGATGCCATTTACTTTGTTTTTATTTTTCTAGATATATAGTTTCTACTATAACATATATCTAGATGCATCATAAAAGCTATAGGCCTGCTTGGTTGCAAGCTAATCTCTGCCAAGCTAAAATATGAACAAGTTCAAAAGATTTGACACATAATTGTTTTGGTGCCAAAATTTTGGCAAGACTTTCTAAAATTTGGCAAGGCAACATTTTTCTCTCTTGTTAGTAACAAACCAAATACCAACATTCATTGCCTTACCAAAATATTGACTTGTCGTAGTATCAAAACACTCATATGTTTGGTTTCTTTTAAAATTGGCTTGGCAAGAATGAGCTTTCAACCAAATAGGCCCTATATACTAAAAAGCCTAATTTAGAAGGAGGTAGCTAACAAAAGATTCATTTTTATAACAGTAATTTTATTTCGACTTATGATTTTTACGGCTGATAAGTTGGTTGATGTTGTTTTGCTGTGAAAGAAAAACACTGTATCATCACTATAAGTTCAAGCAAACAGGACGAATTTCTTTAAACAAAATATCCCCTGACGCATTTGAAGCCCAACTGCCATTTCACTATCGTAGATGGTCGTTGAGCTAAGACTGTCTCCAAAAGCGTAGGCAAAGGGCGACCCAAACCTAAAATACGTCGTGCATAGTGTTTTACGTCAAAAAAACACAAGCCAACAGAGAACGCATCCAAATACCCATTTTGTGTACTAGCACGTGACGGAAGGCAAAAAAAAGCGTCGTCTCTCTCCACAACGCAAATCACTGGAGCGAACGACGACGGCGAGGCGCGCCTGCACCTGGAAGCGCCGCGCAGGGGAGGTTGCGTCCGCACCATCGGTGGAGGTTGCTGTGGCATAACCGCCCGGAATAGCATACTTACGGAGGCGCTCGTCTTTTACCAGACGCTAAGCACCCCGAAAGCAAGCTACAACGGGCGGTATCCGTCGGGCACACCTCAAGGGAGAACCCGAAAGATCCACATTTTTCCCAAGGATCTAATAATGAGAACGAGTTACAATACTAGTCCATTTCATACATCATAGTTTCTTAAAAAGTATATTATTACAATACCAAATATCAGAGTGCGGAATGATAAACAGCGGAATTTAAAAATAAACATCTAGCGATAGGGACGAGGATACGTCTGAGCCCACCAGAAGCATCCTCCACACAAGGTACATTTCACGCATCACCTACAACAGGGGCAAATAAATCCCTGAATACACAACGTACTCGCAAGACTTACCCGACTAGTGAAAATAATTTCCCGACTCTAAGGAATATGAGAAGCTTTATGGCTTGTTGGTTTATTTTTAGCAGAAAGCAATACTAATAGTGAGTCCTTATTTAGGTTGTTATTATTGGCCGCGTTAAGTTATTATCTATGCAGTCTATATAAGCACTTATTCTACTTTCAAGCAAGAGTTGAGTAATCAGTTCTATTTCATTACCTTCCATCTTTCAGTTCTTACTACGATGCTAGAGTTAAGACAAGTCGTACCGACTCAGCGGCGATTTGCGAACCAATGTGCCCAGCTAGGTGCCCCAAAAACACACGCCCCGCTTGTACCCTAGGTACAAGCAGGGCCAACCCATCACTCTCCTATCCCGGATGTCCAGGTCCCCATTGAAAGGGTTGAGATGGCGACTAGAGGGGGGGTGAATAGTCATTTCTAAAATTAATCACGTCGGCTAACCGAAACAAGTGCGGGATTAGAACTATCGGTCTAGCCAAGACTATACCCCTCTATCTATGTTCTCCAGCACCTTCTAAAGATACTAATTAAGCAACAAAGGTGCCGGGCTAGCTAGAGCTCACCTAACCAATTCTAGGAGCAAGATCACATAAACCTATGTCACTAGTACTTTAAGCAACAAAGGAGCTCCTACACATGCTAGTAAGCAAAAGCACAAAGCCAACTAAGCTCACTAGCAATGCCCAATAATAAGGCAACCAATGCCAAATTAGAGAGCGCAAATACTTAGCTACACAAACTAAGCAAAGTGACTAACAAGATTACACAAACCTAATTAGCCACGCAAGGGAGCTACTTCTATGCTACACAAACAAGAAGGTAACTAGTAAGCTACACAAGCTAACTAGTTATAAGAGCAACTACACAAGCACAATATATATGAAAGTAATCTCAAGCTTGTGTAACGAGAATGCAAACCAACAGGAAGAACAAGGTTGACACAATGATTTTTCTCCCGAGGTTCACGTGTTTGCCAACACGCTACGTCCCCGTTGTGTCGACCACTCACTTGGTGGTTCGGCGGCTAATTGGCATCACCCGCCAAGCCCGCACGTCGGGCACTGCAAGAACCTACCCCGAAAGTGAGGGTAGCTCAATGACACGCTCAACTAGAGTTGCTCTTCGCGGCTCCCGCAGGATGAGCACAATGCCCCTCACAAAGCTTTTCTCCGGAGCACCGCACAAGCTTCTTATGGGCTTCGACGGAGACCAGCACCAAGCCGTCTAGGAGGTGGCAACCTCTAAGAGTAACAAGCACCACCGGCTTGCAACTCGATCACCTAGTGTCACTCGATGCAACCTCACGATGCAATCGCACTAGAATCGCTCTCTCACATAATCGAATGATCACTATCAAGTATATGTGAGATAGAGGGCTCTCAAGCACTACTACACAAGCCACCAAGGCTCTAGTGTGCTCAGCTTATGGTCCAAGGCCAACCATGGCTTCTATTTATAACCCCACGAACAAATAGAGCCGTTACCCCTTCACTGGGCAAAAGTCGGGACGATCGGACGCTCCGGTCCGATCGACTAGACGCTGGACCTCAGCGTCCGGTCACGCGATACTCGCCACGTGTCCCCTCCTTCAAACACTATTCATCTGATCTCAACAGTCATCTAACGACCGAATGCAACAACTTCAACTGACCGGATGCTGAGCCTCCCGCGTCCGGTCGTTTCTAGTAAGGTTCCAGAAACGACATTTCACGACCGGACACGTCCGGTCAATCATGATCGGACGCAGCACTAGCGTTCGATCACTCTCCAGCTTCTACTCTGCCTACATCACCATACATCAGCCCTGACTGAATGCACATAGCCAGCGTCGGGTTACTTCTAGAGCCAGCGTCCGATCGATTGACCGATGTTGCATGCTGCCTGCCACCACTGACCGGACGCTGCAACCCAGCATCCGATCACTGCATGACCAGAGTCCAGTCCACACTGTGGGACCCTATCTTTTTCTGTAGGGCACCGGTGGCACCGTCGAACTGTCCGCACTCTACGAGCGGACACTCCGCCGGTGGAGTTTTGAACCCTTCTCACCTCCGTTCCATCGCCGAGTTGATCCACATCAACTCCAACTTCATCTCCTTTGGAAATGTACCAACACCACCAAGAGTACACCACTATATGTATGTATGTTAGCATTTTCACAATCATTTTTCAAAGGATGAGCCACTCAACTTGCCACTCCACTCAATCCTAGCGACGATGCAAAGTTAGATCACTCAAGTGGCACTAGATGACCGATATGCAAACAAGTTTGTCTCTCTTGATAGTACGGCCATCTATCCTAAACCCGGTCATAAACTTCTCTACACACCTATGACCGGTGAAATAAAATGCCCTAGGTTATACCTTTGCCTTGCGCATTCCATTCCATCTCCTCCAATGTCGATGCAACACATGCACCAACACGATCAACAATGATATGACCCACTTCATATCATCATGTGATCATATTGGTTCATCGATCTTGACTTTACTTGCTTTTCACCATTGACTTCATTCATCGGTGCCAAGTCTTGCTCAAGCTTCACCGCCACGTGGTCTATCACTCCAAAGCCTCTGACTTGCCCTTCATGCTTGCAACCGGTCCATCAAGCCAAGTCTTATCTTAATCTTCTCCACCTTGATCACATGACTCGATGTCATGTCTCATGTGCAATGAGCTCCTTCATCATCATATGTGTGAGCTTTGCAACATCCCCAAGCCATTTTCACCTTCATGGCATATGTTGCTCACACATATGTACCTGTGGACTAATCACCTATGTATCTTACATAAACATAATTAGTCCACCTAGGTTGTCATTCAATTACCAAAACCACACAAGGACCTTTTAATCTCCCCTTTTTTGGTAATTGATGACAACTCTATAAAGATATGGAAATTAAGCTCTTTTGGATTCATGTTGCTTGCCCAAGCAATTTTACCAAGTGAAAATGATTTTGGACAAGTACCACAAACCCGAGATGGTAGTATTAGCTCCCTCTACATATGTGCTAGAGTGTTTGTATTGAAGTTTGCACATATGCATAGATTGAACATGTGGGAGAGTAATTACTACCAAATGATGCTAAGGTGTATAGAATAAACCTTTGAAGTATGTACCAATTGGAGTTGCACCTTTAAGTTCATCCTTAACACCATGGTTAGCTAGATATCACTTGGAAATAAAAGCACTAGATACCTTGTGAGATCAATATTAAAAGCAAGGTACTAGCTTTACTAGAAAAGCATATCAAGTGTCTAGCTATCATCCTATGCATGCTAGTTATCAAATCATTATTCAAGTACTACAACTAGCATACACCACACAAGCATGCATATTGAATTTAAAAGCTTATGCAATGCAAGCAAGCACATGACTATTCACATATCAAATGCAATCAATCAAAGTTCATGAGCTTGTTCCCCCTACTTGTGTGCTTCTCTTGTCCAAGAAATTTTGATCCATCTCTTTTCTTCAATGTTGCTCCCGCTTTGTCCATATCCATGACCAACCTCTACTTCTTTGAGCTTTTATATCTTATCTCTCCACCTTGTATAATCTCAATCTCAAAGCTTTCATATCTTTGTACAATCTCTCCCCTTTTGTCATCAATTTCCATAAAAGGTGTGCTTCTCATTGATGCAAAGGTATGCATTTGGGGTAGATGGTTGAGGCTTGAATCTTGCATTTTTTATGGACATTAATTGGTGGAATGACACCACTTGAAGATACCACTTGTAACTTATACCACTTGTATCTTGTGTAGGGCTTCTTGAGATACCACACATAGGATCTTTGATCTTGATACTAATTTATGTGACACCTCCCCCTATGTGATAGCATGGGTCATCCATTTGATACACTTGAGCTCTTGTAGGTGAGGGATGCATTCTTCATTTGATGATTACTAAAAGTTGAGGATCACTTGTGGAACCATTTTCTTGCATGATTGATATTATGTGTAGATGTGATACCACTTGAAAAAATCTTTTAGTATGGAACCACTTGTTGGATTTATCAATAAGAACCATTTCTTGAACATTTGCTATCTTCATGAGTACCACTTATAGGATATCACTTATGAGTTGATCTAGACATCATTTGTAGATTCTTGATAAAATACTTGAGTCTAGATACCATTTAAAACAAACAAACTAGATATTCATTTGCATTGTTGTCTTGTGCTTGTACTCTTATCACTATCCTGAGCTTCTATCATGAGCTTCTTATCACTATCATGTGCTTGTACTCTAGATACCATCTATCCTAAACCCGGTCATAAACTTCTCTACACACCTATGACCGGTGAAATGAAATACTCTAGGTTATACCTTTGCCTTACGCATTCCATTCCATCTCCTCCAATGTCGATGCAACACATGCACCAACACGATCAACAATGGTATGATCCACTTTATATCATCACGTGATCATATTGGTTCATCGATCTTGACTTCACTTGCTTTTCACCGTTGACTTCGTCCATCGGCGCCAAGTCTTGCTCAAGCTTCACCGCCACGCGGTCCATCACTCTAAAGCCTCCGACTTGCCCTTCACGCTTGCAACTGATCCATCAAGCCAAGTCTTGTCTTGATCTTCACCTTGATCACATGACTCAATGTCATGTCTCATGTGCAATGAGCTCCTTCATCATCATATGTGTGAGCTTTGCAACATCTCCAAGCCATTTTCACCTTCATGGCATATGTTGCTCACACATATGTATCTGTGGACTAATCATCTGTGTATCTCACATAAACACAATTAGTCCACCTAGGTTGTCACTCAATTACCAAAACCACACAAGGACCTTTCACCCGCCCAAACTTGGACTTCAAGCCCCCACTCCTGAGTCCCAAACTTAGGTTGGTGTCAGAAACTCCACCATCTCCGCCTTCAATCAGTCGGTCCGAAAAGAGATGGATCTGTGACAAGAGAGCAACAAGTCTTCCCTGTGCCCATACCTAAGTATGCGCTCGGGACAATAGATCTGTGACTTGCCTAGCGTCCATTGCAACGACTGGTCCTTAATCGACACGGACAGGGAAAAAGTATAACCAAGTTATGTCCTGTTGGCCGCAGAACACAACCCCTTACACCCACCAGTACCCAAACCATATCTCTGCTCGGTCACCATTTTTTCCACCATTTTATCATGAGTGATCATATTTTATCACATATTTGCGAGTAATGGCAGGTTACTCACGCTACCGATATCCTGAGCATAGCAGCTACTCGACCTGTACTAGTAGGACTCATTGGTAGATATATTTATGCAAGTAGTTTCCCATAAAATGCCTGTAACTTAAATGCACATCACATATATATATTCAGTGATCATTAAAAATAGGGGTTATGCACCGGGGCTTGCCTTGGGCAGGCGATGGGTCAGTAGGGTTAGCACCAAATGGCTCCTGGGCTCCTTTCTGTACGAGGATCTCCTCCTCGTACTCCTTGATGACCTCGTCATACTCCTGTTCGTCGACGAGCACGACTTCTACCAGCTCGTGATCTACATGCATGAAGTGATGATGCAATACTTAGTAATCTAGCAACAGCAGCTCTTAAAATAAAGTGCCTCTGTCTAACTACTACGCTAGTGCTACCGACCACGGTATTAAGTTATCTATTGCTATCAACAACAAGTATGAAGCATGACATTTATCATTATCGCAACTACAACTATCCTTACTCCTAACGCTGATTTATGCTATATACAGTAAAGCAAGGATAATAGCTACTCGACTTATCAACCTACCCTAGGGCTACAACTTTTACAGCGAGTGCCTACCAACCTAGCAAGCCTACTGTAAAATTCTTATATCTATAGCTATCACCAATCTTCCACAAATATTCCTACATAATATTAGCTCTCTAGTTTTGAATTTATGACCCAACCCTTATCACCGCTAACTGCAATCTAATTGTACTAACAAGTAGATGGTATTTTTGTGAACCTGACAAAATTAGCCTCACTATTTTTGGACTACTACACAATTTACTATAAATTACCAAAGTTTAGCTAAAATCTTTATTGAATAAACACTTCCTATTTTACTGGAAATTGGAAAACGCCATTCTATTGCGCGTCCCACTCAGTTCGGCTCGGCCCACCCTGGCTTCTCGCCCGCGCGCAGGCGCAGAGACTGGCGTGGCCCGCTCGGCGTCGCGCGACGCGGCCCAACGTAGACGGCCCACAGCGGAGCCGCGCGTGGCTGGCGCATTTAGCGAATAAGCCCCCGTTCTTTACCCTATTATCAAAACTAACATGAGCACTATTACACTGAGTCACAGATTTTTCAACTGCCACCCCCTCCTTTCCCTTCTTCGCTGCGGCGACGTCCCCCGGCACCCGTGTGCGCATCGACGCGACGCGCGCGGCACCGGGCGGCCACGCCGGCCACACCTGACCCCCTAATCCCAACCTAAGGAGCCGATGCTCACCTTGACTTCAACACACAACAATTGGAGGCGATATGGCGAACAGGGACGCTGTCCCGACCTCCCTCCCCGGCGATGGCCCTTTCCCTACGACGACGGACGTGTTCCCGTGAGCCACAACCTCAACAGCGTGAACCAACTCATGGGTAGGCAACAGAGACTCACCCTATGCTCACCGATCATGGTGGCTTGACCGGAGACGGCTCGAGTGGGCCTAGCCACGTACACCCGGCGGGCCTTGCGACGGCGGCTATGGCGAGACTGTGGTGGCAGCGCTGGGTAGGCCGCGGTAGGGCGAACTAGGGCACGCACGCGGTAGAGTGGACGCACGCGGTAGAGTGGAGCTAGGCGAAGGTGCAGTGACAAGCAATTGGACAGCGGTGGATGTGGGTAAGGGAATTTCACGGCACGGCTGCGGGTCTTAAAACGACCGACGACGATGGAACGGTCCAACTAAGCACGGCAAAGGCCAGCAACAGCAGTGAACGCATTCGGCGTGTGGCTAAGTCCGCACTCCATCCCAAGGCACGAAATCTCACTGCCTTTACAGACGCTGCGTTGTCTCGGCGCGGCCCGGCGACGGCAGAACAGGGGAAGGTAGGCATGATGGCTTGGCGCTATCGCCGTAGAGGCTGGCAGGGCAGAGGAGACAATGGTGTAGCATGGCAGCAGACACTGACACGCTGGCGAAGTAGGTAGCCGCCCCACACGAGTGCAACTACGTGGCGTCAACGGCAATAGTGCCGAGCAGGCGGTGCCTGTGAGCGCGCCTGGCGAGTGGCGACACCAGCTCGGCAAGCGGAAAGGCGCAAATAGACGCAATGGCACAGTGCACGTGCGTGTGCGCGTGGTGTGTCGTGCAGCCACGGCAGCGCGAGCTGCAGCACGGGACTCGGTGGCTCAGCCGACGCGTGCGAGGGCAGGACGCGGGCAGGCGTCCAGGACGCAGCACTGCAGCAGTGGCGGTGCTAGCTGCGCGCCCGCGCGTGGTGGCAGGAAGCCATGGCCCGTAGTGCAAGGGCCATGCGCGTGCGTACATGCCCAGGCGCGACAGTGGGAGCGCGGCTGGCGTGGTAGCGCGCGCTGGCAAGCCAGCAGTGGTGCCAGGCCAAGCAGGGGTGGTGGTGACCGCGCTTGAAGATGGACCATGTGCCGTGCACGCATTTTAAAGCAGCCCAAAAACCTACATCCGATGCTACAACCGCCCAACCAGTTGTTCTACACATAAAAAGGGTACCTAAGGCTAGCCAATCGTGCCAAAACATCTCACCACTTCTTAACCCGGTCGCTCTACAAACTTTGCCGAACATGGGTTCGTCGACCCCTTTTCAAATCTACGCGAAATGACTTAAACTTCGAACAGTTTCGCGTCGAATTCCAATTTCGACCTACTGGGTATACTAGCTAGCGAACCTCGTCCTCGACCACACCTATTTCATCGTCGCCTACAAAGTACATACTACAAACTCTATCAAAGTTCGCATAAACGTGTTGTAGCATTTTTGTTCGATAAAAATTCGCTTAGAATACTAAACAACATGAAACGTAACATCTGTTTCTTGTTTCGGATAAACGTTTCAAGTGCCGAACATTGATTTATGCATCCTGTTATACACTATTGCACATAAGTATGATGCTCATGCAACGTTTTAGCAAAAACAGTACAATGTAACACCGAGGGTGTTATAGTTGCCCCTGCTCATCGGTCCGCACTCGCCCCTGCTCGCCGGTCCGCGCCGCCGGGGCTAGCCTAGATCTCGCCAGTCCGCACCGCATGCAGGGAGGTAGCGTCGACTGTGGGAGCTGCTCCCGCCGAGGTAGGCTACGCCAACGGCCGGCGAGCAGCCTCGAGGTAGGGGGGAGCGCTCGTCCTCATCGTCAGTGAGGGAGATCTCATCCCATCGCATGGATTTGGACCTACCGTCGGAGGGGAAGAAGCGGGCGGCATCAGGGGAGAGAGGGGCCGGCTCCGGTTGCGGCGGAGCACCGCAGGATCCCACGAGCGACGACCCAGTGGCACGTCGCGCCCCGAACGACCCGCCGCCACCGGGGGCGCACTGCAGCGGCGCTGCCCACGCGCTGGCCGGCGACTGCGCCAAGCGCTCCAGCTGAGGAAGGGAGGAGCACGGCGGAGGAGGAGATGGGGACGCAGACTCCTGCGCCGGCGTTGTTTGGGCGGCGTCGCCCATCATGGCTGTCGCTGCGCGGCAAGCCCGCCATGGCCGGGCGTGGCGCACCGATGGAGAGGCCCGGGGTGGAAGAAGGGGGGAACGGGAGGGAGGCAGGCAGCGTAGGGAGGCAGGATTTGGCTGCTCGGGGTCTGTTGTTGTAGGAGAAGACGAGATTTAGATCCGTGACCCTTTATCTGTAGGTGACCTATATTATTGAATATGTATCATGTTTGGGTCAGCTCCTTTCGTGGTCGCTTTTATCGATGCGCCGGTGTAGATGAGACGTCACTGTACGCGCAAATTCCTTTCACCGACGCGCGGGTGGAGGGAAAAATAAGAAAAAGATGGCAGCACACTAAAGAAAAAGCAAGCGGCGAGAAGAGACGACACTTGCTTTCATCTTTGCCTCTGAAAAATACAGTATGCTACAAACGAAACGTACCCCCATCAATCAGCTCTACAACAAACAAATAAAGCAAGTGGAGAAACCTAAGTGTCTTGACAAAAAATACACGCGCGTAATACAAACCTACTCCTCATCATAGACCCAAGAACGCTGATTACAGAGGCGGATCAACATGATCCACGCCACGAACGGACATCCGTCCGCCGCAACCTTTTTTACCAAAAAAAAAACACTACCTTGTCCTCAGCAGGATCTTTCTTTGTTTTTCTCCCGGAAAATGAACTGGATCTTAGTTGGCATGGAAAGCCACGGCCAGAGGCCATGAGGAGGATTATTTGCTGTTGCTAGTTGCTACAGCCCGGACACGACACGATTGATGCCACTGACCGATCGAACAGCGCGATCTTCTCTTCTCCCACCGGCACCGGGCAGTGCCCACATCGACCGGTGATCACCCCGCCTATGGTCGTATGGACTACAGAGGCTAGGAGCCTAGAGCCCAATCAGAACACTGCTTCCTGCAATGGTGCCGTGGTATGTGTCGGGGTCAGGACAATCGCCTCCTTCGTTTGGGCCCAAATAGTCACTGCCTCATCGGCTGGCCAGCGACCGTCCACACGACTGTCACGACATGATGCGTGTAATCTGGTGCGTGCTGACTCTGACTGCTGAGGAGTCCGGCATCCCATGCTCCTCGTGGCTAGGTCGCTGGTTGAGTCGCTGTGATAAGTTCAGCCCGTGCTGGTTTCTTACGAAAGGAAAACACTGCCGATAAACCTTAGCTGAAAGCTAATACATGCGAACAGGCTGTATGCCTCGAAGCTACAGGCCGGTGCGTGCTGCCGCTGCCTGCTGAGGAGTCCGGCAGTCTTCTCTGTTCGGTTGGTAGTGTTGCGCTAGCTCTAGTCTGGCTATGTGTTAAACATCGGTTTCTAACAAGGGTGAGAAGTGGGTGGAGGCATTCGTCTTAGGTCGGGGTCTTCGCCTGAGATGGGCGGAGGTCCCTAAACGCAGCGCACTCCTGTCGGACAAAATCCTCTGTCGGAGGCTCCAGGCAGAAGGTCGCTAAACGAGAGATTCAGTAGGCTTTGGCCAAGTAGGAGTAAGAGAAATGGGCGGAGGCCCTCGGCTTTGGCCGATGCTCCGGACTCGGGCTTTGGCTCAGGCTCTGCCTGAAGGAGAGAGTGAGGGTCAAGTACCGACTCACAAGAACTAGGGTTTCATAATTGCTTCACCAACCTCCTTCTCACAGTTACAAGTGTTCCCTATTTATAGGGCTCAACTACCACTTTACAGAGTTTACAACAGTGTCCCTCAACTGCTACGGTACATTCCAGGAATATTCCAGCCCTAGTGTCTAACCTCAGGGGTGTTCTCATCACACCGTCTCGCGATGTCTTCATCTTGGGCCTAAGCCGATGCCCATTAGAGGCCCATCAATTGTCCTCACGTATGTCTTGCTGACCTGATCGTTCCTTGATGGGCCTCCGCTGCCCTGGGGAACACCTTCGCCATGATTACTGCGCTTGGCCTCCACCGTCCCGGGGAGAAACTCCACCGTCATTCTTGTACTAGGCCTCCGCCGTCTTGGGAAGAGCCTCCGCTGGCTAGGCCTCGCCGTCTTGGGGAGAGCCTCCGCCGGCTAGCCTCCGCCGTCTTGGGGGGAAGCCTCCGCCGGCTGGGCCTCTGCCGTCTTGGGGAGAGCCTCCACCGGCTAGGCCTCCACCGTCTTGGGGAGAGCCTCCGCCGGCCGGGCCTCCACCGTCTTGGGGAGAGCCTCCACCGTCTCGAGGAGAAACTCCACCGTCATTCTTGTACTAGGCCTCCGCCGTCTTGGGAAGAGCCTCTGCTGGCTAGGCCTCGCCGTCTTGGGGAGAGCTTCCGCCGTCTTGGGGGGAAGCCTCCGCCGGCTAGGCCTCCGCTGTCTTGGGGAGAGCCTCTGTCGGCCGGGCCTCTGCCGTCTTGGGGAGAGCCTCCGCTGGCCGGGCCTCCGCCGTCTTAGGGAGAACCTCCGCCGGCTAGGCCTCCACCATTATTCCTTCATTAGGCCTCTTCGAGGGGGAGTTGACCCATACTCCGTATGGGCTCCCCCAACAGTAGCCCCTCAGCTACTAGGTTATGGACGGTACTACATGACCTGGTAGATGTTCATACAAGAAGAGGCACTATACAACCCAGATCTTGGTTGCGAGGATTGCCCTCCGCAACCCATTCATGCACGCCTCGCTAAAAACTCCATCCCAAAAACCCTGTGGGAAAAAAGGGCATGGAGAAAAAAGCACGCGCATGACTCTAACCTATACATGCACTAATTCCTTAGGATTTCAGCTCTGGGTGCCTTTATCTTCCAGATTTCTTCATCTATGGCCTTCGGCTCCTTCTACTGCTTCTATGGCATGGTTCATCGGCTTCGCTCGGTGCTCTGATCTTCATTTCTAGGACCTTCACGATGCGTAGGTCTGTATCCTTAAGGCCTTTGCTTCTAATGTCTTTTTGGCGCGCAGGTGTGTCTCCAAGGCCCGATGTGTGGGCCTTCGTCTCCATGTCTTCTTGGTGCAGGGGTCTTCAATCGCCTTCGGGTCTTTCGCCTCTGGTATCACCTCGGCGTGCGGGTCTCCACCTCCGAGGCCTTCCTAGGTCTTCATTTTCGGGGTCCTTGCCTCTAGTACCTTCACGATGCTCAGGCCTTTGCTTCCAAAGCCTTCGCGGGTGTTCATCTCCGAGGTCTTCACCTCCGAGTCTGGTATCATCTTGGCGTGCTGGCCTCTATAGGCCTTTGACTTTTCTTCGGGCGGAGGTCTTCATCTTCGATCCTTCTTTGGGCGGCGGTCTTCATCTTCGATCCTTCTTCGAGCGGAGGTCTTCATCTCCGATCCTTCTTTAGGCGGAGGTCTTTGACTTTTCTTCGGGCGGAGGTCTTCATCTCCGATCCTTCTTTGGGCGGAGGTCTTCGACTAAATCTTCGCTCACGAGCGCCAGACAAAAGACCTCACGCTCCTAAGTGGTTGGTCCTCCGGTGCACTCCCCTAGCCCCTCTTGGCTGGCGTTTGTGGCCGAGTTTTTAGCCATGATTGGTGTAGTCGACGTAGTCGTAGTAGTGGAAGTAGGTGTTCAGAACCAAGTTTGCTGATGTAGACGTCGACGAAGGTGTTGTAGAACTTGGTGTCGAAGGTGTCGACGGAGGTTCTTGAGCCATATTGCAAAAGTTGTTTGACAGAGGCGATGTTGTTATACACGATGAAGGTGTCGATGAAGCCCCTCATGTCGTCGCGTTGGCGGAGGCTAGTTGTCATGGTTTTGCCGAAGGCCCTCCTGCAAAGCTGCTTGGCGAAGGCCCTCCTAAGAAAAATGTGTTTTGGTGGAGGCGATATTGTTGAAGTTACCGAAGGCGAAGGCAATGCCGATATAGACGCCGACGCTGCGTGTCGAAGGCCGGAGAAGTCATAAAAATACAACTGAGTTGATCTCCTGCATTTTTAGGGACTTAGGTTGGGCATTATAGCTTCGTCAAATATCGACTTGCTTTGCAAGTCTTTCGACACCCGGAAAGGCACTGGCTTTCCCACTAGCTGCAAAAGATGGTTAGTCATTTATATGATACGTGAAGGTAGCATGAGAGCCTTAGTTTCATGACCTGGTGCCCGTGTTGGTTCAGGACTTCTTCCAGGATTTGATGCATAGAGTCACGGCACCCGTGCATTCTTGGCACGACAGCCTTAGCTTCGTGACCTGGTGCCCGTGTTGTTTTGGGACTTTTTCCAGGATTTTGATGCATAGAGTCACGGCATCCGTGTATTCTGGGCACGATAGCCTTAGCTTCGTGACCTGGTGCCCGTGTTGTTTCAGGACTTCTTCTAGGATTTTGATGCATAGAGTCATGGCGCCCATGTATTCTCGGGACTTCTTCCGGGTGGCCCGGGCCATGCATTGCAATGTACTTATGCAATATATGTATGTGATGATGAGAATGATAGCATTTGCGCAAAAATATTTAAAAGGTGTAAAATTATTATGCATCCTGAAAAATGATGGTAAAGTTGAATAAAAGATAAGCTCTGTATTATATGAGAGGGTTATAGTTCAGATAGCTTACGAAGGCTATCATTTGAGGACCTGCACGGGTATGGATGTAACTAGTATTGAATATATAAGTAATTAGTTCCCTACGAAGGTTATACACAATAATATTGTGTTGATGCATATTATAAATACTTGAGAAAGAGATTGAATAACACAACCTGCAAAAATGAGAGAAAGTGTTAGCGTTAGACGGCTCAAAGGTTTAGTCACTGCCGAAGGTCTATTGCTGATGGAAACCAACTCACTAATGAAGGCCAGTAACTGACAAAGTTTGCTAACTATCGAAGGCCTATGACTGATGGAGGTTGCTAAAAACCAATAATAGGTGAAGTCCACTAACTCATGAAGACCATGACTGTCGAAGGCCCAAACTGACGAAGGCCAAAGACTGACGAAGGTTGTTAACTGATTGAAGGCTGATCACTGACTAATGACGGAGGCTGCTGACTGATCGAAGGCTGCCCACTGACTGATGACGGAGGCTGCACTGATTGAAGGCTGCTCACTGACTAATGACGGAGGCTACACTGATCGAAGGCTGCCCACTGACTGATGACGGAGGCTGCTCTGATTGAAGGCTGCCCACTGACTGATGACAGAGGCTACTGACTGATCGAAGGCTGCCCACTGACTGATGACGAAGGCTGCTGACTGATCGAAGGCTACCCACTAACTAATGATGGAGGCTACTCTGATCGAAGGCTACCCACTGACTGATGACGGAGGCTGCACTGATCGAAGGCTGCCCACTGACTGATGATGGAGGCTGCTCTGATCGAAGGCTGCCCACTAACTGATGACGGAGGCTGCTAACTGATCGAAGGCTGCCCACTGACTGATGACGGAGGCTGCACTGATCGAAGGCTGCCCATTGGCTGATGATGGAGGCTGCTTTGATCGAAGGCTGCCCACTGACTGATGACGGAGGCTGCACTGATCGAAGGCTGCCCACTGACTGATGACGGAGGCTGCTCTGATTGAAGGCTGCCCATTGACTGATGACGGAGGCTGCTAACTGATCGAAGACTGCCCACTAACTGATGACGGAGGCTGCTGACTGATCGAAGGCTGCCCACTGATTGATGACAGAGGCTGCTCTGATCAAAGGCTGCCCACTGACTGATGACGGAGGCTGCTTTGATCGAAGGCTGAGTTTTATGGGGACTACTAACTAATGTACCATAATGTATTTTGAGATGGTGAAAACGTTCATACAGCAAGACAAATGTGCTCTATGTGAGGGGTTAGGTTGGGATGGTAAGAGATACTTACAGTGCTGGTGACCTGCATGTTAGTAAAAAAAGATTCGATAAAAGTTAAAAATTACTTTAAGTTTAGCCGGGCCTAGGCCAAGCATGTATAGCCACTCAGGCCATGCTTTTGATGCGGCGAAGGCTGCAACAACTTTTTTGGTCACATTGGTGACATGTTGTACATGAAGGTTGGTTTACGAAATTTGCCTCGAGAGGCAGAGGTTAGACCAAGAATGTGTAAAAATAAATGACAAGGGCGAAATTTATTAGGATTATAAGCTGATGAAAAGTATTCTCTTATGCTATTTTGATACCTTTGGTGCTGTAGTTCAAGAATTTGAAGTTGCAAAAAGATAAGCAACTTAGCTGCGGTTTGCGTTGGAGGTCAAATCCTTCGTTGCCAGCATGATGGGCCGACAGCTGCGGATAAAATCAGTTGGCCCCCTTCACTTCTTGACGTGGCTGGAGTTGTTCCGTAGTTGTGGCGAAGGATGCAGCCTCCACGCCCATGTGGAGGTCGCTGGGCCGAAGCCTTCGTGTACTGGTCCTTTTTGGTTGTGCCGACGGCTTCTTGGGCGATGCGATGCCAGCCTTTGGGCTTGCGTTCTGGCCGGCGTAGACGCTAAGGACGACGGCCACGTTAGGTCGCTAGCAGTGCTTGCTATGGTGATGTAGTGGTCACTTGATTACCTGCAGGCAAACAATGGGAACGCTATGCGTGCTCTATTGGTTAGCCGGAGGCTATATATTTTTGTCAAAAGGTCTGGGACTCGTAGATGATGTATGTTTTGTAACAAAGAAAACTCATGGATGTATGTGTTGGACTGTCCTGTATGATCCAAATCTCGGAAGGCTTATATAGACTCTGCACATCTTTGTATTGTGGACAAAGCTTAGTGAAGCATTGCACAGTTACTGTATGTAGGTGCATCATGACTGTAAGCAGACTAGGTGTACGAATTGGTATCGTGTGGGATTAATGGTGAGGCAATAATTACTGCTGAATTGGAAAGAGAGTATATGAGTATACGTTACTTATCTGGCCTTCGTACGATGGTACGGTATGTGTTTGCTGGCCGGAGGTGAACTGTCGTAGCAGGTAGAGCCTTTGCTTTGGCGTTTGGGTTGTCCGACTTTAGCAGTCGACGCCGTGCATCTTGAAGGAGGTTGAGCGTTGGCGAGCCTAGGCCACGGCCTACGGCGAGTGCAATGCTGCCTGATGGGTGCACAACAAGCACGGCGGTGTGGCACGCAAAAGGTCATGAGCACCGCAGAACCATTGGCGTCGTCGAGGTTGGGGGCGTCGTCGTCGTGGGCGTCCAGGTGTTCCGGGACACGGGCGCCCGGGCGTCAAAGGCGAGTGTGGAGACGGTGGAGTGGATGCCACGGCCTGCGGAAACTGAGTATCGTGCGTTCGCACGTAGGACGTTTCGTATGGCGGAGGTTGCCTAGGCCTGGCCTATTAGCTTGTGACTTTGTTTCCACACATTTGCTGTTAGCAACAAACACTAGAAATGAAAGTAGCAATGCATTTGTTAAGAAAATGAGAGGAGGCTAACGCTAAGAAGTTGATGTTGCATGCAATGGTGCAAACCAGACTCCGGAGCTCGGAGACCCGGAGGTCCTGTAAACCAGGACGTGGCTTATTGGATTGTCGGAGGTAGCAAGATAGCAGGTGAGTGGCTCAGATCTGCGATTGCTATAACAAGGGTTTTTGATGAATTAAAGCTGACTTATCTGAACCGTAGTTGAGGTGCGAAGGCTGTCAGAATGACGTCCCGCGTAGTTGAACCTCCATTGCATAGAGGCCGAAAGCTTGGTGCCAAGGTTGAGCACCCGGAGGTCTTTGGGATTCTTTTTTATGAAACTGACGTGAAGGTTCCAACTCTCAACTCTCGAAAAAAAATTCGTGCCGAGCACGGTGGGGTAGGCCTAGTACAAGAATGACGGTGGAGTTTCTCCCCGGGACGGTGGAGGCTCTCCCCGGGACAGTGGAGGCCAAGCGCAGTAATCATGGCGAAGGTGTTCCCCAGGGCGGCGGAGGCCCATCAAGGAACGATCAGGTCAGCAAGGCATACGTGAGGACAGTTGATGGGCCTCTAATGGACATCGGCTTAGGCCCAAGATGAAGACATCGTGAGACGGTGTGATGAGAACACCCCTGAGGTTAGACACTAGGGCTAGAATATTCCTGGAATGTACCGTAGCAGTTGAGGAGCACTGTTGTAAACTTTGTAAAGTGGTAGTTGAGCCCTATAAATAGGGAACACTTGTAACTGTGAGAAGGAGGTTGGTGAAGCAATTATGAAACCCTAGTTCTTGTGAGTCGGTACTTGACCCTCACTCTCTCCTTCCGGCAGAGCCTGAGCCAAAGCCCGAGTCCGGAGCATCGGCCAAAGCCGAGGGCCTCCGCTCCTTTCTCTTACTCCTACTTGGCCAAAGCCTACTGAATCCCTCGTTTAGCGACCTTCTGTCTGGAGCCTCCGACAGAGGATTTTGTTCGACAGGAGTGCGCTGCGTTCAGGGATCTCCGCCCATCTCAAACGGAGACCCTGACCTAAGACGAAGGCTTTCGCCCATTTCTCACCCTGGTTAGAAACACTATGCACGAATTTCTCCGCCTCCGCCCCTGCTCCGTTGGTAGCGTTGCGCTAGCTCTAGGCTGGCTGTGCACGAATGAGATGAGACGCCAGGAGTAACGTGTGTGTAGGCGTAGGGATGGGACGTAGCAGTGATGCTGACGCAGGAAGAGAGCGTGCAGCGTGGTTTCTGGGTGCCCGTGGTCCGTGGAGCATACTCCTAGAAGACGTGAAATCGTTAAGGGCTACTTTGGCAGCCGGGGCAAATGAGCCCAGAGTATAGCCACGCGCGTGGAATTTTTTTGGACTTTTGATTCCCACCACCACCCTAGGGAGAATATCCATGCGGGGGTGAGTTTTCCTGTGACTGTTTGGCAGCCAATTTGAGGACTCACGAGAGTTGCTGTTTGCATGTTTGGTTTCCCTGGTGCTGCTTATCACTATCGAAGAATTAAAAATAACGCCTCAAACAAATAGTAAAAAGTCAAGAAAAAAAATCAGAATTTAAGGAAGCTGCCACAGATCAATGCTGAAACCACAAAAGCGTGAAAAAAATCTCAGGAATAAGTCTCTCCGTACAAAAACGATATTTCAAATCTGAAATCATGTCTAATTATCATCTAAAATCTAGCGAAATCCAGGTAGTAGTAGCATTGATACAGATGGTTCTCCATCATTTACATCCAATAGATAGACATAAACTGGGTTATAATAACCTAGTCCATGAGCATATACAAAAAATGTAAAATTCTTCTGCTGGGAACCGGGAATGCTTGGGTTCTTCTTGGCACAATGGTTGAAATAATATATGTTCAATACACCACAAATTCAGATAACCGTGCTGGTTTCTCTTAGTGTGGTGTTTCTTGGAGGGACTTTGACCAGGCACCTTCACAGCTGATGCTCTCTAAGCCACTTAAACATGGCAGTCTCATAGCCCGATGATGAAAGAATGGCATATCAGAAACAAACAGGACCAGAGTTCTTAGCATATCACATCTGAAAGAAAAATGACATAATGGAGGAACAATATAATTCGGAAGTTAGGCATACATCGCAGCATGGGCATGACTGGAAAAAAATGGATGAAGCATTAGGACAGATTGGGGTACCTGCCAAAAATATAGGGTGCTATTTGCCACAAATGTAGAACGACAGAAACTAGCAGATTGGGTTAGGATTGAGGATTGCTTCAGATTGCAATTGTTCTTAAAACATGAGGAGCAGACATGGCACAATAAATGAGGAAAAAAAAGGAATAACGCCATGCAATGCTATCATTGCACAATCCAAACTAAAGATAAAGTGTCAGTTATTCACCCCGCTGCAATAACAGGTGTGATAATACAGCTACGAAAGGACTACTGAATTCCAAAGATAAAGGAATGTACGAAGAATATATTAGGCACTCAAGTATCACCTCACTCATCTCAAATCATGCACAGCTTCCACCAAGGATTCTGCACTTTTGCAATGAGATAAATCAGGATGAGTTGGTAATGTACCTCTTTTGGCTGCATGAATAATGAACTGTATATTTTTTGTCCTCAAGTGCAGTGCACAAAGCTCGCCATTTTAGATCAAACAACCGAAAACCACAAAGCAGGATATGAACACAAGGTCTACTACGGCCAGCAATTCACTAGAATTAGCTCTATGAATAAGCAAGATGCAGCCAGAATAAGTTCATCATGCCAAAATAAGCAAGACTAGAGAATTTAACCTTGGCCTCCGAGCAGCGGGCGCTTTCATAATCCGACCGCGCCATCTTCAAGAAGAGCACAGGTTCCTGAAAACAGCAGTGATTTATGCATTACAGGAAACAGCAGTGAGCAGCGGCAAGCTGACTTTTAATTTTGACAGTAATTTCTTTTGAAGTCTTGCCTGCTGCTAGTACGGATGAACAAGCAAGGGACTATTACAGGTTTGCGTGAAAAAATCTTTTTATGTGTTAAGAAATGCAGCAACAAATCTTGAGCCAATAAGGTCTACTCCAACTAGAAATTCACTAGAATAAACATCAATTCATTGTGCCAAAATAAAAAAAGATGAAGAAGTAGGACTACTGAACTATACCAGCAGTAACAGGACACCATAAAGGACAACTGTGCTTAGACATTTCAGGTTACCAAAACTTGAGCTCAGAAATTTCAGATTACCATTTCTCTTTCGTATATATATGAAAATATCATGTGTTAATAATCGGTGTAATCGACTCTTTCGTAATTTTGTTTAGACGAAATGCTTCTGAACATTGGACCTATTTCAATTCCACAACTTTTTTAAGCAATGTTCCTACTTCCATCTAACCACCACCCAAGTTTCATTGTTCAATTCCCACAGCAACGCTCAGGGAATACATCTAGTTACATGTACGTATAAGACAGCTATCAGTCATGATAGGATTTGATAACATTCTTAAGCTAGGAGAAACATGTAGATAATAACATAAAACTTCAATGCTGTGGAGGATTGGAGGGGAACCTACCAAATACTGAAACAGGTCTTCAAGGTGCTGTGAGGCATATCCATTTTATCTGAGCAAAGCAAAGATAATGCATTGTTAAGGTTGGTGCCAAACCGATAGCATCCCTGCACAGAGCAGTGCTACCTACACACAAAACTGAAATCCCTCTCCAGCAACAGAGCACTAAGAACTGCGTGGACTTGTAGAGCGTGGACTTGTAGAGCCCTAAGGAACTTTGAAGATTACCAAATTGGAGGATAAATTTCATCTACAAGCAATATGAGACATATAACAGTAGTATAATTAGTACTACAATTCAGTAGCACTACCACTTCACTTCTTGTCAGCTGCATCTATTCTAGCAGTGGCTGGTCAAAACTGAACTGGCGCTTTTACAATCATGCAGTCCGACACAACCATGCACATGACAATGAGAATTTTATAGAGCTGCTGCTATCCTACTATATATTGCACGAGATCCACATCAATCCTCAACTATGAGAGATATACCAGCTCAAAGAATTAACTACATCTAAAAATAAATATGTAGAACATATCATACCACCCAGTCAATTGGTTGTGTTCAAGAATTGCAATATTTAAATGCAGAAAGGAACATACCAATATTTAAATGCACATTGTAATGGCGACAACACTAGTTCACGAAACCAGAAATCTACGACTCCCTAGGAGCTGGACCTACAGGAACATGATTCAATTTTTTGAGCAAGAGAATTGGTAATCTTGTCACAGAATTGATCCCAGGACAGCAAACAAAAAAAAAAACACTGGCTTCAATTTTCAGAAACTCTAATAAGCAGCATCTTGTGTACTAAACCTTGTGATTGCGAGGCACACTATGAAAATTCCGAGCTAACTGACTGACTCAAACGTGTGACCATCAGAGTTGAGAGCAGCTGAACTAACTTGGAAGTTGGAACAAGCTTCACAGTCTATTGAGCTAATTAAAACAGGAGAATTTGCTCTCTGACACATGCTAAATAAACCTCATGCGTGCACAGCATCGCTGATTAAGGCACTGCAGCTTAAATAAATTCAGCATAGCACATCCAAGTCGCAGGCACTGCTGATTAAGGCAGTTCTTTAACAATCAGACAAAACATGGTATTCTCAGTTTGCTACTACAAGCACATCCAATGAGTAAAAGTTACACATCCAAGTCGCAGGAGCTCGATCTAGGGAGGACAAGGAGGAGAGAGGAAGGGCTCACCAGATCTTGGGACGAGGCAAGGCGGCCAAGCGGGGGCAGTCACGGAGCAGTGGTCGAGAACTCGAGATCGAGCCGGCGGCGGCCCTAGGATCTACGAGAAACAGTCTATGAGAAGAGAGGATCAAGAAACCCAAAACCCTAGCGGGAGGCACAGAGATGTAGGCTGAGGAGGGCTCACCATTGGCGTGAGCCGAAGCGACAAGAAGGCGGAGGGGAGGCGGCGACAGGATGCCGGGGCGGCGGCAATGGCCGGATGCCGTAGCAGCGGCCTTGCGACTTGCAGCTCCTGCGCGAGCAAAGGAAGAGCTGCGCGTGCGCGGGCGGTCGCGACTCGCCGAGGGGATGCACGGGGAAACCCTCCTGGCCTCATCGCTCGTGGATTGCTTCCGTGTGGATAACGAAGGGAAGCGGGCTGCGATCCTCGGGTTGGTCGGCTGCCAAAGAGCACGAAGATTTGGCCCGGGGCTGATTGGCACGGGGCTGATTGGCCCAGGGAAATCTCCGGGTTCCACGCGGGGAAGACTGCTGCCAAAGTAGGCCTAAGAGGGAGAGAGAGAGAAAAAAGAAACATGCCTTTAATATGCACTGTGGATAACTCAGATTAGCTATGAGACTTACACGCTAGCCAACTGCGCCACCAAATGCCTGGTCGACCCATATTTCCAAAAAACTAGTATGACTGACTATTAAACATCGAGACGTGGAAAACCATTTCAGAGCATTCGAGTGGTAAAGCTGCCACAAAGGCGCGCGGTACAAGTACAACCCTCCCTAAAACAGTAAGCGACACTTTTTTAGCAAAACCAACCCAAAAAGCTACCCGACATGAGCAAACAGACGGGGCCGTTTGGTTGCTTAGATGGGTTAGCCCGGCTCGTGAGGACGTAGGAAAGGGCTGTTTAGGGCTTCTTTGTTAACATCCTTCATTAATAACCTGTGTTGCTCTGCAGGTCTTCGCTGGCGCAGCACCATGAGCCTCGCCCCGTGGTGGCGCTTATCAGGGGACTGAGCAGTGAGCACGCGATGCATCCTCCGGTCTCCGGCACTCCTACCTGAAAAAACTCCCTGCTTCGCCGTGTGCTGGCTCACAGGCTCAGGCACTCGGCACTCCACGCGGCTGGGCAGCACCATCAACTTGCCGACTTGCCGTAGGGCGTCAGCCTCACCAGTCACCAGGACCCCAGTCGTGGCAAGTGGCACCAGGAACTGACCTTGGAAGAGGCTGAAGCTCTTCTTCCGGAGCCAAATGACAGATCCCTCTTTGTTTTTTTTTTTCTCCGCGGAGACTTCTCTCCAAACGCCATCACGCGGTTCTGCTATGCCATTGGGCGTGTCTGGGATAGAGTCGACAGACCGCGCGGTGTGCTCCGGTCGCTCGCTTATAAACCATACTTTTTTTTAAACCAATAAATAGTAATTTTCTCCGTCGACAAATCAGGCCAGAGTACTCAGGGAGTCCCACCGCGGCACGGGAAACGTGGCCGCAGTTCATTTTTGCGGTGCACTTGCCAGGTGCAGCGAAAACAATCGCAGCCGACACGGAGCGTTTGGCACGATTATGCGCTTGTTTTGGCCGCCACCGCCGGAAACGCTGACACAAACACGCCCATTGTCAACTCAGGCTGCCAATTGACATACCATGCCTTATCGAGCGAGACCTCTAGACGAGCGGTATCAGGCTGTAGCCCACATGGAAAACACGGTGAACACAGCAGATGAGCTATTGCCCTGTTTGGAATGCAGGAATATTTCCTAAATACTGTGTTTTTCCTGAAAAAATCAATATAACAAAATTGTTTGTTTTGTTACAGGACTGAAGACTCAGTCCAGAGAAAACTCGATTCAATTTATCTTCACTAGCTATGATACAGGATAAGCCCTGTCCTGACCTAGTAGTGCTACCTACTAAATAAAATGGGCAGTTGTTACAGGTGCCAATCCCATAAATAGCCACATAGGCGTGTAAATAAACATCAGGAGACAGAAATAATAAAAGATAGATTAACTGACTCTGAAACTCTCATATACCCTGCAAGGCTGCAACCAATCTAGCCAGCCATAAAGTCTATGACAGCAAAATTAGATTAGGGGACAGCTGACGACCGCAGGGACGCTGAACCAAGATATACAGAGAAGTAGCAAAAGAAAAGAAAGGATATACAGTAATACAAGATTTCGGCACCCAACTTAGTAATACCTAGTACTGAAGAACCAGCTTTCTTTTCTTCTTGTCCAGAGGGTCACTTGCAGGGCATCTGCGAGACTCGTGCTTTGCATTTTGCTGTGTTATGCAGTCCATTAAACCTTTTCTTCGTGTGGATGTCATGCCCCTCATCAAATGTAATGCATTCTGATCAATGCAAGGACCCTTCACAGCTTTAGATGCAGATGCAGCCTTAGCTTTCTTCGCCTTCGGTTGAAATTTCAAGTTTGGAAGTAAAGTCTCCTCTTCCTCATCTATAAATGAGACAAGGAGAAACATGAGCCCTTAAAAAGTGGATGAACAGTGTTTTACACCATGTAACATTCAACTGCGTTGAGAAACAATTAAATAGATCCAAGATAATTAGCACAACAGTGCAAGTCTGATGTTTAGATCTGAAAGGGTGAGGTGATTAGAATCACAAGGATTAGGCCAGTAATCAATCATAAAGTAGTAGTGTTGTCAACTGCATGATAAATTGAGTGGGAATTCATATTAAATAAATTGGGTGGGAAGTTCTATCAAGGAAAATAAGATAGATGCATTACGAAAATAAAACCAGAAGCTCATAACTATAGTTGAAAATGCATACTTACCAAAGTCCTCAAACTCAAACGCTCCAAACTCATTATCAGAGGACAGTGACAGTCGTTTGGAGCACCGTGGAGTAGAGGGCTTATCCAGATTGGTAGTTTCTAGACTGCGGAGACATCTAGGCGCATCATTTTGGAGAGAAGCCCTGGATGGATTATTTTCATCTATTGTTTCATTGCTGTTGGAAGCACCAAGTGAACTTCTCTTAGATGGCTTCTCAGGAAGGAATGATGTTTTGCACGGACTCGTTTCATCGTTCTCTGTCTCCTCTAATTGGCTGGTTTCATTTTTCTCTAACTTATCACCAAAACTACTGCTACTGCCTCCTCCAGAAGTTGAACAGTTTGCATCTATATTTTCCAAAACTGACACAGGAGATGTGCCACAGGTATTCTCAGCTTGTAGGGCATCCTTGCCATCTAGCAAACTCGAGAACCATGGAAATTTGCCCTGCCTAACATAGAATAGAATATATGCTTCCTGGTTTAATGCACTTGAATCAATAATAGAATCAATCTGCAAAATGACTTGGCTATTACAATGGTGAAAAGGTTCATATCGTCAAATGCATTAGCAACGGACTGGTGGCACATACATTGGAGTCATTCATCAAGTACCATGTGCTTGGTGAAGAACGAATGGTGCAGACATAATGTCCATAGTTGGGTAATCCAGAATGCTCAACAACACCATAAAGATCATATTTCAGCTCCCCCTGCATGTGGAGGTATAATAGAACATTAAAATCTACCTAAGTGGAAATAATTCTGTTTGTGTAGAGGGACTGGAATCCAAATCCTTAGTCTAGATACTCCTATAGCAGCATGTCTTCCAAACAGGCATTAAGTAACTTACTATAGGAAAAACTCACCGCAGTGTCTGGGTTGCTGTGGAATGGCTTCAAATCAACCTCCAGAGGGTACACCACATGTTTGTCAATCTTCTCAACAGAATTGTCAAGGGTTGTAAAACGCTTGAGATGAAATGCAACAACATCCGGTGCTCTATGAAGTGTAAGCTGCTTGTTCTTACAAACTTGAGCATTGCAACTTTCACAGGTGAGCTTGTTTTCAGAGTCCCCAATCTGCTCTACCTTGGTAAAAGATTGCAAAGCATCTACCAGGTGATCGACCTGATCAATCTCCAAGCTTAGATCCAGGAAGGGCTCAAATGTCTCTGAGCTGTGACCACACTCGCAGCAAGATAACTATAGATATAAAGAGTAGCATTAGCTGCGATGCTAGTACCAAGAGAACAAATAGGTGATGGAGAAACTAAATATTACATGGCTTTTCAGTTGTCCTCCAAAAATCTCCTTGACTATACTTTCTTCGTCAAAGGATGAGCCCTTGCCCTTTGACTTGGGATCAAGAGTACACTTATGCAAGTTATCGAGCAAGCAACGTAGGAATTCATGTGCATCTTCTTGCTGTCCTGGTCTAAAATCCGAAGATAACTCTAGAAAATATTGTTAAGAAATCTCATATCACATAACTTCACATAGGACTATAGCAAGCTGGCAACAATTGAAAGGATGCAGTAGCGCAATACTTAAGTGAAGAGTAAGGTGAACTGAATGCTGAAAAGAAGTGGAAGGACATGAATTAACAGGAAAAAACATATATGCAAACAGCAATTACAATGGGGAAAATTAAACGGACTCAGAAAAATTTCAAGAGGAAAGGATACTTCTTAAACTATCTCTGAACTTTGTTGGCGCTATAACAGATCCAGACCTTCGAATTGATTCATCAACATGTTCTTTAAGGGCACAGAAAGAACAGAACCCATCCTTATTATCTGCAGGTTAACAGCAGTTCAGATCATCCAAACTAAGATAAAACAGAATGTATAAAAAAACATATTTCGAACAATAATTAGTTGTATGAAATTATCCATACATGAGCATGGAGTGAAATGATCAGTAGAGCGAAGCTTGAGAAAAAGCGGTACAGTGTGAGTGATACACTGGAGAGTTGCATTTAGGAAGCATGTGTTCCCCATATTGCTAAGACCAGCTCCCTGCACATGGGAAAATTTTGCAACAAGATAAAATTGTGATAAGTCCTTAAGGATGTCTATAAAGTATAGAACTTAGCACAGAAGATATTACATACCACAGATTTAGGCTGCCTTCTATAAGATACGGACAAAGGAAAATGCATATCTTCAGCATCACAAGTTTCACCAATCTATTGAACAAAGACCAGCAATACAAATGACTTGATGTAAGGAAGGATCGAACATAAAATGTGATTAAGACAATAAAAGGCTTACATTAGAGTTGCATTGCTTGCTGTTAAGGGGTAACACTTGCTGATTATCTTGGACACCCCATATGTCGATTTCATCCTACGGAAGCACTCAGAAATAATGTTAAGGGACTTTTCAGAGGCCTAAGCTAGCAGTAAATGTCATAGGGCTGTGGTGGGGACGCTTACAAATGAATCAGGCTGCTCTGTGCCAAGGGGCTCTGGCTGCTCACTTGTTCCTCTATGTGGCACATCAACTCCATCCTACAATATAGGAGTAAAGTTAAAACCCAAAAGGACAAGAACTAGGGATCTTCTAGGCACAGAACTCTGTATTAATGTTATATACAACAACAATGCCTTTTTTTGTCCCAAGGCAATCTAGATATAAAAGCCACCAACAAAGTGGGTAGAAAGTAAGAAAGGAAATGGTATAGAAACAATAATAGTACGAGAAACTAATGGCATAGGTCAAGGTTCAGGCACATGGATTGCTATAGGAATGTCATGTATGGAAATATAATTGCAGATCAGCTGCATGTATCATGAATTGTACATAGTCATTTAAGTTTCAAATTTATGCAAAGTTCCACATCATTTTCCCACTATTAGTCTCTCAAAGAAAACCTTAATTTAGCTTAACAGGCAACCTTAATTAGTTAGTTGTGCTTCGTACTAGTGGCTGTGTCAGGATTGTGCACACTTTTCATTTTTTATAAAAGTATAAGAGAACAGAACAAGTATATACATGAGGTTCCTGAGATGATTTTGCAGATAAAAACTGGCAAGCTGAATGCTTTGTACCATTGATTGTTCCATTTCCATGACATCTTGCACCAAAATGACTTCCTTATTGATTGAATGTGGTGAACATGAATTGTCTTCCCTGTCCAATGTACCAGATATGGCCTGAACAACAAATCCATGAACCAGTAAGCAAATATTACTATCAGAAGAGCCCAAACAAATTCACTAGAGCCATTAAGTTTTAAAGTAAGTTCTGGGGGAAAGGGCACACCTCAGGTTGTGGTTGCTTGCTTCCAAGGGGGGCAGATGCGGTTAGGTTCTGTTCATCCGCCATTGAGTTCAAGCCACTCTATATCAGAGAACAGGTACACCCAAATGATTACAAGCTGTAAATTTTCAAAAGATCACATAAATCTTGAGATAAAAGGCTCACAGTGTGGTCATTTTCATTGGCAGCAGGAGCACAAAACCTATCCCACGAATTCGAGTAGGCTCTGTAAGCAGAAGCAGGGAAAACATATAGACAAGTTATGAACTTAAGCATAATAACAAATTGACACTGCCAATTCTGGATAGAAGCATGAGTTTTGGGCTTACAACAGTGCGAAGTGGCTGGCACATCGAGAAAAATGGTTGATGCTGCTTAGTATTCTGATCCCCATTTTCAGCACCACCCCCCTAACAGAAGTGACGATGTTAATATATTTTCATCATGGTACAAAAATTACAGCCATTACTTTCTACTGTACCCACTCCCCGTTCACAGCAAATCGTGCAAAGCAGATGGTTCAGAACAAACGCAGATCAGAACTATGACCATTCTGTTTTTTGTTTTGACTTGGGTTGGCCGTTGCATTAACAATAATTGAAACGATTTGAACAAAGAAAACGACAACCGCATCACTGCCCCTTTCTGTATTAGAGGTGTTATGTAGCGATCACTCCTGCAACTAGCAACAGCTGCGGCTCCGATCCCGAATTAACGGGTTGGGGATATCCACCCGCATAATCTCCGCAGGGCCCGAATTAACGAGATCCGAGCTAAAACCGCGGCAATAACCCACACGGAGAACGCACTAAGACGCCAAGGCCCTGGCGCAAGCATCACACTGCAAGTCAATCGGCCCCGGAAAAATCACACCCTTAGTCGGTAAACCCTGAGGCTCCAAGCCTCCAAGCCCAAGCGTACCTCGCAAGCCTCCGCCTCCAGCGGGACCTGGAACTCGGAGAGTCCAAACCAACCCAAGCAAAAGGCAACGAATCTTACCGGAACGGAGTCGGGCGGGCTCTGCCCCGCGGCGCCGTCCTGCTCCGCCATGGGATGGAGAGGGAGGCGGGCGCCGATTAGGGTTTCGCGCCCACGGAGTAGGTGGCCGGCCGGTTGGTGCGGGCGGGGGGAGTCGGTGGCCTCCAGGGATTCCGGGGGAGAGGAAGGTTGGTTTGGTTGGGGGGAGGCTAATCGAGGCAGCAGGCAAGCAAAATGGAAGGGGATTTGTTGGTTGGGCGGAGGCAAAGGCGAGGGAATTTTTTTTGGGGACGGCGGAAAATTTCGGGTTTGAAACGGAGGCGGAGGCGGGCGCGGCGTGGCGCGGCGCGGCGCGTTTTGGTGAAAACTGATGAGTGATGACGCTGCTGCGGCGGAGGGAGATGTGTCGTGTCGACTAGGAAAATGGGACGAAGCCGGCAACCAAGGGTAGTGGATTTCGCGTTTCCCGCTCGCGGCGCGTGGGTCGTGGCTACTGGCAGCGCGGGATCATTTTGCCACGGCGCGCGGTTTGGCGGCGTTGCCCGCGTGGAACGGACTTGTGAGTCAAAGTCAGACCCCTGCCCAGTGGTGTGTGGACGTGACCCGCCAAGCGTTTCGTTGTTCTCTGATTTTCGTTTTTATCGCTCGTATATAACCAAATAAATACACATTTCACATGGTAATGTATACCTGGATACATAATAATTTTGATAAACCAGAAAAATCAAAGCAACTTTTAATTTGGAACCTGAGGGAGTAATACCTATTGAAAAGACCAACAATATCTAGAGGGGTGAATAGGATAAACCTAACAATTCAAATAACTTGTGGTGGCTTAAACCATCTGAGTCCTGAAAAATTCCGTTCATGACCCGAAATTCGACCCAAATCCAATTTAATGGTCTTGCTTGCCATGCCTAGGGGTATTTACCAAGTGGTCATCTTTCGTGAGTGGATATTTACTAAGTGGTTATCTTTAAGAAATTGTTTTTGAAACCATTGGAGTTCTTTTTTTCTTTCTTTTTTTATCAAAAATAAAGACTTGTTTTAAGAACCTTTTGAAGATACTTTTTTTAACAAAACAAAAGGAAAAAAAGGGTAAACTTGTCAATATTAGATTTTTTTAACACACTTGTCAATATATTAGAGCATCTCCAACGGTTCCTTATTTGTCTTCTTAATACAGTACTTAGATTTTAGGAAAATAAGAAAAAATCTCTCTTCAACAGTTTTTAATCCATACTTCTAATATTTAGGCAGAAAGCTAATTCAGTTCCGCGTAACTTTAGCAGCTCTTGAGTCGCGCAAATCTTCTCCCGCGCGGTTTCTGCCCTCACGCCTTGGAGTCGCGCGCTTTTCTCCGATCCTTCCCGCCGATCGCTTCCCTCCCGCACCGCCGACGCTTCCATTCAGCGCTGTCGTCGCTTCTCACGTCGCGCAGCGCTGCTTTTCCTCCCGTCCGTGCGCAGGGACGAGGTTGTCGCTCCTCTCGTCTAGGGCAGGAACGGAGGCGCAACCTCAGCAGGGACGAGGAGCTCTAGGCGAGGAACAACGGAGAGGTGCCCGCCCGCGATGAATGCGGCGGACGGCACCCAGGGCTAGAGGAGGCTCTACGCGGGCGGGGCGGGTGTCTCGGCCGGGTGACAGCCAGCCGGGAAGGCGCCGCGCGGCGGCGGCCGGGCCTACGAGCTCGGATCGGGAGACCAGCTCAAATCGGGAAAAAAAAAATCGATCGGGACACCAGCTCAGATCGGGAAAAAAAATCCATGGTAAGTTCTACATGAACTCAAGTTCGACACAAACTCCTTCACTTTTTTCTCGGTTGAAAAATATGTCATTGGGATATCTTGTTTTCGCAGGCTTCCAATCCTGATCTCGCCGAGCTGAACAAGTTCATAAGTTCCTCATCTCGATGAATCTGTGTTGTTTGTATTGTTCTCTTTGCTTAGAAACAATTATTGGTCACATTTATGTCCTAATTGATTTGTTTCTCAAAGGCGAAAACTGTTAATGCAGTTTGCAGGCTACCAATGCAGCTCGAATTAATTATCTATTTTCTGATCCATATACATGTGCGTACCACATGAACTGCCTGTTTAGTTCCTAAAATTTTGCAAAATTTTTCAAGATTTTCCGTCACATCGAATATTTGGACGCATGCATAAAGCATTAAATATAAATAAAAAATAAAACTAACTACACAGTTTATACGAAATTCACGAGACGAATCTTTTAAGTCTAATTAGATTATAATTAGACACTAATTATCAAATAACAATGAAAGTGCTACAGTACAATTTTCCAAAAAAAATCGCCAGCTATAGCCTTGGAGGGAAATATTGCTACCGCTGCTGTTGCCGCTGATGCGTACCTGCTGCTGCCGCATGACGCTTGCAGATAGCATGTGCTTTTGGCATGAATGTGTTCCTATATACGTAGGTGGGACCAACTTTTGCTTTTTTTAAAGTCAAATATCATAAACTATTGGAGATGATTTTTTTTTCTTCTAAAGCTTTTTTTAAAGTTAGAAATATGGATTTTTTAGAGAAATGTTTAGGGGAACTCTGGGACTCTTATATATATATATCGGCACAACTAGGCCGGCCCATTAATCAAGCCCTCTGCGGCCTTATGGGCGGACGCGGGACGCCCGGGCCACGAAAGGACGGATGTCCGGCTCGGCTCCACGTCATCACCTATCCCTGTCATTCCATATCCATCACGCAAAATAAATAAAATTATAATAAACAAAGAAAAACAGAAAAGGTGGGGAAGTTGTCAAGAACTCCTCCGATCCCACCTATCCTATCGATCGATCGACTCCCGTTCCCCTCGGAATCGAGGCGGCCCCGAGAATCCCAACGCACGAGAAGAGGAACAGGGGAACCAGGCGGCGCGAAGAGAGCCCGGGGTGATGAATTGTTACGGTTTATGGACGGAGCAAGCAAGGAGCCTCTCCGCAAGGTAAACACCAACACGCCATTCCTCTTTAATCTCCGGCTGTTTCCCGAGATCTGGTGTTATAATCCTTTTAGCTTCGACTCGTGGACTTTGAGCGTCAGTTCGACCATGAGGGCAACACCGGATTCGGAAATTTTGGGCTAAACCTTGTGTTATTGAGGCTGCTGAAGGGGAGTGATTAATTGTGGTGTAGTATTATGGACTCAAAAGGCAGATAGAGTCCGTGCCATTTTTTTATTGATTTATTTTTGAGCTGCTTTCAGCGTGCGCATGATTGGCACAATCTCTACTGTAGTATTGCTTTATTGCGGTCTCTCTAGTGGAGTGCACAGGGCTGTATGGTTGCTTTAGAAGCGGCTAAACTTAGTGTTGCTCAACTGGGGCAGGTGACTTTTTTAGCCTGCTGAATTATAGGTAGTATTCCAGTTTGTGGCCGTCGTGCGCTTTGGCATTCAGTTCAACCATCTTCTCAGTATTTGCAAATTACTTTCAAAATTCAGTGCTGATAATAGATGCAGCAAAATGATTCCTATTCAGAGCTGGTTTGGTCATTACTCATAATCAGAGTATCAGACAATGGTTGGCATTAGTATTATGAACCATGAAAACACACTTAGCTTGCATGTCTGAATTTGGTATCCACTTGATGAACCGAATACTTTCGTATTTTCTGAATTATGTATGGCTTAATTGTCTGAGCCTTGACCTGTTATTGTGGGCACGTTTGGTTCTGTTGCCTCTCCTTTCCTATCCTTCACTGCGAAGGATAGCCAGTTTAGCTCTTACAAAGTAAGAATCCTTGGCCTTGAACAAATCAAAGCTTCCATGCTTGATGGAACCAAACATGTCCACTTCAGTAACATACATTTGTTGAAACAAGATACTTTCATCACACTCCAGGTACAGTGTTCAGCTTAACCTCATGATTTCTTACTACTAGTAGGTCGTCCATTTACATTGGTTATCTGCAGAGCTTAACCTCATGATTTTTTTAGATTAAGGAATATAATTTTGCGGTCTCCATCATTCACAAGTGAATGAGTATAGCCAATTACAACACACCCATAGTACTTAGACTATGATCCACCACACAGGGTACAAAACATGGAACAAAGAAATGGAGACGCAAGTCCCAATCCTATTCCTATTTCTATCTGAAGAGCTTAATGTGGTCGGAAAACTGAACTCATTGTTCTTTAGTTCTTAACCTAAACCTGACCTACTTGCATTAGAAGCTCATTGGTGGTGTTTGCTTTTCCGAAATGAATTCGGCTAGCTACCTCAACCCACAATTTACCGTGAGTTGTGGCTTTCAGAAAGTGAACAGAAACTAAGAGGTTTCTTGGCAAGTGTGACACTTAAATTGCATTTATTTCTAGTAAACGCTATTCTACTATTCAATTAAGTATTTTAAATGTTCTGTGATGGTTTGCTGGTGGTCACTGGTCAATATGGTGTGGAAGCCATGAAAAAACTTGACACTTTCTGATATTCTCATGTAAAATGCTCAGGATCTATCCCACATAACCCGACCTTCGATTTATATATTAAAGGCCATATGTACAGTCATATAGTCACTCTTTAAAGGGGCGTACCCAGTGCAGAGAGCTCCCTGCTCTGTGCGGGGTCTGGGGAAGGGTGTTAGTGGCAAGCCTTACCCTCGCCTGTGCAATGCGAGGAGACCGCTGACTCGAACCTAGGACCTTCCGGTCACAGACGGTAAGACTCTACCGCTTGCACTAGGCCCGCCCTTCAGTCATATAGTCACTCTTTATCTTGATAAAACATTCTTAGACATAGTTGTTCTTTTTTATTATGTGTTTCTGAGATATTTCTTGATACTCCCGTATGCCGAGTTTTAAGTCTCTTTGTTTTTGTCCTGAGCCAAACTTCTCTAAGTTTGACAAAGTCTATAGAAAAAATGTACCGACATTTACAATACCATATTAGTTTCATTCAATCGATCATGCAGTACGTCCTTAATAGTGCGCTTATTTGATATTGTAGATGTTCGATATATATTCCCATAAACTTGGTCAAAGTAAGAGAAATCTGAATTAGTACACAACCCTAGTTTTTTCTCGAACTACGCAGGAGAGCTGCGTGTCATTTCATTAAGAAGAAAAGATACAAAAGGGAGGGAAGTAAGAAACCCCCTCCCAGACACCCCCATGGGGTTTATTCAAAACAACATACTTAGGAAATAAACTAGGAAAAACACGACCAGCTACCACAAAACGACCAAGGACTTAGTGATCCAAGACCAACGACCTAGCAAGGAACTCATTTAAGGCTGAAGCTCCCGCTATACACCATAAATTACTCTCGTTGGCCTCAGATTGAAGCAGCACCTCTGTGCTAGGCCTAGCACCTTCAAAAACACAAGCATTTCAGTGCTTCCATAATTCCCAAGCAACTAAGATGATCGGACTATTGAGGCCATTATGCGATCCTCTTGGAACGCCTTTGATGGTGCCACACCACCAACCCAAGAAGCGAATATTGGATCCTTGGAGCAAAAGACAGCAGGCCCAGCTTTTGAAAAATCAGGGTCCAAATCTGTCGGGCGAACACGCATGAGATGAGGATGTGTTGAATATTTTCCTCAGCCTTATCACAAAGCGGGCATGCTGGCGGGTGAGGAAGCCCACGCTTGGCAAGGCGATCAGCTGTCCAACACCGGTTGTTAATGGCCAACCAAACAAAAAATTTACACCGTAAGGGTGCCCAGCTTCTCCAAATACGCTTCCAAGGTGCAAACCTGATGCTTCCAAAGAAAAAGGCATTGTATGCAGACCTGCTGCTGTATGTTCCAAAAATACTTAGCTTCCATTTATGCTGATCAGGAACTGTTGGCTGTAAAACCAGGTCATCAACCAATGCCCAAATAAGCAGATACTCTCTTAGCACTTGTACAGTCAAAGCCCCTCTAATATCTGTCACCCAATGCCTACTGTCCAGGGCCTGGGCCACCATGCGTTGCTTTACAACTCTTTTGGAGATCAAGCTGAATAGATTGGGTGCGAGTTCAGAGATTGTCCTGCCTTGCAACCATCTATCTGACCAGAATTTAGTTGACTCCCCATTACCAATTGAAGTTTCAACAGCAACATTGAAGAGGGCTAGCATTTGTGGCACCTGAATTGGCAATCCTGCCCAAGATCGAGATGCATCAGTTTTTTGTGCCCAAAGCCAGCAGATGCGCAGCGCCCAACCAAGAGTTTCTAAGTTGTGAATTCCAAGACCACCATACTGCAGAGGGCGCAACACTTCTTCCCAAGCAACTAGACAGTTCCCACCATTTGCTTGCTCTTGGCCTTTCCAAAGTAAGCCTCTGTGCCACTTATCAATTGCCCTGATAACCCACTTAGGCAAGTCCATAGCGATCATGAGGTAGATGGGGACTGCAGTTAAAACCACTCTCACCATGATCAACCGACCAGATCCGTTCATTAAGGAAGCCTTCCAACCTAGGGAGGTAATCAGCCACCTTGTCAATCAATGGGAGGTCATTTTTGGTCGGCTTGTGAATTGTGAGAGGTAGGCCAAGATAAGTGCAAGGAAAATCTTTTAAGGCACATGAAGCATCCCTCATATGATCCTCAGAGCAATGGATCGGAGTTACTGAACTTTTGGTCAAATGGGTCTTAAGACCTGATGCATGACCAAAGGATTCCAGAAGCAGCTTCACAACATGAAGATCATTCCTAAAAGGATGGATGAACAGCACTACATCATCAGCATAAAAAGAAATTCTGTGCTTTGCATGTTGGATGGCCAGCGGATGCAGCATGTTGTCATTAGTGGCCTGCATTACCAGGGAGTTCAGGACCTCCATGACCAAGACAAATAGCATAGGAGATAGCAGGTCCCCTTGTCGCAAACCTCGTAGATGAGAGATCAGATCACCCAGTTCACCATTAACTAGTATCCTGGTAGTGGAGGTGGACAGCAAAAGGCATAAAAGGTTACACCATTTTCTACCAAAACCCATGTGCTGCAAGATCTCAAGAAGGAAAGGCCAGGAGACAGAATCAAAAGCTAGTGACTTATAATTTGGAGCGGGCATAGTATGTTATAACATGGCTTACTTACCGCGGTATCTGCAATTCTCCTATGCTTTGGGCTAAATGCCATCTATATTTAGAAGAATGTTCATTGCAATATGTCATATCAGATTATCATACATTTAATTCATCTGTTTATTTGTTCTGTCTTGTATACTATATTTGTTTCATGAACTTAATTATGCTTGCAGGACTACTACAAAGTTCTGGAGATTGACTATGACGCATCTGATGACACCATCAAATTGAGTTATAGAAGATTAGCTTTGGTAAGATTCTGTCCAACCTCTGCTCGTCAAGCTAGTATTATGTATTAGCATGCAAAGATGTCTGTAGATTGACCCATTGTAACCCATGCTTGCTCTAGATGTGGCATCCGGACAAGCATAAGGGCGATAGCGATGTCACAGCTAAATTTCAGGAGATTAATGAAGCATACAAGGGTATTCTTCCAGCCTTTATTACTTAGACACCAATACTCTTTACAATCATCCATACTCCCCAGAAAAAAAAGGAATGGATGATCCCACCGCTGTACACTTTTATGAACCGTTCTTACAATCTTTACTAATTATATCTCATTGGTTTCTCTTCTTTTTCAGTTTTAAGTGACCCAGCTAAGCGACTAGAATACGATGCTTCCGGTTGTTATGAGATCGATCAATATACTTTGCGTGTAAGATTTTCTTATTAATTAGTCTGACAGTAGACGCTTGAGATGATCCTTTCTGAACTCATCTTATAATCTCTTTCCTCTATTGTATTTCAGGAGTACCTTGCAAAATTTAAGGGTATGATACTTACCTGTAATGGCCTTGGCATAGATCATCCTTCTAGTAAATGGTAAAGACGATTCTGTTGAACGTCACCTATTTATTTCAAAATAATGTTATGTTTTCTACTCTTGATTATTGATGGCAGCACACATGTTTGGAGGCAATGTAGACAACTGTATGACCATCGTATTTGTCGTTTCCAGGGCCCGACATTTGAGGGAACTGAAGCCCCATTGATCGACGGGTGCGGATTGTACCAGTTATTGATGCTGATCGGATTTACTGTTCCATGTAGACACAATTCGGTTGTATCACAAACAATGCCCCCCCTGCCACTTTCTGCGCAAGGTGTACTCCGTATGTATACTTAGATGGATACGGGTCACGGATACAAATTTGGCTCCTTTCTCACGACTGATAGCACGCCCCCAACCCGCATGCATGTTTTTTTTAAGTAAAGCATCCATGGTTGAACACTCGGCACCAACACAAAAATCAAGCATGATTATATATACATTATATAAATATAAATGAATATGAAAAAAGGGCTTGTTCGACCGAATTGGGCCAATTTCCGCGAACATATCCTAGATATATTATTAGCAACTCTGCCAAAAAAAGAAAGAAAGAACTATCAGAGCATTTCTAAGAGACTATATATCTTTTCTAAATGCCATGAATAGAGATTTTAGTGAAAAATTATCTTCAACAGCTTTTCTAAATAGTTATTCAAATATAGTAAAAAATAGAAGACGAGAATGACTCTCTAGAGTGCGTATGAGATGTAGAAAAACTGTTGGAGAATGAAAATATATAGAAAATGATTTTTATATAAATGATTGTCTAAATGATGATTTAGAGAGTGAGATTTAGAGGGTGTTTGGTTCCACCTCCTAAACTTTAGTCGTTGTCCCATCGGATGTTTAGACTAAAGATGGCAACGGGCGTGGTGCCCGCGGATACTACCTTCTTACGCCCGCGCCCGCCAGCTAAATCTCTCGCCCACGCCCGCGCCCGCGACCCACCACGGGCAACAAACCACGCCCGCGCCCTCCATCCGCGGGCATGAAATGCCCGCGGGCATGCCCGTGTGCCCGCCAGGTTGAGGATATACATAAATCATAGTGCATTACAAGAGATATGAAGATACATATTCACAACAAATCGTGTATATATACATATATTTGCTTGTAGGTCCCACATGTCAGACCTGTGGAGCGGGTCTGGCGGATAAGCGGGCGAGGATAGCAAATTTTTTTGCCCGCGAAGAACTATCCTCTGGGTTCAGGATGGTGCCCGCGCCCGTGCCCGCGGGCAAGAAGTGGTGCCCGTATCCTTGCCCATCGGGTTCCATGCCCGCGTGCATGCGGGCATTCCGTGCCCGTTGCCATCTTTAGTTTAGACACATGCATAGAGTATTAAATATAGACTAATTACAAAACTAAATACACAGATTTAGATTAATTTGTGAGATAATTTTTTAAGCCTAATTAGTCCATGATTTGACAACGTGGTGCTACAGTAAACATGTGCTAATGGCAGATTAATTAGGCTTAATAAATTCATCTCGCGGATTATTAACAGATTCTATAATTTATTTTTTAATTAGTATCTAAATACTCCATGCAACACCATGTGACATCCGATAAGACATATCTTAAACTTTAGTACCTGCATCCAAACATCACCATAGAAAGGCTATTGGAGATGCTCTTACTACCTACGTTCGCTAATCTGTATTTCAAGGGGGGTCATGAACTTGCAGGAAATGTTAGTGAAGATTCTTCTTCGATTTGAAATTCTTGAGTAACCAACTTGTCACAAAGCACCACCAAGACAAACTGAAGTAACTAGTTGATAATTCTATATGATAAAATAACCTAAACTCAAGCAAATTGTTTCAGTAATATAATAAGCTAGAAGCCTAAACCACAATCTATAATTCTGGTAAGATCTAAAGAAATATCTATTTCATGACAATAGCTGTGATGTTCTTCCTGGAAAAATATGTGGTGGAAACCACATACTAGGTGAAAATATGAAAACTAATTAAAAAAACTGTTTTGGTCATCCAATTTTTTTTTGAAATTTGGTATATCCATGTTGTATACAAATATGTACTCATGTGCAAAGGTTGGGATATGAAATCAAACTAGAAAAATTCAGACAAAAATAAATTTTAGATGCATGTGCACTAAAAGACAAAATTCTTGGGTTTTTATCATTTAGTGCACACACACCTAAAATTTATTATTTTTGTATAAATTTTTAAAACCCAGTTTTCATATCAACTTTTGCAAGTGAGTACTTATTTGTATGCACTATGGATATACAAAATTTTATATTTTTTGGAATAACCGAAATACGTTTTGTTGAATTAGTTCCAATGTTTTCACTTAGTATGTGGTTTACACCACATATTTTGCTTCTAGCAATGCCACATATATGTGTGCACCCATCGTACTTCCAAATCCTGGTTCTATTAATATTTTAGAAAACTTTTCAATCATGCATTAAACGTATGCAAAGTTTCTTATTGGTAGGGACAACACCTACAAGAGCAATGCAATTATGTGGAGACATGTAGGAATCAAACTCTATAATAGCTATGATACTCCGGATGACATTTCAACAACAGTGGTTAGGCGAGGGAAGTCCGATCATGTTGGGCCCTACTTCTAGGGTCCTCTATGCATCATATATCAGTCCTGAATCAGTAACTGATACGCACAACTCAACAAGATTAACATAAAACCCCATATTTTTATTGCTAATGGGAAAACATAGTACATGGTTCGGGCTCACATGGCTTGGGCCACTAGCCATATATCGTATATCAGAGTTCTAAGACAGCGATCCTATATCAACGTGACTCCATTCCTACATACTAGCTTGGAGTATGAACGTAACCCTAGCCTAAGACCCTAAGCATACTCCTATATCATATTCGTTGTGGTCCTAGCGTAGCGCCTTCGTACAACTCCGTCTTCGAGTATACGCTGAGTATCCTATCCCTATGTAACTCCAGTAGTTCCATCTGAGAAGGTATTCCGGTAGCTTCTCACCTAAAAACGTAGAATGGAGGGAGTTGAGTACATAAAGTACTCAGCAAGCCCTAAACTTTAGGTGGAGGGAGGTGGAAGGGAAGGCTATATGTGGAGGTGGTTGAGGTAAAAGTGGTAGGGTGAAGTAATTATAATTATAGGTTGGACCCTGGCAGAGTATTACCATTCTCACCAGTTTTCAGGGGTTAATTATAGTTTATCAAATTAGTAAAATACGTCTTACCAGATTATCACAGTTGTAGAAGTCTACATGTATAGGTGATTACTATTTTAGATGATTGTCTATGAATACATATATATTCAGGTATGTATCATGGTAAATGAGCATACACGAATATATGGGGTCATCTATGCTAAAGTGGGGGCTATTACTACTGTTAGTATTTAAATTAAATATATAAAAAGAAAAAACAAATAAACTAGAATTTAAAAGGGTACCAAATAATGGGGAAATGGTAGGAACAGGTAGAGCTTGAATTTAGGAGATTTTTTGTGGTGGAACCAAGTAATTTGGAGTTGAGATGGAAGAGATATGAATTTTCAAAGATTAAATATGAAAAAGATAAGTGGAATATAAGCTTGAGAATTATTTCAGGAAATTGGAATAATGAAAATGGGGTGGAAATATTTAGGGTAGGATCTAGGGTGTACCTAGCTTATTTAGGAATTTTTTTGGGAATTTTCCTATGCATGGAAATGGGTTTTGTAACCTTCTATGTACACCGCCTGGGTGTATACAACATTTTCTCCTCGACTGACTGGCTGACGCGCGGGGCCAGCGTGGCATAGTCAGCTGTCGTATGGGGTTCGCAGTGTCGGTGCTGTGCCTCGCCAACATGTGGGCCATCCCTTGCCTTCCCCATCCAGACGGTGGGCGACGGCGTCGAATACCTGGCCCACTTGACAGTGGGGGTAATGGGGACGGAGGGCCATGGCGGTAAGGCAGGCAATGTTGGTACGGCAGCAGAAATAGGGTAACTGGCAAGGAGCTCGCCGAAGTTGCTTACGCCAACGACATCCTTGCCCGGAGCTCCTATTGGAATAGCGGACGACACTCTTGAGACTCCAGCGTGGCTTCTAGGTAGGTGAGGGATGGCGGCGGTTGCATGGGTGGCTATGGCGGCTTACTGGAGCGGCAACGGCGGTGCGGTGATGTCATGGGTGCCCTTATGGGAAAGTGGGCGAGGGAGAGTGGCTTGGGCTTGCGGTGAAAGCGCGAGTACATGGAGGGGGTTGCGTGGCCTAGCCATGCCTTGCCGTCGGTGGCAGCGGCAATGGCGACTCGGCGGAGGGTTACGCATGGGGGAAGAGTAGCATAGCGGGTCAGAGTAGGCTGGGGGTGGTAGAGAAGGTGGAAGAGGGGAGCGAAAGCTCGTTATCTGCCTAATTCAGCCTACGACGACCGGGGGAAGGTGAACACAGAGTTCACTCCGATGGCGACCGTGGCGTCCAGATTGGGGGAAATCGAGCTGCCGCTCAAGAGAGGAGGGGAGAAGGGAGACTGAGGGGGGGATGGTGTGTCCTAGACCTAGGTGAAGCTAGTGGGGGCGGGGTTGAAGCCAGGAGCTCGGGTTGAGCCTATTTATATATAGGCGCCAAGGTTGGTTCGCTGGCGGCGAGATCTTTACCTGTGGTGGAAAATATCTAGCTCATGTGGGGCACGTGTCTGGTTGGTATGGCAGTGAGCTGGCTACTCGCTGTAGCTCATGCTTGTCCTCATGTGGCCGAAGTGGAGTAGGGGCCATGCAGTGCCAGGCCCTAGGGGTAGGTCAAGGAGGTGCGACGGCCGAGGGCCCAAGCGAAGGAGGGGCCCAAGCCAGGTATATAAACCCATAGGTCCTATAGTCCTATTAAGCATTAACAAACTAATGAGAAGAGTGACATAGAACTGGTCAGCGCGGCCCAAAAAGACAACATCAACATTTATTTCCTAGTTTTCTTTTCCCACGGGCCCTCGGGTAGAGAGGAGGCGAGGAGTCACGCTGCACAAAACACACTTTGATCGTGAGTTCACGACATGCGCCTTACACACGCGGAGCTGGCGAGCCGCGCCTGCCGCGAAGAGCTATACTACCGGAGACACGAACATGGCGCACGAGGACGACGACTAGGCAGGGCTCCACAACGATGACATCTTGATTCTTGGCTTCTTATAAATTACTGATCACCGATCAATTGTTTAGGTCCAAGGTATTTTTTTTCTTTTTATTTTTAATCCAAATTAATTATTTGTATAGTATTCCAGACTTCTAGTACTTTGTACCCATATAGTTATATTTTTCTTCTAATTTAGGTGTTAGAATTTTAGAATGTTACCTAAGAAACATTTGTCATGGGTGAGAAAAGAAAACGAATATATTGTTTTTTAATCTACATTGTTCCTCGATAATTATCATACTATCTACAAATATATTGCTTAATCTACATTGTTCCTCAATAATTATCAGACATGTTAAATTAAAAATATGTTATTGAATTTATTTTCAGTTTTGTAAATAAAATTAGTGCCTATATATTATAAGATTTTATATATGGTCAAGAGGGGCCGTTGCGACAAGATTGCCAGAGGGTCCCTTAAAATCCTAGGACCGACACTGGGGCCATGGCAACTTCACTGCCAGCATGCGCGTGTCGATGAGCTTTGCGGGGAGAGTAGGGGCGATGCAGAAGAGAACAAGGGAGTGATGCGGTTCGTTGGTGGGGCCCATGCTTAGCTGTTTCGGTGTGGCAGGGTGGCAACGAGGCTGTTGGCTTGGGCAGCGTAGCGCAACACGGGATTCACGTCGTCGTCGGGAGGTAGATGACGATGCTAGGTGTGTGAGGTATGGGCATCAGTGCGAGAGGAGAGGGGAGCGGGAGCAGGCATGGTAGTGGCTAGGCTAGGCTGCTGGGCTGGCTGGTGTGGGCACGACATGGCCTCTGCTGCCTGCTGGGCCTATGGCTGGGTCAGGCCACAAGGAGGGGAGGAGGGCACGTGAGCCTGGGCTAGGCTTCGGCCCATGGCAAGAGAGGGAGCAGGCCACAACATGGACTAGAAGGGAGGGAGAGGAGAGAATGAGCCCAAGGGGCTTTTCCATTTTCTAATACCTTTTCTATTTCTCCGAATTTAAACTAAGCACATTTTAAGTGGAATTTGAATTAGATCTCAAGGAATTTGATGGATAAGTGGTTAGGGTAATTCAAGGGAGGTCAAGGGAAAGTGTTTGGTGGAAAGGTTAAAGGAAAAGTCAAGGAGGGTTATTTGGTGGCAAAATAAATTATAGGGCACACACATGCAATCAAACAATTCAATTCAATAAAGCAAGCACTTCATCACTCAAGCATCCTAATCCTAAATGCATATGGTAAATTTTGATGCAAGGGTTCTAGAAAGCATTTTCTTTTGAAAGTGGTTTTGCAGAAATTAAACTAAGCAAGTTTTAATTTGTTGTAAAGTTTTGAAAAATTCAAATTTTTAGTGATTTTTAACATGATGCAAAAACACGGGTGTTATAGATTGTCGGTGCAGAAAGTGAGCAACACGTAAATATTTATAGTTTTGCTATACGTTATGATCGGAGGTGGCCTAGCACTCAATGACACAGGGTTTATACTGGTTCAGGCAACGTGTCCTACGTTCAGTTTGAGTCGGTCGATGACTTTTATACTGGTTCAGGCAACGTGCCCTACGGCCTAGCACTCAATGACATAGGGTTTTCCTAGCAGCTCTTGAGGTCCTAGGAGTTACCAGGGCGAACATACGTCCCCTGGAAATTTTCGACGAAGACCCTCTTGAGGTCTGGCCAAGTCACAGATGCTGTCATGCGGGAGGAATTCGAGCCACACCTGAACATGTTTCCCCCATATAGATGGGGAGATATTGAATGATGAAAAGGTCATCATCCACCCCTTCGACTCAGGCAGGCGAGCCAAAAATCTTCGAGCCAAATACTGGGGTTCGTCTCCTCGGTGTACTTGGTGATGTTGGTGGGTGGTTAGAAGCGTTGTGGGAACGGCGCTCTCTGGATACACCGGCCAAAGGCCCATGGTCTCGGGCCCTCAGGGCTGGGACTCCGGTCGTCTGGCCGGCGACCATACCTGGGGCGCATTTCACCGCTCCCCTTGATGGTTCGGCCAAGACCCATGTCGCCTGCCATCGTTGCCGCCCGATGGATGTCATCATCATGCCGGGCCTAATGCCGGTTACTAATGACGCTACAAGCGTCTTGGTGCGGACCGGGCCATTCCGATACCAGCGGTCGGTGTGGAGTAGGCGCTAGGTGGGACCACGGCATAGCCAATACCTCCTGAGCTACGCTTGGCGGCTGTAGCGATGAGCGGATGGAGCAATCCGTCTGGTGTGTCCCTACTCCCTCAGTGGGGAGAGAGGGCATGTGTCAGAGTCATGATGCAAAGCTTTCCACCTGTTGAACGACGGTGGCTTCTACCAGCACCTGGAGGTTCCAATAGATCGCCTACTCCTAGGGGGTCGACGGGCTCAGGAATGCCGCGTAGAAGCATTGCCACAACGGCGATGTTCTAGCTAGCCTGAGTGAACTATGGGGGGTCATTCCCCTCATTCATGATGTCACACTAGACCTGGCGGGCGTGACCTTGGGTGCCTCCCGCCGGGTCATGCGCATGGGGCACAATGTGCTGTACCGAGCACGTCAGCGTAGGCAGCGGCTGGTTCTGCCTGCCGTCATCGTAGCTCCTCAGTGTGCTCTTGTGCAAGCGCGAGGGCCCCCGCATGCGGGTCTAGAGGGGGTGAGTCTGCACAGACTCCGCAACCATTGGTGGCTGCCCCAGAGCGTCTGCTATAGCGCACTCCTAGGATGGACGGTGGCTAGGTGCCTACTGTCACCGATGCTGGAGCTCTCGCTCTCAACGTCATCATCTAGGAGTTCATGGAATGTGGTGGGAGCATAGCTCGCCATTCCCACAAATTCGGATGTGAGAGGGGGCAGCGCCAGCGTTGTTCGGAGCCCCCGAGCGCATGCGTCCGTGGGAGACACGAGGCCATATGGGAACCAGTTGTACGGTGTTTTCGGTGTGGACAATACCGTCCTTCTAGATAATCGGTGGGAGATAGTAAATAAAGAGTAAATAATAGTATGCATATTACTCACAGCGGGGTTTGAGCAGATAGTTTGCTCGGAATGAAGCAGTAGGCAGCCTCATCGTTGGAGTCGTCGTGCTTCCCGGAGCCGATGGAGGGCTGCCCCTCTAATGGGCGTTGGAATGAGTGCCTCCTCACGGAGGTGTAGTACGCTGAGCCGATCGGCAACGAAGTTCATGCTTCTGAAGAGGAAGGCCGAGGATGTCTCGAAGATGGGTGGAACCCACATCCCAATAGGTGGGAGTTTTGGAAACTCCAATGAGCCGAAGCGAGCCATATCGCTTGAGCCCACCATGGCGAAGGTGACAGAAAAGTGGGCCATCCGATGACCAAAAGTATGAACGTATAACGTCTTCCCCACGGACGGACGCCAACTGTCGATGTAGAAAGTGATCAACACATAAATATTTGTAGTTTTGCTATACATTGTGATCGGAGGTGGCCTAGCACTCAATGACATAGGGTTTATATTGGTTCAGGCAATGTGCTCTATGTCCAAGTTTGAGTCGGTCGGTGACTTTATTCCTATGCCCAGGTGCTCGAAGTTTGTTGTGGGGTTATAAACTGGAAGGGAGAAAGATAGAGGATATAAGAGGTCTGGTCAGACTCTGGTTTGAAGGGCCGAAGAGTAACAGGAGCCTGCTATGTGCTAAGTGTTCGAGCGTGTGCCTGTGGTTTGAACCTGGTGGTTCTATTGTTGTGTACTAGTAAACTGATCGATCTCTCTATTGGGAGAGAGCGCATCCCCTTTTATAGATGAAGGGGTTGGCTTTACAAGTGAGAGGGAGAGAGTGCGTATGCTACTAAGTCTTGTTGCCCACGCCAGTGGGTACAAGATGATGATAGGCGCCCATAATACTGTTTAATGTCAGATGCACGTGGGAGGTTGCGTCGTCTTCTTCTAGTATGGCAGATGTTGGTGCCTGCCTCACTGTTGATACCTAGAGGCATGCAGAGGTGTTTTACCATGTTCGCCTGGTACGATAAATGCCTGGTGCCCACAACACTATTGATGCCTCAGAGGCATGTGGGGGGAGCCTTACTGTGTTTGTCCGGTATGGGGGTTGATGCGCCCACAATACTATATGAGGAAATGTCGACGCCTACAACACTGCCTGGGCTTTATCATGGCAGGGACTATAACACCCCAGGTGTTTAGCTTCCACATTTGCACTGCATTTCATGAACATGAGCATCATGCATCCCTTCGTGAACTTATATCACATGAAACATGATTTTCGAAACATTGCAACATGTTGTATATTTCAATGTGTGTTGTTTCTTTTATGAAATGTAAAGTGTGCAACACTTAAGTGTAACATGTGCCACTCACTTAGTGAAACAAAGTTAGTTATTACTATGCAACAAGATTAGGAAACAAGTGAAACAATGACTATGAAACAGTTGTAACATTTCATGTGTTTTTCATTGTTTCAGTACGTACCTTGCTTGACTCTTGTATGACCAATGTATGGTGTGGCTAAAAACTCTTGTAAGGGACTTAGTTACACATAGAATGTCTTTTGGAACATTGTTCATGTTGGTCACTTTGACTAATTAAGTTCCCAAGTCATGGTTTGACCAAATTTGACCCCTGAACCCTTTGGTTTGACTATTTAAAAATGTAGCTTAGGATGTTTGCATGTCTGAGTAACCTAAAACAAAGTTGTAGTAAATTTTATAAGGAACAAACTTTGTTTAGAAGCCAAGTCATGAAAATGTGCACAACATGTTCAAAAAGGACCCACAAGTCAGATTTGAAGGTAGGAGTCAACACTTGAAAAATTTGCTAAGTCTTAACTGCCATTTCAGTTTGATTGAGCCCACTTTGGATTGATACAACTCTTGATCCATGGAGATCTAGGCTATTGATTTCTAAATCAAAGTTGAAGCCCTACTATAGCTCTACAACTTTCATGTTCATTGTTTCCTCTAACTCGTCACGGTTTCAGGAGCTAATTCGGTGTTAAAATTGCCCTATCAGTCGACACCTTTGAGCTCTGAAACTGAAAAGTTTCAGACATCTACAGTGTTCACTGATTCAGAAATCAGCCACCGCGTGGGTGACGCAGCATCGCCGGACGCCTGACCGCGCAGGCCACGTGCCGTGGCTGGCCTGACGCTGCTGTCGGTGTCCTCCACTTGAAGCCGTGCGCCTGCCTGACCTGCTCGCCATCCCCTTTTCATTTCTCCGCTCGCCACAGCAAGTGCAGCCCGCAAGCAGCCGCTCTGCCATTGCTGCTCCTGCTTCGCCGTCGCCGAGCTCGCGTGCCACTACGAAAACGCGCGCTACGTCTTCACCATAGCTCCGCTGTGTTCCTCGTGACCTTCTCCACCACTTAGCCGGGCCATTGGAGCTTGGGTAAGGTCGCTGTGACCATTCCGCGCACCGCCGTGCCATGGCCGTGCCGGTGACCTCATCGTGGCCAGCACGGCACCGTTCCCCTCCTCCTTTCTTAGCTCGCGTTTAGTCTTCTCCATCACGTGTAGATGCTTGGGTGTAACGGCTAACACCAATGCCGGTCCAGCCGCGCCGGGACACGGCCAAGCACCGCCATGCGCCATGGCCGAGCCGCCGAGCTCCATGGCCGGAGCACTTAAGGACCGCTAGAGCTTCGGATTTGTAGGTCAATCGACGCGTGGGAACTTGGGGAGCACGCCGGTGCTGTCCAAGCCACCGGAGGAGTCGTCGTCGGCGAGTTCCACCGTCGCCGCGCCGTCGAAGCCACCTCCTCTGTTTTCGTCTCGCTGACGGGTGGGGTTGGCTGACACCTAGGACCCACACGGCAGTGGCTATGCATTCATAGGGCTAGTTCAAAAATGCAGTTTTGAATGCTGATTTGTGATTTTTGTAACTCCAAATTGGTAGATCCAAATTGAGTACTTCCAATTTTGTTAGACTCACAGTTAGGTCTAGTATTTAAGAAAAATATGTCTTGAGCACTTTATATAGAGATTTTGGATGAATTAAATAGGAACTTGAAAAGTGTTTTTGAAGGCATACAAACTTGTTTAAATCATATATTGAGTTTCTGTGATCCAAAAATTGTAAAATTTTGTGGGTAAGCTAGTATTGCTTACTAGAAGCTCTGGTTAAAACTTGAGAGACATTGCATGTGTAGTTTTTGAGTTATAGATTTTCCTTTTATCATTGGTAGATACTTGTGTGAATTTTTGTAAATTATCTATGAATCCTATGGCCATGAAACTTGGTAGGTAGTATCTTAGTACCTTAAGGATGCTACGAAAAATATGAAATCTGTTGCTTGACACTTTTCACTAAGGTTTCCTAATTATGCCATTTTGAGCCATTCTGCCTTACCATTTTTGTGTAGGTTGTTATACTTACTCAAATGGTGTGAAATTTTTATGGTAGTCTACTTAGGGCATGTAGTGTCTACTGTAATTTTTGTAGATTTAATGGGGTAGTTTTCATGTATGTTTACTATTTCCTTTAATTAATTAATTAAATTAAGAAAGGTATTAAAAGAAATGTTTTGGGGATGGACACCCTACTTTCTGGTGTTCTTGTGATATGTGTGATATGTGAGTAAAGTTAGTTTTATCCAAGTAAGTGTTTAAATCATAAGTTAATAATTATTTGTTTGCATTATGTCCCTCCGGACATATCTGGGGACTTTGGAAAGTTCCCCATGATATTTTAGTTTTCTGTGAATAAGATGAATACAAGAGTTGTAGATAATTTAGGTAGCTAGCTCCTGTCAAAATTTAAGGGCATTTGGCCTAGTAGTTTAGAAACTATAGCTGTTTAAAGTTAGGTTCTAGTTTTGCTTACTCTCTGCCTTGTAAGGATAGAGTTCTGTTGATTTATGAATTCGACTTGGTAAAGTGTTGAATCATGCTTTGAGATCTAAAAATGAATTGTAGACAATTTCATAAGCTTTCCAGATTGCCTTGTTGCATGTCATTTGGAATTATAAATCTCCAGTTATGGTTAGTTTACTACACCGCTATATAGTATTCATTTTGCTGAAATACAAATGCTTCAGTGTATGTGGTTGCAAGGTTCTCGTTGATTGTTTAGGGGTTAGCCTAACTTGAGAATATACTTAGGTGCAGGTGCTAGGTCATTAACTAAAGATGAGCAATTATACATTAGGTTGTATAAACTTGGTAAGTAAAGTGATTTGAATAGGGCTTAAATTAGGAATATGCAAACTACAGCGAATATGCGCATTCCCCGAGCATCCCTAACATTCATTCATGTGCATCCATGAATATTTATCTTGCGCATTCATGCAATAGGTGTGTCGGAGGGAGTGATGTTTCTAGAGTTTGAGGGAGCCAACCTAGGAGGAGGAGCCCGAGGTGCAGGAAGCCGACGAAGTAGTCACCACGTGGAGGAATTGCCCGAGTGCCCTGACCACCAAGCCTTCCTCGTTCCTGAAAGGCAAGCCCCAGAGCATATTAAGTCTCCCATGTTTTCACAAATACGTTGAGTATCTTTTATTCGTTGATGATGCATTAAGTATAGGAATTGGTTGGAACCAATTGCTGCATTATATATCCTTCCTTGTCCAGATATCGCACTGGAATCCTATTTAAGTTTCAGGACGGGTTAAATGCTTAGCCATGCTTAGTGCGGTAGAAGTCAGGTGATTTCCTATCACCTGCGAGCTTTAGGATGAGGTGGATCACAGTTGGCTATATTTTCTATCGTGGAAAAGAACCATGTTAATAATGAATTAAGACCGGGCGGAGTCTTGTGTAGGTTTGGACATAGTGACTCCGTCTGAGTCGTTTAAGGACCGATACGCTGTACGTCCTCATGTCATGTTGAACGCAGCCTAACACTTAGCTGGCCAGATAAGTCATTCCGACCGCGAAGCCTAGTAGCTCGACTCAGGCCGGGGATGCGAGCAGTGGCGTGCATTCTGGAGGTAGCAAGGATGTGCGGAAGAGCCATTGGCATAAGTCCTAAGGCGGGTTAGAGTCCCAAACAACCTTGGCAGAGTGGTTCTCTGAGAATGCCGATCTGTTCGGACTCGCGACTCCTGAATCGTACCAAAGGTGACTTGTTTGCGACCCTGACGGGGGAAGCAGGGTTTGTGTTTAGGAATACCCCTCTAGCTGGATAGGAATCGATTCGAATCGCCGTCTCTCCCGGATAGTGAGAACTTGACTGAGCAGGCGGCAACGTAGATTCAATTAATTTAATGATATGGTTAAATGGATGATGATGATAAGGTTGCCACAATGAATACCTGATATGGTTATTAATGTTTGCACCCTAATAAAATGATTGCTTAGTATAGGTGCTAATGTAGTTAATAGGTTAATGGCTAAAAAGTCACTGCTAGTTCAGGATAAGAGTTGATCATACTCCTTATGCTTTTCTGCAAAAAGAAAGTGTCAGCCAGCTCCACTACATTAAGCTATGCATAATCCTTGGTGTCATTTGTTTGGTTTCCGACGGGTAAGTCTAGCTGAGTACATTCTCATACTCAGGGTTTATTTCCCTCTTGTTGCAGATGACCTTCTATATCAGGGATTCTATAAGTATTGTCTCCATTCAGGCGGGTGATGAAGACTAGATCATGGGCATGATCTCCTGTTCTCTTATCTGAATGCTTTTGCGGGCTAGTGATCAGCAAACCAGTATGTGTATTTGAACTCGGTGTGTGAGTTAAACTATTTGCTTCCGCATGTTTACAAGACTTGTTTTGTAATAACGATGACTCTGTGATGATGTAATCTATTTGTGAACGTCTGCGAAATGTTGTAACGTACGATATGTTATGTTGAATTACTGTGATCTTGGTTGTATGCAAGGTTGGTTTGAAATCCTTTGAGATTTCGGTTGACTACCGGGTTTATATGGGCTCAAGTTCGAGAATTTGATCGTTTCGGCGATTGTTTTTGTACTTATGCTCTTATAAATTAGTCGGTTTTGTGACAGCTGGCATCGGAGCTAGATTCAACATTAAACATGTCTTACGGCTATTTAAAAACAAAAGCTTTTGTTGTTAAAATGGCTTTCAAACTTATAGTTATATATAAGTGTTCAAAAATCAAAATGTTTATGGTATACTGGTGATCACATCCCTTATAGCCCACATAAGGACTTCTAGGTGGCTTATATATAATTACTAACTTGGGGGAATTGATTGTTTCTATTTCGTCGTCCATGCGGTGTGATATTGCATGGGTGCCATTCGTTTGAATGGTATTGTATGGATCAATTGCCTCTACGCTAATGTAAGTGTGAGTTGCGAGAGCATGACCGTCCAACCGTCGGTCTAGGGGCAGAGCTAGTTGTGGTTACTGGAGTATTTACATAGTTGCATACATGTATATATGAAGGTACTTAATTGTGGGTACATTTGTCGAGTAGTTTGGATACCGAAGTATATATATCGGGGGATATATATATAGAGAGTATCTTAGTACTACTTGTGTAATTAGCATTATATCTTGTTGGGTTGGGCTACAATGAAGTTTTTCTGTAGGTACGCTAACAACGCACCAGTGTAGATCGACTAGTTACCGCTAATTGAGAGAACGTATGTATGCCACCGTATATTCCGCTAAAGCTTAAATTTTCTTAGGTTTATGAGGACGTACGGAACTGAGCATGCATCATATTCACTCATGACATTCATATTGCATTACTCCCTCCCTTATAATTGCTTATCCCTAAGTATAAAGTGCAATCTCTCAGCATGAAGTTGAGGAGATTCACGGTATTGCAAATTATCGTCTGCAACAGTGGGGTCAAACCGCACGCGAGAGAGACGAGCTTCATAACCAGCTGATGAACCTCACTACTGTGAGAGATGAGGCTGCACAAGAATTGGATTGGGTGACCCATCATAGAGATGCTTCTTTAGAGTTAGAAGAAGAGGAATACCCTAGAAGAAGTCCAAGGTGTCTCCGATGTGGACAGTGATCACTTCGACAAGTAGTTCATTAGCAAGTCTCACTAGTTAAGCTTTTGCAGTCATACTTGTAATGTACTTTAATTCGCTCCCTTCGGGATGCATATCAGTTATGGTGAAGTTTAAAACTTGTCATGTTGGAATGCACTACGTATGGCGCTAGTAATCTACTTTATGATGTGGTGATTGCAGAATGAATTATTGCCTCTGTTTATTGTATGAAGTTTTCATTCTCGTTAGTAAATACAGTTTGGCATGATTATATTGTTCCTCTCCAATATGCTGACATCATCAATAATTACTGGTTGCGCATTGTGCAGATGCCTCGTACTCGTTCCACCGGTGCGAGTGATGATGATGATCTTCCGCCACCACCACCCACACCAACGGAACTAATAGCAATGCTTGCGGAAGGACAAGCGCACTATGGCCGAGGCCCTCCATACGATTGCGAATCGTGATGGCCGTGGTCCACGCCAAGGACCAGATCCAAATCAATACAGTGATTTCAAGGATTTCCTTGATACGAAACCCCCAATCTTCAAGGAGGCTGAGGAGCCTCTACAAGCTAATGAGTGGTTGAATACTCTTGAGCAGAAGTTCTGTCTGCTCCGCTTGACTGAGGTGCTAAAAACTGAGTACGCATCGCACCAACTGCATGGGCCTACAGGCATTTGATGGAGTCATCATTGGTCCACTATGCCTGCTAATGCCCAAATCACTTGGGATCAGTTCAAGTACTGCTTTCAGGGGAAATTACATTCCTCCTGGTCTCATGGCGATCAAGCATACAGAGTTCATGAAGCTGACTCAGGGAACAAGAGCCTGAATAAATACCTGCAAGCTTTCAACAACCTTGCAAGGATATGCTACCGAGTTTGTGGATACCGATGCCAAGAAGATTGCAAGCTTCAAGCAGGGGACTTAGCCCCAAACTGATGAAGACCATGGGAAATTGCAAGTGCGCTCATTTTAATGAGTTTGTGAGTGATGCTTTATCGCAAGAGAACAACAATGCTGTGTATGCTGCTTCAAAAAGTTGTAAGAGGGCCTATGAGGCAGACTGCCTCACAATCTAAGGCTCCCGTCGCACAAAGGGCTCCATTCTGTCCTCCAGCTGTCAGCCACCAAGTTTCGCCCACCGTAGAAGAAGAATCCTACCAAGACTGGGTTTCATAAGGCATTTACAGTTGCTCTTCCCAAGGGCACTACCAGTCAGGGCAGTTCCAGGGCTCCACCAAGCAACATGCCTGTGCTGGAACTGCAACAAGACAGGCCACTGGGCAAGGGAATGCCCTTACCCTAAGAAGAATAATTACCAGGGTGGCCATCAGGGATAAGTGAACCACACTAATATTACTGAGATTCCTTCAGGAAAGGTAGTGACTACCGGTAAGTTTCTGATTGACCAACACCTCGTAGTTGTACTATTTGATTTAGGTGCTTCACATTCCTTCATTAGTCCATCATTTGCATCTAAGTTTATGCAGAAAACATATATTGTTAAGGGTGAGGGTTATTGTATTAGGGCTGCCAAGTGGTATTATCCCAACCAAGCTGGTAGTTGGGGATGTACAATTTGTGATAGAGGGGCGAAGTTATCAGGTTGATCTGGTAGTTTTACCAGGGCTAGGTATCGATGTGATATTGGGAATGAATTGGATGAGCCATCATGGAGTGCTTATTGATACATCGACTAGGGTAGTTATGCTCAGAGATCCTGGCAATCAGGAGAGTTTTCTAGTACAGTTACCCTAGGGACATCAATCTTTCTTGCACAACCAATGCGGTGCAAGCAAAGTCTCTGGCAGATATCCCCGTCGTGTGTGACTTTCTGGATGTTTTCCCCGATGATTTACCTAGGATTGCCCCCGGATCGAAGAAGTAGAATTCAAGATAGAGTTGCTTCCTGGTACTAGCTCCCATATCTAGAAGGCCATATAGAATGCCTCCTAATGAACTAGCTGAACATAAGACCCAGTTGAATGAACTGCTAAAGAAAGGCCTTATCTGCCCTAGTTCATCTCCGTGGGGGTGCCCAGCCATCTTTGTGAAGAAGAAGGATCAATCTCTACTGCATGTGTGTAGATTATAGATCCCTTGAATGCAGTTACAATCAAGAATAAGTATCCCTCTGCCATGCATCGATATCTTGTTTGATCAGTTGTCTAAAGCAAAAGTCTTTTCCAAGATTGATTTGAGATCTGGGTATCATCAAATCAAAATTTAGCCTAAGGATGTCCCAAAAACCGTATTCTCTACAAGATATGGTCTATATGAGCACCTGGTTATGTCTTTTGGATTGACCAATGCCCCCGCACATTTTATGTATCTAATGAATTCAGTGTTTATGCCCGAGTTGGACAAATTTGTGGTGGTATTTATAGATGATATCCTGGTCTATTCTGAGAATGAAGAAGATCATGTTGAACATTTACGGGTGGTTCTCACTAGATTGCGGGAACACTAGTTGTATGCAAAGTTCAGCAAATGTGAATTCTGGCTTCGTGAGGTACCTTTTCTTGGACACGTGTTGTCCGATGGTGGAATTATGGTGGATCCCACTAAGGTGCAAGAAGTGTTGAACTGGAAGGCTCCAATCTCGGTGCATGAGGTTTAGAGTTTTTTGGGGTTGACTGGCTATTATCGTCGCTTCATCCTGAATTTCTCTAAAATAGCCAAGCCTATGACTCGATTGCTGCAAAAAGACATGAAGTTTGTTTGGACTTTCGAGTGTGATACGGCTTTCCATACCCTGCGAACTCTTCTAACATCGGCTCCTGGTTTTGGCACAACTAGATATCGAGAAATCTTTTGATGTGTTCTGTGATGCATCAGGTATTGGGTTAGGAGGTGTTCTTATGCAAGAGGGTAGAGTCATTGCTTATACCTCTCGCCTAACTTCGGAAGCATGAAGTGAATTATCCCACGCATGACTTGGAACTCGCTGTAGTTGTTCATGCTTTGAAGGCCTAGAGACATTATCTACTTGGCAATGTGTGCAACATCTACACTGATCATAAAAGTCTCAAGTACATCTTCACTCAACCAGAGTTAAATATGCGTAAGAGAAGATGGCTCGAGTTGATCAAGGATTATAACCTCCAAGTGCACTATCACCCTGGCAAGGCAAACTGTCATCGCGGATGCCTTAAGCAGAAAGTCTCATTGCCACTCATTGATTGAGAGTGATGTCCATTTGTCAAAGCTCCTTCATCCTGCAGTCCTTCACAACATTACTGTCAGTTGTACTCTACAGAGTCGAATTATCGAGCTACAGAAGATAGATGCAGGTGTGTTTCACATCAAGCGCAAGATGAAAGAGCAAGAAACCAAACATTTTCGAGTAGATGAGGAAGGCGTGTTATGGTTCAAGGATAAGGTTGGTAGTTCCTAAGGATAGAGAGCTTAGAAATCAAATCATATCCGAAGTTCATTCCTCTAAACTATCTATTCATCCCTAGGTAGTAATAAAATGTATCATGATTTAAAGCCTCGATTTTGGTGGACCAAAATGAAGAAAGAGATAGCTGCTTATGTGGCTAGGTGTGACACTTGTTGTCGGGTCAAGGCTGTACACATGAAAGCTGGATTACTTCAGCCACTCTCTATTCCAGGTTGGAAATGGGAAGAGATAAGTATGGATTTTATAGTTGGACTCCCTACTACTCAGAGGAATTTTAACTCAATTTGGGTAATTGTGGACCGACTAATCAAGTCGGCACACTTCATTCTGGTCCACATAGACTTTTGTCCAACCAACTATGAGGAGTTGTACTTCAACCAGATAGTCCGACTTTATGGGATCCCTCATACTATTGTCTCAGATAGAGGGCCATAGTTCACTGCTCGCTTTTGGGAGCACTTACACGGATTATTAGGGACTAGGCTAGTAAGAAGTTCTGCCTATCATCCGCAAACCAATGGGCAAACTGAACAAGTGAATCAAATCTTAGAAGATATGTTGAGAGCATGTGTCATCTCAGCTAAGGGCTCATGGGAAAAATGGTTACCCCTAGCTGAATTCTTGTACAATAATAGTTATCAAGAGAGCATTAAGATGGCACCGTTTGAAGCTTTGTATGGCCGGAAGTGTAGAACCCCGTTGAACTGGGTAGAAGCCGGTGAAAGGAGATATTATGGAATTGATTTTGTTCAAGAAGCCGAAGAACAAGTCCGTACTATCCAAACCCACATGGCCACAGCTCAAGCTAGGCAGAAAAGTTATGCTGATCGACGTAGAAAACCTATTGAGTTCGAAGTTGGAGACTTCGTTTATCTGAAGGTCTCACCTATGAAAAGTGTCCAACGCTTTGGTGTGAAGCGAAAGCTTGCGCCGAGATATGTTGGTCCGTTTGAAATCATTGGATAAAGTGGTAAAGTGGCATATAAGATTCAATTACCTCCTGAGATGAGTGCTATCTTCAATGTCTTTCACGTATCCCAATTGAAGAAATGTCTTCGCGTCCCTGAAGAGAGAGTTCCATTGGGGGATATCGAGTTAAAATCTGATTTGACCTTTGAAGAAAAGCCGGTTCAAGTGATTGACACTTGTGAGTGAGTGACTCGGAGTCAGGTGGTCAAGTTCTACAAAGTCATGTGCAGTAATCAAGGTAGTGAACACGATGCAACGTGGGAAAGGGAAGATTATTTCAAGTGTGTTGTTTCTTTTATGAAATGTAAAGTGTGCAACACTTAAGTGTAACATGTGCCACTCACTTAGTGAAACAAAGTTAGTTATTACTATGCAACAAGATTAGGAAACAAGTGAAACAATGACTATGAAACAGTTGTAACATTTTATGTGTTTTTCATTGTTTCAGTACGTACCTTGCTTGACTCTTGTATGACCAATGTATGGTGTGGCTAAAAACTCTTGTAAGGGACTTAGTTACACATAGAATGTCTTTTGGAACATTGTTCATGTTGGTCACTTTGACTAATTAAGTTCCCAAGTCATGGTTTGACCAAATTTCATGCCTGAACCCTTTGGTTTGACTATTTAAAAAATGTAGCTTAGGATGTTTGCATGTCTGAGCAACCTAAAACAAAGTTGTAGTAAATTTTATAAGGAACAAGCTTTGTTTATAATCCAAGTCATGAAAATGTGCACAACATGTTCAAAAAGGACCCACAAGTCAGATTTGAAGGTGGAGTCAACACTTGAAAAATTTGCTAAGTCTTAACTGCCATTTCAGTTTGATTGAGCCCACTTTGGATTGATACAACTCTTGATCCATGGAGATCTAGCTGTTGATTTCTAAATCAAAGTTGAAGCCCTACTATAGCTCTACAACTTTCATGTTCATTGTTTCCTCTAACTCGTCACGGTTTAGAAGCTAATCGATGTTAAAATTGCCCTATCAGTCGACACCTTTGAGCTCTGAAATGAAAAGTTCAGACATCTACAGTGTTCACCGATTCAAAAATTAGCCACCGCGTGGGTGACGGCGTTGCCGGTCACCTGACCGCGCAGGCCACGCGCCGTGGCTGGCCTAACGCCGCTGCCGGTGTCCTCCACTTGAAGCCGCGCGCCTGCCTGATCTACTCGCCATCCCATTTTCATTTCTCCGCTCGCCACAGCAAGCGCAGCCCACAAGAAGCCGCTCCGCCATTGCCGCTCCTGCTTCGCCGTCGCTGAGCTCGCGCGCCGCTGCGAAAACGTGCGCTACGTCTTCACCGTAGCTCCGCTGTGTTCCTCGCGACCTTCTCCACCACTTAGCCGGGCCATTGGAGCTTGGGTAAGGTCACTGTGACCATTCCGCGCACCGCCGCGCCATGGCCGTGTCGGTGACCTCACCGTGGCTAGCATGGCACCGTTCCCCTCCTCCTTTCTTAGCTCGCGTTTAGTCTTCTCCATCACGTGTAGATGCTTGGGTGTAACGGCTAACACCAATGCCGGTCCAGCCGCGCTGGGACACGGCCGAGTGCCACCATGCGCCATGGCCGAGCCACTGAGCTCCGTGGCCGGAGCACTTAAGGACCGCTAGAGCTTCGGATTTGTAGGTCAATCGACGCGTGGGAACTTGGGGAGCACGCCGGTGCTGTCCAAGCCGCCGGAGGAGTCGCCGTCGGCGAGTTCCACCGTCGCCGCGCCGTCGAAGCTGCCTCCTCTATTTTTGTCTCGCTGACGAGTGGGGTTGGCTGACACCCGGGACCCACATGGCAGTGGCTGTGCATTCATAGGGCTAGTTCAAAAATGCAGTTTTGAATGCTAATTTGTGATTTTTGTAACTCCAAATTGGTAGATCCAAATTGAGTACTTCCAATTTTGTTAGACTCACAGTTAGGTCTAGTATTTAATAAAAATATGTCTTGAGCACTTTATATAGAGATTTTGGATGAATTAAATAGGAACTTGAAAAGTATTTTTGAATGCATGCAAACTTGTTTAAATCATATATTGAGTTTCTGTGATCCAAAAATTGCGAAATTTTATGGGTAAGCTAGTATTGCTTAGTAGAAGCTCTGGTTAAAACTTGAGAGACATTGCATGTGTAGTTTTTGAGTTATAGATTTTCCTTTTATCATTGGTAGATACTTGTGTGAATTTTTGTAAATTATCTATGAATCCTATGGCCATGAAACTTGGTAGGTAGTATCTTAGTACCTTAAGGGTGCTAGGAAAAATATGAAATCTGTTGCTTGACACTTTTCACTAAGGTTTCCTAATTATGCCATTTTGAGCCATTCCGCCTTACCATTTTTGTGTAGGTTGTTATACTTACTCAAATGGTGTGAAATTTTTATGGTAGTCTACTTAGGGCATGTAGTGTCTTACTGTAATTTTTGTAGATTTAATGGGGTAGTTTTCATGTATGTTTACTATTTCCTTTAATTAATTAATTAAATTAAGAAAGGTATTAAAAGAAATGTTTTGGGGATGGACACCCTACTTTCTGGTGTTCTTGTGATATGTGATATGTGAGTAAAGTTAGTTTTATCCAAGTAAGTGTTTAAATCATAAGTTAATAATTATTTGTTTGCATTATGTCCCTCCGGACAGATCTGGGGACTTTGGAAAGTTCCCCATGATATTTTAGGTTTTCTGAGAATGAGATGAATACAAGAGTTGTAGATAATTTAGGTAGCTAGCTCCTGTCAAAATTTAAGGGCATTTGGCCTAGTAGTTTAGAAACTATAGCTGTTTAAAGTTAGGTTCTAGTTTTGCTTACTCTCTGCCTTGTAAGGACTAGAGTTCTGTTGATTTATGAATTCGACTTGGTAAAGTGTTGAATCATGCTTTGAGATCTGAAAATGAATTGTAGACAATTTCATAAGCTTTCCAGATTGCCTTGTTGCATGTCATTTGGAATTATAAATCTCCAGTTATGGTTAGTTTACTGCACCTGCTACTATAGTATTCATTTTGCTGAAATACAAATGCTTGAGTGTATGTGGTTGCAAGGTTCTCGTTGATTGTTTAGGGGTTAGCCTAACTTGAGAATATGCTTAGGTGCAGGTGCTAGGTCATTAACTGAAGATGAGCAATTATACATTAGGTTGTATAAACTTGGTAGGTAAAGTGATTTGAATAGGGCTTAAATTGGAATATGCAAACTACAAGCGAATATGCGCATTCCCCGAGCATCCCTGACATTCATTCATGTGCATCCATGATATTTATCTTGCGCATTCATACAATAGGTGTGCCAGAGAGAGTGACGTTGCTGGAGTTTGTGGGAGCCAACCAGGAGGAGGAGCCCGAGGTGCAGGAAGCCGACGAAGCAGTCGCTGCGGAGGAATTGCCCGAGTGCCCTGACCACCAGCCTTCCTCGTTCCTGAAAGGCAAGCCCCGGAGCATATTAAGTCTCCCATGTTTTCACAAATACGTTGAGTATCTTTTATTCGTTGATGATGCATTAAGTATAGGAATTGGTTAGAACCAATTGCTGCATTATATATCCTTCCTTGTCCAGATATCGCATTGGAATCCTATTTAAGTTTAGGATGGGTTAAATGCTTAGCCATGCTTAGTGCGGTAGAAGTCAGGTGATTTCCTGTCACCTGTGAGCTTTAGGATGAGGTGGATCATAGGTTGGCTATATTTGCTATCGTGGAAAAGAACCATGTTAATAATGAATTAAGACCGGGCGGAGTCTTGTGTAGGTTTGGACATAGTGACTCCGTCTGAGTCGTTTAAGGACCGATACTGTTGTACGTCCTCATGTCATGTTGAACGCAGCCTAACACTTAGCTAGCCGGATAAGTCATTCCGACCACGAAGCCTAGTAGCTCGACTTAGGCCGGGGACGCGAGCAGTGGCGTGCATTCTGGAGGTAGCAAGGATGTGCGGAGAGCCATTGGCATAAGTCCAAGGCTGGGTTAGAGTCTCAAATAACCTTGGCAGAGTGGCTCTCTGAGAATGCCGCTCTGTTCAGGACTCGCGACTCCTGAATCGTACCAAAGGTGACTTGTTTGTGACCCTGATGGGGGAAGCAGGGATTTGTGTTTAGGAATACCCCTCCAGCTGGATAGGAATCGATTCGAATCGCCTGTCTCTCTCCGGATAGTGAGAACTTGACTGAGCAGCGGCAACATAGATTCAATTAATTTAACGATATGGTTAAATGGATGATGATGATGATAAGGTTGCCACAATGAATACCTGATATGGTTATTAATGTTTGCACCCTAATAAAATGATTGCTTAGTATAGGTGCTAATGTAGTTGACTAGGTTAATGGCTAAAAAGTCACTGCTAGTCAGGATCAGAGTTGATCATACTCCTTATGCTTTTCTGCAAAAAGAAAGTGTCAGCCATCTCCACTACATTAAGCTATGCATAATCCTTGGTGTCATTTGTTTAGTTTCCGATGGGTAAGTCTAGCTGAGTACATTCCCGTACTCAGGGTTTATTTCCCTCTTGTTGTAGATGACCTTCTATATCAGGGATTCTATAAGTATTGTCTCCACTCGACGGGGTGATGAAGACTAGATCATGGGCATGATCTCCTGTTCTCTTATCTGAATGCTTTTGCGGGCCATGATCAGCAAACCTAGTATGTGTATTTGAAGTCGGATGTGTGAGTTAAACTATTTGCTTCCGCATGTTTACAAGACTTGTTTTGTAATAACGATGACTCTATGATGATGTAATCTATTTGCGAACATCTGTGAAATGTTGTAACGTACGATATGTTATGTTGAATTACTTGTGATCTTGGTTGTATGCAAGTTGGTTTGAAATCCTTCGAGATTTCGGTTGACTACCGGGTTTATATGGGCTCAAGTTCAAGAATTTGATCGTTTCGGCGATTATTTTTGTACTTGTGCTCTTATAAATTGGTCGGTTCTATGACTAGGGACGTCATAGGGTTCTGTCCTACAGGTGCATAGGGTATGGTCCTTGGTATTACAGTTGACTTGAGTGCCCTGCCTTACTTTCTCCGTTCGTTTTCCTAGTCCTTACCGAGCGGGCGTCCCCAGTCGGTTGGTCCCAATTGGCTCTGAAATCACTAGTTAAAGAGCAGTGAGTAGGGGTTTGGCGTATCCCTAGTCGGAGATGCGCGTCGAAGTTGGAAGTGGTATTTGGCCAGGCCTTCTAGTTGGAGAGGCCATCCGAAGGTGGGCCCGAGTTGGAAGCGAGGCCTTTTGGTCGGAGAGGCGGGCTGGAGTCGAAAGTGGGCGCCATTCCTCCTCGGCCAGGCCTTTCGGTCAGAGATTGGATTGTCCTTCTGGCCTATCGTCTAAGTATCTTGGGCCAGCCCATGACCTACACATTGTTCACAATGTTGTCTGCTAGGTTGAGCCTTTGTTGGGAAGCCAATCCATAAGGGACCTCGATTTATGAACCCGACACAGATCTACCCCACTTAGAAGAATCTCGTCCCCAAGATTCAAGTAAGCTAGAGAGAAATCTAGAGAGAGGGAGAGAACCTAGAGGGAGAGAAAACCTAGAGAGGGATAGAAAGATCTAGAGAGGGAGGGATTTCTTTTGCCTTACTATGCTGTCCTCTAGGGAGTTCCTCGAACTGCTAGTGTACCATCCTGCTCATAGGGAGGTGGTACCCCCCTGTCGATAAAGTGGTAGTATTTTTATCGAAAAGGGTATAACCTCATCGCCTTGCCAGGGCAATTCCGCTTGATTTGAACAAGAAAATACCACCCTGAGATCATCCTATTGGGGATCACATCTTGTCAGGAGGAGGTATACCTCTTGTCCAATGGTAGGTGCTTCGATCTGTTTCCGCCATCTATTTCAATCATCTTCTGACTGTCTGGTCTTTGAAAATTCCAATTCTTCTTTTAGCTTTAGGGCTACCCCACTTAGAAGATTTGATCTTCTAAGCATCCTTCTATCTTCTTATGATCTTCTGAATTGTGGAGCTATTTGAGATGTCTTGGCCTTTAGGTGTTTTCAAAATGTATATCACCCCTTGTCTTGAGTTGTAGAGGTTGTCTTCTGATGATCCATCCTGTTATGACTACTTCTAGAGTTCAATCCTTCCGGGTTTATGGTACCAATGTTCTTGTTTTGCTTCTTTTGAGCAACAATCATAGTGTTCTTAGGGTTCCATTTCTCATCATCTTTGGATTCCATTTCTCATCCAAAAACTTGCAATCTTCTTTCTTCTACTCGCTTCCACCCTGTCCTTGTATTTTCTTCATTTTCTTGTATCGGAGTCCGGACCTACCCCACTTAGAATATTTATCCTTTAATCTTCTACTCCTTAGATCTGATTATTCTTCATGTAGATTTTCTTTATGATCACCCTTTTCTTGGCTTCTTGGTATGTGATGCTTCCGTGTGTACACCCTGTTTATCCGATCTTGCGAACGAGCAGGCGTGTAATTGTTTTGGGATGGCAAGCCAACCATACTACTTCTGAGTACTGTGGGAGGATTACAACATGGAGGGGAGGGAGGTTCTAGACTATGAGTACATCTCCCTAGGGAGCACTAGTCTACTTCGTCATACGGGCAGCTTCACTCCGGTGCTCCTAGCGTCCTTCAACTGAGCTAGGCAATGTGTCAACGAAATCTGGTCGGTAGTCTACCGAGGGATATACCCACGATAGTAGATGAATCGGTGGAGGTGCATGTGAGAAAATCAGAATGGTGACACAGAACACAAGAGACAACTGATTAGACAGGTTCGGGGCCATCGGCTTGACGTAACACCCTACATCCTATGTCTTTGTGGATTGGATTGTGTGTGTTCAGATGAAAATGAGGGGGTCCCTACCCTCCTTATATAGCCTAGGGGATAGGGCTACAGATCAGTTGTTTCTATCCTGATCGGTTTACAAGATAGGAAGTTACAGATATCACGATAATCTAGCATATCTGAGCAGATTTTGTAGATCAGCCTAGGATCATCACATAGTCTTGCGAGGCACGCTGACTTACGCTGTACTTCACGCGGTGGCGTCTTGCATGCTGGTCCTCGACTAGCAGCGTGGCCCCTACATGGTCTCGTGGACTGGGCCTCCCCTAGCGGCTTAGCCCATGTGCAGCCCTGTGGGTATTCGAGGGTTATAACCCCATAGCCTAGTCCTCGAGCACCTCGTATCTGCCAAGCAACATCGTCTTGAGCTTGTCCGAGCAGTCCAGCTAGTCATCGGTTGTCAAAAACATGCAGTCTGTCCTAGATTGACTGGTCGCCGAGCTATTGAAATAGGCGTCTAAGCTGTTGAATACATCATCTGAGTTGTTGAACATGGCGTTCGAGCTATAGAAATAGATGTCCAAGTGTTTCAACCCGATAGCCAAGGTTGGGCACTCTTGATGCTTCAAGGTTTGCCAGCAGGATGTAATGAGCTCAAGTAAAAAAAATTGAAGTCTTAGCCGGTGAAGTGTACACACATAAGTGCCTATTGCGATGGCTGTGATGACATGGTCATCAGGGCAGAGCGAAGGCATTAGATGATAGACTTGACTTAGTCGAAAACACTATGGAAAAACAGTACATGCACCGCAAGGTGCATTGTACACAATATAGTCCCTGAGCTTGCTGGAAGATGATGAAGAAATCTTGTAGCAGAGTCAAAGAAAAATATCCAGACCAGACTATCAGTACATTCACCGCTAGGTGAAGTGTACACACTTAGTCCCCGAGCCTAGCATTAGGTGAAGTAGTCTCAGTGGTGCTAGGATCTAAAGAGGCAGTCTTCGGGTGCTGAACCCATCTTAGCTAAGAGAAATAGTCCATGAGCCTACTATAAGATGATGTGTACACACATAGTCCCTGAGCCTGCTGGAAGATGGTGAAGGAATCTTATAGCAGGGTCAGAAAATATCTTGACTCCATTGAGATGACGCGTAGCATTGGACTCTATTTCTTCACTTCCGCATTGAACCCAGTTTGACGCTGGTGGCCTATTAGGCCCACTCGACTGGCCCAATGATGTGTGGAGGTTTTAGGGAAGATTGCGGCAGGGGAGGGGGCAGTGGTTTCCTAAAAACACTAGAAGACGAAGGGTTAGGGGTTGAACCGTTATAAGAGCGCCACAACCCTAGTGCACATTCCTCACCTTTCCTTCGCCACTTCGTCTTCCTCCTCAAGCCCACACCACACCACTCATTAACTGCTCTGTCATCAAGGTAACCTGCAAGCTCTATTCTCCTCCAGGCCATAGATCTATTAGATGGTGCCCAAAAGAAATCGTAGCAGCTCGAGTAGGGCATCGCATGAGCTCAATCGCACCAAGGAATGGGTGAGCTCCAGTGAGTAACAAGGCTGGCGCTCAACCAATTATTGGTGGATGGCGTGCTGCCCTGATAGGGTGATAGCAAGATGGTGTCCAACTCATGGTGAAAGCTTTCCTACCCTCCGCGGTGATGAATTAAGTGGTTTTTGAAGATTACATTTATCATAGATTTGGTGTTCCGATCCATCCGTTCCTTTGTGGGTTGATAGACTATTATGGGATTAGTCTCTGTAATCTGGTACCCAAATTTCATCCTTCATGTCTCTGTATTTATCCATTTCTACGAAGCCTATCTTGGCATTCTTCCACATTTTGATCTCTTTTCGCCACTTCTTCTGTTTGAAAGCTCGAGGGGATCTGGATCTAGGATAGTTGGTAGCAGCGTACTTGTAGCTTTGGGATGGGATGGTTGGCCAGTACATCACTACCCCAAGTGGTCAAAGAGACCTAGAGCAAGTGAGGGGGCTCTTGACATTGATTGACCAGAGAAGGGTGGATGGGGTTATAGTACCAACAAATTTCACTTTTTAACGATGCCATCCTAGCAAGGAGAGGGCACATCACGTGTATGAAATCTAGTGGGGATACTGATCGGACCCGAGAGGTGCCCGAGCCAATTGATCTTGATGAAGTCACACTGGCGGGTTGGGGTGTTGTTTAACCTCACGGGTCACTGTAAGATTGAAGACCAGTAGAGGGCCTTCAGTGTAGGGAACCTCCCACCATGGGTAAAAGTCTTGTTTCTAGTTTTGTTTGATTCCTTTTTTGTTGCAGCATAGTCATGCATGCTCTTGAAGATTCATGGGCAGGACCAGGGCGGTGTACTTCTCGGCAATGCCTTCAACTGACTGGGCAAGGGTTGTTGATGCTTGGCCGAGTAGTCCCCAGCATCAGGGCTAGCTCGGAAGTTGGTGGGGATAGCATGGATGATCACAACTGATGGAGATGGAGGTGAGCAGATGTCATATGTCCAGTGAGAAACTCTAGGGGGAAGTGGCCTATGGGAGAGGAGCCATCCCCAAAGAGAAGGAAAATAGGAGGGTCATCCCATTGAGAAGAGCAACCTGATGAGCTCGTCAGATGACTGGTGGGTCGGTGACACCACCTTCGTCGAGGCTTGGGATGCCCCCGCCAGCCATGCTAGCTAGAGCAATAACTCATGTGGCGCTAGGGGCAACTGCTCGCGTGGATGCTGGAGTCCTCGAGACCATAATTATGCCCTTGGTGGAAGCAGCATGGGTGACCACCATAGTCCCCAAAACCACCCGAGTAGTTCTAGTGGCGGTGGTGGAGACGCCAGGGTGATTCGGCTGCTAGACAGATCGGTTCTGATCTACACAGCGGGAATCCCAATTGTAAGGGCCTTATCTTATTTGACGTATTTGTTTAGCGAGGTGGTTTATTTCTTGATGAATCTTTGTTTGTTGAAGCGTGGAATTCGATGGAGGACCTACAGCCATCGACTGCCGATGACAGAAGGCGCACGGAGGAGCCATGAGCTCCCCACACTAAGCCAGACCATGCCAGAACGGGTCTGGCTGCCCCCACCGTGGAGCAACCGATGGTTGCAAGGCCGACCACCCCTACTACTGGAGGAGCCCACAACAACTGGATCAACCTCGCGCTGGTGGTGGATTGCATGACGAGGGTGATCCCAGTGTGAAGGAGGTGTGGGGTGCGGCGATGACGTCAAGTGGCCTTGCTGGAGCAGGTACGGTGCCCGTAGGTGATGTGTGTAGCAGTGCGGCACGAGGCCCTACCTATGGTTGCTGGACAAGTGGTGGCGACGGTGGAGGTAGCGCTCGGACATCATGTCCAAGCACGGCAGCAGCCAAGGAGGGCACCTCTACCGGTGGCTACCGTTGAGGTCAAAGAGATAGTGCGGGAGCCCATCCCGCCTCCCCAACTTCTTCGCACAGTCATTCAGCGCAGCGAAGAGTTTGAGGTGCTCGAGGAAGGGGCGGCAAGGTCGGAAACAAAGAAGCTGAGGGCTGATCTAACATCAATGATTAGTTGTATTGAGGTAAGCTTGAAGAGATATTTTTTGTCCCTTGAAAAGCATAGTCTGTTAATCCACTTGTCCTCTATAGATTGTGATGAAGGTGTCCGAGTAGCTCCGACGGTAGCTTGAGGAGATGACTGTAGTACTAGAGGAGAATAAGAGTCTGCAAGCGTCGGTGAATGACCTCTAGGCGCACCTACTCTGAGAGCACTGCCGTAGGGAGGATCTGGAGGTGAAGGTTCTAGCATTGGAGAAGGAGCAGTCAGCAAATGGAGGTAGAGGGCCAGTCGATGGCCGAACAACTTAGCCGTAGCGCTGATCGGTAGAAAGGTATGTCTCATAACTTTGCTTTGCTAGTAGTCATGGTTGTGAAATGTCTATTGATTATATGCAGCACTAGGAGATGTAGCTTGGCCTTTCCTAGGAAGCCTTCGGCCAGCTTTTTGAGGCGAAGGAGAAAACTAAGGAGAAAGCCAAGAAAGCCATTGAGGATCTTCAATGTGAGTATTTTTCACTCTATTTTGACTTGTGTGGTGTTAGGCGCATGCTTAGCATATGATTGTGTTGTTTGCAGAGTATCGACATGAGTCCTAGGCATAGTTTCAGGTGCTCGTGGAACAAGTGAAGGCACGTGATGATAAGGTAGAGATGATGATCATAGGAATCTAGCCCATGCTAGGACTACGTTGGTCCTAAGCAACCCAAGGGAGGACAGTCTGCCCGATGATGGGCCGTACCGATTGGTCGTGGATCATTGCCACACAACATGGACGGACTTCAAGGATTTCATGCGTAGCAGCGGCCCATGGGGCCATCATCCACATGCTCACAGTAGCTGAGGTCACACTATCCTTCGGTGGATCTCCAATGGGTGGCGACCGGATACGTGTAGGGCATGAACATAGAGAAGATTGCTAGGCTAGAAGACGATGCGAAGGAGCCAACGAAGAGGTTGGCCAAAGATGTCGAGCTATTTGTTGAGTGGGAGAGCAGTGCTCCATAGATTAGGAAAAACTCATGTTGGGTACTTGGCAATTTTTGTTGAACACCTGTAGCTATGGTATGTTTATGTTTATATTTGACATAAACCATCTGATCAGTGGTGTGTAGCTGAGTCCCCAACCCTAGCTAGCCTGTTAACCATAACTCAAGGCGCTAAGGCCATGTGCATGTGGGAAGGATAGGGCATCACTAAGGAACCCCTGCTGACAACCCATGATGCAGAGGGTGGATGCTCATGCACTTGCAGGGAGAAGTCAGAGACAGGGTCATTTCTAGAGGCGTCCGGACGTCAACGTGTTTGATCGGGTATTTATGTTAGGCATAGTTGGTGAGTCATCTTTGAGATGTTGTACGCAGAATCAGAATCACTTAGCGAAAAAGTGTGGAGAAAACAATATGGAGAAACATCAGTGTAAAAAAGTTTATTGAATACTTAAATATGAAAGGTACATATCTTTGAAGTGGACACTTTAGGGATAGAAATGTCTAAGCATGTCGATGTGCCTAAGAGTTTGGGACATTTCTTTCATCCATATCACACATGTCTGTAAGACCCTGGTCGGGTGACCGCCTTGATGATGAAGGGGCCCTCCCAAGGTGAGGAGAGCTTGTGCATCCCGTCTGTCTTCTAGTTTTCTGTGGAGTACTAAGTCTTCAACCATAAAGAATCGGTCGTTGATATTATGGTTGTAGTATCTTCATATGCCGTCGAGATATTTTGTCATCTGAACACAAGTGACCCGACGTACCTCTTCTAAGTTGTCCACTTTAATGAGCCAAGCTTGGTCGGAGTTCTCCACATTGTAATTCTCTACCCTAGGTGCTTAGAAGGTGACATCAGCTGGCAATACAACCTCAGAGCCGAAAACCATGAAGTATAGGGAGACGTCGATGTTACGACAAGGCTAGTGTCCTTAGTCCCTAGACTACAATTGGTTATTCTTTGAGCCACTTGCTCGGGTGTTTTTGTTCCTTTTCATAGAGCCATTTCTTCAATGCGTCTAGGATCATACCGTTGGTGCGCTCGACTTGGCCATTGGCCCTTGGATGAGCCACGGAGACATACTTGATTGAGATGCATCTTTCATCACAGAAATCCTAAAAGTCGCTATCAGTGAATGTGGACCCTAGGCCAGTGATGATGCTATTTGGTAGGCCAAACCAGTGGATTATGTCATCGAGCAACTCGGCTGCTTTCTTTGCTATAGCTTGGACCAGCGGTTTGTATTCGATCCACTTAGAGAATTTGTCAATGCAGATGTAGACCCAGCAAAAACCTCCTGGCATGGGCTCGAATGGCCCGATCATATCTAGTCCATAGCATGCAAAGGTCTATGATACAGGGATCGTTTGCAAGACCTAAGCTGGGATGTGGATTTGTTTGGCGAAAAACTGGCAATTCTCACATCGGCGAACAAGTGCTTCAGCCTTAGCTACGGCTGAGGGCCAATAGAAACCAACTCAAAAAGCCTTTTTGACTAGTGTTCTAGAGGAAGCATGGTTGCCATAGGTGCCTATGTGGATCTCCTTGAGTATCTTCTCGCCTTCTTCCACGGAGACGCACTTCTGGAGTAGCTCCCCTTTTGCATTTTTGCGGTACAACTTCTCGTCAACTAGGACATAATTCTTACTACGGTGATTAAGGCAATCTCTCTTCATGTTGTTAGTTGCGACGTCTGTAGTGGTGAAGTATTTAATGAAGGGTTCCCTCCAATCATTGCTTGGCCTAAGGACCGCTGCGACTATCTGCTCGGCAGGTGTTTTTTCTTCAATGCCTTCTTGTTCCTGTTTGATGGAAGGGGCCACAAGGTCCTGGATGAATGCTCTGGCTAGAACTTTAGCCTGGGTTGATCCTATCTTTGATAGCTTCATTGGTTGCTTGATTATTGGCCTAGACCACGTGGTGGTATTCGATGCCATAGAATTTGTCTTCTAACTTCCTTATCGCAGCGCAGTAAGCGTCGATTTTCTTGTTGATGCAATTCCAATCCTTATTGAGCTGATTGATTATGAATGTGGAGTCACCGTACACCTGGAGGCATTTAATGTCAAACTTGACGGTTATACGGAGACTATGAAGTGCCGCCTCATATTTAGTGGTATTATTGGATGCTCAAAAGTGTAGGCGGAGGACATAGCGAAGCTTATCCCTTGATGGCGAGATGAAATATATGCCTGCCCTAGAACCATCGAGGTTGAGTGACCCATTGAAGTACATGGTCCAGTGCTTAGGGTAGTCAATCGGGACTGGAGTCTGCATGTCCTTCCACTTAGCAATGAAATCGGGGAGCACCTGCAACTTGATCGTGTGGCGGGGCCTGAAGTAGATGGTATAGGTGCCGAGCTCGACTGCCCATTTAATTATGTGGCCGTTGGCTTCCTAGTTGCAGAGGATGTCATCAAGCTGGTACTTAGTGACTACTGCTATGTGGTAGGCATCAAAGTAGTAGTGGAGCTTCCGGGATGTGATCAGGATAGCGTACAACAGTTTTTGGACCTATGGGTAGCAAATCTTAAACTTGGTTAGGACTTTGCTGATGAAATAGACTAGGTGCTGGACTTTGTATGCATGTTTGGCCTCCTTTCGTTTAATAATGATGGCGGTGCTGACTACCCGGTTGGTCGCTGCAATGTAGATTAACAAGGTTTTATCCTTTTCAGGGGCGGTCATGATCGGAGGTGTGGTGAGGAACCGCTTGAGCTCGGCGAATGCCTTGTCATCATCCTCTGACGAGACAAATTTCTCTTGAGCCTTAAGTAGCTTGAAGAAGGAGAGTCCCTTATCGCCTAGACAAGATATGAAACGACTTAAAGCCGCCATGCACCCCATTAGCTTTTGGACATCCTTGACGTAGGTCGGTGGCTTCATGTTAATCACTGCCACTATCTTCTCTGGGTTGGCTTTGATGCCATGGCAACTAACGATGTTGCCTAGCAGGATACCAGATGGAACACTGAAAATGCACTTAGTGGGATTCAGCTTCCATCGGTATACTTTCAGGGGCTTTGAAAACATCAGTGGGGTCAGCGATGAAGGTGTTAGCTATTCTAGATTTGACCACCACATCATCGACATAAGCCTCGACATTCTTCCTAATCTGGTCCTTAAGGCAACGCTAGTTGGCTCTTTGATAGGTTGCACATGCATTCTTAAGCTCGAAGGACATCATCATGTAGCAGTAGGCGTCGAAGGGCATGATGAACGATGTCTAGTTCTAGTCTTCTTCCTTTAACATGATCTAGGGATAACCAGAGTAGCAATCTAAAAAGTAGAGGAGCTCATAGCCAGCCATAAAGTCTACGACCTCATCAATGCGAGGTAGGCCGAAGGGGACTTTAGGGCAGTGTTTATTAAGATCGGTGTAATCAATGCACATTCTCCATTCTTTATTCTATTTTCTTACAAGTACTGGGTTGGCTAGCCACTCTAGATGATACACCTCTTTAATAAAACTAGTGGCTAAGAGCCGAGTTATCTCTACCCTAATGGCCTCCTTTTTGTCCTTCGTGAATCATCGAAGCTTCTGTTTGATAGGCTTGGCGGTCGCCGTGACATTTAAGGAGTGCTCAATCAGTTCCCATGGCACACCGGGCATGTCTATAGGTTTCCATGTGAACACATCAACATGCTCCCTTAGGAAGCTAACGAGCATGTCTTCCTATTTAGGTTCGAGGCCGGCCCCAATCCAAGCAGTCTTGGGCTAGTCGCTGGGGACGAGGCCCACTTCCCTCACATCCTTGGACTTGGTCAAAGCATGAGTGCCCTCTGTGGTTGGGATCTCTAGCTCCTCCGAAGAGATTAGCAATGAAGCCATGATGCAGTTCTGCATGTGGAGGGAGATATCGGTTGCCTCAGTGAGCATGAAGCTTTCCTTCTCACAGTTGTAGGTGAGTCAAGGTCGGCACGTAGGAAGAGGGCCCCCTGCTCTGTTGGCATCTTCAGCACCAAGTATATATAGTGTGGCATGACCATGAACTTGGCAAGAGCTGGTCGGCCAAGGATGGCATGGTATGGCGTGTTGAAATAGGCGATGAGGAAGTTGACGTAATCGACATGAAAATGCTTGGCTGTGCTGAACTGAACCGGTAGTGTAATCTATCCTAGGGGTAGGGACGCCTTCTCAAGAATGATTCCCCAGAATGGAGAGTCCATGGGGGTGAGGTCTTCCTTCTTGAGCCCTAGCTCCTGCATAGATCTGGTAAAGAGGATGTTGAGGGCGCTCCCTCCGTCGATGAGGACCTTCTGGAAGCGCACGTCCTTGATTACTGGATCTAGGACAAGTGGGAAACGACTTAGATATGGAATGTTTGACCACTGATCGGCCCTAGAGAAGGTGATCGGGTGCTCTGACCAGTCGAGGTATTTGGAATCAGCGATGGGGCCATCATATGTAGCGACCAACATGATGTATCAGGCTACAAGCTTCTGCTCTTGCTTGTCCTCGGAGATAGCTCTCCTACCAAAGATGGTGGCGATGGTCTTGGTGGGGTCCTGTAGGTTGGGCCCTTGTTCTTGCCTTGTTCCTCACACTTACCATCCTAGGTCTCATCGTCGTCACACTGTGGCTTCTTCGATGATTCACCACCAAGCGCTGTCTTTAGGCCTCTGCACTCTTGCATGGTGTGCTTGGCATCCTTGTGGATAGGGCATAAGCCATCTAGTAGCTTGTCGAAGTCAGCATCGTAGGTGCACTTGGCTCAAGTATTAGTGGTGTTGATCGAGTTATCAGGCCAACGACGGTGGCCTTGTCTCCTACTCAAGCTCTCTGGGCATTCATCACGTCAGAGATCACGGTCATCTAGGCGGCGGTCGTAGTCATCATGGCAGTCATGATCATCATGGCAGCGGTTGCGGTCATCGTAGCGCCTGTCTTCACGTCGGTCATCATTGCGGCACTGGTGGTGGGTAGAGCGGATAGCCTGTTTAGCTTCTTCAGCATCGGCATACCCATTTGTTGTTTGTATCAGTTCACTGATGGTTGTGGGCCTCTTGTGGTACAGCTTTCCATGGAGCTGCTTGTGCTGGAGCCCTTTGGTGAAGGCGGCGATGGCCTCGACAATGGTGATGTTGGAAATGGAGTTTCTTGTCTTAGAGGAGCACCTAATAAAGTCATGTAGGGACTCCTTAGAGGACTGATGAAGCTTCTCCAGGTTGTACTTGGTGCCAGGCTACTCACATGTGGCCATATAATTGTCGATGAAGATTTTCTTGAGGTCATCCCATGATAGGATGGAGTTCTCCCGCAGGCTAAGGAGCTAGTTGTTTGTAGACTGGTTAAGCATGATGGAAAGATAGTTCGCCATGATGTCTTCATCTTTGCCCGTAGCTTTCACAACAACCTCGTAGAGAGTTAGCCACTGAGTGGGGTTGGCCTTTCCATCATAGGTGTTAACACCAATGACCTTGAAACCAACAGGCCACCAGACGACTCGAAGCCTTTCGGTGAAGGGATGAAGTCCTAATGCACCGGTAGGAAATGATAATTGATGGGCAGCAAATCCCTCATGTTCGGCGTCGAATTGCTGGCGACGCTCCATCTTTGCTTCATACCGTGCAGACCTACTATTTTCAATGCAGCCGCGTGCATCTATGGGTTGTCATTTTGGAACTCATTAACTTGGACTTGTGCAGCTATGATATGTGCTTGGACCTTCTCGACCTCTGGAGTGTGAGGAAGTTTATCGAGTTCGTTGAAAGCGATGGCTAGATTGGCGCTCAGAGACTGGTAGATTGGCTGGTCGCCCACCATGTTGAATGTGTCTTCTAGATTATGTTGATGGCAGGGTGGGCCGCAACCATCCTCATCGGCCGCTGGGGCTACTTCTGCATCTTGTCGACGTTGGTGATCGGTGTTCTTCGCTAGACGAGCTTTGCGCTCTTTAGCGGTTTCACCGTCCTTGGTGACGATGTCGTGGCTGATGTGAAAAATCATGCCCCAAACCCTAGAGGGAAAGTGGGGTAGCTCAGTATGGTCTAGGATGAGCCCTCAAAATAATCATTGGGGTCTTGTCTAGAATGTTGTGGAGAGACTCAGTCAGAAGACCAGAATCATCCGAAAGCTGGCAAATAGCCACCATGTTGACCATGGGCGTAGGCTGACTGAAGTCAGTTGGGTTGATCATGTAGAGATCGATGGCGTGGTCACGCTCAATGTGTCAATGAAGATTTGGTGGACGGCGTTCTGGTACGTAGATCCCGCACCCTCTAGAGTTCTCCGTCAGGGCCTCGTAGTCGGCCAAGCGTAGGCTAGTAGCGGGAAGTGGTCGATGTCATGCTGTGCGCCCCTCTAGAGTAGTCGTGATCACCATATCAGAGTTTGATCGCTTCAAACGATGTGGCCGAGCAGGTCACTCGGTCGTAGAGGCTTGGTGATCTTGGAGTGCAGGAAAATCATCACCCACACTAGATCGGTCTATGACTGAATCCACAAGAAGCTAACATTCCGCTAGGCGATCAGTGACCCGATCGATGGTAGCAATCAGATTGTCACTACTAATAGATTTCCTACCCTAGCGGTGGGGTGCTAGGATCAAAGATGTCATTGTAGGTGTTGGCGCCATCGATGCAGGGTGATCCTACACCACCTCCATGATCCTACCGTTGTTGTTACGGCCGATGACCCAAGTCATGGATCCGATCATGAAGATCTGGCCTAGCTCAAGAAGGGCCATAGAGCTCAGAAAGGTAACCATCTTGTTGGCCATGAATTTAGCATGCACACCCCCTACCTGGTGCACCACGGTTGATGAAATCTAGTTAGCAGTCTACTAAGGGGTATGCCCACAGTAGTAGATGAATCTATGGAGGTGCACATGAGAAAACTAGATGGTGACACTGAATGTAAGAGACAACGATTAGACAGGTTCGGGCCATCGGCTTGACATAATACCCTACGTCCTACGTCTTTGTGGATTGGATTGTGTGTGTTCAGATGAAAACGAGGGGGGTCCCTACCTGCCTTATATAGCCTAGGGGGTAGGGTTACAGATCAGTTGTTTCTATCCTGATTGATTTACAAGATAGGAAGTTACAAATATCACGATAATCTAGCATATCTGAGAAGATTTTGTAGATCGCCGAGGATCATCATGTAGTCTTGTGAGGCACGCTGACTTACGTCATACTTTACGCATTGTCATCTTGCATGCTGGGCCTCGACTGGTGGCACAGCCCCTGCGTGGTCTTGTGGGCTGGGCCTCCCCTAGTAGCTCGGCCCATGTGTAGCCCTATGGGTATTGGGGGCTATACCCCCAAACTATGGGTCTACCTCTTCTCTTGGTAGTGGTTGAGTGAGAGGGATGAGATGCTCGACCTCGGAGACTTCCATAGGCGGTGGTGCTGGTGGTGCTTTCAGGTCCTGTCTTCTTCTTTTCTGGAGGGTAGATAGGGATTCCTTCTAGAATCAGGGGCTCTTGCTAGTCCATGGCAAGCATCCTTCACTTGGGTCTAGTGACGAGGTAGGCATTCCTCAGTTGCTCAGCGTGGAGATCTTCAACAGTCTTTAGGGCTTTGGCGATGGCAGTCTCATGGTTTTCTATGGTGACTGCTCGGGCTTGGGCTTCAGTGAACTACACGTGGAGCTTCCTAGCATAGATCTCAACTTCGTTGGCTCGGTGGATGCAGTTCCTCAACTTGGCAGCTTGCTTGTCGTGTTGATCATCGAGAGAGAGCAGGTAGTTGTACATCTTGGTGGGGGTGTCTTCTATCTATTGCAGGGCTTTCGTGTGGGCAATCTAGGCTGGGCGGTTCTTCTCTAGAGGTGGGAAGAATCTCATGGGTGTACGGGCAATGGGCTCTTTGTAGATCTAGCACAGGTGTCATAGGGCTTTGCGGGCGACGGCTTGGTAGGTGTCGGTGAAGCAAAATCCGATGGCAGTCGTACTCTAGGCATCGGCGATGTTGGGGAAGTCTTCACTCTTGGCGATGTAGATGGTGATTTCACAGCGCTCGGTGCCATGCTCTTCATATTCATGGCCTTCACACTCGGGGCACTCTTGAATTCCAAGTCTTTGCATGGTGGCGTAGAGGAGCTTGGGGAAACCTTTGGTGTGGAGGCAGTAGCTGCTGATCCAAATTCCTTCTGTCATCTTTGTGGGCATGGGGGGAATCGGTGGTGGTGGTTTGCAGGTGGAAAGCAGAGGTTGCAACTACTCTGCTTTTGCTTGAGGTAGGGGAAGGCTGGCAATGGGATTCTTTTATGGTCGTGGGTGATGATGAGAAGTTGAGGGGTTCCTTCTCTTATAAGGTTTCGGGGGTGAGGCTTCCTTGAGACGCTTTGAGGCTGTGTTTGGATCATAGGATTTTCAAAGGAATATCAAAGGAATTAGCTTTCCTATACTTCTGAGTCCTATAGCAGTGTTTGGAGCACATGATTACTTCATTCCTTTCCATAGGAAAGTTTCTTGCACCTGTATGTTTTGGAGGAAAACAAAAATCCACTGCAATCTCTTGTTTATGTTTCCTTCATGAAGTATGAGATGAATCTCAGGCTGGCCACAAGCTTATCACGTCTGTGCCATGGTGGATGCCTAAACTATAGTATATTTAAGAGAGATCAATGTTGATCTATGGGGTAGTTGTTGAATGGGCCCACATTTCATATTCCTATGTTCCAAACACCTACTCCAATGAAATTCCTATGTTCTTCTATTCCTCTGTTCTGTCATTGTATTCATATCTCTTTCTTGCATTTTCTCCCATTCCTCTGTTTTATATTCCTTTGTTCTAAACAAGCCCTAACTGGTCTTGACTAGGGCTTGAGGTGTGTGGAGGAAGAAAATGGAGTGGGGGTGGGTTCCACTACACAATGGGACATTGTGGCGGGGTGTAGTCTTGATGACCATACGAGCGGTGGTCGTTGTCGGGTTACGGTGTAAATCTCAGAAGAGAGGGGTGACTTCTTGGCTTCTTATCTCTAGATCATGGGACTAATCATGCCATTTCATTTTCTTATTTTCCTTTTTGCTGGTTTGAGCCTAAAAATTCCAAAAATATATTTGGCACAAACAAGAATCTCCTAGGTTTTTATTTCATTGTTCCTTTTTCAACACCCTTCTCAGGGCTTTTCGTAGGGTAGCGGGTGCATTATGAGGATATAAAAGATTATTGATCCCACTAGCGGAAGGATTAGGATAGCAAAGATGGTGATGATGAGCTCTTCTTCATCTAGGCACATCTTGGTGCTTCAACTTCTGGCTTCTGATGACTTACTTCTTCTTGATTTTTCTCCGAAAATCTTCAACGGACACCACTTCCTTCAGGCTTCTTCTTGAATTGTTGGAATAAATTTAGGGTTTAGGTGGGTGATTAACATTGAGTGTGGGGTGCTTTTGTCGTGAAGGGGTAGCTAGGGTGCTTTTTATAGGTGATCGATGGCAGGGTTTAGGGGGGTGGGTGCGCGGTCGAGTGCGCGCCATCATCGGTGGCATCGAGCAGCATCGGGTGCCAGGGAATCAGCATCATGGGGAAACAACAGCAGCAGCTTTCGGCGAAGAGGTGACGACACAAGGGTGGCATCATGGGGGACAGTGACATCAGGCGGTGATGGAGGGGATAGCATGAGCGGCGGCGGCGATCGTGCGAGATGTAGTGCGTGGGGCAGGGGAGGGAACAACGATGTTGTGCATGGCATGCACGGCTTTTGTACATGGTCCTCGTGGTCTACACGGGTGTAGTTGACTACTTCTTGTCTTCATTCTCCGATGGTCTTCCAAATATTTCAGGGGAATTATTTCCTACTGGTCTACTCTAAGCAGCAAGGGAATGAGAGGGAAGAACACATGATGAGGAAAAGGAGATCTAGTCCTAGAGGAAGCGTAAGGGGAGAAGAGAGAGACCTATAGGGGTAGTTGTAACTAATTTAACACACCAGACAAGACAAAGAACTAGACAAGGTACTAATGCGTAGAGGTAGATCCTTTTCCTATTCGCAAGCATCGCACTAACAGTATAACGGAGCTCCTTATCTAAATCTATGTATAATCTATCGTGGAGGGTTATTCTATGACCTAATCTCTATACTACCCTGTTTTTCCTAAATAAGACCTAATCTACCCTATTGTTACTACTTGTAATTTTGAAGGGGATGACAAGAGAGAGAAAAGCTATTTTTGAAATAGAAGGTCAAGGTAAGGTGAGAGCCAAGGGTTATAAGTAAGGATCTTTGAAAATAGTTTTTAGAGAAACATTCCTAGCTAATGGCCATGCTAAGGTTTATCCTACAGTCCAAGTATGGCTCTGATACCACCCTGTCGGGCCCCTACTTCTAGGGTCCTCTGTGCATCATGTATCTATCCCTGGATCAGTAGTTGATACGCACAACTCAACAAGATTAATATAAAAAATTGTACTTTTATTACTAATGGGGAAAATATGGCACATTTTTCAGGCTCACATGTGGCTCCGTCTTTGAGTATACGCCGGGTATCCTATCACTGCGTAGCTCCAGTGGTTTCATCTGAGAAGGTATTCCGATAGAATGGAGGGGGTTGAGTACATAAAGTACTCAGCAAGCCCTAAACTTTGAGTGGAGGGAGGTAGAAGGGAAGGCTATATGTGGAGGTAGTTATGGTGGTGGAGGTGGTTGAGGTAAAAGTGGTAGGGTGAAGTAATTATAATTATAGGTTGGACCCTAGCAGAGTATTACCATTATCACCAGTTTCTAGGATTAATTATAGTTTACCAAATTAGTAAAATACATCTTACTAGATTATCACAGTTGTAGAAGTCTAATCAAGTATCTCATCCCAGCATCTGCACATTCCAAGGATGTGGCTATTCGAATAGATTTAGTAAACTCTGTAGAGGTGTACAAATTTCTCCATATGATAGACACAGCTCTAAACCATGCGCGGTGGCAGGAGCAGTCCTAACGAGACCTCGTACCCAAAGGGACGCATCCTTAGATTTTCATATAACTCTACCGCGGCTTCTTAGGGGTTGGGAAAACACACTAATTCTCGGGAGGATACCAAATCGTCTCATCTCAAAATCCTAGATGACACCACGTCACCCCATCATACAATCTTGGATGATACAACATCATCCCAACATCATAGTGCCGATGATACCAAATCATCTAAATAATCAATAATAATCATGGGCTCGAACGCAGCCAAGGTCAAGGGGCTTAACATTGAAGATCACATAGCAACCACGCTAACTGGACCACGGATGATCCGCATCCGTGTCTTCTCCTGGTATCCCACTGCCAACACCGGCCTCCTAGTAGAAATTATACTACTATCTAACGGGGTGTGAGATCAAGTCTACCCACATAGACATGTGGTTGTATGTAATATCACACTAGGTGAAAGGGACTACAAACTGGTCCTTATATGACTGAGGCGAGTATCTCCCAACAGGAACCCTCACTAGGCGAACCTGCCAAGGTAACTTGTACCACACAATTTACCCCACTCACCCCCTATCGGGGTTTAGTCAAGTTTTACCAGTTTAAGTTTCATAGTTGTTATCTTCAAGTTCATTAATCACATATCTTATCAAGGTAACCACTACCTTATCATCATTAATCACATTATCATGTTCAAGCTCATCATTTCTTATGGTTCCATTAATTCACAATGAGGATTTAGGTATATTAGTTGAGGTTATTATTTGGTGGGGATGGAGTGTGGAGGGTTTATGGTGGAGGCTAGCAAAATGTGGTGGGGAAGAAAGGGGTGGATAAGGGATGGTGGTTAAGGTGGAGGGATAGGGTAGGTGGGTATTAGGACTTGCCTCCATTCGCTGATGATTTCTTCCTCATCTGATTCCTGTACCTTTTGCTCCTATCTTCTGGGCTTCATTAGGTTCTCTCACGTCTTCTATCCTACGCGGTCTATCATCGACAAACAAGAGCACACAAATAAGGAAAATAACAAGCAAGGCATGTAACATGAGTATAAGCAATCAACAATCCTATACGGGTTGGTCCTATTCGGTGATGGGTTATTAGCTAAGGTTATTATTATTATGTCAATGTAAAGTAAGGTTTGGATTGAGGTATTCCATCCATAGGCTCTATGGGTTTGGTTAAGGTGGGTGGTGGGTCTCATGGAAAACTAGACCACATTATTAAGGGTTCACTATTATGTGAACCAGAAAAGAGAAAACATGACCAAGTCATTATAGATGACCTGGCTGGCCTATATAGGTCCATGGGGTTAGTGACACATATGCACATGCATATGTATGTGCCCAAGATTGAGCAGGTTGGAGAAAAGGCGGGAAGTAGAGTTAGCCACATATAGGTGTATACCCGGGTATCGGGCATGCCCATATATGTGTATATGTATAGGTGATTACTATTTTAGGTGATTGGGTATGGATACATATATATTTGGGTATGTGTCATGGTTCATGAGCAAACGCGAATATATGGGGTCATGTACTGCTACGATGGGGGCTATTACTACGGTTAGTATTTAAATTAAATATATAAAAATGAAAAGCAAATAAACTAGAATTTAAAAAAGCACCAAATAATGGGGCAAATGGTAGGAACAGGTAGAGCTTGAATTTAGGAGATTTTTGGTGGTGGAACCAAGTAATTTGGAGTTGGGATGGAAGAGATATGAATTTTCAAAGATTAAATATGAAAAAGATAAGTGGAATATAAGCTTGAGAATTATTTCTGGAAATTGGAATAATGGAAATGGGGTGGAAATATTTGGGTAGGATCTAAGATGTACCTAGCTTATTTAGGGATTTTTTTGGGAATTTTCCTATGCATGGAAATGGGTTTTGTAACCTACTATGTACACTGCCTGGGTGTACACAACATTTTCTCCTCGACTGAGTGGCTATCACGCGGGGCTAGCATGGCATGGTCAGCTGTCGCATGGGGTCCACGTGTTGGTGCTATGCCTTGCTGACATGTGGGCCATCCCTTGCCTTCCCTATCCAGACGGTGGGCGACGGCGTCGAATACCTAGCCCACTTGATAGTGGGGGCAAGGGGGACGGAGGGTGACGGCGGCAAGGCGGTAGTGTTGGTGCGGTGGTGGAAATAGGACAACGGTGAGTAGCTCGCTCGAGTTGCTTACGTCGATGGTGTCCTTTCCCGAAGCTCCTATTGGAATAGCGGACGTCGCTCCCGAGACTCCGACGTGGCTTCTAGGTAGGTGAGGGTGGTGGCGGTTGCACGAGGTGGCTGTGGCGGCTTGCTAGAGCGGCGACGGCAGTGCGGTGATGTGGTGGGTGCTCTTATGGGGGTTTTAGTGGGTGAGGGAGAGTGGTGTGGGCTTGTGGTGCAAGCGCGAGTGCGTGGAGGGGGTTGCCTAGCCTAGACATGCCTTGCCGTCGGCGACAGTGGTAATGGCGGCTCAGCGGAGGGTTATGCATGGGGCTAGAGCAGCATAGCGGGTTGGAGTAGGCTGGGTTGGTGGAGAAGGTGGAAGAGGGGAATGGGAAGCTCGCTATCTGCCCAATTCAGCCTATGGTGCCCGGGAGAAGGTGAACACGAAGTTTACTTCGATGGCGACCGCGGTGTCCCGATTGGGGGAAATTGAGCTGCCGCTCAAAAGAGGAGGGGAGAAGAAAGGCCAAGGGGGAGATGGTGTGTACTAGACCTAGGCGAAGCTGGTAGGGGTGGTGGTTGAAGCCGGGGAGCTTGGGTTGAACCTATTTATAGGCACCAAGGTCGGTTCGTCGTCGGCGAGATATTTTTCGCGGTGAAAAATATCTAGCTCATGTGGGCACATGTCTGGTTGGTCTAGCGGTGAGCTGGCTGCTCGCTGTAGCTCATGCTCATCCTCATGTGGCCGGAGGAGAGTAGGGGCCATGACTTCACTACCGTGGCTTTTCCATTTTCCAATACCTTTTCTATTTCCTAGAATTTAAATTAAGCACATTTTAAGTGGAATTTGAATTGGATCTCAAGGAATTTGATGGATGAGTATTTAGGGTAATTCAAGGGATGTCAAGGGGAAGTGTTTGGTGGAAAGGTTAAAGAAAAAGTCAAGGAGGGTTATTTGATGCCAAAATAAATTCTAGGGCACACACATGCAATCACACATGCAATCAAACAATTCAATTCAATCAAGCAAGCACTTCATCACTCAAGCATCCTAATCCTAAATGCATATGTTGAATTTTGATGCAAGGGTTCTAGAAAGCATTTTCTTTTGAAAGTTGTTTTGAAGAAATTAAACTAAGTAGGTTTTAATTTGTTGTAACGTTTTAAAATTCAAATTTTTAGTGATTTTTAACATGCTGCAAAAACACAGGTGTTACAGATCAACCCCACCAACGATGAGGAGTAGGAACACTAGCCCATGCCTAACAAGAGTGGTTATCGTCCCCTACCCTGGACCAAGCAGAGATGATGGACCACCAAAACTTGGCTGATGGAGACAGTGGTCAAGCTAATGCTACAAAACTGCAACGACAATAGGCCTGAACCCTAGCCCAATGACTTCTAGAAGATGTTGGAAGGTTTCCTCAAGTTGATGCCTCCCACCTTTGACAACACCGATGAACTGATCGCCATGGAAGATTGGCCTCAATCACCTAACCGTAAAAGATGCCAAGGATGCCCCCAACATGGTGTACGACATGTTTATCATCAACAGAGCTAAGGCTTCTATCCTATTTTACTTAGGTGCTACCCACTCTTACATATCTTCCAAGTATGTGAGAGAGTAGGTATTCCTATGATACCCATGCTAGGTATATTGTCACTAGTTCACCCATATGAGAGTTTCCATGCACCCTAAAGTACCAAAGAGTGAGCATCATAGAGTAGAGAAGCGACCTTTGATCCACTTCAAAATTTGGCTGTAGTCTCAGTATTTTTCGTGTTCAGGACTAGAGAAATCTTTAGTCCCGGTTGGTAGATCCAACCGGGACTAAAGGTCCCTGCCCAACGGCTACTGCGACAAGCTTTTGCTGCAGGGGACCTTTAGTCCCGGTTGGAGCTACCAACCGGGACTAAAGGTTAACTTTTACTCCCAGTTGGTCCCTCGAACCGGGAGTAAAAGTCTACTCTCGGCTGGAGGCTCTGTCCGAGACTAGAAAGGGACCTTTAGTCCCAGTTGCGTGGGCCTCAACTGCACTTTCCTTTTAGAAATGCATGTTAGCTTTAGTCCCGGTTGTGCTCTTGTACGTGATGCCTCAACTGCACTTTGCTTTTAGAAATGCATGTTAGCTTTAGTCCCGGTTGTGCTCTTGTACGTGATGCCTCAACTGCACTTTCCGCTACATGCAACTAACAGTACATCTACATTAGCTTTAGTCCCGGTTGTGCTCTTGTACGTGATGCCTCAACTGCACTTTCCTCTACATGCAACTAACAGTACATCTACATTAGCTTTAGTCTCGGTTGTGCTCTTGTACGTGATGCCTGCCGTCCATCCATCCGGGACTAAAGGCTCTGTTTGCTGTTAGAACTGGGACTAAAGGCTGCATTAGCTTTAGTCCCGGTTACTATCTCGATGGGGCGGCTCGACCAGAATGGAGCGGCCCAGTACGCAATATGCTGGAATTGCTAGCCAGTCCCACCTATTAGCACCACCTTGCTTGCTCAGAAGAGTGAAAGCTAACTTAAAAGCTTAGCTCTAGAGCCATGCATCACGACTTTACTTGAACCGGATCTGTTCTATAGGATCGTACTACTGCATCATTGATACTTTAGTTTGTACAAAATGTTACGTATATTCTAGCAGCGTAGAATGCGTATTCGAAAGCCAAAACGAATCATCAATTGAAATAGAAACAAAAAAGAAAAAGAAAATAGAAAGCCCCGGTAGCAGCGTAGAATGCGAACGAATCATCAAAAGAAACAAAAACAAAAAAAAGAAAATCTTTAGTCCCGGTTGGTATTACCAACCAGGACTAAAGGTCCGGTCCACATAGTCGGGCCGGGAGGCCTCTTTAGCCCCGGTTGGTCTTACCAACCGGGACTAAAGGAGGGGCCCTTTAGTTCTGGATTCGTGCTCCCGGTTGGGAAACCGGGACTGAAGGGGTTTCCCAACCGAGAGTAAAGCCCATTTCTCTACTAGTGAGTTAAGGGCTATAAATTTCTATCCGATCTTGCCTTACTCCCCTCTGATGGCTTGGATGTGATTAGGGGTGGGCAAAAATAATCAAGAACCGAAATAACCAGAACCAAAGTCGAAGTATCCTGATTTGGTTCCTAGTTCATACTAATTGAAATAATTTAGTTCAATTCGATTCATGGGCCTAGATAACCGAAGGAACCAATATATGAGGCCTATTTGCCAAGAAGACCATGAATGAAAAAGCAAGTCCAATATACCATCATGTATAAAGCACCCTCCAAACCCTTGATCCAAGCTCCCCCTCCGCATCTTAGAATGGCAACTAGCAAGCGAAGTACTCCATGCCTCCCTATCCTCCATCCGGACCGCATATGACAACGGTGCGGGAGCAAGCTACGGTAGCGGCACGATGATGCAGGAGCTACCGAGCTAGCACAACACCAGCTTGCACCCCTCCCTAGCAGGAAAGCGCGATGGCGGAGGTCCCCTTGGCACGCGCGATGGCAGTGACGACTCTCTCCAGTGGCTAGCAGTTGTGCTGTATGCATAGCCAAGATAGATGGATTTGTTACTTTTGATTTTTATTTGATATTTTTTGATGAATTTGGTCATCGATCTTTGTATTTTTTGGATGTTTAATTTGGATCCGGTAGTTCGGCCACTAGCCGAAACTGAACTGGAAAATTGAAACCAAATTACTCGGTTCTCAGTTTTCAAAAAGAACTAATCAATTAGAAGTTCTTAGGTAACTGAATTTACTAGAGGACCGAATAACCAAACTAATCAATTTTGCTTAACCGAATGCCCACCAATAGATGTGATACTTGGGATGGATTGGCTAACCCAAATCAAGGGTGTGAGCTAGGGTAGATCAAGAGTCGAGATCCATGCTATGCAGCATCGAAGCTAAGACCCTAGAGAAGTTACTAGTGATGAGTAAACATGCCAATGTTTCCCCGAAGAACTTCCCGTGATGCCAGCTGACCGAGATATTGAGTTCATAACTAATCTCTTGCCTGGTACAGAACCTATTACAAAGAGGTCATACTGGATGTCAGTGGACGAGTTAGAAGAGCTAAGGACCCAACTAAAGGAGTTATTTGACGAAGGGTTCATCAGGCTGAGTGATGCACCCTAGGCTCTCTCGTGCCTTTTGTCAATTAGCAGCATGTTCGCTTGCTCGTAAACGATCATAAATTTCCAGCCGGGAACAGTGTTTTTCTCTCACACCAAACCAGCCATCAGTAAATAATCCACGATACGATACGGCCTCTCGAACAGGCTGTAGAAACATGGTCCACGAGGATGTGTGTGGACAACCGAAACTCAGATGTGGTGACTGTCAATGACAAGTATATGTTGCCTCAAATCGATGGTCTTCTTGAACGGCTTAGAAAGGCCAAACACTTATCCAAGATAGACTAGTGACCAAACTACTGCTAATTGAAAATCTGACCCAATGATATCGCCAATGTAGCCAATGTCACTAGCTATATTTATCACCAAAATAAAAAGTCAAGCAAGCGTATGTGGACACCTTAGATAGCTAGATACCTTTACAATTATGTCACATCGTCTTCCATATCTTTCCTTGGAGATGTTAAGTCCAATTCACTCTTCTATTTAGTTTCTTCAACCTTTTTATAGACTCGAGGTTGATCCTGAAAAAGAATGCTTTGGTCTTGGACATGGGACAAATCCAACATCGGGCTAGGGGAGGAGGAGGCTTCGCCCCCTTACCGCTTCAGGGGACTCTACGAGCAACATGGCAGTAAGGGACCCCCACCCCTGAAATTTTGTTACTATGGATGAAGAGGAGGAATGAGAAAGAAGCGAAAAATAGGAGAAAGAGGTAGGGAAAAACTCCTCTCACCAATCCCGCTCCAACATGACAGTAAGGAAAATAAGGCAAAATAGGGGCACTTCTCGTGTTTGTCTGCACCAGGATAGATTAACCGTTTGTACACCTTTACATCTTCCTATTTCTTCTGGCATTCAAATCAAGCTTTATGAATGTTTTGTATTCGAAAATTGAGAACCAGTGGTTGAACCAGGGGGCGCTAGCAGGGGCCGTGGCCCCCTCAACACAGTAAAAATTGTTAATATCCGGTAAATATTTTAATACACAACATAGTAAATTAAATTTACTGTCATTTTTCGATCATGATATTGTGATTTTTTTTATTATGAATACTAACTATATGTATACAAGTATTGAAAAAGCTAGACATACATTTGATGTATACTTATGATACCTATGAGATGCTGTCATGTCTGGCGGTCTCCCTTATTAATCAAAATTCCTAGTTCCGCCACTGCTGAGAAGCTTTGGAGAAATATACATGGGATGTTCTTTGGGGAAACATTGTCCATTCTTTAAGTTGAATTCAGTATATATACGAATAGAAATTCGAATTCGAGATACCCATTTTGCATTTGTATTAAAAAATATCTGTATCTTTATTCGTATCCAAATAAAAATATGGTAAAAATAATATCCGGATTTGATTTCACGGATTTGTTTCCATCTCTGTCCCAGTGAGGCCTTATTTAATTTTTCCCCCAAAAGTTTACTCCCTATTCTATCGAATGTTTGGACATATGCATGGAGTATTAAATATAGACTAAAAAATAACTAATTGCACAGTTTACGACTAATTTGCGAGATGAATCTTTTAAGCTTAATTAGTCCATGATTTGACAATGTGATGCTACAGTACACATATGTGCTAATGACGAATTTATTAAACTTAATAAATTTGTATCGCGGATTACTAACGAATTCTATAATTTATTTTTTATTAGTATTTTAACACCTCATGTGATACCACGTGTGACACCTTAACCTGACACACTAAAACTTTATCCCTGATTTAAATAAGGCCTGAATCCTGACCTGTAAAGGGCGTGAATGCTGGTAATGCCATCTCAGCTTTTGTCAGGTGTGGTAATCAATCCGCAATAGCGTAGCCTCACTGTTCCATGTAGGCTAGGCTAGCGGCTAGCCCGTGGATGGATTTGATTCCAGATCTTAAGGGGCTGGTTTAGTTGGCGAATTTTTTGACGAAATGGTACTGTAGCACTTTCGTTGTTATTTGACAATTAGTATTTAATCATAGTCTAATTAGACTTAAAAGATTCGTCTCGTGAATTTCGTCTAAACTATGTAATTAGTTTTATTTTTTATTTATATTTAATACTTCATGTATATATTCAAAGATTTAATGTAACGAAGAATCTTAAAAAAAATTTTGGAACTAAACACAACCCAAGTTGCCAAGCAACCGTACCCTCTCCGTGGCCCATGGTTTCCGTAGGGCATCGAAACGGACGGGCGATAGGATGAGACGGCGCCGTGGCCTCGCACCGTACGACAGGCTTGATGAGCAAGGCAATATCATGTTGGTGTCAGACTCAGATGGAACTGTCGCTCTCCCTCCCAGCCTTTTCTCTCCTCGGCCTCGGGCGCCGGGCGGTGTCGCGGTGATGGTGGTGGTGTCGTGGTGACTGCTGACGTGTAGGAGTAGTATAGGAGTATAGGAAAGTTGAATGTTGGTTTGAGCTTACTCAGCATTATTTTTTAGTTAGAATAATATTTTTTTCTCATAAAATTTTAATATAAGCATCAGTATAAGCGAACAGAACTGTTTACTTATCTTATAAACCATATTTTTTAGTAAAAAAATAATATTTGTTTTACAACCAATAAGCTAACGGTACTTATCAGCTAAGCGAGGTGCGCCAGTCCAATGCGCTCTCGGCGATCCGGCCATCCAGAAGCAGCCAGGCGACCGGCAGGCTGCGGCCGAAGGTCAGCGGTCACTCCATGCGTCTACCCTCTACCGCGGGCAGCCCTCGCAGGTCGAGTGTTATTTTCTCAGTTTCCATCGTGTCGCTGGTGACCAGGGATGAAAATGGTACGGATATTTTTTGATTTTTCGACCGTATTCGAAACCGAATCTGTTTAGATGAGTTAAGATATGTCCGTATCTGAATCTGGATATCCAATATTCGATACCGTATCCGTATCTAAATACTCACGCATATTTATGATGTTGATATCCAATCGTATCACATCCGACATAGTTGACACTATCCGTATTCGAATTCGAATCCGGACAGAAATATGAAAACAAATATAATATCGATGATATCCGTCCATATCATATCCGTTTTTATCCCTACTGCTGACAGATTAGATTCTTCACGTTTCATGTTTGAGGACGATTTTTTCGGTCGGTCCGGTGAGGCCGCGGTGTAGTAGTTTGGACGCTCTCGAGCCGCGGTCAAGCAACGCTGACGAGCGGCGGGCGGGGCGTTAACCTCGCCGGACTATCGCTCATCAGTGAAACTAGCGTCTGTTGCCCGCTGAGATGACCGGGAAAGCAACCGGACGTGACGCTCCCCGCTCGGAGACGAGAAGGGCGCTGTTCGGGTGATGGGAGTCTGGCTGTCTGGCACCTCGCCGCCGCGGCCCGCGGTAAAGAGGATCCCAGCTGGGTGCTGTGCCGACCCGACTCGGCACATCATAATAATAATATTCTTCGCGGGGACACGGCCGCACCCGCGTGCTCCCACGGGAAATCCAAGCCCGAGACGACGGGACGAGGACGGGGCGCCTACCGCGCCGGCGCAGCGGCCCCCCACCCCACCCGGACGACCCGAGCGGCGGACACGACCTCTGATCTCGGCTTCCAGAGTGTTCCGAGGCTCCGAGCTGTGGGCTGTGGCTGTGGCCATATATCTTTCAAGATTCCCAGCGGATCTGGGCCGGGACATGCTTGTACCACAAGCTACCAGCTGATCATTGACGGACAGGCTGAGATCCCTGTGGAGTGAGCTCCTGTCCCGCGTCTCGCTAGGGATTCGACAAAACGAAAGCCTGGGCAGTGGTGGATTGAACGGCACCAGCGCCAGGGCGAACAGTGACCGCGATCTTTGAAAGGAAGGAGTACGGAGTACTCCACTTCATTGAAGCGTCAAGCAATGAGAAGCTGCGGTGACTCCACGTCCCTGTTCCCGTTCGCTTCGTTTATAAGCCGTATTTTTTTAACCGATAAACAATATTTTTCTTTTACAGTAAATCAGCCAATAGTTTTTTTAACCAACGATCAATATTTTTCTCTGCTCATCGCTTAGTTTATCAGCCTGCTCTGCTCTACTCATCGCTGCGTGACCTGCGCCTGCTGTGGAGGCAGACGGAGCGGCGGGAGATAGGGCAGGCAGCGCGGCGCGCCACAGCCTACCAGAGCAGGCAGGCGTAGCCGCGTGGAGGCGGCGAGGCCTCGAGGGCTCGACAGTACTGTACGCTGCATTCGCAATGTGGACCCATCTTGTCGGTGGCCAATGGATGGCGTTACTCCTAGAATCCTACCCGGCTCCGTCCAGAGCACGACGAGCACATCCTGTACAGTGTACTGTACTACTCTATGTGATTGAGTGACTGCACTGAATTGATCCTACGTTTCCTTTTTCTTGAGCGCTAATGATGCTTTCCCCCCTTTGATCGAAGCTAATAATGCTAACTGGCCTGCCGGCTAAAGCTGTTTTGTAAAATTATCTGCAATGTACAATTAATAAACGATGCAATTGCTGTTAACTGACAAGGCACGCACCGTCGATCTGTCAGCCGAGCGTGCGCTTCTATAATAATAACTGCTGCATTGCTACAATGAGGCTGTGGCTGACAGAACATTGGATGAGTGTACGTGGTACGGTGGTAGTAGTAGGGCAACGACACAAGATGGATCAAATTGGAGAGCTTAAAATATCCAATTTGGTGTTACAAAGTGGAGTACAAGCACGCTACAAAAGCGAAGAACCCATGAGCATGACTCAAGAGGAGATCACCCACGAGCATATAGTATGCACACATTACGCCCAGATCACAGGCTTTCTGGTTTCGTCTAACTTAATCATGAAATTAGCGGCACGCGACGCGACCACAAAAGGAGAAAATGAGAACGAACGCTCGCGCTCCTCCACTAATCCACCGCCTTATATAGTTAATTAACTAATAATAAGTAAAATGATCCCGGACACATGACCCCCACTAATCACTTTGCGGCCATCTCTGGAGGTAAGGTACCTCGCTCGCTCACGTCCGCTCCGCCACGCTCGCCGACGACCTGCGGTTGCGGAACGCCTTGAGTGGGCTCGGGAAGTGCCACCCCCACCGCGCCCGAGCCCGCGCCGCCGCCGCCGCCGCGGTCTTCGCCTCCACCACCGTGGCGGACACGGAGCTCGAGCGCGGCAGCCCCAGCCCCTCGTCCTCGTCCTCCTCCAGCTCCGCGCCTCCCTCCCGCGCCGCGGGCTTCCAGAACGGCGGCCACCCCCAGACCCGCGCCTTCCGCCTGCCCGTGGCCACCGTGGAGGGGGCGGCGACCGCGGCGGCGAACACGGCGGAGGAGCCCGTGGCCACGGACCTCGAGCGCGCGATCCGGTGCTCCCGCTCGATGAGGCTGTGGACGCGGCCGACCGCGTCGCCGGAGGCCGAGGAGGAGGAGGACGGGGACGCGGCGCAGGCGCAGGGCCGCACGTGCGCGCAGTTGGGGCAGAGCCGGAGGAGGCGGTCCCGGAGGCAGTACGGGCACACCCCGCCGCCGGATCTCGCGGCAGGGTGTTTCCGGCACCTCCATTCGTCGCCGCCTCCGCCGACGCCGACGCCTGCGCCGGCCGGGGCCACCGCTGCCTTCTCCGCCTTCATCGATGCGGCGGCCTGTTGCTTTGCTTTTCTTTCCTTGGTAGTAGGCTTCGTCTCGCTTGCTCTCCCTGCGCGGGTGTGAGGAGACGGGCGTTACCAGCGTCGCTGTTGAAAAAGAGTGGGGGCAACGGCACGGAGTCTATAATAAGGGGCTAACGGCGTGTTGTTTCGGAGCGGGGAAAGTGGGCGTCAACTTTCGGGTTATCTACGGGAGTGCCATTGCCAAAGCTGGCGAGCAGTTGCGCGGTGATCTTCTGTGGTTGAAGAGCAACTCCACAAACCGTCCTCGTACCATTGTTTAACTTTGGTCGAGTCCGGCGAGCGTTGACTCTTTTTCCTCCTCCGTGTGGGGGACAGCAACGTGGGGTCCGCATGTCGGTCTTGACGTCGTGACCGAGACGCCTGGCCTGTGGCCTGATCCCTTCTTCCCTTCCGTTCTTATGCTTTGCCGCCCCGTCCCCGTGTGGACTGCGTGCTGCAGGCGTACAGACTACAGCGGCGCTGCCCGCTTGCTGGTTTCCTCGGTGGTGTCGCGCCGTGTCTACTGCCACACGCACGCGAGCGCGGTGCGGCCGCCCGCGATGTCAACGAATGTACCGCACGTGCGCTTGACAATTCTCGGACGAGCGAGCCGTTCTCTGTGTGGCTCGGCGTCTCGGCAAGTCAAAATTCAAACTCGAATTTTATCGGGGAACTGGGATTAGTTCATTAGGGCCGTAACATAAGTTGCCAATTAAACGCAGTTCTGCCTGTTCGATGGCGTCAAGCTATGACAACACCAGTGCTTCTTTCGGCGGCCGCGCGCGGCACGCGTGCACGCACGTCCGTGCAAAAATCCGCGCACGTTCATCATTTTGGGAAAGAGATTCTTTACCCGGTGTCCGGACAAACGCCACCATAATCGATCATCCGAGGGAATCTAAGAGCATCTTCAAAAGTTTTTTTTCTCTAAAATTTACTCTTTGAATAAATTAATCATTTAGAGAGTTATTTAAATAAAAATTATTTTATATCTTTGTACTCGCAAATGATTTTTGTATATCTTGTGCGTATTCTAAAAAGTCATCTTCGCTTTCAATATTTAGCTAACAAAAAATCCGGAATAGATGATGGCTACACTTGACAATCCAGTTAAAAAGATTGTTTGAGGTTTTTTCTACCAAAATCTTTTTCTATTACTATAGATTAGGAGGTACATAGGGAGTCTTTTAGAGTTCTCTAAATGACACTTGCTCATGCCTAGTTAGACAGCCTATAACGGATTCCGTGGTGCGCAGTGCGAAACAATTAGCAAATTCATCAAGATTTCAGGGCCACTCTACTCCAGTGTCCAGCCAAGCAAATCCACGTGCAGACATGCCTTTCGAGTCACGCAAAATCTTTTTGGGGTCTAGGGGCCGTGGAGGAAATCCCATTGTCGAATGAACTATCAGCTTGCTCGTCATGATTGGATCATGCCTCCAACGAAATTATCCAATTTGTTCTTCAAAGAGACCAATGCAAAGCCTCCCTCCACTTATGAGTCCACCAAATAGTCTTAAGTGCCCGACTTTGATGATGTTGAAAGTTCGGTCACTAGCTACTGAACTTGTTCAAAAAAAAAGAAGGTGGTGAAAAGACAGCAACGTTCCTGCCGTGTCTTCTTCAAAATGCATTGTTGAACAATACGTAGTACCAACAATACCCAAAAAAACCCCCCATGTACAAGATTATGTTCGTTCATTCCTAACTACTCTCGCAGTGCGTGGCTCAAAAAGAAGAAGGCAGAAGACGACAGGCACATCAGCAAAGTATCACTCGCAGGCGCGCGTAACCACCAAGCCCAAACAAAAATCACACAACGCGGACACGGTGGCGGCAGCGCAGGCGAGACGCATGGTGGGTCTAGTAGCTGGTGCGCGGCGGGCGGCGGCACACGGGCACCGGCCACGTACGACTACGGGTCCCGATCCCGTCCTCCACGTACGTCCCCCGGTAGGCGCGGCGCGGCACATGGGCGACGGCCGGCCCGGCCACTCGGCCCCTGTATTCAATCGCGAGACGGCGCAACCGCAACGCGCAGGAGGAGCGGGTGGTCGGCGTCAAGCAGTATCCCGCCGACGGCGACGGGGATCAATTAGTCTAGTCTAATCCCGGCTCCCCTCAACGGCCAGTACTTTAGTGCGGGTCTTAGTCTCGCTGTCACGTTGCTCCGCGTTAATCAGTTGAGGTCTCGTGGAGGAACCAGCGGTGGAGGTATTCCCACTTCAACATTCAAAAGGAAAAATGTTTCAAATATAATTATAGTAGTACGTTACCGATAATTAAAGTCGCAAAAATAGTCGAATAACAAATTGTTCATCTAATCGGCTCTAAAATAAGCATGAAACAAACTAATAATTAATAAAGAGAAATTACAAAATATTATAATGTTGCTTTAATCCTCAAATCAACAGATTTCGATTTGTTCTTCATTTTGCAAACCAATAGCAATACTATTACTGCAATAGACAATATCACTGTAAATCAGTAAACTACTAAACACTATGTCTCTAAACCAATATTTGCAACCAAGAATCCAAGATCCAAGAACTGGAGTATCAAGAATAGAACCTGTGCTCGATGCCGCTACCGCTTTGCTCAGCCGCTGCGGCTCCCCTGCTGGCTGCTGCTGCCTTGCGGCTTGTGCTGGCCGCGCGCGGCGTGCGCCGCCGACCGCAGCCTGCTACGCGCCGGCCGCCTCCTAGGGTTTGCAGCGCGCCCGCGCCGCGTGCCCGCGACTCCTCCGTCAGTCCGTGGCTCCGTGCGTGACCGTGAGGCGTGACGAGGCCGAGGGGTTGCGGACTCTGGAAAGTGAGGTGGAAGGGCTGAGTGGGCCGATTGGGCCGGCCTGGGAAGGGGTGTTGGAAGCCAGGCCAAAAGGCCGTTTGTTTTGCTGTTTTGGGCTCAAATGTCGCGAAAATATCACAGAAGATAGTATTACACACACACACACACACACACACACACACACACACACACACACACATATATATATATATACACACACACACACACACATAAAGGTGTAAAAAAAAAGTACCCTTAAATCCGCCCATGGGAGGAACTAGGTAGGTTAGCTGCTTATCGAACTAACTGCACTGCACTTGATGATTTGGTGGAGAACTGGAGAGAGCAGTCGCTTCCAAGCACTATCTATAATCGCTTTTGTGAACTTTTTCTGTTAAGAGGGGTGTGCCATGGGCACTTCTAGACTTTATCTGTAAGCTGGTTTCCCCAGCAACCAAAAATGCTTTCTATAAAGCGGGACCAATCTGGTCTTTGGTCTAAAAAAATAATCGCTTTTGATATACGTACGACATTTTTAAAGGATGGTAGATTCTGTAGGCTGTAGCTGAGCATGGGGTGCAAATTCTGCTGGACCCTGTGGCTCGGCTCCTGTCTACAGTTTGAAGTATGAACGTGGTGGTCTGGTGGACGCTGGACGACACAGCTTCTGCATATCTGAGGCAGTAACGTCGTTGCCCCGATGAGAAACGATCATGGATGCTTTTAGTTATGGGTCACAGGAAAAAACACCAGAGAGAAGGACTAATATTCACCATGTTCACTTGATCGTATCAGCCATGCTTATCAGTCATAATACAGTGTTTTTCTCTCACAACAAAACAATACTAGTCGACTTATAAACCACATAAATGATCAAACGAACGGATGATTACTCCTTGTCTCTGCTGTCACCGACAAGGAAGAAAAGTTAATGACCGGGAGCTCTGAGCAGAGACCGGTGACAAACTGAACGTGCAAGCAACAAAACCACGGCTGTGGAAGGGTGGGTGAAACGCCAGCTCGGGACATTCCATTCCGTCTGCCGCTGAGAGGCAAACATACGCAAACAACAAACGTGCAGTTGGAAACCATTTCGTACTGCACCCGGAAATGGACGTCTAACAGCTGCACTGTGCACTATATTCCCTACCAACCAATCACGCAACCAGCAACTTTGATTAAGCGAGTCGGACAAACAGAATAATAACTTATAAGTGTGATAAGTATATATCTTAATAATTTATTTTTTATACTTTTACATATGTAGTTAGTGTTTATAATGTTCAAATCACAATATTACAATAAAACATAAACAAATGGGCAAAATATGCTTTGGACTGTAATATTTATATGAGTATTAAAAAACATTTCATTGTTCGAGAGAGAGTGTATGTGGGTGTGGGGTGGGTGGGTTTGCCCCATGGCAAAAGGTTTCGACGATGGAACTATAACAGGATTGGCAAGGCACGGACGATACGAACTGTTATAAAAACCTGACTCTTAGGCACAACCTCACCGATATATTTCATTAAAGAAGCTAAAAGGAAATCTCCTAACCACTAAATATCATAAAGAGTGGTATTTCTTTTTTTTTTATAATAAGAAGTTGAACCCCCGTCCTGTAGCTCACACAATAGCTCTCCTACTACTACTGTGGTCCAATTCTTTTTTATTTTTTTTCTTGTTTCGTTTCTTTTTATTTTATTTTTTCTATGGTGTTTTGTCTTCTCTTTATTTTATTTATATTTTTTTCTTTCATTAATTTCCTTTTTACTTTACTGTAATTAATTATTTTCTTTATTTTCTTGGATCTTACAATGCCTAGAGGGGGTGAATAGTCGTATCGAAAAATTTTACAACACAAACTAAAGTTCAATGTCAGCATCTGTCGAAAGTCTCGACCGTTTGGGCCAGAACTTCTGATGGCCGGAAGTTTTGAATTAACTGGCTGGGAGTTTCGATTCCAACGTGAACTACAAAATTAGTGACAAAATAAAGTTTGAGAATGAAATAGCTTACAACCCCGCTTCCTAGTGGTTAGATAAAGATGCAGGGTCACCCCCTTGACGTCGAAATGCCTACACTCCATAGATCGAGCCAAACCCTAAGAAATAGCCAGAGAGGGAAAGAGACAACCAATAACAAGTGATTTCAAACAATTCACAACAACAAGTGATATAACGATTTATCCTGAGATTCGGCAACCCCATAAAGGAGCTTCTACATCCTTGTTGTTGAGGTGACCACTAAGACCGGAGTCTTTTCCACCTCCTTGCCTCTCTCAAGGAATCCAGAAAGATCACTTGAGTTCTTCGCTAGAAATCAAGGGTAATCAAACTTTCCAAGGCTCTTCCACAAGATGGAAGCTCTTGGGCGACGCCTAACCGGCTAGTGGCAAAGCCTCAAGAGTAACAAATGCAAACCTAGCCGTCTTGATGAAGAAATCAAGTGCTCAAACTTGCTTAGACGATTTTCTCACTTAATCCACTGTCTTTTCACTCAAATCCTTAAAGGAACCGAAGTTTTGGAGCAAAGGGGAGAGGACAGGGGAGCCTTGAATTCTTGGGAGCTGTTTTGGCCGAAGTTAGGTCATGAGTAATGAGTGAGTAACGGTTAGAAGAAAGGAGAGAGGTATTTACACTTCTAGGCAAATTCTAACCGTTCAGATCTGCATCGAAAGTTCTGACCTAGATCGTCGGAACTTTCGGCACCTATATTTACATACAGTCAACAGCAAGGTCAGGAGAAAATGGGCAAACACGACGAATGTTGGAACTTCCGACGACTTTCGATAGTCGGGAGTTCTGACGCGCTGCCAGTAGACAAGCAACCTGGCGGCTAAGTCTGCATGCGTCGGGACTTTCGGCCCTTGCCGGGATTTCTGACTCCTAGAACTTCCTGGATGCATCGGAAGTTCCGACGACCTCAGTCTCAAAAATTGATTCTATGTGTTCGTGAAGTGCTAGAGTGTCTCTCTTTTTATTTTAATTTTATGCTTGAGCACTCTATCTTTCTCAGACCACTTAAACTTGCATCCCTCTTTATAGTACGACAAACCTAAATTTAAAAGCATAAAATAAGTACGAGAAGATTGTTTGAGTTCGTCTGCCTTTTAAACTTCAAGAATAGAGGGAATTTATTTCTTCCAAAACATCAACTTAATTCATTCATGGGACTTAAAGCTGCAATATATCTCATAGATGCTCATAGTCCCTAATTTAAATGTCATCAATACACCAAAACCCACAACGGGGACAAATGCACTTTCATCTCGCTTTTGTTTATTTTTAATTTACCTATTTTTAATGTTTATTTTCATTTATTTTATTTTTAACTTTTCTTCATTTCATATGTTTCATAAGATATACCGGTAAGACTAATCTTGCAGTGAGATTTAGGGTTGTTGAATTTACTTTAGATTTAGCAATGTTGAATTGTTGATGATGACTTAGCTCAATGTATGTACATAGGCAACATGAACCTGAAATCCTGAAAACACATACACAAGAAAATAAGACCAGTGTGAGTGTGCACCGGGCACTTTATTAAGACAGGGAAGCATAAAAACCTCAATGCTCGGATAATAGATTAATCCACCTCATCCATTAGAAACGAGTGCCACTCTGTTTCGTATTCTTTAATGATTTTCTCTGAGACTTTTTGCCACCAAATGCAACCATGTTATATATGTACTCGACCACATCAGCCATCCTTCTAAATTTCCTCCTTGTTATCAGATGTAAAATGACTAATGTTCTCATCTTTTATGGTTGACCAAAGCTTGAACTGAAATGTCCATTGATCTATGAAGATATTGACGGTAGTTAACAACCATTATAAATCGTCAATATAACATGCATAAGTGCATAAATATAATCACCAATGAAGGTCTAGTTGTTTAAACTAATAAATTCAACGAGTTTTGGTGAATTTGTATTTTCTGCAGAGTTTATTCAGAAAACCGATAAGCTATGTTCTTAATCTTTCTTAGTAATATCCCTTATGTGTAGATAAGAAGTTGATCTTAGTCATGATTACTAAGTGTAATTGCACTAATCAATGTATGCTTTGACTTGTAATTAAGAATAACTTAGGAATTATTCCTCTAATATTCTACTTAACCATGCTAATGCCATAGAAAGGAGTACTCTGAGTGATCAATGATTAGTTACTAAGCACTATTCATATATACATTTATCTCTTGACTTACCCCTGTTGTGAGTAGAATATTGGTTATGGCTTACTTCTCCATCAATAGCATAAGTTATCAATATATGTCTATGCCAGACCATCCCTTGGTAAAATATATAAATAACGATACCTGAAATACTCCTAGGTGAAGTGCTATAATGGTATAATTATCTGTGTGTTTACAGATTACTTTCATTCATATATATCTATATATTCTTTATAGTCACATAAAATAAAGAATTATTCTAGTAGTAATACTAGGTAATACCAACAAGCATCTCTAACATTATCACTGGGGATGATAACCTAGTAAAGTAATGTTAAGAGATGTAGACATACATTAGGTGACTACTAAAACAAGTGACAAGTTAATAAATACCAACAAACATTTCTAGCGCCGTTGCCGGGGACAAATTTAAAACTCTGTTCTTAGTAGCTATGCTAAGAAATGTTAACAAGCTTTTCTGGCGCCGTTGCCGAGGAAGGTAGCTAGGCAAGAAGGAAGTATTGATAAACTTATACTTATTGATCTGATCGAGATATCCATTGACCTCTGCTAAAAAAGGTTTACCCTTATTTTGTCTATTTTTATATCTTATACAGGGTAATGTATGACCGGTTTTGACCTTCCGACAAACTATGTTGATGATCCAAAAGCATTACTTAAGAGAACTGAGGCTAAACTCAAGAAAGTTTTAGCTTTAGAGTCGGAAGACAACCAGATAAGGCAAAGCTTAACACCGGAATTTGAAGCCATAGCTGACAAGAGTCTCCGTGAATTTTCTGCTCCAACTACATCCGTACTGGACCAACAGTCAATGATGGCGACAATGGATTTGAACTCAAGCTAGCTCTCACTAACATGGTGCAAGCAAGCCAGTTTTGTGGAAAGGCACATGAAGCTGCGAGTGCTCATCTCCAACACTTTCTGGAGATCTGCAGCACCTTCACCATCAAAGGAGTGACCCAAGATGCCATACTGCTTTGCCTTTTCCCATTCTCACTCTTGGGGAAGGCAAATCAATCATTCTATGCCAACAAAGATAGAGATACTACGTGGGATAACTTCTCCACTGCCTTCCTAGCAAAATTCTTTTCCATAGGCAAGACTAATGCTCTGTGTGGGAGAATCTCAAGTTTTCAACAGCAACTTGATGATTCTATCCCTAACGCATGGGAACGCTTCCAAGATTGCATTACAGAATGTCCTCATCATGGGATAGAGAATTGGCTACTCATGCACACTTTATACCATGGGTTGACTAATAGTACCTATGAGACTATAGATGCTGCTGCTGGAGGTGCATTCTTGTCACTCACCATACCAGCTACAACAGCTCTTGTAGAGAAGATGGTCTCCAACCAAGGTTAGAATGAAGAACATCTTTAGACCCGCAAAAGAGGTGGAGGTATGCATCAACTCAAGGAGGTAGACATGTTGTCTGCCAAGATGGACCTTGTGGGGGGTATGACCCTAGATATCCATGGCAGACTAGATGGGCCACACCGCCAGGGGTGGTCCAGCCCACAAGATGAAGACTTATGGTGCACGGTGCAACTCGGCGTGTATCGCAAGACATCAAGGGTGATTCCTGTAACATATTATTACTTACCGGTTTTCTCCTAGATCTAACCAACTTATAACCCTACCCCTAGCTATATAAGGCGGGTAGGGGACCCCTCAAAACACACGCAATATCATACGATAGCCAGTACAAACCAACAGACCACAGGAGTAGGGTATTACGTCGTGCTAACGGCCTAAACCTGTCTAACTCTTTGTGTCTCTATTGCCTTCTTATTCTTGATCTCGCGCATCCCTCTGATCAATCTACCATCGTGGGGATCCCCCTCGGTGGACTATCGAGCATATTTAGTCGACAGTTGGCGCGCCAGGTAGGGGTGTGCATGCTGTTTTATGGCAAACAAGATGGTACAATTTCTGAGCTCTCCGTTCTCCCCGAAGCACGGCCAAACCTTCACGGTTGGGTCAATCTCCTGGCTCATCAACGACAACGGTGATGGGGAGATCATTGAGCTAGTGCAAAACTCTACTGCATCGATTATGCCTGCGCCTGTGCCAGCAGATCCGATCTCAGAACCACCTCCGAGGTCGTCTTCATCAGCAACTCATTGGTCGCTCCCTCGCTACTTGAGGAAGCAAATCAACAACGATGATCTGATCGCATTCATCAATTAGGTCGGCTAGAAGCTCGCCAACTGCCTCTCCCTCACAAAATTGGCTCTGACCACTCTGGTTCAGCGCCAACCACCTTCTGGATTTAATCTATCGGAAGTCGATCAGAAAACTCTAGGGGATATAGTCATCATCCATCAGGATGCCCTAAGGGATAAATTCATCGACCACTAATATAAGGACGACGTCGCCCGGACTACTTACTCCAACCACATGTCTTATCACAATGATGATCGCCGCGAAGAACAGCGCCGTGACAACCACGACTGCCGCCACAATGATAGGCCCAAAAGCTCAAGGGCCGGGCAATTTCATCAACGCCAACCAGATAACGTCATACGCCACCGATAAGACGTTCTATCTAAAGCTAAGTCACTCTTTAATTTTTTTCAAAATATTCTCCAACCTTCATATATCGTCGTAATGTTTCTCTAAACTATTTTCTCCATAATTATTCTACAAATAGTTTTTTTCTCCACGTATATCATCTTAAAGATGATATACAGCTAAGCATAAGGCAAATCCCCGAACAGTCATGTTGATGCTTGGATGTTCGCAGAGATGGCCTTGTCTCTGTCTTCTCCCTACATGTACACAAGCGTCTGCCCTATGCGTTAGGGGTGGTTGGCAGCGCCTCCTTAGCGATGCCCTGCTCTTCCTACATGCACACGGGCCCCACGCTCCGCGTTATGGTTAACAGGCTAGCTAGGGCTAGGGGCTCAACCAACAAACTAACGGTTCAAGGCAGTTTATATTAAATATAAACACATCTCCAAAAGAAAACTTAATGTTTACAATATATTTAAGATATTCTTCATCAACTCGCCGACCAGCCATGTTCTCACTTGCGTTACCAAAAATAGCCCTATTCTCGATCTCACTCCTACACGTGTACGAGCACCAGCCCTCGGCGTTATGGGTGGTCGGCAGTGGCTCCTCGACGATGCCTGTGCTCTTACGCGTAAATGGGTGCTAAGCACTCTACGCTATGGAGTATGGGCTAGTCGGGGGTGGTAATGCGATACAGAACCAACTGGCAGGAAGTTACTCATATTTAAAATATGAACACTTCATACAAACATAATGTCTATCTATTTCGCTCTGCTGCCTTCATCGCCGAGTTCATATATTTATTTTTACATCATGTACTACTCATTCTACATATTTATTGCAAGATCATCGTCCGGGTGGTCGCACCACCTAGCCTTCGGACTTCTCCGCCGATTAACTAGTCGGACCGCTAGGTTTATGGACTTCGTCACCGACCAGTTGGTCGAACTGTTTGATGTTCACTTCTACTCGACACTCACTTCTCCACCGACCAGTTGGTTGGGCTACTCAGTGCTCGATTCTTCACCAATCAACTGGTTGGATTGTCTGTTGCTTCATCGTCAGCTATGTTGGGGACTCCTCGATGACCATTTTCTTCTTACAAGCGTCGCCAGCTAAGTTGGGGACTTCTCAATGTTTGGATTCTTCATACAAGAGTTGTTAGCTAAGCTGGGGACTCCTTTGGTAGTCGGATTTTGCTACAGCTCATCGGTGTGCTATCAAGTTGCTCCATGCTGTTTGGATTAGGGTGCTGATCTTGGGCAGCACATCCAGGGTCTTGTGAAGTACATGGCAGATGGCATTGGCAAGCTTTCATTAAAAATTCTTTGACCCTGCTACAAGATATCTTCAAAATCTTTTAGCAGGCTCGGGGACTACGTCATCATTATGATTCAGTTTCTCACCATAATGGGGACTTTTTTTTTTCTGGTTACAGTTGTTTATGACCCTAGCACCATGTGACCACATCACCTACTGTCAGGCTCGGGGACTAAGTGGGCACACTTCACCTTCTGGTGAGTGTGTTTTTCTTTCATTTGTTCATTGGAAGACTCTGTGCCTCCTGAAATTGAAGAAGATTATCTCCCTTTCTCGTGGTTGGACTCTAAGGGGGCACACTTGGTTCACAGCGAGAAAATTTTGATTTTGAACTTGAGCTCCTTACATCCTTCTAGCAAGCCTTACATGGGTAAGCCTGGGCTTGGTTGGATAGTTAAGTTGGTCGGTCACGATCTACAACTGCTCGACGACTCATTAGGGTGGTCGTACTATGAGTTTGATTGCTCGGCTTTGTTTACACATGCTCGGATAAGCTCAAGACGGCATTGCACAGTAGATACAAGGTGCTCGGGGACTAGCTATGGGGGGTATAACACTAGATACCCATGGCAGACTGCATGGGACATGCCACCAGGGGTGGTCCAGTCCACAAGATGAAGACTTATGGTGCATGGTGCTGCTCGGCGTGTACCATAAGACATCAAGGGTGATATCCTGAAGATGCTATGAGATCTATTAGGATATGCTTGATCCCATGATTTATGTAACCTATTATTACTTACTGGTTATCTCATAGATCTAACCGACTTGTAACCCTACCCCACGGCTATATAAGGCGGGTAGTGGACCCCCTCAAAACACACGCAATATCATATGATAGCCAATACAAACCAACAAACCATAAGAGTAGGGTATTATGTCGTGCTGACGGCCCAAACCTGTCTTACTCTTGTGTCTCTGTTGCCTTCTTGTTCTTGATCTCACGCATTCCTCCGATCAATCTACCATCGTGGGGATCCCCCTCGGTGGACTACCAAGCACATTTAGTCGATAGACCTACTAATGAAGAAGCTCCAAGACCGAGCCAATAAAAAGCAAGAAGTCATGCACATTCATGATTCCCGCATGACGTGTGAAGAATGTGGCAACACTGGGCATTCAGGGAACAGTTGACATGAAATTCATGAGTATGTGAACCTCATCAACAATAACTACTATTGTCCTCAACAGAATCAATGATGAAATCAGCAACAGAGACCAAACTATCTAGGTAATTACCAAGATAACTATCAAGGTAATAATTACAATAATTTTAATAACCAACCACCCATGAGAGAGTTAATTTCTGGCCAAGCTAAAATTATGGAGGACTTGTCTAGGAAATTAGCTTCCAATGATAGAATTTTAGAAAACATGAGTAATAAAATAGATAACCTCTCATCTACCATTAAGAACCAGCATAACTTTAATAAGATGATAGAATCATAAATAGCTCAGCCAGCCATTGTTGTTCCTCCAATCGACAAAGGTAAGATTCTGGGGCAACCAAAAGATCTAGAAACTACAAATCTTGTCGATATTCACAATGCAGCATACTACTGTATACAACCATCGATGGAAAGGTGGATAGACTATACCTTGTTAGAAAAGAAGAGCGATCCAGGAAGACCTGTCATCCCCATCGCTATTGGACCTCACATTTTCTAAGAAGCTATCTATGACTTCAGAGCAAGTGTCAACATCATACCTAAGGTAATTTATGATCAAATTAATAGAGATACTTTGTTATACACAAACATACATTTGTAGCTTGCAGATCAGTCACTCTGCTACCCTAATGCAGTTCTTGAAGATGCCATTGTTTTGAGTGGGACAATCATATGTTTCTATAGACTTTGTGGTTTTAGAAACAGGTAGAGATGTAAGGGCACCTATTATTTTGGGCCGACCTTTTCTAAGCACCACAAAAGCCATCATCTACATGGACAATGCCTAGATCTGTTTCATAATCAAGGATAAAAAGGAGAAGTTTTCTTTCAAGAATCATATTCTGCAATCTCCTAGACATCTGTAGACGTTGTACCCGCCCAAAGAAACAACAATGACCAAGAAGAAGAACAACAGGAGAAGGAGAAAGAACAAGGTTAGGCAGTCACAAGAAGAATCAGTCAACATGATCAACACACTCAGATCAGAGTATAACCACCTCCTCGCTTCACCATTCCTTGATAAGAAGGATGATCCTGGTGTACCAACAATTGAGTGTACCATTGGACAAAGAATCTTCCACAAGACCTTCTGCGACATTGGATCGAGTGTCAATATAATGTCCAAGGTAACTGTCGATGCGGGACCCACAGGATACCCCGTAAGGGAGAGAGAAGATCTAGTCTAACTAGGATTCTTTCCATGTAATCTTAGTAGTAGTACTATTCAGTAATCCTACTAGGAACTCTCATTGTAAACCAACTAGGACTCTAGCCTCCTGATTATATAAAGGAGGGCAGGGCTCTTGGGGAAGACAACAACAGAACAATAATTGTACGACACTTCATAATCAATCCAACGTAGAGGCTAACGCCGGCTAGACATAGGGCTGTTACTTGATCAACGATCAAGGGTCCGAACTAGGATAAGTCGTTTGTCTCTTGTGTTCACCATCGAGTTCTGCATACGCTGAAGCCCGAACATACTGCCTCGGGTACCCCCATGGCAGGCTATCGGTGGTAAAACATCGACAGCTGGCACGCTAGGTAGGGGCTTTTGATGAATTTGCATCCGAGAGCTCGATGGACCTCAACAACATGATCTTCTCAATGGGATCAACTTTCATCTTCGGCTCATGGATCTACGAGACGGACAACAATGGCAAGCTCCAAAGTTGTCTCCTCGAGGATTCGAAACACCATGAAGACAATTCTATTCCGATGACCATGACAGATCAAATCTTCGGAGGATTCGCGCAGCTCATAGTGTCTAATTCAACTCAGGTTCCGCAGCTTTGCGCATCCGACTCGAATTCGAGCTCCGCATCTGAGTTGGAGTCTTATCCGAGTCCTTTTGGGAAACCAAGTTCTTTTCCAACGGGACTTAAGAATGCGGCCCTGACCTATCAAGAATACAACTCGGAGTACGCGTAGAATCCCTTCAAGAAGTTGGATCTTCCTCCACTCGGACTCCTAAACATGGCAACATCTTATTAGGCACAGCTCAGAGAAGTCCTCGATCCAGTACTAAGAATGCCACTGAAGGGAGCTCAGGAAGGTCTCGTCCTGACTGTAACATCTCAAGACTGCATCGTTCACTGGCCAGACTCTATTCCTGAGGATAACAGTACCCGACTGGACAACACGACGACGATGGCTATTCTACCTTACCAAGAAGGAGACTCAATTTGTGACATCGAGGCATCTACTGAAGTCATCAGCAACTCCGACAATATGAAAACTAACACTAATAACAGAACAGCTCACGCACGGGAAGTACTCATGGTTCGACATCCTTGGTCACCATTAAATCCCCTAGAAGCACCCAATGTCAGGTCATCAGATGAATCAGAATCCAACATATCACCCTTTGCCTAGGGCTACGATGGAGAAACCAAGAGTCAGAAACAAGCTAGAGAAAGAAAAAACAAGTTGAAGCAAGGGCATCAACACCGTGCTAGGCAGCGCAGGGAAGCTTGGATCAGATATGAGTCAGAGTTGGCTGAATACGATAGAAGAAAATCACAACGAGAAGTCAAAGGAAGACGCACGGCAAATACGCCTTACGATAAGATTCAAGAAGCATTAGAAGAACTCAGAGCAACTTCATATCCTGGTGAGAAGTATGAATAGCTCCAAGACTTGCTCCGGTCGACGATCCCGAGAACGCATGAAGAGAGAGCCCAATCAAGACTACCCGCCAGATCAACAACCCACAGGCAAGAAGATCAAAATCAAAGGAAGTCCACTTTCGAAAGACTTGGGCCAGGTGGAAGCCATAACGGAGAAAGTAGGAAGGAACATAATCAAGGCCACCAATTTGAACAACCAAGAAAGACCAGGAGTAGGGTGCCTACCTAGACAGCCTCACAGAATTATTCCCATCAAAACAACAGTTGGCCAGAACACACGACAGATTCCCCTGTTTTGCGAACAGGCTTGCATCGGTACGATTACCTCACAAGTTCAAACTGTCTAACCACTCTAAGTATGATGGCAAAACAGAACCAAGGCAATGGCTCAGAATATATTCACAATCAATTGAACTAGCCGGAGGAGACAACGATATCAAGACCCTATTCTTTCCCATGGCACTAGAAGCCATGCCCCTCCAATGGTTCGACAAATTAAATCCAGGATCTATCAGAAATTGGGAGGACTTGCAAAGAGCTTTTTGTGAAAATTTTGCAGGAATCATTACACACCCAATCACTCATGCAGAACTGAAAGGACTCAAGCAAAAGGGAGGCGAAAGTCTCAGAAATTACTATCGACGATTCGGCGAACTATGGGCTCAAGTGCATGACATCACCGATGTAACACCCCAGGTGTTTGTCACCAGTAAGCAATGGGTTGAGCTAAAACATGGTATATTAAGTGATGATGAAGATGTCAAGGTCAAACCTATAGAAACGAGCCCCAACCTAAACTTGGATATTGCACCTTTGCTCGCCTATAGACCCCTTTTCAAGATATATGCTTGGGTGGTGTTATTGGAATATCTTCATGTGTCTCACATCAATACCCATCTATATTGATCCATGGAAAAGTTTCGTGAAGTTTGGAATCAAGAAGTCACATGAAATGACGAGTTATGTCCTTGCTTGAATTATTTTATAAAGTGAATGGAATTCTCGATCGTCAACCAAATCTTGCAACCATGCCCAAATGACTCTAGATGAACTCTACAACAAAAGTCATGAAAGGTTCATGTTGGGCAAATGCCAAGAAAATGCTCCAATGGATCAAAAAGGATAATTTAAGCTTCATAGTGATCCTACTTTGGTCAAAGTAGAACAGTAGGTTCTATACCAGTTTTGAGGTTGGACCTTAAATGAAAGTTGTACTTCATGTTATGTAGAAGAAACTTTGTTTAAGGGTCAAGAGCTAGTTTGGTTCATAACCTAGTCAGACAGAGCTCACAAGATTCAATCGGCTGCTGTTTTCGAAGTGCAGAAAATATTCTAAGTCCCTAAAAGTGATGGCAGCAAGTTCAATTCTTTGCGACATTTTATCGTCCAAATTCTTGTGGTAGCTCAATTGGATTTCTTAATATGGAGGGAAGTACTTTTTATGGTGGAAACAATGAATCAAGTCTCATTATAATTGGAGTTAGGTTGGATCTTCAAAATTAGCTCCCAAAATAGCAAATGTTTACTTTGTCACTAAACGGACATTGACATTGGCATCCCGTGTTCTCGAGTTCTCGTTAAGTAACTCAAGTTGGTCCAAATACAAAAGTTGGAGCTTATGTGGTGGAGAAGAGCAGGCAAGAAGATGGCACTTGTCGGACTTCATTTTGCCCATCAATATGGAAAGATTGTTATTTGTTGCCGATACTTTGACAATGTCAAATTGGCACTTGATTATTCCCTAATCTGTAGCTCTAATGGCTGTACACTCTTAATATGAAATGTAGAGTAGGCCGAGATTGACAACTTTTCTTTTGGGCCCAAAGTCTAATTCGGACCCGAGCTAGCCCAAAACAGTGTCCCACCTTGTCCACTTCGCTGCACGCCACGTGCTCGACGTTTTGCCTCCGTGGCGACCAGGCGCAAGCACCACGCGCCCACCTCCTCGCCGCGTGTCCCGGCCGCCCTGCCGCGCCCCTGCTGCTCCATAATGGAGGCTGAGCTATCCCACACGCTCCCCACTCCTCCCTGCTCTCACTCGCTGCCCTCGCTCGCCCTCCTTCGCTCTAGAGCTTGCGAACGCCGTGCATGTCCACCATGGCCACCGTGGAAGCTCTGGTCGCCGTAGCTGTTCTCGCCGCTCCTAGTCTCCTCACTCCCCACGAGCACTGCCCTCAGCTTCGCCGCCATCTCCTTCACGTCGTGCTCGTGCTCGCCGTCGCAAACCGCCACCGTGGCCGTGGAAGTTCTGACCGCTGCCGCCGCAGCCGGCGCCCGCACATGGCCAAGCCGCTGTGGGCCACCTTGGGCTAAGCCGAGCAGCCCCACGGGTGCGCAAGGACCCCTTGGTGCTTCCCCATCACTCCCCCGCCGACGACGTACCTTCTCCGGCCGCAACAGCAAGCTCCGGCCATCCTCTGCTCTGTTTTTCCGACCAGGGACCTCGTACAGCAATTTGATGAAAGGGAGGGTCCTATCTGCAATGTCATAGACTCAGGTGAATAGTGCCATAAGGACTGGTTTGTAATTATTTTGCAGGAACTTTGGAAATTCATAGTAAATCGTAGAAAATTCGTAAAATAGTAAATAAGGACTTTTTGGAATCCTTGTGAAATTGTCTATGCAGTGGATCTATAATATGGCATGTTTTAGTTTAAATATTTTGTGGTAAAAATAGATTTGTGCAGTAAGGTTGTAATGCTAGTTGAATTTGTTATTTTTCATAACTATAGATCTAGGGCTCCAAATGAAGTGAAATTTTTGTGGCATGCTACTCATGTGATAGTTGATGTGTAGTAAAAATTTCATAAGTATTGGATGAAGTATGAGTGAGTTATTGGTTTATCTTGCTCTCACATGAATTCTTGCTTTAGCAACTTGTCTTTTTCATAGAGGTTGCTATACATATCCAAATGGAGTGAAATTTGTACAGTAGACTATTGAGAGGATATGTGAGCCACTGTAATTTTTGTAGAAGTTATTGTGCACTTTTGTTATATGTTCATTAAGTCACCTTGTTATCTAAAATAAATTAAGAAATGCATTAAAAGAATTTATTTGATCATGGACACTAGGTTTTCTGGTGTTCTTTAGTCATGGGTGAAATGTTGGTAAAGTTGGTTTAGCCCAATTATGTGTTTGCAACATAAGTTAATAATTATTTTCTTGCCGATGTGGTTTATGGACAGATCTGAGAACTTAGCAAAGTTCTTCATAATAATGTGCTTTGTTGTGAAACTTGTTTATACAAAAGTTGTATATAATTCATGTATCTAGCTACTGTTAAAATTTGGTGTCATTTGGCCAAGTAGTTTAAGAGTTACGACTGTTTAAAGTTAGAGTACAGGATTTGTTGCTCTCTGTTTTGTATGAACCAGTTTCTGTAAAGGTATAATTTCGACCTACTTAACTTGGGAATCATGCTGTGATGGTTATATATGAAATGTATATAATTTCATAAGCTTTCCAAAATGTCTTCTTGCAAGTCATTTGGATTTGTGTAACTACAGTTATGCTTCTCTAAAGTTGCAATCAGTTTTATGTCCATGTCTGGACAGGTCTGAAACATCTACATGTTTGACCTGTTTAACTTTGTAATTAGCTTTTTATGTAAACATCAATCTTGTAGACAATTTCTATGGATTTTCATAAAGTCTTAGATCATCCTTGTGGGATGTTTGTAGCTTAAGTTATGTTTGAAACAAGTGACTGTTTGCTGCTGTCCAAATCTGCTTGTATCTAGAATTGTTTGTTTCTACTTGCTCTTGTTTGTATGATTGAAAATGGTTATCTTGGACACCTAGAGTTAAGGTAGCATGCCTAAAATGTTTTGCTAAATTGTGAAGTACTTGATCATGTATAGCTAGCTGGTTGTATGACATGCTTATGTGTGTATAGTGTAACATATGCTTGTTTAGTATGCTTGTTGCATTCCTTCATGTGTATTCTTTATGTTCATGCATCTGCATCTATGCATCTCATCCTAGGTACGCTAGGTACAGCACGTGGACGTGGGGCGCATGATGTGGAGCCAGACGATGGTGTAATGGTGGGCTGTCCAGAAGATGGAAGGACCCCTGAATGCATGCTAGGAATGGAGGTGGTCACCAAGACGGTGCAAGCTAACTGAACTGACTTATGTCGGATCCCAGGCAAGCCCCGGAGCATTATAAGTCTCCCAGTAATTTACAAATGTTTACTTATGTAATTCTGATTGATGCATTAGGTTATAAGAGTTGAATGGAACCACTTGATGCATGTACATTCCTTGTCCAGATATTACACCCTTAACCCTGTGTAGGTCCAGGATCGAATATTTGCTTAGCCCTGCTTAGACTGGTAGAAGTCGGGTGATTTCCTGTCACCTGCGAGATATAGGTGGATACCGAAGCACGGTTGGCTATATTTGCTATCGTGGAAAAGAACCATGGGTTGAAAAGTAAATTGAGGCCGGGCGGAGTCTATGGTAGGTTGACTCATGTGATTCCGTCTGTGCTGATTAAGGACCGTACCATTGTTGGTGCTTCTGACAAGATTGAACGCATGCCTCTCACTTAGCTGGCCGGATAACTCGTTCCGACCGCGAAGCCGAGTAATGCAACTCAGGCCAGGAATTGTTCTGTTGTGCGCTCCTTCCGGGGAACGATCAGACTGAGCCCAAGGGCAGGCTTGGCCTAAGCATCCTGGCATCTGGTGTTCTAGATTGTGCAGCGCGGTATGGACCCGCGAAATGTGTACCTAAGTTGTACCAAAGGTGACCTAAGGCTATCATGGCTGGTAGACCTGGGTTTGTGTTAGGAATAAATTCCGAGCTGGTTGAAATCGATTCGAATCGCCGTCTCTCCCGGATAGTGAGAAACCTGGCTAGTCCCAACATCGTAGTAATTGGATTATGGAATGTGATGGTTTGGATAAACATGGAATTACTATACCTGCTATGGTTACTATTGTATGCTCTAAAAAGATATACCACATGTTTGGCACAGGATAGTTGCTAATCTAGAGATGGATAGTTCTAATTAACTTGATGATAGAATTATAATTGTATAATTGAGTTAATCACTTTTTATGCAAAATGTTGTCAAGCTACCTCCACTTATAAAGCCTTGCATACTCCTTGGAGTCAATTTTATTTCTGGTTATGACGGGTAAGTCTAGCTGAGTACATTCGAGTACTCAGGGTTTATCCCACCATGTTGCAGGTAAGGTTTTGACCTGCTGAGGATGGTGGCTAACCACCGGTGGGCTCGGTGACTCTATATCCACTTCTCATCTACATGCTTTTGTCCGAGGATGTCACTCATGCTAGCAATGTATTTGGAACTTATATCAATGTAATCCTTTGAAAGCAAATGATGTTTTCACTAATCGGTTTTGAAACCCAAACTTATACTATTATTTATGAAACCATTGTAATATTATTCCGCTGCAACTCTATGTATGTGATGTGTATTTGCTTAATCACGTGATCTTGGTTGTGATGTTGATTTACCGAGGTCCTGCGTGACACTCGGCGGACTACCGGGTTTATATAAGTGAGAGTATGCGCGTGTCAACGTGTTCAGCAGGGACAGCCGTACTTGATCTTGTATAAATTGGGCAGTTCTGTCACAACCGAACAAGAAGTAATTGAAGCTTTCTCTCACGGAATCATGGCTAGGTGGCAATTTCAAGACTTCTGCAAAGAAAATCTGAGAAACAATGAAGAGTTCAGACGAACAGTAGAAAAGATGATTACTGCAGAAGAAAAAACACGAGAGAGGTTCCCAGATAGAAGCAACCAAGACAACCCGGACAAGCAAAATCATCGAAATAGCAGACATCAAGAAAGAAAACGTAGACCAGACAATACCGTGGCAATGGCCGACAAATCAAAGAAGTTTTCCAAACCCAGAAGATATGATGACATTGAAAACATACGTTGCCCATTACACCCTAATGGGAAGCACACCATCGGAAATTGCTACACTTTCAATGATCGATACACAAGAAAAGATAGTAAGGAGAATACTAAAGAGGACAATCAGAAAAAAGATGAAGACAACCACGAGGACAAAGGATTCCAAAAACCCAGGGGAATGGTAGCAGTGATCTTCTCAGGGGCTCCAGATTGCAGAAGCAAACATCAAGAAAAACTAGCACTACGGACTATCATGACAGCAGAACCGGCTACACCAAGATATCTCAATTGGTCACAGTATCCTATCCAATTTACCAGAGAAGACCAGTGGACTAGCGTGGGAAACGCAGGCCATTATCCACTGGTTCTAGATCCAACTATTGCTGGTATGACTGTCACCAAAGTACTAATCGACGGGGGAGCCGGACTCAACATCATCTTTTCAGAAACACTAAGGAAGATGGGACTATAACTCGTCGGGATGATTACACCAACAAGTACACCTTTTTACGGCATAGTACCAGGCAAGGCAGCCATGCCACTTGGACAGATTACTTTACCCGTTACTTTTGGAACTCCTTTGAACTACCGAATAGAGTTTATCAAATTCGAGGTCGCAGACTTCGATTCGTCATATCATGCAATCCTCGGACGCCCAGCACTGGCAAAATTCATGGCAATACTACATTATCCGTACTTACTACTTAAGATGCCAGGACCCAACGGTGTCCTTTCTCTTCGAAGTGATTTGAAGCATGCTTTTGACTGCGACATTCAGGCAATCCAAATCACAGCCAAAGCACAAGCCGACAATGGAAGAAAAGAAATAGCCACAATTACCGCAGAGATGAGCCAAGAAGAATTAGAAATACCGGCTAAAAAGCCCAGCATCATCGCACCACCAAAAGAAGCTGACGTCAAGCAAATCGACTTGGGCACTGGCGATACCTCCAAGACAGCAACCATTAGTGCTCACCTCTTGGCAAAATAGGAACTCGCGCTCACCAACTTTCTTCGGGACAACAAAGATATCTTTGCTTGGAAGCTGGCCGACATGCCAGGTGTCCCAAGAGAGTTGGCTGAGCACAGAATTGATGTTAATGAAAGCTCCAAGCCTGTAAAACAACGGCTATGACGATTCTCACCTGACAAAAAGGCAGCAATTAAAAAGGAAATCACAAAACTGATGGCAGCCGGATTCATTAGAGAAATCCTTCATCTAGACTGGCTAGCAAACCCGGTCCTTGTGCAGAAGAAGAACACGGACGAGTGGTGCATGTGCGTCGACTACACAGATCTCAACAAACATTGCCCAAAAGATCCATTCGGGCTACCACGCATTGACTAGATAGTTGACTCAACAGTAGGGTCTGCACTACTATCCTTTCTCGATTGCTATTCAGGGTATCACCAGATCGCATTAAAAGAACAAGACCAGAGCAAGATGTCTTTCATTACTCCGTTCGGTGCTTACTGTTACAAGACCATGTCATTTGGACTAAAGAACGCTGGCGCCACATACCAAAGAGCTATCCAAACTTGCCTTGGGGATCAAATTGGTGAAAATGTGGAGGCATACGTGGATGATGTAGTGGTGAAAACAAAGAACCCAGACACTCTAATTGAAGATTTAAAGCAAACCTTCGAAAACTTGAAAAGATGGAGATGGAAGTTGAACCCAAATAAATGCGTATTCGGAGTTTCCTCAGGACAACTACTCGGATTTTTGGTCAGTCAGCGTGGGATTGAAGCCAGCACCAAGCAAATTCGAGCTATAATAGAAATGGGCCCACCTAGAAGTATCAAAGATGTGCAGAAACTAACAGGATGCATGGCGGCCCTCAACCGTTTTATATCAAGACTCAGCGAAAAGGGGTTACCTTTCTTTAAACTACTAAAGAAGATAGATAAGTTTGAGTGGATAAAAGAGGCCGACGAAGCTTTCAAAAAACTTAAAGAATACCTCACCTCATCGCCTGTCCTGACACCTCCAAAGAAAGACGAAGATATGATGCTATATATTATAGCGACTTCTACCGTGATCAGCACGGCGATAGTCATAGAAAGAGAAGAACAAGGGCGCGTGTATAAAGTGCAACGTCCCGTATACTACATCAGCGAAGTACTGTCAGAATCCAAAATTCGATACCCGCATGTACAAAAACTACTCTACGCTCTACTTATCACCTCACGCAAGCTTCGCCACTATTTCGAAAGCCACAAGATTACCGTGGTGACAGATTTTCCACTCGGAGACATCCTACACAATAAAGATGCCACAGGGCACATATCCAAGTGGGCAGTCGAGCTTGGTGCTCTCAATATCGATTTTACCCCACGCAAGGCAATCAAATCTCAAGCCCTTGCTGATTTTGTTGTCGAGTGGACAGAGATTCAACAACCTATATCAAATACCATCTTTGACCACTAGAAGATGTATTTTGACGGGTCACTCAAACTAGGCGGAGCCGGTGCAGGCGTTCTCCTCATTTCTCCAGAAGGAAAATAACTCAAGTACGTTCTTCAGATATTATGGCAAGCTACAAATAACAAAGCAGAATATGAAGCCCTCATCCACGGGCTACGAGTGGCAATTACCCTCAGAATAAAGAGATTACTCGTATACGGTGATTCAGCAGTAGTCATCAACCAAGTCAACAAAGATTGGGATTGCACCAAAGAAAACATGGGTGCTTACTGTGCTGAAATACGGAAACTTGAAAAACATTTCCAAGGATTAGAAATTCTACACGTCCTGCGCGATTCCAACATTGCAGCAGATGTCCTCGCCAAGCTCAGATCAGACAGAGCGAAGGTTCCACCCGGCGTATTGATAGAAGAGCTATCAGTTCCCTCTATTAAACAACCCAGTGAGACAACCCCTAAAATTCAGGCTAAAGGCGTTCAGATCTTGGTAATCAACACTTCATGGAGCCAAGTTTTCATCGACTATATCAAAGAAAATAAATTGCCAGCAGATAAAGCAGAAGCCACCCAAGTTGTTCGCAGAAGCAAAAACTACGTTCTAGTAGGAGATAGACTTTACAGAAGAGCAGCATCATCAGGAGTACTCCTAAAATGTGTCTCATTTGAAGAAGGAAAAGAGATCCTAGACGAAATACACTCAGGTTGCTATGGAAATCATGCCGCTTCAAGAACACTGGTTGGCAAAGCATTTCGCACCGGATTCTACTGGCCAACCGCTTTGAAAGACGCAGAAGAACTTGTCAAAAAATGCAAAGGTTGCCAAATGTTTGCAAAACAAGCCCATGTGCCAGCTCACAATCTTATTTGCATCCCACCCGCTTGGCCTTTTTCCTGCTGGGGGCTGGATCAAGTAGGACCTCTGAAGAAAGCAAAAGGCGGCTTCGAGTACATCTTTGTAGCAATCGACAAGTTCACCAAGTGGATTGAATACAAACCACTCGCGAAATACAGCGCAACCAAAGCAGTCGAGTTCATCCAAGACATTATGCACCGCTTCGGCACACCCAATCGAATCATCATAGATCTAGGCTCCCCCTTCACAGCTACAGAATTCAAAAGCTAGGCACAAGACTGTGGTTTCAGTATAGACTACGCGTCTGTTGCACATCCAGAAGCCAACGGACAAGTAGAAAGGGCTAATGGACTCATACTAGTCGGATTAAAACTAAGGTTATACGAAGAACTAGTGGACTATGGGTCCAAATGGATTGAAGAATTACCTAAAGTAGTATGGGGGCTATGAACTCAAATAAGCAGAGCAACAGGCTACTCACCCTTCTTCCTAGTTTACGGGTCAGAAGCCGTACTGCCTGCCGACTTGATCTGGACATCACCAAAGATAGAACAATACGATGAAGGAGAAGCAGAACACACAAGAAGATTAGAACTCGACAGCTCAGAAGAAGTCAGAGTAAACGCTACCCTCCAATAAGCCAGATACCTACAAGGTTTAAGACGACACTACAACAAGAGTACCCATCCTCGATCATTACAAGTCGGAGACTTAGTGCTAAGAAGGATACAAAAAACTGACGGAAGACATAAGCTACTCAGTCCATGGGAAGGTCCGTTCATTGTCACAAAAGTCACCGGACCAGGCACATATAAGTTAATAACCGAAGATGGAAGAGAAGTCAACAATACATGGCACATCAGCCAGCTAAGAAGATTCTACGCGTAAAAATAACTCAAGAAAAAATAGATATGCAAGCCACAAGGGACCAACGTTCACAATCGACAAAGGACAATATTCCTCGACAATATATGTATTAGTTTATATTCATGATCAATAAAGATGATATTCATCCACAGCATGTCTTGTCATGACTTTCAATGAGTTGTTTTCACGAAACAAAAAGCAAAATGGCTGAAAACATGCCCGAGCATCCCGGCTGAGAGCAAAATAGCTGAAAAGACGCTTGAGCCCGCCGATGAGGGTAGCTAAAAGCTAACACCCGAAACAAAAAGCAAAATGGCTGAAAACATGCCTGAGCATCCTGACCGAGAGCAAAATAGCTGAAAAGACGCTTGAGCCCATCGATGAGGGTAGCTAAAAGCTAACACCCGAAACAAAAAGCAAAATGGCTGAAAACATGCCTGAGCATCCCGGCCGAGAGTAAAATAGCTAAAAAGATGCTTGAGCCCGCTAATGAGGGTAGCTAAAAGCTAACACCCGAAACAAAAAGCAAAATGGCTGAAAACATGCCTGAGCATCCCGGCTGAGAGCAAAATAGCTGAAAAGACGCTTGAGCCCACCGATGAGGGTAGCTAAAAGCTAACACCCGAAACAAAAAGCAAAATGGCTGAAAACATGCCTGAGCATCCCGGCCGAGAGCAAAATAGCTGAAAACACGCTTGAGCCCGCTGATGAGGGTAGCTAAAAGCTAACACCCGAAACAAAAAGCAAAATGGCAGAAAACATGCCTGAGCATCCCGGCCGAGAGCAAAATAGCTGAAAAGACGCTTGAGCCCGCCGATGAGGGTAGCTAAAAGCTAACACCTAAAACTAGTCGACCGAAATTAAGCTTAAAAAGACCCTCTAGCTCTTCGTTCTGAAAAGCAAGAGGCTCGGGGGCTACATCCAGATAGGAATACTTTTTCCTCAGAAAAGCACAAGCGCCACTCAAGAAAGCACTCGGATGCCGAAGTTTGTCAAGGCAACATTCTATGCCGAGTCATTTTACATAGCACAGATGAAAGGTTGTCAACACAAAGATCTACATCTAACAAGTCATAGCGCGGACAAAGCACTCGATGGATCACAAAAGAAGAAGAAAAGAAAAATACTCGACAAATCGAGGGATTTCGTCAGGATAACGCACATAGTTGTTTACAGGGCAGAGACGAAAACGGGACAAAGTACTCAGCAAGTCAAGTAACTCTGACCACACTCGGGCAAAGAATACATCAACGAAAATAAAGAATCTTCATTTGAAGAGGAGTGTAATATTACAAGAGGCTGGTCAATTGGATCAGGCATTGTCATCAGGAAGGGAAATATCAATATTAAGACTATCTACAACCCTACTGGCTAAACCTTCGACCTCAGGCTCCATCCTCTCAACGGCATCAAGGTATTCTTGGCTATCAGCTTCCTCTGCTATCTTGGACAGAGGCGCCTCTGGAGCAAGGACCTAGACCTAGGCTAGCACATTCTTGGTACATACTTGAGCGCACTTCTTCGCGAACTCTTGGAAATGAGTCGGAATCCGAGGAATGAACTGAGCCCAAGATTGCCCATCATCCGCTGGAGTCCGGAGAACATCAGCTACTAAACAAAAGGATTTCCACAAAACGTTCCAATTTTCAGTAGCCGTCGCCAGCTTCCCAGACAAGTCTTCAATAGTTTTTTGGGCCTGCACAAGATCTTTATCAGCTCCACGCCTGATCAACTTAGCAAGTGTAAGTTCTTCTTCAGCATGAGTAATTACCTCCTCAGCCTTGTTATGACTTGTACGAATAAGAGTCTTCATTTCATCAATACCCTCCGAGAGCTTTTTTCCTTCAACTCGGAGAGCTGGACAAGACACCAAACAACAAGTCAGCAGGAGGGAAAGGTTTGAATACTGAAAGACACAAAGAGAACCCAGAATACCTTTACATTCTTTCTTCACGGCTTCCAAGCTCTTCATGGCCTCCGAGTTCTTTGAAGCCTCTCGGATAGTAGCATCTTTCTGTTTCTCCAACTCCTGGGCAACAATGTCTCTCTGTTTCTCTACCTCTACCACCCGGGCACGGAGAGCCTTTTCCTCTTGTTGATGCGACTTACGCTCAGTCTCCAACTCGGCCCGGAGGAGGTCAAGGTTAGTCTTCAGAGAACTTACCTCAGAGGACAACTTCTTCTTGGTTTTAGACGAAAAGAAGAAGCCGGTATGGTCATGAGAGAAAGTCTAAACAATTAAAGATAGAGAAAAATAAGGCGTAAGGACGAAGGCAAAACAAATGGCCTAAGAAAGAATCTCAGAAAAACTTACGTGAAGCTTCTCCCCGAAAGAAGTCACAGAGGACGCCAAGCTCCGCTAGGCTACGGTCAGCTCCGATAGCCGATGGGTGGCATCAAACTGTTGCACCACGTCATCGGTAAAAGAGGGACCACCGGAAGCAAGAGAAGGGGAAGGAGAGGCTGGCTGGAGTGAAGAAGGAACGACCAAAGCAACCTCCTGGGAAGCCAAAGCCAATCCCTCAGAAGGACCCGACGCGACGGCCACAGTCACCTCCGGGGCAGCCAAGTCCACAACTTCGCTAGGTAGCTCCGAAGCCCCCGTAGCAACTTCACCAACAGTATGTTGCGAGTCCTGAGGCTCGGAACTCAATGGCACCACGGAAGGCTGAGAAGAAGTCGATGAAGAAACGAGAGAAGACGGAAGACTGAAAATTGATAAAAGAAATCACCGATAAGAACCAGAAGAAGGAAGACAGAAGCAAAAGGATGAAGCCAGAACCTACTCACCCAGCCACTTTCTTCTTTGTGGAGCCAAACAAAGGCCTCGCAGGGGGACCACGATGGCGAAAACGTCCCCGCCACCCGACGACGGGAGCGGGATAGCAGATACCGGAGCCATGGAAGAAGCCGGGGCTAGAGCCATGGAAGAACTCTGCACTGGAGGAGCGGTAGAGCTCGGTACCAAGGCTACCAAAGAACTCGACAATGGAGCTTCAGAAGAAGTCGGCATGGGAGCCTCAGAAGAACTCGTACCCGACGTCCGGTTACTTCAAAAAGTTCAAGACTAAAAGTCAAGACAAAGAAGAGAAATTCAATGCAACAGGAATATGAAAACAACTCACCACCGCATGATGAGGGGTACTTCGTCATCCTCCTCTCCCTCAACTAAGGAAACTAGAGCACCTGCTGAAAAAAAGAATAAAAAGTACTCGGTTCAAGAGAAAAATAGGAAAACAAAGGAACAAAGAGTATTAAATATGCTCACCTAAGAGCATGCTAGCAACAACTAGAGTACCTGAGGGACTACTTGGTTTGTGAGACTTCTTGGAGACAGGCAGGCCAGATGAAGACCCATTCATTCGCCCCCTCTTCGGGACACTACGAGGACCACGAGGGACTAGACGAGGAACATATTCTTCATATACATCAACAAATCCGGAAGAAACTCCAGGAAGCGCTGTGGAGGTTGGGAACTTACTAGTTATAGAAGTTCCAGCAAGTTTATCCCCAGTCTCTGCCATGGCAGGGAGAACATCAAGAGGGATCAGGTCAACAAAGTTCCACCCAAGCTCCTACGAAAAAGGATAAAATAGCAAGACAAGGAAAAGCTAAGCAAAAATGGATATAGCAAGAGTACATAAAGTACCCAAACAAAGAGATAAACAACTCATAGCTGGGGGCGGGTTGTTGGCAGAGAACTCGGAGACAGTAGGAGGAACAACGCTCACTCCTTTCAACATCTTCTGGAGACGCTCGAGTACCTCCTCATCGGTCAGCTCAAGAGCTAGGACCATGTGTGAAGGATCCTCGGCCCCAGAATACTCAAAGCCAAGGTGCTCCCGCTCTTTCAAAGGCTAAACTTGACGACGAAGAAAACTTGAAACAATACCAAAACCGGTTAAACCCTGCTGTTTCAGCATGCTAATCCTATCAAGGAATGGCTGGATCACTTGAATCTCAGCAGGTGACTCAAGTTTCTTATCCCATCGGTCATTCACCACAGGACCAGATCTAGAGTGGACGACAAGGGAAGGGATCAAATTGGCAGCATAAAACCAGTCGGCACGCCAATCTTTTACAGAATCAACCAGGTCATAGTCAAAGAACTTGCTCTTAAGACACTAGCGAAACTGAATCCCACAACCGCCAAGAACGCTGGTTTCTTTGCGGCAGGGTTGGGGTTTCAGGCGAAAGAAGTAACAAAACAGAGAAAGAGAAGGGGAAATTCCAAGGAAAGCTTTGCAAAGATGAACAAAGACAAAAAGGTGAAGAACTGCATTAGGAGCAAGGTGGTTTAGGCAAATCCCAAAATAATCAAGAAATCAGTGAAGAAAAGCAGAGGCGGGAAGACAAAGTCCAGCGCGAATGAATGAGACAAAAAGAACTATCTCACTAGGAACTAGAACAGGAACTCGATGCTCGCCTGGAACTCTCCATTCAGCAAAAGCCTGGCCCTGGATCAAGCCGTCACTGACAAGCTCACAAAGCTGCGCTTCGGTGGTTGTCGGAGCCAGCCAAAACTTCTGGGCGGCCCTCATGGCAACAAACTCCTGATTCTCGATCAAGGAGAGTGAAGACTCCTTGTCCACGAAAGAAGACTGGGACTTACTGGCGGTTTTCTTCTTGCCCATGTACTAACGAAGGCAAAAAGAAATCAAAGGAAAAAGAAAACCTAGATGGCGGCACTAAGGATGGCGGTGGCAATGGCGACGGCGGATGAATAAGAGCTATGGTTTGAAGGCAAAAGAAAGGCAGTAAAGAAAAAGAGGACGAAGGGTCTATAAATAAATTTTATAGCGTTAGAAACGGCCCACTAGGCCCAATAAAATACCGTGTGAGAACGCAACGGTCCATTTACCGATGCAGCTAAAAACGACGGAGGGCACAAATCCACACAACGGTACAATCCAACGGGCAGATTTCAGACTTATCCATCCAGCACTACTGCGGAGCCATCAGATAACTGCAAGAACAACCCATCCTCAAAGAAGAAAGGGAGGGTAACTTCTAAAGGAACAAAAGAACCCGGTTCTTGATAAAAAGAACTTAGAAATTCCATAAGCAATATAGCAGGAGAAAGCATGGCAACTAAGATGGCAAGAATCTTTTTTATTACAAATGAAATCAATAAGTACAAGATTACACATCTTACAAGACCCAATGAACTCGATACTACAACAAGCAAGGTAGCAAAGAGGAACCCAGACACAGCTAGGCTCTAGAACGACTACGTATTCCAATTTGCTGCTAGGCAGAACAAACCGCCCTCGGCTACACTGTTTTCTTCAAAGGACGAACACAGTGCATCCAAGATGGAAATCAGCAGCACAACAAAAAAGCATGGACCAAAGGAGGCTGGCAGGCATCTGTCTACCCAAGCCCGACGTGATGTAGGATCAGGTGTTGATCTGCACCGGACAGCCGTAGGGCAGACAAAGAGCGCCAGCCAAGAACTACCGGATGAAGGGACGAAGCCCACATCACAAGACTTCCTCCAACTACCGCCACCAACTTCCTGATGCAACGCCACTGCGGGATTAGTCTACCTCTAACCCCTATCACAAGACTTCCTCCAGCTACGATGAGGTACACAACAACTACAAGATACGCCCGGGGGCTGCTCAACTTCACAAACTACCATATCCATGACTACAAAGACTTCAGGCCACACAACAGAATGCTCAATGATTCAAAAACAAGCACCACAAGAGGGTATTTATAGACCAAAAGAGCGGTGCACATGAACTGGGAGCACCGAAGGTAAAGACCTGACAAAGGAAACAGTGAAAAGATAGAACTCAATGAAAAAGGACTCAGGCGTGAAGGAACAGTGACCAAGGACAAGCATATTCGGAAGGATATACCACCATGGTACAACCCATCAACAAACAGCATTTACACCCAACCAACTCCACACAACTACATCCGACAATAGAAGACTAGCGGAGAGTATGCCAAGGCCATGTAACCGAGTTCTTTCTGAATAAAAGAACCTGGACATAAGCTCGGAGGCTAGATGCCATGAAACTACAAGGATGATGGTTTAATCCAAGACTAAAGGGCTGCTTCGGAAAGACGCCGCAAAACTACTCGGATGATGACATAATCCAAGTCTCAGGGACTACTTCAGAACACAAATTTTCAAACAACATAAAGATTCAAGACCCTCCAACTTTTTGTTCCAAATAGCAAGAGGCTCGGGGGCTACACTCAATGAGTGCATTTTTTCTTTGAAAAAGCGCATGTCACCAAAAGACTTCCTCAACGCAGATCACTTCAAGACATTACGACAAAAAGAACCCAGAACGAGCCATATTCGAGTTCTTTTTGATAAAACTTCAACGAACAATCAGAGCAACTTCAAGACAAGATCCTCCAGCTCCTTGTTCCAAATAGCAAGAGGCTCGGGGGCTACAACCAGATGGATATACTTTTTCTTCAAAAAGCACTCACCACTCGAAGATCCCAAGAAGCACTACAAGGTTTCACTCTAGAAAGCACTCGGATGACGTTTGTTCCTACTCAACAAGACCTGAAGGAGCAAAATGAGACTTTCAGAGCTCAACCATGAAGTGCTCGGGGGCTTGTCGATGCGGGACCCATAGGATACCCCACAAGGGAGAGAGAAGATCTAGTCTAACTAGGATTCTTCCCATGTAATCTTAGTAGTAGTACTATTCAGTAATCCTACTAGGAACTCTCATTGTAAACCGACTAGGACTCTGGCCTCCTGACTATATAAAGGAGGGCAGGGCTCCTGGGGAAGACAACAACAAAACAATAATTGTACGACACTTCATAATCAATCCAACGTAGAGGCTAACACCGGCTGGACGTAGGGCTGTTACTCGATCAATGATCGAGGGTCCGAACCAGGATAAGTCGTTTGTCTCTTGCGTTCACCATCGAGTTCTGCATACGCTGAAGCCCGAACATACTGCCTCAGGTACCCCCGTGGCAGGCTATCGGTGGTAAAACATCGACAATAATGTATGAATATTTATTTGGTGATGAACCTTTGTTCCCTACATATACACAATTGTAGATGGTGGATCAATCAATCCGATTTCTAGAGGAAATAGCGAAAGACGTCATGGTAAGAATACATGATCACTATGCCGCTGCCGACTTTATGGTTCTGGACATGGAAGAAGAAGACAATGATACACCCATCATCCTTGGAAGGTTGTTCCTTAACACCACAAATGCAATCATCTATATCGGATCTAGACAAGTCCACTTCCAATTCCCTAGAGAAAAGGTACGCTGCTATTTCAATAGTTATAACACTTATGAATAGCCGAAGAAGTCCTACTATAGGAGGAGACGTCGATCATCCCGACGCCAAGAGAATCAAATCAAGCCCCAAAAAAATGGCTGGGAAGAACCTATGAAAGATGAACCTACTCCGCCAAAGTCTAGTCCATAGATAAAGTAGGTATTGAAAGAAAAGGTGACATCATCCAAGTCACCATCACTAGAGGTGCAACTATCAAGGTCTCCATCTCTAGGACTAACAAATGCACCAAAAGAATGAAAAAGATAGGAGAAGAGTCCTATCCGGAGGACTTAAAAATCCGAACCCTCGTCGGGAGGTAACATCAATAGTTATCTATATTTGCTTTTCCGCATTGCTCGAATTCTTTTCACTTTAGCATATTTACTTTTCTGCATTAGCATTGCATTTAGAAAAGAAAGATAAAAAGTTTCATGACCTCATTTCATCACTACATAAAAAAATCCTAAGCCCCATGTGAATAAATCTATGGTGTAAATACCCATGGTAATATTCATTGTGGAGGCATAAAAAATAAAAATACCATGCATATATAATTTTTTGTTCTGCATATCATAAATAAGAAAATCCAAAAAAGGTATATATTAGGTAAACATCGTGCTAAAATTCTGCCAATATAAAAAAATTCTAAACCTCAAGAACAACTAATCTCCGGACGGCTGACCGCTAGCCCTTTATCCTAATCCGTTCCACGAGTTTTGGTATTCTTGTTGGTATTTTGCAGGATGATATGATCAAGAGCAAGTTCACCTGGTTGACTTTATTCCACTCCTTCCATGGATGAAGAGAAGGACATCCGCTGGCAAATCTACTCTGAGAGGGATCATTCAACTTCAACATTCGACCACGCCAACATCTAGCTTGGAGGAAAAGCATCACCCATGTATCTAGCTAAGTATTTCTTTTTGTTTTGTTTAACTATTTCTAAGTTTACTATATACTTGTTAAAAGTAAAAGATGCATAACTAAAAGCAAAATAAAAATTTATCTTTGTCTTATATATATATTAGTAAGGTGTGATGTAGAAAAATGAAAACAAAATAAAAGGTGTGTCTAGATTTTTAAGAGCTAAATAAATGGACTATGAGGATAATCTCTTATAATGGAAATGATAAATAGTTGCTTTGTCATAATTTCTTTCAAGTACCTAGTTTTTAGCCTTGAATTCTCCCGAGTTTTGGATACGACTGTTTTGATATAACAATTTACTCTGGGCTTGAAACTCGTGGGTAGCATATGCTTGATCTAAGTCTAGGTAATTGACGGATATGATATGAGATGGTCTGAGCTGCTGTTTATCTTGTTCCCAGTGATACTAAAGTTTCTAAGATTTATATTTTAAAAACATAAAAATGCTACATGATGAGCTCTTGTATGACAAAACTTGAATTCCTACTAGAGCCATATATGTTATTTAGAATAGGAAAACTTCCACATATATGCTGCTTGTTTTGTATTGAGTTTAGTCAAGCATTGTAGACCCTTATGAGAGGTTTGTTATGCTCTTAAAATCAAGATCACGTACACACCATCCATATATGCACTATTCCAACACTAGAGGTAGGCGCAAAAACATGTCATTCCATCTAGATCCACCTAAAAATGTTTTACTCCTATAGTGGGAGTAAACACCAAAAACATGTTCATAGGACTTTCCACCAAATAGATGCTCTAAGTTCTTATTGCTATCTCCCAAAAGTTTTGTTGTAGAGAAGAGGCATGAGCTATACAGAAGTTATTCATAAAAAAGAAGAAAAGAAAACAGAAGATAAAAAATAGACAAGTGTCCGAGATATTGAAAACAATGGGTACTCAGATGCCCGCCTAAAAAAGAATAAAAAGGTGTACAAATGCAAGAAATAGAAAAAATCATGGATTCAAAAGGAAGAGTCGAGACTGTCCGAAGTTTGGCCGCACCTGGCCAGGTGCCTTGAAGTGGCCGGGAGCAGTTGGCTTCGGGAGCGTCCATGACCAAAACATCCTGCATGTACTTGGAATATGCTTTAAGAGACATGACGAATACGTAATTTGCTAGACAGCCTCTGAATACCCTAAAAATGCGACTGACGAATACCTAACATTGTGGTTACCTAAACCCTTGGATAGCGTAGTAAGAGCGTTAGAGCATGATTAACCCTCTAATCGACTCTTCTAATCGTTCAAGGCATCTAGGCTACACCCAGCGGATGAGCTCGAGAGCCCTGCTGAACATCAAGGAAAGCTCATCGGAACCAAGATGACTCAAACAATGGGAGGTCTTGTCGTTCAAGGAAGACGTCTTTAGCCAGGCTCCCCCCAAGCCTAATTGCTGATGCCTCGAGCTATAGAAGGCCAACAGGTCGGCCCGGCCCGACACGGCACGGGCCGTGCCACCCGGGTCGTGTCGAAGCGGACGTTGTGCCAGACCAACGGCCTAGGTAAGGCCTGTTGGACCGTTTTTCGGACCGGGCTAGCCCGAGAAGCACGACCCATCCAACGTGCCGAGTTGGCCTGAGGCCCACAGAGAGAGGAAAGGGGAGAGCAGGAGGCGGGGCAGCCCTGGCCGCCGGAGCACTCGCCCTGGAGGTGGGGCGAGACGGAGCAGGGCCGGGCCGCGCTCTCCTTAAGCTACGCTCGCGCCCGGCATCCGCGAGCTAGGCACGGTGGCGGTGTTGAGGGCAGACAGGGAGGAGCTGCGAAGGATGAGCAGAGGAAGCTCCAGCGGCACCGATGCATGGGATGAGAAGCATCGGGAGAGGAAGAGAAGCAGGCGACCGGGGGGAGGGGTGAGAAGGGCGCATGTGCGGAGTCAGAACGGAAGGTGGTGGCTGTGTTCTGGGATGGGTAGGGAGTTAAGGTCAGGGTCACCAATGATAAGATTCTATATATATTTAATTAAGGTATCAGGCTTTTAACGAGCCTGTGGTATTTTTTGGGCATGGCCCTATGCTTTGGACCGTGGTGCCAGGCCAAAATGCTGTGCTTTGGGCCGGTTGCCTCGGTGGACATATACACCTCGAATCGACCAAAGTTGGCTCAGCAGCAGTGAGCCACTGCCCACCATCCCGACTGACCCTCCAACTGTGACGACGGTGGGAATCTTCTGGAAGGTGTCGGGATCCTAACAGGTGGGTAGAGTCACAAGTCCCACGGGAGAGGCGCATAGCCGGTGATCCTCCGTCGCATTGGGCGCAACAGCACTCGCTTCCGATCAATTACGCGCAAGCCTGTTGGCCGTAGGCCGAACACTAGGGATCGACCGGGGACGCCGCTCGTCAACGTGGCTTCACGCGTCGTCGGCAGTCGGGCATTTGATCCGGCAGTGCCCGTGCACTGGGGATCTTATAGAGCCCGTTCGCTTATCAGTCGGCTTATCAGCCAGAATTTATAGTATTTTTCTCTCACAACAAATCAGTTTTAATTGGCTTGTCAACCGACTTTAATACCAGCCGAACAGGCCTTAAACATCTACAATAGCTCCACCTATACAACATACGGACTAGATACAAATTTAAACGAAGAAGATACATGGAAAAGAATATTCCTCGCCTGCATGTGTTTTGAAAATTTCAATTCACTTTGCCGTATGTCCCTCCACTATCATGAAGATAAGCGCATGTTCGTTTGGGCTTGTTTGGCTGATAAACCATAACCGAAAGTATTATTGGCTGATTTGGTGTGAGAGAAAAATATTGTTTGTTGGCTGAAAAAGTATGACTTATAAACCAAACAAACCCAAATGAGGAGAGCGAAGATTCATAGCCAAGTTTACTAGAAGTATTAGTACGTGATGAATTAGAGATACAATAAAGTCCTATTTGATTTATTGTCCTGTGTGACCCGAATGTACGACCGTGGTGAATAAGAGATTAGAGTCTTTAATGGTTTATTGTGCTGTTCGTGATCGAAATTCATGACACATGCTTATGTCAGTTAAGAAGAGCCAACGTCTTGTCATCACGTTACCGAAGCTGATTCCAAACCGTATTAGCAGTACGTACTCCTTCCGTACCTAAATATCTGTTGTTTTCGTTTCTCGACAAACAATTTTAACTAAATATATATTAAAAGTTTATTAATATTTATGATATATAATTAGTATTATTAGATAGATATTTGAATATAGTTTTTTAATAAATTTATTTAGAGATAGAAATGTTACACGTATTTTCTATAAATTAAGTTAAAATTATCAACACGTAAATCATGACGATAAATATTTAGGGACCATGACACAGGAAACGGACAGGTAAAGTAACAAACGTCAAAAAAAATATTTAGTGGTGAAAGTTCTGTCCAAGGGACTTCTACTTGTACTCACTTTGTCCAAAATTATTTGTCGTTTTTATTTTCGTGTCATAAATTTGATTCGATTTGTAAAAATATATGTAAAAATAAACACTTTTTTGGAAAGTTTTTGAAACTAAACATGCACTCACTTGACATGACATGACTTTTTTTATTTATCTCCAACCTGGTGAATGTAAAAACAAGCGCGGCAGGTGGCATTGGGATTGGAGGGAGAGGCGACTCGCGACTCCCGAGGCCGCATGTGCATTCGGCTCGCCGAAGGTGCCCTTGCACTGGAAAACGCTCGCAGTTGCAGGCTGCAGTTGCAGAGTAACGTGGCGAGGACGCGCGATACGCCTCTTCGTTTCGCTACTGTTCAAAGATTGTAAAGCTATGCTGATAAATTCAGGGCCTGTTTAATTCCAAAAAATTTTACGCACTACCCATCACATCGAATTTTACGGCACATGCATGGAGTAGTAAATATAGACGAAAAAAAACTAATTGCACAGTTGGGTGAGAAATCGCGAGACTAAACTTTCGAACCTAATTAGTCTATAATTAGACACTAATTGCCAAATACAAACAAAAGTACTACAGTAGCCAAAACCTAAAATTTTTTGCATCTAAACGCGCCCTCAAACGAATGGGACCTAATTTAAGCCGCTGGAGCATCACAAATCACAATTCACAACGTTGAGATGCTGTGCTACTGCTAGCGCTAGCCGCTAGGTGGTGAGCAAACAGTGCTGTTATCGGTATCCTCAGAATGGCAACCATCAAAATGACAACAGAACGGGAAAGGAAATGACCCAAGGAAGTAGCACATGTTTTTCTTTGGTATACAGCCAGCACCCCTGCACGGCCGCACCGCCACCAAGAGTAGCAAAGCCGCATCTTTAGCGCCTCCGTCCGTGTCATCATCCAGAGTCCGCCACGAACACACGCGTTCTTATTCCACACCACACCTTGCTTTAGGCCCTCCACAGTGGGAGAGGGATGCCAAGGAAAAAGGCGGGCCCACAATAAAAATAGGCATCGAAGCCTGAACAGCCGCAGTGGTCAAAATACAGGCACCGGAGCCATCTAACTTGCTGGGACCTACTCGCTCTGTCCCAATTTATTTGTTGTTTTCGGTTTTCGTGTTACAAGTTTGACTTGATCTAAAAAAAATACGTGTAATATTTGTATCTCTAAATAAATTTATTAAAAAAACTAGATTTAAAGATCTTTTCAACGATATCAATTATGTATCATAAATATTAATATTTTTAATATATATTTTGCTAAAGTTACTTGTCAGAAAGCAAAAATGACATATATTTTGAATGGAGGGACAACAACCGGCACGAAAGCATCAGCACAAGAAAACATTTCTTTTATTATTTAGGCATCACCAAGCATCGGTGCAAGTACTTGCACCGCTCCAGGAATTTCGGGTATCCCTGACTACTAGTACTAGCATCACTAGCCATAGTTGATGAGGACATCGCCACGCTGGACACATCGACGTCATGGTCTTCCCCAAGTTGCAATTCGTTTCCAACTCAGCTGTCACGTCGTCCTCGGATTCAGCAGACACGTCGTCACTGTTTCGGTCATAACTTCCTCATACGACATCGAAACGGGCCGTTCTTGGATGCGTTGGAAAGGGGACGACGATGCCGTCGTTTTGGATCTGGTCCCAGCTCCAGAAGGTCCGTGGATCATTCTGTGTGACCACGGCAAGGTGCTGCGTCACCTATTTGGGCCAACTTGGCCATGTATCGTGTCGGGCCTTAAGCCCAAGTTGTGGGCGCCCAACCCCTGGCCGTCCCCAACCCTAGGTCGAGTCTTAGACTATAAACAGAGCCGCCGCCGCTGCTACACAATTGGGTTTTGTTTAGAGTTTAGTTTTCCATCGAGAAACTGAATCGTTCATTATAACTGTGATGACAAATCCTTTTACAGTGATCCAGGGCCCCATTCTTGATCTCCTCCACTGTGTCGATTAGTCCTTTGGAACCGAGTTCTTGAACCCTCTATTGATATTCGCGTCATTCATATTTGCAATTTCAGATTGCGTGTTTTACCTTCTTGCTTGTGCTCTTCGATTCGCTTGCAGGAAAAGCCTTCTTGGCGAGGTCAATCAAGTTGTGCTTGGTTGATAACCAACGGAGCAGTGGTGTAACGGTTGCAGGGTTCGAATCATGTCTGATTTAAAGCCGGATCGCCAACGTCGAGATCTCCACAAATCGAACTTACCGGCTACCTCTCGGAAGATCGGGCCTGTACTCATCAATTGGTATCAGATATTTCAGGTTTACCGCGAGGTATAATCTCGTTTGCCTTAGATTCATATTTGTTCATTACCTAGAGTCCACAAAAAGCCCAAACATATTTCAATTTCCGCTGTCCTATCGCCCTTTGTGCCTTTGCAATTTCGTTTCAGATTCGTGTTGTTGAGTTTGTGTCCGTGGTCGAGTCTTGTTGCTGGTTTAGGATTGTGTTCGTGGTCGTAGTTCAATCGCCCGTTGCTGTGATTTTGTTTTCCGCCGCTATCCCATCCACCGTTCCCAAACAACAAGTCGAAGCCACCACATTACTCGACTTGCCCCGCTAGCCGCCTTGTGTAACTTCTCGCCGCCGCGCAAACCCTAGATAGGTTGCCAGCCGCTCTTATTTTGCCTGCATCGCAGCCCTCCTTACATCATCAGGCGAATACCTACTGCTGTGATCGGTGTTAGAGTTTAGGGACGCTTTGTCCTAACTGCCGCCGCCGTGTTGTGCCTCCAGAAAAACATACCTTGAGATACCTTCGGTAAAACAGGCATAACTTTTCGCTCGTTTATCAGAAAAATCTGAAATTTTTTGTGCAGCTTCTTGACACCATTTGGACCCGACCCAAACTCGGCTTCGCCCTGTTTGGTTTTATCAGAATTGCCAAAAAAATTCGGGAAAATATAGAAAAAAAATTATCAAAGTTTTTGCACGCTTTTCAGAGAACGTGCTGAATTTCTGTAGTCCCACCTCAGTTGTAGGTGCCAATTTTTGTGGTTGCATCTTTTGTGATCCTTGTTCAGAGAAAAGTATAAAAAAAATAGTAAAAAAAAAGTTTGTTTCCTACTAGTGCCTTTTGGAAAAATCCGGGAAAAATTCAGGAAAAAGGAGATATCTGGGCTATTTGCTTGTTCTGTGAGTTCTTTCGATCGTCCTTTATTTTCACCTTGTTGCGCTACGTCTCGACACGTCTTAGCCAGCACCTGTGATTTGTACTTTGGATCCAGATTGAACAATCGCTACTCTGCACTCGTTAATTGCTAATCCTTGCTGTCATATTGTGTGCCTACCCATAGCTCCATATATTCTTCTGTCAGCACAGGTTCATCTTGCAACTGTTACCCACGCTCAACAACAGATTGCTTCGCCACTTTGGTTTTGCTCCTGTTTGGCGTTGGTAAGAATACAGGCAAGATGGTGGTAAGCCGATTGTGATTTTGCATTCCACTTTCACCACCATCACCACCATTTGTTTCCTTTTAGTTGATAGGGATAATACTTTGGTGTTGTCTTTTTCTATCTTCTAACCATGGCAGGAACTCCGACGGACTTCAATGAGTGCGTGTCCAAGGGCAAGCTTGCAACGTTCATGACTGAACAACGTAATCTTATGACCGAGCTGACGTGCAATGTGAACAATCTGGTCACCCGCATTGAACAGCTTGAGCAACGCCCTCCACCTTATCGTGCTGATGATGAAGATGCGGATGCTTTTGGTGATGAAGATGCGTATGCTGACGGTGGTGCCCGTCGTCGCCTCAACTTCAATCGTCGTGGTATGGCAGGTAATAATCATGGTAATAATGATCCTTTTGCTAAAATTAAATTTAGTCTACCTCCTTTTGCTGGTAATGTTGATCCAGAGGCATATTTAGATTGGGAGCTTGCTGTTCAACAAAAATTTGATTCTCATAATGTTCCTGCTGAGCATAGAGTTAGACTTGCTACTAGTGAGTTTACTAATTTTGCTTTGTTCTGGTGGAGTGATCTTTGCAATGCCAATAATGCTGCTGCTGTGCCTCAAACTTGGAATGTTTTAAAGCAATGTATGAAATCTCGTTTTGTTCCTCCTTATTACCAACGTGATTTACGTTTGAAACTACAAACTTTAAAATAAGGTGATAAAGGAGTAGAAGCATACTATCAAGAATTGCTTATTGGTTTAGCACGTTGTGGTATAAATGAAGATGATGATGATGCTAGTGCTAGATTTTTTGGTGGTTTAAACCATGATATACAGAACATACTTGATTACAAAGAATGGCACAATTTTTCCCAATTGTATCATCTTGCTATTAAGGCCGAACGAGAAGTACAGGGACGCAAACAACACCAGCCTTTCAGGTCTAACAATGGGAGGAATTTTCAGCAGCGTTCCGAGCCAGAGACGCCCAAGCTTCCTGTTGCACCACAGCCATCTACACCTCCATTTTCTTCTAGGGTAAGTAAATTGTCTAATGTGCAGTTTCCACAGCTGAAGAAAGGTGGCACTCCAGGTGCTTCTACTAGCTCCTCTTCGTCCAGCTCTAAAATCATTTGCCACCGATGCAAAGGCATGGGACATGTCATGAAGGAATGCCCCAGTCGTCGCGCTTTCATTGCTACCGAGGATGGATATGTAAGTGCTAGTGATGTTGAAGATGATTTAGCCCTTGCTGCTAACATTGATGCAGATCCCACCGAGGGTGATCATGACAAGGAGGCCATCACCATTGACTCTGTGGCTGCTGTCGCGGACTACCCTAGCCTTCTTGTGCAGCGTGTGTTGAGTACACGTGTGGGTCATGAAGAAGAGATGAAGATCCAACGCCACAATTTGTTCCACATGTATCTCATTGTGCAGGGTTGTCGTGTTCTCACTATCATTGATAGCGGGAGTTGCAACAACTTGTTGAGTTCAGATTTGGTTGACAAGCTTGGCTTGACCACACGACAACATTCGTATCCATATAAACTTCAATGGTTCAATAATAGTGGTAAGACTAAGGTAACTAAATCAGCACGCATTTGCTTTTTCATAGGCTCTTATCATGATACTACTGATTTTGATGTTGTCCCTATGCAAGCTTGTTCCATTTTGTTAGGTCGCCCATGGGAATTTGATAATGATGCTTTACACCATGGTAGAACTAATACATACACTATCATACATAAGGACAAGAAAATTACATTGCTGCCTTTGTCTCCTACGGATATTATTAAACATGCTAATGAGATCAAAAATAAACCTCCAACAGGCATTGCTAAAAATAATGGGATTAAGTTAAAAGGAGGTGCTTTTCTTGCTACAACTCCTGCTACTGCTGAGTTATGTGATAATCCTGATGCACCATGTTATACTATGTTTTGTCAACCTTTTATGTCTGGTGCATTGCCTGCTGTCACTAACCTTTTGCAGGAGTTCGCTGATGATGGGATGGAGTCGAGGACGACTCCAATTCTACAAGGAGGGGATGATGAGGACATCACCAAGATGGAGTCGAGGACGACTCCAATTCGAGAAGGGGAGGATGATGAGGACATCGCCACGCTGGACACATCGACGCCATGGTCTTCCCCAAGTTGCAATTTGTTTCCAACTCAGCTGCCACGTCGTCCTCGGATTCAGTAGACACGTCGTCACTGTTTCGGTCATAACTTCCTCATACGACATCGAAACGGGCCGTTCTTGGATGCGTTGGAAAGGGGACGACGATGCCGTTGTTTTGGATCTGGTCCCAGCTCTAGAAGGTCCGTGGATCATTCTGTGTGACCATGGCAAGGTGCTGTGTCACCTATTTGGGCCAACTTGGCCATGTATCGTGTCGGGCCTTAAGCCCAAGTTGTGGGCGCCCAATCCCTGGCCGTCCCCAACCCTAGGTCGAGTCTTAGACTATAAACACAGCCGCCGCCGCTGCTACACAATTGGGTTTTGTTTAGAGTTTAGTTTTCCATCGAGAAACTGAATCGTTCATTGTAACTGTGGTGACAAATCCTTTTACAGTGATCCAGGGCCCCCGTTCTTGATCTCCTCCACTGTGTCGATTAGTCCTTTGGAACCGAGTTCTTGAACCCTCTATTGATATTCGCGTCATTCATATTTGTAATTTTAGATTGCGTGTTTTACCTTCTTGCTTGTGCTCTTCGATTCGCTTGCAGAAAAAGCCTTCTTGGCGAGGTCAATCAAGTTGTGCTTGGTTGATAACCAACGGAGTAGTGGTGTAACGGTTGCAGGGTTCGAATCGTGTCTGATTTGAAGCCGGATCGCCAACGTCGAGATCTCCACAAATCGAACTTACCGGCTACCTCTCGGAAGATCGGGCCTATACTCATCAACAGTGGCAGGAGCGTGGCTCCAATTTTCACTCTTTCAGGCACCGTGTAAGCAGTGCTGGCCAGACACTGAAGAAGAAGCTACTACATCAAGCTTGCCTACCGGCCCACCACCGCCTCGGCCCAAGAGAGTTAGAGGCCCAGCTCATGAGTTCTTGGCCCAACCTGGATCAACTAGGAGATAGAGTATAAGTAGCAAGAGGAGAGAGAGGCATGAACAGAAAGTGTAAAACCCTAAATTGAGTTTTAATCATTCATCCGAACACAATTACTATTGTTCTATTCTTTTCTGTTCTTCCTTTCTTCCCGGCACCGTCTAGGTGCTAACAACTGGTATCGGACGTCTTGTTCCCAAATCCTGGCCATCCCGACACCTCCACCCCCTCCTCCGCCGCCCCCAACTATGCACCACCACTACACCCGGCTCAATTGTGCTCGCAGCGCCATGGAACCTTCGCTAAAGCAAATCCTCGACGCGCTCAACTCCCGCTTCAACGAGTTCGATCGCCGTCTCGATGACCGCGGCTGCGTCTTCGCCGACCGCACCGGTACCGTCGACTCGCGCTTCGTCACGCTAGAGACCTCCCTCTCCACCCAGGCCACCGGGCTCGAGCAGCGTCTGGCGGGTATCGAGTCTCGCCTGCTAGATCCAGCGACCCCGTCCATCGAGCAGCGCCTCACCAACCTTGAAGCGACCCAAGCAGACTATACCCAGTGCCTCACCGACTTGGAGTCCAGCCACACCACCAGCGTTAAGGTGGAGTGCGTCCCGCGGGTGGTGGCGCTTGAGAAGGCCTCAACTGAGATCGCAGAGTGGCGTCCTGGCATGGAGGGCGTCCTGGACAACATCCAGAAGGACACCCAAAATCTAGTGAGGAACCTCGACCGCCAGGTGTTCAACGAATCGTGACACCGCTCGGTCGTGCTTCCTTCATCGTCGGTGGCGACTGTGTCGGCTTCGGCTGCCGGTCCACATGCCACATTGCCCAGTGGGCACCACATTGACATGACTACATGGGATGTTGGGTCCAGAGTCGTCATGACTTGGACCCATATCCCGACCAATGGTACGTCCCCTAACAATCATTCTTGGGTACATGCATCTGAATTCTGTACACCGTCGATCGTCATTCCTCCACACCCGACGCCTGAGCCCATTCACCATCGTCTCTAGAATTTGTTTCACCCACCACCACTGCCATCGCCAAATTATCATCCCCGCCCTATCCACAACCCGAATTATCATCCCCCACCAGTTCACCCTCCCTACACTGATCCGAACCGTCCTAATCATCTAGCCAGTCGTCTACCTAAGCTTCCATTCCCAACATTCGATGGCGTGAACCCTAAACACTGGCGTTCCTGATGTGAGAAGTATTTTGCCATGTATGCTATTGACCCTTCCCGTTGGATTGGGTTAGTCAAACACTACATGGAGGGTTCGGCTGCTATTTGGTACCAATCTGTGTCCACCCAGCTACCTTCGACAACTTAGGATTCCTTCTGTCACCTGCTACATGATTATTTTGATCGTGATCAGCATGAGTCTCTCCTCCGCCAAATGTTCAATATCCGTCAACAAACCACAGTCTCAACTTATGTCACTTCATTTTCTAAGTTGGTCGATCAGCTCAAATCCTACTCCCCTAATGCCGACCCACTCTTCTTCACTACCTGTTTCGTTGATCGACTTCGTCATGACATTAAAGCAGTAGTACTTGTTCAGCGTCCACAAAACTTTGATGTTGTTGTTCGTCTGGCTTTACTGCAGGAAGAAGTAGGCAATGCTCCTAATCCACGGGCCCAGCGTGGAGGTGATTGGCCTGCTGCATTTCATCCTCAACTGCTAGTGGCTGCAGCTGCATTGCTATCGCTGCCTCCACCTCCACCGCATGCTGACAAGATGGTGGCTCTGGCCGCCGCTGCTCTGGCTGGGACAGCTACTCAACCAACCCACCAAACCCTGGCAGCAGTCAAAGCATACAGGCGAGCACTTGGTCTCTATTACAAATGCAACACCAAGTGGAGTAAGGATCATGTCTATGCACCCGAGGTAATTGAAAGGATCAAGATGCCCAAGAAGGGGGGGGTGAATTGGGCTAATTCTAAATTTTCTTGCAATAGTCAAATCCTACGGATAGCCCAATTAACCCCTTGTGCCTAGAAAAGTGTTTCTATCAAACTAACGCACAAAGGACTTGCAACCTATGTTCCAAACTTACTCTAGCATGGCAATTCTATGAATGTAAAGACAAGTATTGAATTGCTCAAAGTAAATACTAAAAGTAAATGCTCAAAGTAAAGAGAGAGAGGAACATGGCGATGTTTTGCCGAGGTATCGGAGAGTCGCCACTCCCCACTAGTTCTCATTGGAGCACCCGCACAAGGGTGTAGCTCCCCCTTGATCCGCGTAAGGATCAAGTGCTCTCTACGGGTTGATTCTTTGACACTCTGTCGCGGCGAATCACCCAAAGCCGCTCACAACTTGAGTTGGGTCACCCACAAGCTCCGCCGGGTGATCACCAAGCTCCCAATCACCACCAAGCCGTCTAGGTGATGGCGATCACCAAGAGTAACAAGCACGAACTCTCACTTGACCACGCGAAGCCTAATGAGAAGATGGATGTACACTTGACTACTCTTGATTCACTAATGAGGCTACTCTCTTAGATTATCAAATCTCAATCACCTCACTAGGACCTTGCTCTTCTTGGCACTCACAAGCATGTTTCTCAGCTGTTGGAATGAGCAAAAGTGACTCCACACATGAGTGGAGCTTCTATTTATAAGGCAGCCTAAAAAACGAACCGTTATGAGCTTCTACGGGGTGACCGGACACTCCGGTCGTACTGATCGGACGCTCCGGTCAGTTCAACCTGTGAACCAGTGAAAATGTGTTGACCGGACACTAGCAGGGTCCGGTCACCACTGACCGGATGCGTCCGGTCACATTAAACCCTTACTGGACTCGACCGGACACTAAACCCTCAGGGTCCGGTCAGTACTGACCGGACGCGTCCGATCAGTACTGACCGGACGCGTCCGATCATAGATTCCCTTATCTAGAACCTTACAGGAGTCGACCGGACACTACCTTTCAGCGTCCGGTCACTTGACCTCTCCAGCATCCGATCGCACTGAACGCAAACTGCTGATCAAATGAACTGACCGGACCCTGTGGCCAGCGTCCGGTCACACCGGGGCCAGCGTCCGGTTAGCATTTGACCCTCCATTCACTTTCAACTCTCGATCATATATGAATGAAGTTTGCTCCAATGGATCTTAGGCATTCGTAGGAGCTACCTAGAGCTAGTTTTAATAAGTGTGCACCACACCTAACTCACTAGACTCAACTAGGTCAAGCTACCCGTCCATACCCCCCTTAATAGTATGACCAAAGGAAAAACAAGGTCCTAAACTACTCTAAGTGTCACTCCAACTCCAATCGACACTTAGAACTAGTCATCCTTAACCTTGTCGTCCATCCTTTGAAAACCGAAACGATTTCCATCGTAGGGGCATGACAACCTTGATTGCCTAATCGATCTCTATTACCATGATCTAACTTAATTGCATCTGCAAAACACATGTTAGTCATAGTAATCTTGTATTGTCATTAATCACCGAAACCCAACTAGGGGCCTAGATGCTTTCAATCTCCCTCTTTTTGGTGATTGATGACAATACTACCTCGAGTATGTGAAAGAGTGAGGTTTTTGACGGGCTTGGTTCATATAAGCTTTAGTCGATAAGAACAAAAGTGTTGGTCAAGCTTATATGACCCAAGCCAACACAATGTACTCAAAGGATATGAATTAAGCATGAGTACGAGTAACAAAGCTCATTTGCATCGGAGTATAAACGCGGAAGCAAAGGCAAATGAGCATAACACAAGTGATATGACATATACATAATGTAAAGTAGAGAGCACACATGTCATATATCACAATCACATAGATAACACTATCACATAGATATAATAATATGCATGAAAGTAAACACATGAATGCATAAGTAATAGTGTATCACACAAATAAAACTCCAAATGTATATAATAAGCTAATACTAGATAACTAGCTCCCCCTAAATGTCGCTCCCCCTGAGTCTACATACTCGAACCCTCTCCCCCTTTGGCGTCAAACACCAAAATCTTAGGGTCGGTCGGCGGGGCTGTAGCGGATGAGCCGGGCGCTGAGGTACGAGGAGCAAGCTGGAACTAGGCGCCATCATCATCTGACCCTGAGCTCTATACAGACTGACCCTCTATAGCAGGAAGTGTCGCTAAAGCGGTCTGGGTCTGAGCTAGGGCAGGTGCTGCCTGTGAAGCTGCTAGTATGTCTGTCGTAGGATCTGAAGAGGCGATAGATGAGGGGAGCCTTTGAGTAGTCACTGCGACTAGGGCTGCTGTAGAAGGACCGGTAGTATGTATATGAGGCGGTGTAGGCATGCCAGTCAACTCGCTGAAGGATGCTCCAAGACTCCTGGAGACTGACGTGTCAGGCACAAAAAGCGAGGGTGACTGCTCCGGTGAGAAGCCCGTGTGATAGGGAGTGAACTGCGGGGCAACCACCGGTGAGGACAACCACTAGGACATCTAAACTGTAGGTGAAGCAAACTGAGCTGGAGGCTGTCCCTGACTCTGAGACCCACTAGGCTGTATAGCTGGAGTCGTCGAAGTGGTGGTAGGCTGAGCAAGCTGGGGTGAAGGCTATGGCAGTGGGGCCCCAAGTGCTGTCACTATATGCTACATAAATCCCATAAGCTGCTGCTGTATGAGTAACTGCTGCTGATGCATCTGCTGCTGCTGCTGGAGGAGCTGCTGCTGTCGCTAGAACTCGTTCTAACGAGCCTAAAACTATGTGAAGTTGGCAGCAGTCTCCTATGCCTATCGTGCCTGATCCTGCTGCATCCGCTCAAGAATGGCAATCAATGTGGGGTCCATCTGTGGTGCTGGTGGAGCTGAGCTGGAACTACCAGCCTCTGCATCATGCCTGTATGGAGGCATCTAAGGAATCGGTAGATAGTCATCATCCAAACTATCACTGGACTCGGTCATCCCCTATTGTGCCTCAAGCTGCTCCTCCTCTGTAGCGGCTATGTCTCTAATGATCTCGTCCTGCTGAGTTGCTGACTCTAGAACATCTGGACGACGACTAGGCTGAGCGGGTGCCTGTGGAGTGCTGTGCCTGATCCTCTGTGCCATGTTATATGTGGGAAACTCTGTGGTGGTAGCCTTGTACTCTGCAACCATCTCAGGGGTCCTGACCTGCACACACTTGAGCATCAAGAAAGTAACCCAATGTGCATAAGGAAGCTGTCTACGACCCTTGAAGCCCTCAGCAATAGTATCCTCCATCTCTGATAGAAGGAGGTCCCAAATGTTGAACACGGTCTGCTGCATCAGGGCATTAAGGAGCCAGAGCTATAGGCGAGTCAGACCCTCTCTGTATCCCAACCTGGGAAGTAGTGTCCTCCTGATGATGGCCTCTAGCACACGAGCTGTAGGAGTCAGGTCACTGGGGTTCCTGCTCGACCCCTCACCAAAGGGCTCCTTGAAGCAATATCGCACCAGACCTGTAGGGGGCACCAACCCTCCATGAGGACGCCTAGGAGGCTCTTGCTATCCATAACATACCTCATACAATTTGATAGGCTAATCCTGTAGCCTCAGTATCTCCTGGGCCCTGAAACTCATCACCCTATAATCTCTGCCATTAAATGCAAAGTGAATGAAGTTGTGATGCGGATCAACATAGAGTGAAGCATAAAACTGCCGAACCCAAGATGGTACATATACTCCTGTTCGGCCTATTAGATCTGCGAGCCCCAGCAAATATGACAAGTAGGGGCGGATATGCTCTTTAGCTGCTGCCATAATAGACTCTAAACTGCATACTCGCTGAGATCTGAATACTACCCCACTGTTGAGATAAGCATTATAGAAATCCTCCTAGAGCGGCGTGTAGAACCCCTCTGCTGCTCTCTCATCCCTCCTCGGAGGAAACCACACATCGAACTCAACAAACCTCAGCTGGCGAACCTGTCTAGCTATGGCGGCCCTCAAGTCGAGGTGTACCACTAGAGGCGGACCCTGTTGAAGGGTCGAGATGGCGACTAGAGGGGGGGTGAATAGTCTTTTCTAAAACTTAATCGCGTCGGCTAACCGATACAAATGCGGAATTAAAACTATCGGTCTAGCCAAGACTATACCCCGCTATATATGTTCACTAGCACCTTACAAAGATAACAAATATGCAACAAAGGTGCCGGGCTAGCTAGAGCTCTCCTAAACAATTCTAGGAGCAAGGTTACACAAATCTATGCCACTAGTACTTTAAGCAACAAGGGAGCTCCTACACATGCTAGTAAGCAAAAGCACAAAGCTAACGATGCTCACTAGCAATGCTCAATAACAAGGCAACCAATGCCTAATTAGAGAGCGCAAATACTTAGCTACACAAACTAAGCAATGTGACTAACAAGATTACTAAAACCAAATTAGCCACGCAAGGGAGCTACTTCTATGCTACACAAGCAAGAAGGTAATTAGCAAGCTACACAAGCTATCTAATTACAAGAGCAACTACACAAGCTTAATATATATAAAAGTAATGGCAAGCTTGTGTAATGGGGATGCAAACCAACAGGAAGAACAAGGTTGACACGATGATTTTTCTCCCGAGGTTCACATGTTTGCCAACACGCTAGTCCCCGTTGTGTCGACCGCTCACTTGGTGGTTCGGCGGCTAATTAGCATCACCCGCTAAGCCCGCACGTCAGGCGCCACAAGAACCTACCCCTTGAGTGAGGGTAGCTCAATGACACGCTTTACTAGAGTTGCTCTTCGTGGCTCCCGTGGGGCGAGCACAATGCCCCTCACAAGCACTTCTCCGGAGCGTCGCACAAGCTTCTTGCGCGCTTCGACGGAGACCACCACCAAGCCATCTAGGAGGTGGCAACCTCCAAGAGTAACAAGCACCACCGGCTTGCAACTCGATCACCTAGTGCCACTTGATGCAACCTCACGATGTAATCGCACTAGAATCGCTCACTCACACAATCGAATGATCACTATCAAGTATATGTGTGATGGAGGGCTCCCAAGCACTCTCAAACATGGACACAAAGTCCCCCAAGGTGCTCTGCACCAGCCATGGCCGAGGGCCACTTCTATTTATAGCCCCAAGGGCTAAACTAGCCGTTACCCCTTCACTGGGCAACGGTCGGGCCGACCGGATGCTCTGGTCATGTTGACCGGACGCTGGACCTCAGCGTCCGGTCGCTCGCAGACGACCACGTGTCCTGGTTCCAACGGTCACTTGACTTGATCGGACGCAGCAGCTTCAACTAACCGGACGCTGGACCCTCAGCGTTCGGTCATTTCCAGTAAGCTCTCGAGCATGACCGGACGCGTCCGGTCGAACGCGATCGGACGCAGCCAGCGTCCGGTCACTCTCCAGCTACTGCTACACTCCATGTCAGTGCGACCGGACGCAGCCTGCCAGCATCCGGTGCATTCAGATCCAGCGTCCGGAGAGTTGATCGACGCCAGCATCTTCTCCATTCTCTTCACCCTTGCTCAAGTGTGCTAACCACAAGAATTTGCATCCAGCGCAATAGAAAATAGACATTCCATTTTCTTGAAAGCGCTCAACTTGCCACGCCACTTGATCCTAGCGACAATGCAAAGTTAGATCACTCGAGTGGCACTAGATGACAGATATGCAAATAAGTTTGCCCCTCTTGATAGTACGGCCATCTATCCTAAACCCGATCATAAACTTCTCTACACACCTATGACCGGTGGAATGAAATGCCCTAGGTTATACCTTTGCCTTGCGCATTCCATTCCATCTCCTCCAATGTCGATGCAACACATGCACCAACACGATCAACAATGATATGATCCACTTCATATCATCACATGATCATATTGGTTCATCGATCTTGACTCTACTTGCTCTTCACTGTTGCCATCGTCCATCGGCGCCAAGTCTTGCTCAAGCTTCACCGCCACGCGGTCCATCACTCCAAAGCCTTCGACTTGCCCTTCACGCTTGCAACCGGTCCATCAAGCCAAGTATTGTCTTGATCTTCTCCACCTTGATCACATGACTCAATGTCATGTCTCATGTGTATTTAAGCTCCTTCATCATCACATGTGTGAGCTTTGCAACATCTCCAAGCCATTTTTACCTCCATGGCATATGTTGCTCACACACATGTACCTATGGACTAATCACCTGTGTATCTCACATAAACACAATTAGTCCACCTAAGTTGTCACTCAATTACCAAAATCAAACAAGGACCTTTCACCTATGGTCTGGGCGGTGGGCGTAAACCCCTGTGCTGTGTAGCTGGCCTTGGTGGAACTGTAGCACTGGTATGACCAGAGCGGCGTAGCTGGGGTGCCGGCTCGGTCTCCTCAGCCGGCTGGCCCTCCTGAGTGTCCTAAGCTGGCTGGGGCTCTACTGGTGGGGGCTGCTGCTGTGGCTCCTGCTGAGACTCCCCCTGATGTTGAGGCTCCTTAATAGCCAGACGACGTCCTGCCATCATGACAGTCCTAGGTGGACTACCATGAAGTCGCTCAATCTCCCTCAGTCTGTCCTGCACGTCCGGTGCCAGCTGATCTGCTATGACAACTCCACTGCGGGCACCACCTCTCTCAGCACGCTCTGCGGCCTCAGCGACTGCAGCTGCTCTCGATGTCTCTGTGTTGGGGTACTTGCGCTTCTTGGATGTCACTTGCTTTGTTGCTTTGCATTTCGGTCCTACAGGCTTGTGAGGCAGGGGCCTTCGATCATCATCACCTGGGCCACCACCAACGTTCTTGGTGCAAGCCATCTGATCTGATAAGAGGATGAACTGCCGCTGATGAAGATCAACTGTCAAACTGACACTCCCGAGGCTTGGCCTCGATCCTTACTCGTGAGCTTGGCTCCGAGTTGACTGCCAACTGCCACAAGAACCTCAATGGCACCGACTCGCTGCACGATAGAATAGATGGATATATGAATAAATACAATATATCTAATAGATGCGAAAGACCTAGGAAGCACGCAATGTAGGTGCGAAATTGAGACGATGGGCAAGCTACCTGACGATCAGCGATTCGGAGAAAGAAAAGACATCACGCGGGGGAAACCTCAGAACCTGCTGGATCTAGGGTTGCAAAGAACTATGATGAACCGGTGGCCCTAGATTATTTGAAATCAGTGATTTGCAATGGATTTAGGTCACAAGCAAGGCAAATTCAAAACAAGGATAATGCCTTACCAACCAATCGAGGAGAAGGGCTAGGGCTTGGATCAATGGCCTTGAATGGCCCTCGGTGTCTAGGAAGCCGATGGCGGTGCTGAGTCACGGGAGGCGCATGGGTCAGGCGAGCGCGTGAGGAGACTTGCTGGCAGATGGAGCCGGTCGCACAGTCACAGGAGACGGGAGGCTCGTGGCTATGGTGGACTGGTGGCGCGTGGAGCAGGACGGCGGCATTGGTGCGGGAGAGCTGCGACGGTGACCTGGCAGCGGCTCGAGCTAGGGCAAGGTGACTATGGTGATTAGGGTTAGACGCTGCTGGCTGAGATCGAAGATACAGACGGTTAAAAGGAGATCCCATGCGTAACGGAGAAGGAAACAGGGAAAGAGTTCGGAAACCGCATGTTCTCCATTGACCGGACGCTCCGATGGTAGCGACCGGATGCTACCACCCAGCGTCCAGTCGATTCCAAAGAGGTCCATTCCTCTAGAATCACAACCAGGCACGTCCGGTGGTCCATGACCGGACACAGGCAGGGTCCGGTCAGTACAGCCGATTTCTTCTTCAAACGACCAGACGTTGGATCCCTTCCTGACTGGACGCACAAACGCAGCGTCCGGTCACTCCTTCAGCAGCAGTTCACCTCCTGTGAACTGACCGGACGCTGGACAGCAGCGTCCGGTGCAGCATTCGGTGCACCTTTTCTAGCAAATCTTCAAAGTTCCTTCGCGCTACCTGTTCCCAATCAAGTCCCAACTTGAATAAGATCCAAATAACCACCAATTGGGACTAATGTGAGTGACCTCTCTCAAACCCTCATATTTTTCAAAATATTTTGCCTTAGGCTATAATTCTTTTTAGGAAAATAGGCAATAAGAGGGCAAATTGAACGAAACGACGAAGCAACATTCATGCATATGCAATACTTGTAAGTAAATCTAGTTGCTTGTCAAGTTTGATCCAAGGTTAAGCTTCTTCACATGCTTTTCGGCCGTTATCTTAACCATGTTAGACAAGCCCTATATGCATTGCCAAAAATTAAACATGTTGTATATTATAATGAATGCAAGGGACAACACAAGCTTAATTTTTAGTGAAGTTACTAAAATCAAGCACATTGAGCTCATTCGTCAATCTACAAAATGTAGCCTCATCTAGCGGTTTAGTGAAGATATCCGCTAATTGATCTTCGGTTCTTACACCTTCTAGTGAGATATCATTTTTAGCAACATGATCTCTTAGAAAGTGATGGTGGATATCTATGTGCTTGGTGTGAGAGTGTTGAACCAGATTATTTGCAAGTTTTACCGCACTTTCATTGTCGCACAAAAGAGGTACCTTTTCTAGAACTACACCATAGTCTAGCAAAGTTTGTTTCATGTATAATATTTGTGCACAACAAGCACCCGTGGCAATGTATTCCGCTTCGGTGGTGGACAAAGCCACACTATTTTGTTTCTTGGAGGACCAAGACACAAGTGATCTACCAAGCAAATGGCACTCTCTGGATGTGCTTTTTCTATCTACTTTGCATCCGACGTAATCCGAATCGGAATAGCCAATTAATTCAAATATAGCTCCTTTGGGATATCAAAGACCAATGCTTGGTGTGTGCTTAAGATACCTAAGGATTTTTTTACGGCAATTAAATGTGTTTCCTTAGGACTAGCTTGAAATCTAGCACACATACACACACTAAACATGATGTCGGGCCTAGATGCGGTTAAATATAACAAGCTACCAATCATAGAACAGTAGAGAGTTTGATCAATCAGGTTACCTCCCTCATCTAGGTCGAGATATCCATTGATAGGCATTGGTGTCTTGATTGGCTTACATTCATCCATCTTGAATCTCTTGAGAAGATCTTTTGTGTATTTCTCTTGAGAGATGAAGATGCCTTCTTTCATTTGCTTGACTTGAAAACCAAGAAAGAATGTAAGCTCACCAATCATGGACATCTCAAACTCCTTTGATATCAATTCACCAAATTCTTTGCATGAGTCTTCATTTGATGATCCAAAGATGATATCATCAACATATACTTGACAAATGAAGATATGCCCATCAAGCTTCTTGGTGAATAGTGTGGTGTCGACCTTCCTAATGGTGAAGCCCTTCTTAATGAGGAAGTCCTGAAGGCGCTCATACCAAGCTCTTGGGGCTTGCTTAAGCCCATATACTGCCTTGGACAACCTATAAACATGATTAGGATATCTAGGGTCTTCAAACCTAGGCGGTTGATCAATATAGACTAGTTCATTAATAAAGCCATTTAAAAATGCACTTTTCACATCCATTTGATATAGTTTCATTTCATGATGTGATGCATATGCAAGTAGGATACGGATGGCTTCTAATCTTGCAACCGGTGCAAAGGTCTCTCCAAAATCCAAACCTTCAACTTGAGAGAACCCCTTTGCAACTAGTCTTGCCTTGTTCCTCATAACAACACCTTGATCATCTTGCTTGTTGTGGAACACCCACTTTGTTCCAATGACTCTTGCACCTTTTGGTCGCTCTTCAAGAGTCCAAACTTTATTGCGAGTGAAGTTGTTCAACTATTCATGCATGGCATTGGTCCAATCCGGATCTTTAAGACCTTGGTAGGCTCATAGCAAGAGACAAAAGAGTGATGAGCAATAAATGAAGTAAGTTTTTGAGATTGAGTCATTACTCCCTTTGATGGACTCCCTATGATGAGATCTTGTGGATGATCTTGTAGGAGAGGTGTATTTCTTCTATTGACCACTTGGGGAGGAGGTTGTGGAGCATCAACATCTTGTGCTTGTACCACCATTTGCTCATGGGAGATATGAGTATCTTCATTTTCTACTCTCCCATCTTTTTCACCATCTTGTGGCACACTTGATGAAGAGGGTTGGTTAATGACTTGTACATCATCTTCATCATCTTTTGGCTTGATGTCTCCCACTGGAATATTCTTCATAGCCTCCCTCAATGGTTCATCACCTATATCATCAAGGTTCTCATGTGCTCCTTGGGAGCCATTAGATTCATCAAATTCCACATCATATGTTTCTTCAACTAAGCCGGTGGCATGATTAAATACTCTATATGCTTTGGACTTTGATGAGTAGCCAACAAGAAAACCAATGTCACAACATCTTTGGAACTTCCCTAGGTGTTGCCGCTTCTTGTAGATGTAGCCTTTGCAACCAAACACCCTAAAGAAGGAGACGTCCGGCTTCTTCCTATTGAGCAACTCATAAGATGTCTTGCTAAGGAACTTTTGAAAGAATAGGCGGTTTGATGCATAGCATGCGGTGTTGATTGCTTCCGCCCATAGAGCTTCGAGGGTGTTGTACTCATCTAGCATTGTCCTTGCAAGAGTGATCAAAGTCCGGTTCTTCCTCTCAACTACACCATTTTGTTGAGGAGTATAAGTTGCGGAGACTTCATGCTTGATCCCAACTTCATCACAATAGGCTTCAATGTTTGTGTTGTCAAATTCTTTCCCATTGTCACTTCTAATCTTTTTGAGCTTCACTTCAAATTCATTTTGAGCTCTCTTGGCAAACTTCTTGAAGCAAGATGCAACTTTGGATTTGTCATGAAGGAAGAATACCCATGTATACCTTGAATAATCATCCACAATCACAAGACAATAGAGATTCCCTCCCAAACTCTTGTATGTTGTTGGTCCAAATAAATCCATATGTAGAAGTTTTAGCACTCTTGTGGTTGACATAAAAGCTTTGATTGGATAAGTATTTGCAACTTGCTTGTTGGCTTGACATGCACTACAAAGCTTGTCCTTTTCAAACTTCACATCCTTCAACCCTCTCACCAAATCATTCTTCATAAGCTTCTTGAGTGAGCTCATCCCAACATGAGCAAGTCTTCTATGCCATAGCCACCCAAGTGTTGTTTTGATGAATAGGCAAGTCTTCAAGTTTGCATCTTTGGAGGTGAAGTCCACTAGATATAGGTTGTTGTATCTAAATCCATTGAATATCACTTGATTGTCATCTACCTTGGATACAACAACCTCCTTCTCGATGAACAAGCATTGGAAGCCAAGATCACACAATTGTCCAACGGATAGCAAGTTGAAGCTCAATGAAGCAACATAGAGCACATTGGAGATGGAATGATCATTTGATATTGCCACTTTGCCCAATCCTTTAACCTTGCCCTTTGAGTTATCTCCAAATGTTATTTTCTCTTGTCCATCTACCTCTTCATCTAGTGAGGTGAACATATGAGGATCACCGGTCATATGTTGAGTGCAACCACTATCAATAACCCAATGACTTCCACCGGTCTTGTAGTTCACCTACACATAAGAGATTCAAGCTTTAGGAATCCAAACTTGTTGAGGGCCCTTCACCTTCTCAACAAGTGACTTAGCCACCCAAATCTTCTTAGGCCTATTCTTGTTAGGGGGACCTAAGAACATGACTTTCATCTTTCCACTAGAGTCCTTTCTAAGCATGTAGTGAGCATTGAAGGCAAAGGGTCTAGCATGCTTGGGCAAGGGTTGTGGCGGTGGAGTTTGACACTCATGAGCAAAGTGGCCTTCTTGTCCACACTCAAAACATATCTTTGGCTTTGGCTTTGGCTTTGATTATTGTTGTTGAACTTGAGCCTTCATCTTCTCTATACTTGCCACATATCCAATGCCACTTCTATCCATCTTTATGATGGTGTTCATGAGTAGCTCACTTTGGAGATGCTTGCCTCTAGCAAACTTGCTCAATCCAATCTTGAGATGCTCTTTCTCCAACTTGAACTTCTTATTTTCTTCTTTTAGAGCATCATGTTTCTTTTCTTCCTTAAGCTTCTTGTTTTCTTCTTTGAGCTTCTCATTCTCAAGGATCAACTCTTTGTCGTGATCAAGAGTTTCTAGCACAATGATGTTGTGGCTTTTCATCTCTTCAAGATCTTTCATGAGCTTCTCATTATCACTCTTGAGCTTGACATACTCATCATAGTCATTGGACTCAACCACTTGCTTGCCTTTGCTACTAGATCCATGCTCAATGCTCTCATCAATTAAATCATCACATGAAGTAGCTATATCAATCTTGACAACATGGTTAGTAGCATCATGTGGCTCATTTGGTAAAAATTCTTGAGCAATGACAAGAGTATTGTGATTAATCTTAAGAGTAGTGTATTCATCTTTTAGCTTGTTGTGGCTAGTGATGAGTTCATTATGCACCCACTCAAGTTTATCATGTTTATCTTTAAGCTCTTTCTTGGAAGATTTGAGCTCCTTGAGTTTGGATGATATAGCATCATTAGTTTCTCTAAGCTCATCATTAGCCTTTTCCAATATATCACACTTAGCTAAGAGTAAATCATTTTTAGCATCAAGCTTTTCATTTGTAGCTCTACTCTTTCTAATGATCTTAGTGTATTTTCTTAGTATTTTGACAAGATCATCATATGTAGGTGAATCATCATCATCGCTATCGCTATCATTATCACTAGCTTGCTCATCATCACTACTATCATCACTCTTAGTTACCTTGCGTTCACCCTTGGCCATAAGGCATAGGTGTGTAGAGGATGATGGCGATGGTGGCGGTGAAGATGCAAGATCAATAGCAATGGTGGCCACCTTCTCATTGTCACTATCATCATCAGATGATCCACTTGATGAATCAATGTCCGTGAGCCAATCACCGACAATATAGGCCTTTCCACTCTTCTTCTTCTTGTAGAAGTCCCTCTTTTTGCCATCTCTCTTCTTGTATGGCTTGTTCTTTTTCTTCTCATCTTCATCTTCATTGCTTGAGTCATCTTTCTTGCCCTTATTCTTGTTCTTGAACTTGTCTTTCTTGGGCTTTGTGCATTGATGAGCAAGATGGCCAAGTTTGCCACAATTGTAGCAATCCATCTCGGAGATTGGCTTTCTTCTTGAGCTAGTGAAGAACTTCTTCTTCTTGCCATCAAACTTGATGCCACTTTTGTTTAGCTTCTTTAGCATCTTGACGGTCTTCTTCACCATGAGAGCAAGACTTTCTTCATCATCTTCTTCATCACTTGAGCTCTCATACTCAAGTCTTGCTTTGCCCTTATCTTGGCTAGCTTTGAATGCTAAGTCCTTCTCTTTCTTCTTTGTAGAGGATGAGCCATCTTGTGGGGTGATGTGCATGTACATCTCATGAGCATTGATCTTTCCTAAGATTTGTGTTAGTGTAGCGGCAGAAAGATCACATTGATGTAGCACGATCACGATGTGCCCATATTTGTCAATGGGGAGGACACTCAAGATCTTTCTCACAATGTCGAATGGGGACATTTAAGTAAGTCCAAGTTCATTGACTTCCTCTACAAGAACATTTAAACGAGAATACATCTCATTAGCACTTTCTGTGGGAAGCATCTCAAAAGAATTTAGCTTTTTTAATCACAAGATGATAGCGTTCCTCACGCTCACTCTTGGTTTCCTCATGGAGCGCACAAACGTCCGACCATAGTGCATGGGCATCTTTGTGGTTCCTTACACGGTCAAACATATCTTTGCAAAGGCCTCTAAAGATGGTGTTTCGAACCTTTGCATTCTATTTTTCATAGTTAACCTCATCGCCTTGTAGGTTAGTAGCATCCCGAGGTTTTGGGAAGCCTTGTGAGGCGGCTCTAAGAATACCAACGTCTAGAGCTTCTAAGTACGCCTCCATGTAGATTTTCTAATATGAAAAGTCATCTCCCTCAAAGATAGGAGAAGGTCCATCCCCGTGAGACATCTTGCTCTAAGCGGTTAAGCTTAAAAACGTGAGCACGAGGCTCTGATACAAATTGAAAGGATCAAGATGCCCAAAAGGGGGGGGGTGAATTGAGTTAATTCTAAATTTTCTTGCAATAGTCAAATCCTACTGATAGCCCAATTAACCCCTTGTGCCTAGAAAAATGTTTCTATCAAACTAACGCACAAAAGACTTGTAACCTATGTTCCAAACTTACTCTAGCATGGCAATTCTATGAATGTAAAGACAAGTATTGAATTGCTCAAAGTAAATACTCAAAGTAAATGCTCAAAGTAAAGAGAGAGAGGAATGCAGTGATGTTTTGCTGAGGTATCAGAGAGTCACCACTCCCCACTAGTTCTCGTTGGAGCACCCGTGCAAGGGTGTAGCTCCCCCTTGATCCGCGCAAGGATCAAGTGCTTTCTACGGGTTGATTCTTCGACATTCCGTCGTGGCGAATCACCCAAAGCCGCTCACAACTTGAGTTGAGTCACCCACAAGCTCCACCGGGTGATCACCAAGCTCCCAATCACCACCAAGCCATCTAGGTGGTGGCAATCACCAAGAGTAACAAGCACGAACTCTCACTTGACCATGTGAAGCCTAATGAGAAGATGGATGCACACTTGACTACTCTTGATTCACTAATGAGGCTACTCTCTTGGATTCTCAAATCTCAATCACCTCACTAGGACCTTGCTCTTCTTGGCACTCACAAGCGTGTTTCTCAGTTGTTGGAATAAGCAAAAGTGACTCCACACACGAGTGGAGCTTCTATTTATAAGGTAGCCTAAAAAATGAACCGTTATGAGCTTCAATGGACTCATACTAGTCGGATTAAAACTAAGGTTATACGAAGAACTAGTGGACTATGGGTCCAAATGGATTGAAGAATTACCTAAAGTAGTATGGGGGCTATGAACTCAAATAAGCAGAGCAACAGGCTACTCACCCTTCTTCCTAGTTTACGGGTCAGAAGCCGTACTGCCTGCCGACTTGATCTGGACATCACCAAAGATAGAACAATACGATGAAGGAGAAGCAGAACACACAAGAAGATTAGAACTCGACAGCTCAGAAGAAGTCAGAGTAAACGCTACCCTCCAATAAGCCAGATACCTACAAGGTTTAAGACGACACTACAACAAGAGTACCCATCCTCGATCATTACAAGTCGGAGACTTAGTGCTAAGAAGGATACAAAAAACTGACGGAAGACATAAGCTACTCAGTCCATGGGAAGGTCCGTTCATTGTCACAAAAGTCACCGGACCAGGCACATATAAGTTAATAACCGAAGATGGAAGAGAAGTCAACAATACATGGCACATCAGCCAGCTAAGAAGATTCTACGCGTAAAAATAACTCAAGAAAAAATAGATATGCAAGCCACAAGGGACCAACGTTCACAATCGACAAAGGACAATATTCCTCGACAATATATGTATTAGTTTATATTCATGATCAATAAAGATGATATTCATCCACAGCATGTCTTGTCATGACTTTCAATGAGTTGTTTTCACGAAACAAAAAGCAAAATGGCTGAAAACATGCCCGAGCATCCCGGCTGAGAGCAAAATAGCTGAAAAGACGCTTGAGCCCGCCGATGAGGGTAGCTAAAAGCTAACACCCGAAACAAAAAGCAAAATGGCTGAAAACATGCCTGAGCATCCTGACCGAGAGCAAAATAGCTGAAAAGACGCTTGAGCCCATCGATGAGGGTAGCTAAAAGCTAACACCCGAAACAAAAAGCAAAATGGCTGAAAACATGCCTGAGCATCCCGGCCGAGAGTAAAATAGCTAAAAAGATGCTTGAGCCCGCTAATGAGGGTAGCTAAAAGCTAACACCCGAAACAAAAAGCAAAATGGCTGAAAACATGCCTGAGCATCCCGGCTGAGAGCAAAATAGCTGAAAAGACGCTTGAGCCCACCGATGAGGGTAGCTAAAAGCTAACACCCGAAACAAAAAGCAAAATGGCTGAAAACATGCCTGAGCATCCCGGCCGAGAGCAAAATAGCTGAAAACACGCTTGAGCCCGCTGATGAGGGTAGCTAAAAGCTAACACCCGAAACAAAAAGCAAAATGGCAGAAAACATGCCTGAGCATCCCGGCCGAGAGCAAAATAGCTGAAAAGACGCTTGAGCCCGCCGATGAGGGTAGCTAAAAGCTAACACCTAAAACTAGTCGACCGAAATTAAGCTTAAAAAGACCCTCTAGCTCTTCGTTCTGAAAAGCAAGAGGCTCGGGGGCTACATCCAGATAGGAATACTTTTTCCTCAGAAAAGCACAAGCGCCACTCAAGAAAGCACTCGGATGCCGAAGTTTGTCAAGGCAACATTCTATGCCGAGTCATTTTACATAGCACAGATGAAAGGTTGTCAACACAAAGATCTACATCTAACAAGTCATAGCGCGGACAAAGCACTCGATGGATCACAAAAGAAGAAGAAAAGAAAAATACTCGACAAATCGAGGGATTTCGTCAGGATAACGCACATAGTTGTTTACAGGGCAGAGACGAAAACGGGACAAAGTACTCAGCAAGTCAAGTAACTCTGACCACACTCGGGCAAAGAATACATCAACGAAAATAAAGAATCTTCATTTGAAGAGGAGTGTAATATTACAAGAGGCTGGTCAATTGGATCAGGCATTGTCATCAGGAAGGGAAATATCAATATTAAGACTATCTACAACCCTACTGGCTAAACCTTCGACCTCAGGCTCCATCCTCTCAACGGCATCAAGGTATTCTTGGCTATCAGCTTCCTCTGCTATCTTGGACAGAGGCGCCTCTGGAGCAAGGACCTAGACCTAGGCTAGCACATTCTTGGTACATACTTGAGCGCACTTCTTCGCGAACTCTTGGAAATGAGTCGGAATCCGAGGAATGAACTGAGCCCAAGATTGCCCATCATCCGCTGGAGTCCGGAGAACATCAGCTACTAAACAAAAGGATTTCCACAAAACGTTCCAATTTTCAGTAGCCGTCGCCAGCTTCCCAGACAAGTCTTCAATAGTTTTTTGGGCCTGCACAAGATCTTTATCAGCTCCACGCCTGATCAACTTAGCAAGTGTAAGTTCTTCTTCAGCATGAGTAATTACCTCCTCAGCCTTGTTATGACTTGTACGAATAAGAGTCTTCATTTCATCAATACCCTCCGAGAGCTTTTTTCCTTCAACTCGGAGAGCTGGACAAGACACCAAACAACAAGTCAGCAGGAGGGAAAGGTTTGAATACTGAAAGACACAAAGAGAACCCAGAATACCTTTACATTCTTTCTTCACGGCTTCCAAGCTCTTCATGGCCTCCGAGTTCTTTGAAGCCTCTCGGATAGTAGCATCTTTCTGTTTCTCCAACTCCTGGGCAACAATGTCTCTCTGTTTCTCTACCTCTACCACCCGGGCACGGAGAGCCTTTTCCTCTTGTTGATGCGACTTACGCTCAGTCTCCAACTCGGCCCGGAGGAGGTCAAGGTTAGTCTTCAGAGAACTTACCTCAGAGGACAACTTCTTCTTGGTTTTAGACGAAAAGAAGAAGCCGGTATGGTCATGAGAGAAAGTCTAAACAATTAAAGATAGAGAAAAATAAGGCGTAAGGACGAAGGCAAAACAAATGGCCTAAGAAAGAATCTCAGAAAAACTTACGTGAAGCTTCTCCCCGAAAGAAGTCACAGAGGACGCCAAGCTCCGCTAGGCTACGGTCAGCTCCGATAGCCGATGGGTGGCATCAAACTGTTGCACCACGTCATCGGTAAAAGAGGGACCACCGGAAGCAAGAGAAGGGGAAGGAGAGGCTGGCTGGAGTGAAGAAGGAACGACCAAAGCAACCTCCTGGGAAGCCAAAGCCAATCCCTCAGAAGGACCCGACGCGACGGCCACAGTCACCTCCGGGGCAGCCAAGTCCACAACTTCGCTAGGTAGCTCCGAAGCCCCCGTAGCAACTTCACCAACAGTATGTTGCGAGTCCTGAGGCTCGGAACTCAATGGCACCACGGAAGGCTGAGAAGAAGTCGATGAAGAAACGAGAGAAGACGGAAGACTGAAAATTGATAAAAGAAATCACCGATAAGAACCAGAAGAAGGAAGACAGAAGCAAAAGGATGAAGCCAGAACCTACTCACCCAGCCACTTTCTTCTTTGTGGAGCCAAACAAAGGCCTCGCAGGGGGACCACGATGGCGAAAACGTCCCCGCCACCCGACGACGGGAGCGGGATAGCAGATACCGGAGCCATGGAAGAAGCCGGGGCTAGAGCCATGGAAGAACTCTGCACTGGAGGAGCGGTAGAGCTCGGTACCAAGGCTACCAAAGAACTCGACAATGGAGCTTCAGAAGAAGTCGGCATGGGAGCCTCAGAAGAACTCGTACCCGACGTCCGGTTACTTCAAAAAGTTCAAGACTAAAAGTCAAGACAAAGAAGAGAAATTCAATGCAACAGGAATATGAAAACAACTCACCACCGCATGATGAGGGGTACTTCGTCATCCTCCTCTCCCTCAACTAAGGAAACTAGAGCACCTGCTGAAAAAAAGAATAAAAAGTACTCGGTTCAAGAGAAAAATAGGAAAACAAAGGAACAAAGAGTATTAAATATGCTCACCTAAGAGCATGCTAGCAACAACTAGAGTACCTGAGGGACTACTTGGTTTGTGAGACTTCTTGGAGACAGGCAGGCCAGATGAAGACCCATTCATTCGCCCCCTCTTCGGGACACTACGAGGACCACGAGGGACTAGACGAGGAACATATTCTTCATATACATCAACAAATCCGGAAGAAACTCCAGGAAGCGCTGTGGAGGTTGGGAACTTACTAGTTATAGAAGTTCCAGCAAGTTTATCCCCAGTCTCTGCCATGGCAGGGAGAACATCAAGAGGGATCAGGTCAACAAAGTTCCACCCAAGCTCCTACGAAAAAGGATAAAATAGCAAGACAAGGAAAAGCTAAGCAAAAATGGATATAGCAAGAGTACATAAAGTACCCAAACAAAGAGATAAACAACTCATAGCTGGGGGCGGGTTGTTGGCAGAGAACTCGGAGACAGTAGGAGGAACAACGCTCACTCCTTTCAACATCTTCTGGAGACGCTCGAGTACCTCCTCATCGGTCAGCTCAAGAGCTAGGACCATGTGTGAAGGATCCTCGGCCCCAGAATACTCAAAGCCAAGGTGCTCCCGCTCTTTCAAAGGCTAAACTTGACGACGAAGAAAACTTGAAACAATACCAAAACCGGTTAAACCCTGCTGTTTCAGCATGCTAATCCTATCAAGGAATGGCTGGATCACTTGAATCTCAGCAGGTGACTCAAGTTTCTTATCCCATCGGTCATTCACCACAGGACCAGATCTAGAGTGGACGACAAGGGAAGGGATCAAATTGGCAGCATAAAACCAGTCGGCACGCCAATCTTTTACAGAATCAACCAGGTCATAGTCAAAGAACTTGCTCTTAAGACACTAGCGAAACTGAATCCCACAACCGCCAAGAACGCTGGTTTCTTTGCGGCAGGGTTGGGGTTTCAGGCGAAAGAAGTAACAAAACAGAGAAAGAGAAGGGGAAATTCCAAGGAAAGCTTTGCAAAGATGAACAAAGACAAAAAGGTGAAGAACTGCATTAGGAGCAAGGTGGTTTAGGCAAATCCCAAAATAATCAAGAAATCAGTGAAGAAAAGCAGAGGCGGGAAGACAAAGTCCAGCGCGAATGAATGAGACAAAAAGAACTATCTCACTAGGAACTAGAACAGGAACTCGATGCTCGCCTGGAACTCTCCATTCAGCAAAAGCCTGGCCCTGGATCAAGCCGTCACTGACAAGCTCACAAAGCTGCGCTTCGGTGGTTGTCGGAGCCAGCCAAAACTTCTGGGCGGCCCTCATGGCAACAAACTCCTGATTCTCGATCAAGGAGAGTGAAGACTCCTTGTCCACGAAAGAAGACTGGGACTTACTGGCGGTTTTCTTCTTGCCCATGTACTAACGAAGGCAAAAAGAAATCAAAGGAAAAAGAAAACCTAGATGGCGGCACTAAGGATGGCGGTGGCAATGGCGACGGCGGATGAATAAGAGCTATGGTTTGAAGGCAAAAGAAAGGCAGTAAAGAAAAAGAGGACGAAGGGTCTATAAATAAATTTTATAGCGTTAGAAACGGCCCACTAGGCCCAATAAAATACCGTGTGAGAACGCAACGGTCCATTTACCGATGCAGCTAAAAACGACGGAGGGCACAAATCCACACAACGGTACAATCCAACGGGCAGATTTCAGACTTATCCATCCAGCACTACTGCGGAGCCATCAGATAACTGCAAGAACAACCCATCCTCAAAGAAGAAAGGGAGGGTAACTTCTAAAGGAACAAAAGAACCCGGTTCTTGATAAAAAGAACTTAGAAATTCCATAAGCAATATAGCAGGAGAAAGCATGGCAACTAAGATGGCAAGAATCTTTTTTATTACAAATGAAATCAATAAGTACAAGATTACACATCTTACAAGACCCAATGAACTCGATACTACAACAAGCAAGGTAGCAAAGAGGAACCCAGACACAGCTAGGCTCTAGAACGACTACGTATTCCAATTTGCTGCTAGGCAGAACAAACCGCCCTCGGCTACACTGTTTTCTTCAAAGGACGAACACAGTGCATCCAAGATGGAAATCAGCAGCACAACAAAAAAGCATGGACCAAAGGAGGCTGGCAGGCATCTGTCTACCCAAGCCCGACGTGATGTAGGATCAGGTGTTGATCTGCACCGGACAGCCGTAGGGCAGACAAAGAGCGCCAGCCAAGAACTACCGGATGAAGGGACGAAGCCCACATCACAAGACTTCCTCCAACTACCGCCACCAACTTCCTGATGCAACGCCACTGCGGGATTAGTCTACCTCTAACCCCTATCACAAGACTTCCTCCAGCTACGATGAGGTACACAACAACTACAAGATACGCCCGGGGGCTGCTCAACTTCACAAACTACCATATCCATGACTACAAAGACTTCAGGCCACACAACAGAATGCTCAATGATTCAAAAACAAGCACCACAAGAGGGTATTTATAGACCAAAAGAGCGGTGCACATGAACTGGGAGCACCGAAGGTAAAGACCTGACAAAGGAAACAGTGAAAAGATAGAACTCAATGAAAAAGGACTCAGGCGTGAAGGAACAGTGACCAAGGACAAGCATATTCGGAAGGATATACCACCATGGTACAACCCATCAACAAACAGCATTTACACCCAACCAACTCCACACAACTACATCCGACAATAGAAGACTAGCGGAGAGTATGCCAAGGCCATGTAACCGAGTTCTTTCTGAATAAAAGAACCTGGACATAAGCTCGGAGGCTAGATGCCATGAAACTACAAGGATGATGGTTTAATCCAAGACTAAAGGGCTGCTTCGGAAAGACGCCGCAAAACTACTCGGATGATGACATAATCCAAGTCTCAGGGACTACTTCAGAACACAAATTTTCAAACAACATAAAGATTCAAGACCCTCCAACTTTTTGTTCCAAATAGCAAGAGGCTCGGGGGCTACACTCAATGAGTGCATTTTTTCTTTGAAAAAGCGCATGTCACCAAAAGACTTCCTCAACGCAGATCACTTCAAGACATTACGACAAAAAGAACCCAGAACGAGCCATATTCGAGTTCTTTTTGATAAAACTTCAACGAACAATCAGAGCAACTTCAAGACAAGATCCTCCAGCTCCTTGTTCCAAATAGCAAGAGGCTCGGGGGCTACAACCAGATGGATATACTTTTTCTTCAAAAAGCACTCACCACTCGAAGATCCCAAGAAGCACTACAAGGTTTCACTCTAGAAAGCACTCGGATGACGTTTGTTCCTACTCAACAAGACCTGAAGGAGCAAAATGAGACTTTCAGAGCTCAACCATGAAGTGCTCGGGGGCTTGTCGATGCGGGACCCATAGGATACCCCACAAGGGAGAGAGAAGATCTAGTCTAACTAGGATTCTTCCCATGTAATCTTAGTAGTAGTACTATTCAGTAATCCTACTAGGAACTCTCATTGTAAACCGACTAGGACTCTGGCCTCCTGACTATATAAAGGAGGGCAGGGCTCCTGGGGAAGACAACAACAAAACAATAATTGTACGACACTTCATAATCAATCCAACGTAGAGGCTAACACCGGCTGGACGTAGGGCTGTTACTCGATCAATGATCGAGGGTCCGAACCAGGATAAGTCGTTTGTCTCTTGCGTTCACCATCGAGTTCTGCATACGCTGAAGCCCGAACATACTGCCTCAGGTACCCCCGTGGCAGGCTATCGGTGGTAAAACATCGACAATAATGTATGAATATTTATTTGGTGATGAACCTTTGTTCCCTACATATACACAATTGTAGATGGTGGATCAATCAATCCGATTTCTAGAGGAAATAGCGAAAGACGTCATGGTAAGAATACATGATCACTATGCCGCTGCCGACTTTATGGTTCTGGACATGGAAGAAGAAGACAATGATACACCCATCATCCTTGGAAGGTTGTTCCTTAACACCACAAATGCAATCATCTATATCGGATCTAGACAAGTCCACTTCCAATTCCCTAGAGAAAAGGTACGCTGCTATTTCAATAGTTATAACACTTATGAATAGCCGAAGAAGTCCTACTATAGGAGGAGACGTCGATCATCCCGACGCCAAGAGAATCAAATCAAGCCCCAAAAAAATGGCTGGGAAGAACCTATGAAAGATGAACCTACTCCGCCAAAGTCTAGTCCATAGATAAAGTAGGTATTGAAAGAAAAGGTGACATCATCCAAGTCACCATCACTAGAGGTGCAACTATCAAGGTCTCCATCTCTAGGACTAACAAATGCACCAAAAGAATGAAAAAGATAGGAGAAGAGTCCTATCCGGAGGACTTAAAAATCCGAACCCTCGTCGGGAGGTAACATCAATAGTTATCTATATTTGCTTTTCCGCATTGCTCGAATTCTTTTCACTTTAGCATATTTACTTTTCTGCATTAGCATTGCATTTAGAAAAGAAAGATAAAAAGTTTCATGACCTCATTTCATCACTACATAAAAAAATCCTAAGCCCCATGTGAATAAATCTATGGTGTAAATACCCATGGTAATATTCATTGTGGAGGCATAAAAAATAAAAATACCATGCATATATAATTTTTTGTTCTGCATATCATAAATAAGAAAATCCAAAAAAGGTATATATTAGGTAAACATCGTGCTAAAATTCTGCCAATATAAAAAAATTCTAAACCTCAAGAACAACTAATCTCCGGACGGCTGACCGCTAGCCCTTTATCCTAATCCGTTCCACGAGTTTTGGTATTCTTGTTGGTATTTTGCAGGATGATATGATCAAGAGCAAGTTCACCTGGTTGACTTTATTCCACTCCTTCCATGGATGAAGAGAAGGACATCCGCTGGCAAATCTACTCTGAGAGGGATCATTCAACTTCAACATTCGACCACGCCAACATCTAGCTTGGAGGAAAAGCATCACCCATGTATCTAGCTAAGTATTTCTTTTTGTTTTGTTTAACTATTTCTAAGTTTACTATATACTTGTTAAAAGTAAAAGATGCATAACTAAAAGCAAAATAAAAATTTATCTTTGTCTTATATATATATTAGTAAGGTGTGATGTAGAAAAATGAAAACAAAATAAAAGGTGTGTCTAGATTTTTAAGAGCTAAATAAATGGACTATGAGGATAATCTCTTATAATGGAAATGATAAATAGTTGCTTTGTCATAATTTCTTTCAAGTACCTAGTTTTTAGCCTTGAATTCTCCCGAGTTTTGGATACGACTGTTTTGATATAACAATTTACTCTGGGCTTGAAACTCGTGGGTAGCATATGCTTGATCTAAGTCTAGGTAATTGACGGATATGATATGAGATGGTCTGAGCTGCTGTTTATCTTGTTCCCAGTGATACTAAAGTTTCTAAGATTTATATTTTAAAAACATAAAAATGCTACATGATGAGCTCTTGTATGACAAAACTTGAATTCCTACTAGAGCCATATATGTTATTTAGAATAGGAAAACTTCCACATATATGCTGCTTGTTTTGTATTGAGTTTAGTCAAGCATTGTAGACCCTTATGAGAGGTTTGTTATGCTCTTAAAATCAAGATCACGTACACACCATCCATATATGCACTATTCCAACACTAGAGGTAGGCGCAAAAACATGTCATTCCATCTAGATCCACCTAAAAATGTTTTACTCCTATAGTGGGAGTAAACACCAAAAACATGTTCATAGGACTTTCCACCAAATAGATGCTCTAAGTTCTTATTGCTATCTCCCAAAAGTTTTGTTGTAGAGAAGAGGCATGAGCTATACAGAAGTTATTCATAAAAAAGAAGAAAAGAAAACAGAAGATAAAAAATAGACAAGTGTCCGAGATATTGAAAACAATGGGTACTCAGATGCCCGCCTAAAAAAGAATAAAAAGGTGTACAAATGCAAGAAATAGAAAAAATCATGGATTCAAAAGGAAGAGTCGAGACTGTCCGAAGTTTGGCCGCACCTGGCCAGGTGCCTTGAAGTGGCCGGGAGCAGTTGGCTTCGGGAGCGTCCATGACCAAAACATCCTGCATGTACTTGGAATATGCTTTAAGAGACATGACGAATACGTAATTTGCTAGACAGCCTCTGAATACCCTAAAAATGCGACTGACGAATACCTAACATTGTGGTTACCTAAACCCTTGGATAGCGTAGTAAGAGCGTTAGAGCATGATTAACCCTCTAATCGACTCTTCTAATCGTTCAAGGCATCTAGGCTACACCCAGCGGATGAGCTCGAGAGCCCTGCTGAACATCAAGGAAAGCTCATCGGAACCAAGATGACTCAAACAATGGGAGGTCTTGTCGTTCAAGGAAGACGTCTTTAGCCAGGCTCCCCCCAAGCCTAATTGCTGATGCCTCGAGCTATAGAAGGCCAACAGGTCGGCCCGGCCCGACACGGCACGGGCCGTGCCACCCGGGTCGTGTCGAAGCGGACGTTGTGCCAGACCAACGGCCTAGGTAAGGCCTGTTGGACCGTTTTTCGGACCGGGCTAGCCCGAGAAGCACGACCCATCCAACGTGCCGAGTTGGCCTGAGGCCCACAGAGAGAGGAAAGGGGAGAGCAGGAGGCGGGGCAGCCCTGGCCGCCGGAGCACTCGCCCTGGAGGTGGGGCGAGACGGAGCAGGGCCGGGCCGCGCTCTCCTTAAGCTACGCTCGCGCCCGGCATCCGCGAGCTAGGCACGGTGGCGGTGTTGAGGGCAGACAGGGAGGAGCTGCGAAGGATGAGCAGAGGAAGCTCCAGCGGCACCGATGCATGGGATGAGAAGCATCGGGAGAGGAAGAGAAGCAGGCGACCGGGGGGAGGGGTGAGAAGGGCGCATGTGCGGAGTCAGAACGGAAGGTGGTGGCTGTGTTCTGGGATGGGTAGGGAGTTAAGGTCAGGGTCACCAATGATAAGATTCTATATATATTTAATTAAGGTATCAGGCTTTTAACGAGCCTGTGGTATTTTTTGGGCATGGCCCTATGCTTTGGACCGTGGTGCCAGGCCAAAATGCTGTGCTTTGGGCCGGTTGCCTCGGTGGACATATACACCTCGAATCGACCAAAGTTGGCTCAGCAGCAGTGAGCCACTGCCCACCATCCCGACTGACCCTCCAACTGTGACGACGGTGGGAATCTTCTGGAAGGTGTCGGGATCCTAACAGGTGGGTAGAGTCACAAGTCCCACGGGAGAGGCGCATAGCCGGTGATCCTCCGTCGCATTGGGCGCAACAGCACTCGCTTCCGATCAATTACGCGCAAGCCTGTTGGCCGTAGGCCGAACACTAGGGATCGACCGGGGACGCCGCTCGTCAACGTGGCTTCACGCGTCGTCGGCAGTCGGGCATTTGATCCGGCAGTGCCCGTGCACTGGGGATCTTATAGAGCCCGTTCGCTTATCAGTCGGCTTATCAGCCAGAATTTATAGTATTTTTCTCTCACAACAAATCAGTTTTAATTGGCTTGTCAACCGACTTTAATACCAGCCGAACAGGCCTTAAACATCTACAATAGCTCCACCTATACAACATACGGACTAGATACAAATTTAAACGAAGAAGATACATGGAAAAGAATATTCCTCGCCTGCATGTGTTTTGAAAATTTCAATTCACTTTGCCGTATGTCCCTCCACTATCATGAAGATAAGCGCATGTTCGTTTGGGCTTGTTTGGCTGATAAACCATAACCGAAAGTATTATTGGCTGATTTGGTGTGAGAGAAAAATATTGTTTGTTGGCTGAAAAAGTATGACTTATAAACCAAACAAACCCAAATGAGGAGAGCGAAGATTCATAGCCAAGTTTACTAGAAGTATTAGTACGTGATGAATTAGAGATACAATAAAGTCCTATTTGATTTATTGTCCTGTGTGACCCGAATGTACGACCGTGGTGAATAAGAGATTAGAGTCTTTAATGGTTTATTGTGCTGTTCGTGATCGAAATTCATGACACATGCTTATGTCAGTTAAGAAGAGCCAACGTCTTGTCATCACGTTACCGAAGCTGATTCCAAACCGTATTAGCAGTACGTACTCCTTCCGTACCTAAATATCTGTTGTTTTCGTTTCTCGACAAACAATTTTAACTAAATATATATTAAAAGTTTATTAATATTTATGATATATAATTAGTATTATTAGATAGATATTTGAATATAGTTTTTTAATAAATTTATTTAGAGATAGAAATGTTACACGTATTTTCTATAAATTAAGTTAAAATTATCAACACGTAAATCATGACGATAAATATTTAGGGACCATGACACAGGAAACGGACAGGTAAAGTAACAAACGTCAAAAAAAATATTTAGTGGTGAAAGTTCTGTCCAAGGGACTTCTACTTGTACTCACTTTGTCCAAAATTATTTGTCGTTTTTATTTTCGTGTCATAAATTTGATTCGATTTGTAAAAATATATGTAAAAATAAACACTTTTTTGGAAAGTTTTTGAAACTAAACATGCACTCACTTGACATGACATGACTTTTTTTATTTATCTCCAACCTGGTGAATGTAAAAACAAGCGCGGCAGGTGGCATTGGGATTGGAGGGAGAGGCGACTCGCGACTCCCGAGGCCGCATGTGCATTCGGCTCGCCGAAGGTGCCCTTGCACTGGAAAACGCTCGCAGTTGCAGGCTGCAGTTGCAGAGTAACGTGGCGAGGACGCGCGATACGCCTCTTCGTTTCGCTACTGTTCAAAGATTGTAAAGCTATGCTGATAAATTCAGGGCCTGTTTAATTCCAAAAAATTTTACGCACTACCCATCACATCGAATTTTACGGCACATGCATGGAGTAGTAAATATAGACGAAAAAAAACTAATTGCACAGTTGGGTGAGAAATCGCGAGACTAAACTTTCGAACCTAATTAGTCTATAATTAGACACTAATTGCCAAATACAAACAAAAGTACTACAGTAGCCAAAACCTAAAATTTTTTGCATCTAAACGCGCCCTCAAACGAATGGGACCTAATTTAAGCCGCTGGAGCATCACAAATCACAATTCACAACGTTGAGATGCTGTGCTACTGCTAGCGCTAGCCGCTAGGTGGTGAGCAAACAGTGCTGTTATCGGTATCCTCAGAATGGCAACCATCAAAATGACAACAGAACGGGAAAGGAAATGACCCAAGGAAGTAGCACATGTTTTTCTTTGGTATACAGCCAGCACCCCTGCACGGCCGCACCGCCACCAAGAGTAGCAAAGCCGCATCTTTAGCGCCTCCGTCCGTGTCATCATCCAGAGTCCGCCACGAACACACGCGTTCTTATTCCACACCACACCTTGCTTTAGGCCCTCCACAGTGGGAGAGGGATGCCAAGGAAAAAGGCGGGCCCACAATAAAAATAGGCATCGAAGCCTGAACAGCCGCAGTGGTCAAAATACAGGCACCGGAGCCATCTAACTTGCTGGGACCTACTCGCTCTGTCCCAATTTATTTGTTGTTTTCGGTTTTCGTGTTACAAGTTTGACTTGATCTAAAAAAAATACGTGTAATATTTGTATCTCTAAATAAATTTATTAAAAAAACTAGATTTAAAGATCTTTTCAACGATATCAATTATGTATCATAAATATTAATATTTTTAATATATATTTTGCTAAAGTTACTTGTCAGAAAGCAAAAATGACATATATTTTGAATGGAGGGACAACAACCGGCACGAAAGCATCAGCACAAGAAAACATTTCTTTTATTATTTAGGCATCACCAAGCATCGGTGCAAGTACTTGCACCGCTCCAGGAATTTCGGGTATCCCTGACTACTAGTACTAGCATCACTAGCCATAGTTGATGAGGACATCGCCACGCTGGACACATCGACGTCATGGTCTTCCCCAAGTTGCAATTCGTTTCCAACTCAGCTGTCACGTCGTCCTCGGATTCAGCAGACACGTCGTCACTGTTTCGGTCATAACTTCCTCATACGACATCGAAACGGGCCGTTCTTGGATGCGTTGGAAAGGGGACGACGATGCCGTCGTTTTGGATCTGGTCCCAGCTCCAGAAGGTCCGTGGATCATTCTGTGTGACCACGGCAAGGTGCTGCGTCACCTATTTGGGCCAACTTGGCCATGTATCGTGTCGGGCCTTAAGCCCAAGTTGTGGGCGCCCAACCCCTGGCCGTCCCCAACCCTAGGTCGAGTCTTAGACTATAAACAGAGCCGCCGCCGCTGCTACACAATTGGGTTTTGTTTAGAGTTTAGTTTTCCATCGAGAAACTGAATCGTTCATTATAACTGTGATGACAAATCCTTTTACAGTGATCCAGGGCCCCATTCTTGATCTCCTCCACTGTGTCGATTAGTCCTTTGGAACCGAGTTCTTGAACCCTCTATTGATATTCGCGTCATTCATATTTGCAATTTCAGATTGCGTGTTTTACCTTCTTGCTTGTGCTCTTCGATTCGCTTGCAGGAAAAGCCTTCTTGGCGAGGTCAATCAAGTTGTGCTTGGTTGATAACCAACGGAGCAGTGGTGTAACGGTTGCAGGGTTCGAATCATGTCTGATTTAAAGCCGGATCGCCAACGTCGAGATCTCCACAAATCGAACTTACCGGCTACCTCTCGGAAGATCGGGCCTGTACTCATCAATTGGTATCAGATATTTCAGGTTTACCGCGAGGTATAATCTCGTTTGCCTTAGATTCATATTTGTTCATTACCTAGAGTCCACAAAAAGCCCAAACATATTTCAATTTCCGCTGTCCTATCGCCCTTTGTGCCTTTGCAATTTCGTTTCAGATTCGTGTTGTTGAGTTTGTGTCCGTGGTCGAGTCTTGTTGCTGGTTTAGGATTGTGTTCGTGGTCGTAGTTCAATCGCCCGTTGCTGTGATTTTGTTTTCCGCCGCTATCCCATCCACCGTTCCCAAACAACAAGTCGAAGCCACCACATTACTCGACTTGCCCCGCTAGCCGCCTTGTGTAACTTCTCGCCGCCGCGCAAACCCTAGATAGGTTGCCAGCCGCTCTTATTTTGCCTGCATCGCAGCCCTCCTTACATCATCAGGCGAATACCTACTGCTGTGATCGGTGTTAGAGTTTAGGGACGCTTTGTCCTAACTGCCGCCGCCGTGTTGTGCCTCCAGAAAAACATACCTTGAGATACCTTCGGTAAAACAGGCATAACTTTTCGCTCGTTTATCAGAAAAATCTGAAATTTTTTGTGCAGCTTCTTGACACCATTTGGACCCGACCCAAACTCGGCTTCGCCCTGTTTGGTTTTATCAGAATTGCCAAAAAAATTCGGGAAAATATAGAAAAAAAATTATCAAAGTTTTTGCACGCTTTTCAGAGAACGTGCTGAATTTCTGTAGTCCCACCTCAGTTGTAGGTGCCAATTTTTGTGGTTGCATCTTTTGTGATCCTTGTTCAGAGAAAAGTATAAAAAAAATAGTAAAAAAAAAGTTTGTTTCCTACTAGTGCCTTTTGGAAAAATCCGGGAAAAATTCAGGAAAAAGGAGATATCTGGGCTATTTGCTTGTTCTGTGAGTTCTTTCGATCGTCCTTTATTTTCACCTTGTTGCGCTACGTCTCGACACGTCTTAGCCAGCACCTGTGATTTGTACTTTGGATCCAGATTGAACAATCGCTACTCTGCACTCGTTAATTGCTAATCCTTGCTGTCATATTGTGTGCCTACCCATAGCTCCATATATTCTTCTGTCAGCACAGGTTCATCTTGCAACTGTTACCCACGCTCAACAACAGATTGCTTCGCCACTTTGGTTTTGCTCCTGTTTGGCGTTGGTAAGAATACAGGCAAGATGGTGGTAAGCCGATTGTGATTTTGCATTCCACTTTCACCACCATCACCACCATTTGTTTCCTTTTAGTTGATAGGGATAATACTTTGGTGTTGTCTTTTTCTATCTTCTAACCATGGCAGGAACTCCGACGGACTTCAATGAGTGCGTGTCCAAGGGCAAGCTTGCAACGTTCATGACTGAACAACGTAATCTTATGACCGAGCTGACGTGCAATGTGAACAATCTGGTCACCCGCATTGAACAGCTTGAGCAACGCCCTCCACCTTATCGTGCTGATGATGAAGATGCGGATGCTTTTGGTGATGAAGATGCGTATGCTGACGGTGGTGCCCGTCGTCGCCTCAACTTCAATCGTCGTGGTATGGCAGGTAATAATCATGGTAATAATGATCCTTTTGCTAAAATTAAATTTAGTCTACCTCCTTTTGCTGGTAATGTTGATCCAGAGGCATATTTAGATTGGGAGCTTGCTGTTCAACAAAAATTTGATTCTCATAATGTTCCTGCTGAGCATAGAGTTAGACTTGCTACTAGTGAGTTTACTAATTTTGCTTTGTTCTGGTGGAGTGATCTTTGCAATGCCAATAATGCTGCTGCTGTGCCTCAAACTTGGAATGTTTTAAAGCAATGTATGAAATCTCGTTTTGTTCCTCCTTATTACCAACGTGATTTACGTTTGAAACTACAAACTTTAAAATAAGGTGATAAAGGAGTAGAAGCATACTATCAAGAATTGCTTATTGGTTTAGCACGTTGTGGTATAAATGAAGATGATGATGATGCTAGTGCTAGATTTTTTGGTGGTTTAAACCATGATATACAGAACATACTTGATTACAAAGAATGGCACAATTTTTCCCAATTGTATCATCTTGCTATTAAGGCCGAACGAGAAGTACAGGGACGCAAACAACACCAGCCTTTCAGGTCTAACAATGGGAGGAATTTTCAGCAGCGTTCCGAGCCAGAGACGCCCAAGCTTCCTGTTGCACCACAGCCATCTACACCTCCATTTTCTTCTAGGGTAAGTAAATTGTCTAATGTGCAGTTTCCACAGCTGAAGAAAGGTGGCACTCCAGGTGCTTCTACTAGCTCCTCTTCGTCCAGCTCTAAAATCATTTGCCACCGATGCAAAGGCATGGGACATGTCATGAAGGAATGCCCCAGTCGTCGCGCTTTCATTGCTACCGAGGATGGATATGTAAGTGCTAGTGATGTTGAAGATGATTTAGCCCTTGCTGCTAACATTGATGCAGATCCCACCGAGGGTGATCATGACAAGGAGGCCATCACCATTGACTCTGTGGCTGCTGTCGCGGACTACCCTAGCCTTCTTGTGCAGCGTGTGTTGAGTACACGTGTGGGTCATGAAGAAGAGATGAAGATCCAACGCCACAATTTGTTCCACATGTATCTCATTGTGCAGGGTTGTCGTGTTCTCACTATCATTGATAGCGGGAGTTGCAACAACTTGTTGAGTTCAGATTTGGTTGACAAGCTTGGCTTGACCACACGACAACATTCGTATCCATATAAACTTCAATGGTTCAATAATAGTGGTAAGACTAAGGTAACTAAATCAGCACGCATTTGCTTTTTCATAGGCTCTTATCATGATACTACTGATTTTGATGTTGTCCCTATGCAAGCTTGTTCCATTTTGTTAGGTCGCCCATGGGAATTTGATAATGATGCTTTACACCATGGTAGAACTAATACATACACTATCATACATAAGGACAAGAAAATTACATTGCTGCCTTTGTCTCCTACGGATATTATTAAACATGCTAATGAGATCAAAAATAAACCTCCAACAGGCATTGCTAAAAATAATGGGATTAAGTTAAAAGGAGGTGCTTTTCTTGCTACAACTCCTGCTACTGCTGAGTTATGTGATAATCCTGATGCACCATGTTATACTATGTTTTGTCAACCTTTTATGTCTGGTGCATTGCCTGCTGTCACTAACCTTTTGCAGGAGTTCGCTGATGATGGGATGGAGTCGAGGACGACTCCAATTCTACAAGGAGGGGATGATGAGGACATCACCAAGATGGAGTCGAGGACGACTCCAATTCGAGAAGGGGAGGATGATGAGGACATCGCCACGCTGGACACATCGACGCCATGGTCTTCCCCAAGTTGCAATTTGTTTCCAACTCAGCTGCCACGTCGTCCTCGGATTCAGTAGACACGTCGTCACTGTTTCGGTCATAACTTCCTCATACGACATCGAAACGGGCCGTTCTTGGATGCGTTGGAAAGGGGACGACGATGCCGTTGTTTTGGATCTGGTCCCAGCTCTAGAAGGTCCGTGGATCATTCTGTGTGACCATGGCAAGGTGCTGTGTCACCTATTTGGGCCAACTTGGCCATGTATCGTGTCGGGCCTTAAGCCCAAGTTGTGGGCGCCCAATCCCTGGCCGTCCCCAACCCTAGGTCGAGTCTTAGACTATAAACACAGCCGCCGCCGCTGCTACACAATTGGGTTTTGTTTAGAGTTTAGTTTTCCATCGAGAAACTGAATCGTTCATTGTAACTGTGGTGACAAATCCTTTTACAGTGATCCAGGGCCCCCGTTCTTGATCTCCTCCACTGTGTCGATTAGTCCTTTGGAACCGAGTTCTTGAACCCTCTATTGATATTCGCGTCATTCATATTTGTAATTTTAGATTGCGTGTTTTACCTTCTTGCTTGTGCTCTTCGATTCGCTTGCAGAAAAAGCCTTCTTGGCGAGGTCAATCAAGTTGTGCTTGGTTGATAACCAACGGAGTAGTGGTGTAACGGTTGCAGGGTTCGAATCGTGTCTGATTTGAAGCCGGATCGCCAACGTCGAGATCTCCACAAATCGAACTTACCGGCTACCTCTCGGAAGATCGGGCCTATACTCATCAACAGTGGCAGGAGCGTGGCTCCAATTTTCACTCTTTCAGGCACCGTGTAAGCAGTGCTGGCCAGACACTGAAGAAGAAGCTACTACATCAAGCTTGCCTACCGGCCCACCACCGCCTCGGCCCAAGAGAGTTAGAGGCCCAGCTCATGAGTTCTTGGCCCAACCTGGATCAACTAGGAGATAGAGTATAAGTAGCAAGAGGAGAGAGAGGCATGAACAGAAAGTGTAAAACCCTAAATTGAGTTTTAATCATTCATCCGAACACAATTACTATTGTTCTATTCTTTTCTGTTCTTCCTTTCTTCCCGGCACCGTCTAGGTGCTAACAACTGGTATCGGACGTCTTGTTCCCAAATCCTGGCCATCCCGACACCTCCACCCCCTCCTCCGCCGCCCCCAACTATGCACCACCACTACACCCGGCTCAATTGTGCTCGCAGCGCCATGGAACCTTCGCTAAAGCAAATCCTCGACGCGCTCAACTCCCGCTTCAACGAGTTCGATCGCCGTCTCGATGACCGCGGCTGCGTCTTCGCCGACCGCACCGGTACCGTCGACTCGCGCTTCGTCACGCTAGAGACCTCCCTCTCCACCCAGGCCACCGGGCTCGAGCAGCGTCTGGCGGGTATCGAGTCTCGCCTGCTAGATCCAGCGACCCCGTCCATCGAGCAGCGCCTCACCAACCTTGAAGCGACCCAAGCAGACTATACCCAGTGCCTCACCGACTTGGAGTCCAGCCACACCACCAGCGTTAAGGTGGAGTGCGTCCCGCGGGTGGTGGCGCTTGAGAAGGCCTCAACTGAGATCGCAGAGTGGCGTCCTGGCATGGAGGGCGTCCTGGACAACATCCAGAAGGACACCCAAAATCTAGTGAGGAACCTCGACCGCCAGGTGTTCAACGAATCGTGACACCGCTCGGTCGTGCTTCCTTCATCGTCGGTGGCGACTGTGTCGGCTTCGGCTGCCGGTCCACATGCCACATTGCCCAGTGGGCACCACATTGACATGACTACATGGGATGTTGGGTCCAGAGTCGTCATGACTTGGACCCATATCCCGACCAATGGTACGTCCCCTAACAATCATTCTTGGGTACATGCATCTGAATTCTGTACACCGTCGATCGTCATTCCTCCACACCCGACGCCTGAGCCCATTCACCATCGTCTCTAGAATTTGTTTCACCCACCACCACTGCCATCGCCAAATTATCATCCCCGCCCTATCCACAACCCGAATTATCATCCCCCACCAGTTCACCCTCCCTACACTGATCCGAACCGTCCTAATCATCTAGCCAGTCGTCTACCTAAGCTTCCATTCCCAACATTCGATGGCGTGAACCCTAAACACTGGCGTTCCTGATGTGAGAAGTATTTTGCCATGTATGCTATTGACCCTTCCCGTTGGATTGGGTTAGTCAAACACTACATGGAGGGTTCGGCTGCTATTTGGTACCAATCTGTGTCCACCCAGCTACCTTCGACAACTTAGGATTCCTTCTGTCACCTGCTACATGATTATTTTGATCGTGATCAGCATGAGTCTCTCCTCCGCCAAATGTTCAATATCCGTCAACAAACCACAGTCTCAACTTATGTCACTTCATTTTCTAAGTTGGTCGATCAGCTCAAATCCTACTCCCCTAATGCCGACCCACTCTTCTTCACTACCTGTTTCGTTGATCGACTTCGTCATGACATTAAAGCAGTAGTACTTGTTCAGCGTCCACAAAACTTTGATGTTGTTGTTCGTCTGGCTTTACTGCAGGAAGAAGTAGGCAATGCTCCTAATCCACGGGCCCAGCGTGGAGGTGATTGGCCTGCTGCATTTCATCCTCAACTGCTAGTGGCTGCAGCTGCATTGCTATCGCTGCCTCCACCTCCACCGCATGCTGACAAGATGGTGGCTCTGGCCGCCGCTGCTCTGGCTGGGACAGCTACTCAACCAACCCACCAAACCCTGGCAGCAGTCAAAGCATACAGGCGAGCACTTGGTCTCTATTACAAATGCAACACCAAGTGGAGTAAGGATCATGTCTATGCACCCGAGGTAATTGAAAGGATCAAGATGCCCAAGAAGGGGGGGGTGAATTGGGCTAATTCTAAATTTTCTTGCAATAGTCAAATCCTACGGATAGCCCAATTAACCCCTTGTGCCTAGAAAAGTGTTTCTATCAAACTAACGCACAAAGGACTTGCAACCTATGTTCCAAACTTACTCTAGCATGGCAATTCTATGAATGTAAAGACAAGTATTGAATTGCTCAAAGTAAATACTAAAAGTAAATGCTCAAAGTAAAGAGAGAGAGGAACATGGCGATGTTTTGCCGAGGTATCGGAGAGTCGCCACTCCCCACTAGTTCTCATTGGAGCACCCGCACAAGGGTGTAGCTCCCCCTTGATCCGCGTAAGGATCAAGTGCTCTCTACGGGTTGATTCTTTGACACTCTGTCGCGGCGAATCACCCAAAGCCGCTCACAACTTGAGTTGGGTCACCCACAAGCTCCGCCGGGTGATCACCAAGCTCCCAATCACCACCAAGCCGTCTAGGTGATGGCGATCACCAAGAGTAACAAGCACGAACTCTCACTTGACCACGCGAAGCCTAATGAGAAGATGGATGTACACTTGACTACTCTTGATTCACTAATGAGGCTACTCTCTTAGATTATCAAATCTCAATCACCTCACTAGGACCTTGCTCTTCTTGGCACTCACAAGCATGTTTCTCAGCTGTTGGAATGAGCAAAAGTGACTCCACACATGAGTGGAGCTTCTATTTATAAGGCAGCCTAAAAAACGAACCGTTATGAGCTTCTACGGGGTGACCGGACACTCCGGTCGTACTGATCGGACGCTCCGGTCAGTTCAACCTGTGAACCAGTGAAAATGTGTTGACCGGACACTAGCAGGGTCCGGTCACCACTGACCGGATGCGTCCGGTCACATTAAACCCTTACTGGACTCGACCGGACACTAAACCCTCAGGGTCCGGTCAGTACTGACCGGACGCGTCCGATCAGTACTGACCGGACGCGTCCGATCATAGATTCCCTTATCTAGAACCTTACAGGAGTCGACCGGACACTACCTTTCAGCGTCCGGTCACTTGACCTCTCCAGCATCCGATCGCACTGAACGCAAACTGCTGATCAAATGAACTGACCGGACCCTGTGGCCAGCGTCCGGTCACACCGGGGCCAGCGTCCGGTTAGCATTTGACCCTCCATTCACTTTCAACTCTCGATCATATATGAATGAAGTTTGCTCCAATGGATCTTAGGCATTCGTAGGAGCTACCTAGAGCTAGTTTTAATAAGTGTGCACCACACCTAACTCACTAGACTCAACTAGGTCAAGCTACCCGTCCATACCCCCCTTAATAGTATGACCAAAGGAAAAACAAGGTCCTAAACTACTCTAAGTGTCACTCCAACTCCAATCGACACTTAGAACTAGTCATCCTTAACCTTGTCGTCCATCCTTTGAAAACCGAAACGATTTCCATCGTAGGGGCATGACAACCTTGATTGCCTAATCGATCTCTATTACCATGATCTAACTTAATTGCATCTGCAAAACACATGTTAGTCATAGTAATCTTGTATTGTCATTAATCACCGAAACCCAACTAGGGGCCTAGATGCTTTCAATCTCCCTCTTTTTGGTGATTGATGACAATACTACCTCGAGTATGTGAAAGAGTGAGGTTTTTGACGGGCTTGGTTCATATAAGCTTTAGTCGATAAGAACAAAAGTGTTGGTCAAGCTTATATGACCCAAGCCAACACAATGTACTCAAAGGATATGAATTAAGCATGAGTACGAGTAACAAAGCTCATTTGCATCGGAGTATAAACGCGGAAGCAAAGGCAAATGAGCATAACACAAGTGATATGACATATACATAATGTAAAGTAGAGAGCACACATGTCATATATCACAATCACATAGATAACACTATCACATAGATATAATAATATGCATGAAAGTAAACACATGAATGCATAAGTAATAGTGTATCACACAAATAAAACTCCAAATGTATATAATAAGCTAATACTAGATAACTAGCTCCCCCTAAATGTCGCTCCCCCTGAGTCTACATACTCGAACCCTCTCCCCCTTTGGCGTCAAACACCAAAATCTTAGGGTCGGTCGGCGGGGCTGTAGCGGATGAGCCGGGCGCTGAGGTACGAGGAGCAAGCTGGAACTAGGCGCCATCATCATCTGACCCTGAGCTCTATACAGACTGACCCTCTATAGCAGGAAGTGTCGCTAAAGCGGTCTGGGTCTGAGCTAGGGCAGGTGCTGCCTGTGAAGCTGCTAGTATGTCTGTCGTAGGATCTGAAGAGGCGATAGATGAGGGGAGCCTTTGAGTAGTCACTGCGACTAGGGCTGCTGTAGAAGGACCGGTAGTATGTATATGAGGCGGTGTAGGCATGCCAGTCAACTCGCTGAAGGATGCTCCAAGACTCCTGGAGACTGACGTGTCAGGCACAAAAAGCGAGGGTGACTGCTCCGGTGAGAAGCCCGTGTGATAGGGAGTGAACTGCGGGGCAACCACCGGTGAGGACAACCACTAGGACATCTAAACTGTAGGTGAAGCAAACTGAGCTGGAGGCTGTCCCTGACTCTGAGACCCACTAGGCTGTATAGCTGGAGTCGTCGAAGTGGTGGTAGGCTGAGCAAGCTGGGGTGAAGGCTATGGCAGTGGGGCCCCAAGTGCTGTCACTATATGCTACATAAATCCCATAAGCTGCTGCTGTATGAGTAACTGCTGCTGATGCATCTGCTGCTGCTGCTGGAGGAGCTGCTGCTGTCGCTAGAACTCGTTCTAACGAGCCTAAAACTATGTGAAGTTGGCAGCAGTCTCCTATGCCTATCGTGCCTGATCCTGCTGCATCCGCTCAAGAATGGCAATCAATGTGGGGTCCATCTGTGGTGCTGGTGGAGCTGAGCTGGAACTACCAGCCTCTGCATCATGCCTGTATGGAGGCATCTAAGGAATCGGTAGATAGTCATCATCCAAACTATCACTGGACTCGGTCATCCCCTATTGTGCCTCAAGCTGCTCCTCCTCTGTAGCGGCTATGTCTCTAATGATCTCGTCCTGCTGAGTTGCTGACTCTAGAACATCTGGACGACGACTAGGCTGAGCGGGTGCCTGTGGAGTGCTGTGCCTGATCCTCTGTGCCATGTTATATGTGGGAAACTCTGTGGTGGTAGCCTTGTACTCTGCAACCATCTCAGGGGTCCTGACCTGCACACACTTGAGCATCAAGAAAGTAACCCAATGTGCATAAGGAAGCTGTCTACGACCCTTGAAGCCCTCAGCAATAGTATCCTCCATCTCTGATAGAAGGAGGTCCCAAATGTTGAACACGGTCTGCTGCATCAGGGCATTAAGGAGCCAGAGCTATAGGCGAGTCAGACCCTCTCTGTATCCCAACCTGGGAAGTAGTGTCCTCCTGATGATGGCCTCTAGCACACGAGCTGTAGGAGTCAGGTCACTGGGGTTCCTGCTCGACCCCTCACCAAAGGGCTCCTTGAAGCAATATCGCACCAGACCTGTAGGGGGCACCAACCCTCCATGAGGACGCCTAGGAGGCTCTTGCTATCCATAACATACCTCATACAATTTGATAGGCTAATCCTGTAGCCTCAGTATCTCCTGGGCCCTGAAACTCATCACCCTATAATCTCTGCCATTAAATGCAAAGTGAATGAAGTTGTGATGCGGATCAACATAGAGTGAAGCATAAAACTGCCGAACCCAAGATGGTACATATACTCCTGTTCGGCCTATTAGATCTGCGAGCCCCAGCAAATATGACAAGTAGGGGCGGATATGCTCTTTAGCTGCTGCCATAATAGACTCTAAACTGCATACTCGCTGAGATCTGAATACTACCCCACTGTTGAGATAAGCATTATAGAAATCCTCCTAGAGCGGCGTGTAGAACCCCTCTGCTGCTCTCTCATCCCTCCTCGGAGGAAACCACACATCGAACTCAACAAACCTCAGCTGGCGAACCTGTCTAGCTATGGCGGCCCTCAAGTCGAGGTGTACCACTAGAGGCGGACCCTGTTGAAGGGTCGAGATGGCGACTAGAGGGGGGGTGAATAGTCTTTTCTAAAACTTAATCGCGTCGGCTAACCGATACAAATGCGGAATTAAAACTATCGGTCTAGCCAAGACTATACCCCGCTATATATGTTCACTAGCACCTTACAAAGATAACAAATATGCAACAAAGGTGCCGGGCTAGCTAGAGCTCTCCTAAACAATTCTAGGAGCAAGGTTACACAAATCTATGCCACTAGTACTTTAAGCAACAAGGGAGCTCCTACACATGCTAGTAAGCAAAAGCACAAAGCTAACGATGCTCACTAGCAATGCTCAATAACAAGGCAACCAATGCCTAATTAGAGAGCGCAAATACTTAGCTACACAAACTAAGCAATGTGACTAACAAGATTACTAAAACCAAATTAGCCACGCAAGGGAGCTACTTCTATGCTACACAAGCAAGAAGGTAATTAGCAAGCTACACAAGCTATCTAATTACAAGAGCAACTACACAAGCTTAATATATATAAAAGTAATGGCAAGCTTGTGTAATGGGGATGCAAACCAACAGGAAGAACAAGGTTGACACGATGATTTTTCTCCCGAGGTTCACATGTTTGCCAACACGCTAGTCCCCGTTGTGTCGACCGCTCACTTGGTGGTTCGGCGGCTAATTAGCATCACCCGCTAAGCCCGCACGTCAGGCGCCACAAGAACCTACCCCTTGAGTGAGGGTAGCTCAATGACACGCTTTACTAGAGTTGCTCTTCGTGGCTCCCGTGGGGCGAGCACAATGCCCCTCACAAGCACTTCTCCGGAGCGTCGCACAAGCTTCTTGCGCGCTTCGACGGAGACCACCACCAAGCCATCTAGGAGGTGGCAACCTCCAAGAGTAACAAGCACCACCGGCTTGCAACTCGATCACCTAGTGCCACTTGATGCAACCTCACGATGTAATCGCACTAGAATCGCTCACTCACACAATCGAATGATCACTATCAAGTATATGTGTGATGGAGGGCTCCCAAGCACTCTCAAACATGGACACAAAGTCCCCCAAGGTGCTCTGCACCAGCCATGGCCGAGGGCCACTTCTATTTATAGCCCCAAGGGCTAAACTAGCCGTTACCCCTTCACTGGGCAACGGTCGGGCCGACCGGATGCTCTGGTCATGTTGACCGGACGCTGGACCTCAGCGTCCGGTCGCTCGCAGACGACCACGTGTCCTGGTTCCAACGGTCACTTGACTTGATCGGACGCAGCAGCTTCAACTAACCGGACGCTGGACCCTCAGCGTTCGGTCATTTCCAGTAAGCTCTCGAGCATGACCGGACGCGTCCGGTCGAACGCGATCGGACGCAGCCAGCGTCCGGTCACTCTCCAGCTACTGCTACACTCCATGTCAGTGCGACCGGACGCAGCCTGCCAGCATCCGGTGCATTCAGATCCAGCGTCCGGAGAGTTGATCGACGCCAGCATCTTCTCCATTCTCTTCACCCTTGCTCAAGTGTGCTAACCACAAGAATTTGCATCCAGCGCAATAGAAAATAGACATTCCATTTTCTTGAAAGCGCTCAACTTGCCACGCCACTTGATCCTAGCGACAATGCAAAGTTAGATCACTCGAGTGGCACTAGATGACAGATATGCAAATAAGTTTGCCCCTCTTGATAGTACGGCCATCTATCCTAAACCCGATCATAAACTTCTCTACACACCTATGACCGGTGGAATGAAATGCCCTAGGTTATACCTTTGCCTTGCGCATTCCATTCCATCTCCTCCAATGTCGATGCAACACATGCACCAACACGATCAACAATGATATGATCCACTTCATATCATCACATGATCATATTGGTTCATCGATCTTGACTCTACTTGCTCTTCACTGTTGCCATCGTCCATCGGCGCCAAGTCTTGCTCAAGCTTCACCGCCACGCGGTCCATCACTCCAAAGCCTTCGACTTGCCCTTCACGCTTGCAACCGGTCCATCAAGCCAAGTATTGTCTTGATCTTCTCCACCTTGATCACATGACTCAATGTCATGTCTCATGTGTATTTAAGCTCCTTCATCATCACATGTGTGAGCTTTGCAACATCTCCAAGCCATTTTTACCTCCATGGCATATGTTGCTCACACACATGTACCTATGGACTAATCACCTGTGTATCTCACATAAACACAATTAGTCCACCTAAGTTGTCACTCAATTACCAAAATCAAACAAGGACCTTTCACCTATGGTCTGGGCGGTGGGCGTAAACCCCTGTGCTGTGTAGCTGGCCTTGGTGGAACTGTAGCACTGGTATGACCAGAGCGGCGTAGCTGGGGTGCCGGCTCGGTCTCCTCAGCCGGCTGGCCCTCCTGAGTGTCCTAAGCTGGCTGGGGCTCTACTGGTGGGGGCTGCTGCTGTGGCTCCTGCTGAGACTCCCCCTGATGTTGAGGCTCCTTAATAGCCAGACGACGTCCTGCCATCATGACAGTCCTAGGTGGACTACCATGAAGTCGCTCAATCTCCCTCAGTCTGTCCTGCACGTCCGGTGCCAGCTGATCTGCTATGACAACTCCACTGCGGGCACCACCTCTCTCAGCACGCTCTGCGGCCTCAGCGACTGCAGCTGCTCTCGATGTCTCTGTGTTGGGGTACTTGCGCTTCTTGGATGTCACTTGCTTTGTTGCTTTGCATTTCGGTCCTACAGGCTTGTGAGGCAGGGGCCTTCGATCATCATCACCTGGGCCACCACCAACGTTCTTGGTGCAAGCCATCTGATCTGATAAGAGGATGAACTGCCGCTGATGAAGATCAACTGTCAAACTGACACTCCCGAGGCTTGGCCTCGATCCTTACTCGTGAGCTTGGCTCCGAGTTGACTGCCAACTGCCACAAGAACCTCAATGGCACCGACTCGCTGCACGATAGAATAGATGGATATATGAATAAATACAATATATCTAATAGATGCGAAAGACCTAGGAAGCACGCAATGTAGGTGCGAAATTGAGACGATGGGCAAGCTACCTGACGATCAGCGATTCGGAGAAAGAAAAGACATCACGCGGGGGAAACCTCAGAACCTGCTGGATCTAGGGTTGCAAAGAACTATGATGAACCGGTGGCCCTAGATTATTTGAAATCAGTGATTTGCAATGGATTTAGGTCACAAGCAAGGCAAATTCAAAACAAGGATAATGCCTTACCAACCAATCGAGGAGAAGGGCTAGGGCTTGGATCAATGGCCTTGAATGGCCCTCGGTGTCTAGGAAGCCGATGGCGGTGCTGAGTCACGGGAGGCGCATGGGTCAGGCGAGCGCGTGAGGAGACTTGCTGGCAGATGGAGCCGGTCGCACAGTCACAGGAGACGGGAGGCTCGTGGCTATGGTGGACTGGTGGCGCGTGGAGCAGGACGGCGGCATTGGTGCGGGAGAGCTGCGACGGTGACCTGGCAGCGGCTCGAGCTAGGGCAAGGTGACTATGGTGATTAGGGTTAGACGCTGCTGGCTGAGATCGAAGATACAGACGGTTAAAAGGAGATCCCATGCGTAACGGAGAAGGAAACAGGGAAAGAGTTCGGAAACCGCATGTTCTCCATTGACCGGACGCTCCGATGGTAGCGACCGGATGCTACCACCCAGCGTCCAGTCGATTCCAAAGAGGTCCATTCCTCTAGAATCACAACCAGGCACGTCCGGTGGTCCATGACCGGACACAGGCAGGGTCCGGTCAGTACAGCCGATTTCTTCTTCAAACGACCAGACGTTGGATCCCTTCCTGACTGGACGCACAAACGCAGCGTCCGGTCACTCCTTCAGCAGCAGTTCACCTCCTGTGAACTGACCGGACGCTGGACAGCAGCGTCCGGTGCAGCATTCGGTGCACCTTTTCTAGCAAATCTTCAAAGTTCCTTCGCGCTACCTGTTCCCAATCAAGTCCCAACTTGAATAAGATCCAAATAACCACCAATTGGGACTAATGTGAGTGACCTCTCTCAAACCCTCATATTTTTCAAAATATTTTGCCTTAGGCTATAATTCTTTTTAGGAAAATAGGCAATAAGAGGGCAAATTGAACGAAACGACGAAGCAACATTCATGCATATGCAATACTTGTAAGTAAATCTAGTTGCTTGTCAAGTTTGATCCAAGGTTAAGCTTCTTCACATGCTTTTCGGCCGTTATCTTAACCATGTTAGACAAGCCCTATATGCATTGCCAAAAATTAAACATGTTGTATATTATAATGAATGCAAGGGACAACACAAGCTTAATTTTTAGTGAAGTTACTAAAATCAAGCACATTGAGCTCATTCGTCAATCTACAAAATGTAGCCTCATCTAGCGGTTTAGTGAAGATATCCGCTAATTGATCTTCGGTTCTTACACCTTCTAGTGAGATATCATTTTTAGCAACATGATCTCTTAGAAAGTGATGGTGGATATCTATGTGCTTGGTGTGAGAGTGTTGAACCAGATTATTTGCAAGTTTTACCGCACTTTCATTGTCGCACAAAAGAGGTACCTTTTCTAGAACTACACCATAGTCTAGCAAAGTTTGTTTCATGTATAATATTTGTGCACAACAAGCACCCGTGGCAATGTATTCCGCTTCGGTGGTGGACAAAGCCACACTATTTTGTTTCTTGGAGGACCAAGACACAAGTGATCTACCAAGCAAATGGCACTCTCTGGATGTGCTTTTTCTATCTACTTTGCATCCGACGTAATCCGAATCGGAATAGCCAATTAATTCAAATATAGCTCCTTTGGGATATCAAAGACCAATGCTTGGTGTGTGCTTAAGATACCTAAGGATTTTTTTACGGCAATTAAATGTGTTTCCTTAGGACTAGCTTGAAATCTAGCACACATACACACACTAAACATGATGTCGGGCCTAGATGCGGTTAAATATAACAAGCTACCAATCATAGAACAGTAGAGAGTTTGATCAATCAGGTTACCTCCCTCATCTAGGTCGAGATATCCATTGATAGGCATTGGTGTCTTGATTGGCTTACATTCATCCATCTTGAATCTCTTGAGAAGATCTTTTGTGTATTTCTCTTGAGAGATGAAGATGCCTTCTTTCATTTGCTTGACTTGAAAACCAAGAAAGAATGTAAGCTCACCAATCATGGACATCTCAAACTCCTTTGATATCAATTCACCAAATTCTTTGCATGAGTCTTCATTTGATGATCCAAAGATGATATCATCAACATATACTTGACAAATGAAGATATGCCCATCAAGCTTCTTGGTGAATAGTGTGGTGTCGACCTTCCTAATGGTGAAGCCCTTCTTAATGAGGAAGTCCTGAAGGCGCTCATACCAAGCTCTTGGGGCTTGCTTAAGCCCATATACTGCCTTGGACAACCTATAAACATGATTAGGATATCTAGGGTCTTCAAACCTAGGCGGTTGATCAATATAGACTAGTTCATTAATAAAGCCATTTAAAAATGCACTTTTCACATCCATTTGATATAGTTTCATTTCATGATGTGATGCATATGCAAGTAGGATACGGATGGCTTCTAATCTTGCAACCGGTGCAAAGGTCTCTCCAAAATCCAAACCTTCAACTTGAGAGAACCCCTTTGCAACTAGTCTTGCCTTGTTCCTCATAACAACACCTTGATCATCTTGCTTGTTGTGGAACACCCACTTTGTTCCAATGACTCTTGCACCTTTTGGTCGCTCTTCAAGAGTCCAAACTTTATTGCGAGTGAAGTTGTTCAACTATTCATGCATGGCATTGGTCCAATCCGGATCTTTAAGACCTTGGTAGGCTCATAGCAAGAGACAAAAGAGTGATGAGCAATAAATGAAGTAAGTTTTTGAGATTGAGTCATTACTCCCTTTGATGGACTCCCTATGATGAGATCTTGTGGATGATCTTGTAGGAGAGGTGTATTTCTTCTATTGACCACTTGGGGAGGAGGTTGTGGAGCATCAACATCTTGTGCTTGTACCACCATTTGCTCATGGGAGATATGAGTATCTTCATTTTCTACTCTCCCATCTTTTTCACCATCTTGTGGCACACTTGATGAAGAGGGTTGGTTAATGACTTGTACATCATCTTCATCATCTTTTGGCTTGATGTCTCCCACTGGAATATTCTTCATAGCCTCCCTCAATGGTTCATCACCTATATCATCAAGGTTCTCATGTGCTCCTTGGGAGCCATTAGATTCATCAAATTCCACATCATATGTTTCTTCAACTAAGCCGGTGGCATGATTAAATACTCTATATGCTTTGGACTTTGATGAGTAGCCAACAAGAAAACCAATGTCACAACATCTTTGGAACTTCCCTAGGTGTTGCCGCTTCTTGTAGATGTAGCCTTTGCAACCAAACACCCTAAAGAAGGAGACGTCCGGCTTCTTCCTATTGAGCAACTCATAAGATGTCTTGCTAAGGAACTTTTGAAAGAATAGGCGGTTTGATGCATAGCATGCGGTGTTGATTGCTTCCGCCCATAGAGCTTCGAGGGTGTTGTACTCATCTAGCATTGTCCTTGCAAGAGTGATCAAAGTCCGGTTCTTCCTCTCAACTACACCATTTTGTTGAGGAGTATAAGTTGCGGAGACTTCATGCTTGATCCCAACTTCATCACAATAGGCTTCAATGTTTGTGTTGTCAAATTCTTTCCCATTGTCACTTCTAATCTTTTTGAGCTTCACTTCAAATTCATTTTGAGCTCTCTTGGCAAACTTCTTGAAGCAAGATGCAACTTTGGATTTGTCATGAAGGAAGAATACCCATGTATACCTTGAATAATCATCCACAATCACAAGACAATAGAGATTCCCTCCCAAACTCTTGTATGTTGTTGGTCCAAATAAATCCATATGTAGAAGTTTTAGCACTCTTGTGGTTGACATAAAAGCTTTGATTGGATAAGTATTTGCAACTTGCTTGTTGGCTTGACATGCACTACAAAGCTTGTCCTTTTCAAACTTCACATCCTTCAACCCTCTCACCAAATCATTCTTCATAAGCTTCTTGAGTGAGCTCATCCCAACATGAGCAAGTCTTCTATGCCATAGCCACCCAAGTGTTGTTTTGATGAATAGGCAAGTCTTCAAGTTTGCATCTTTGGAGGTGAAGTCCACTAGATATAGGTTGTTGTATCTAAATCCATTGAATATCACTTGATTGTCATCTACCTTGGATACAACAACCTCCTTCTCGATGAACAAGCATTGGAAGCCAAGATCACACAATTGTCCAACGGATAGCAAGTTGAAGCTCAATGAAGCAACATAGAGCACATTGGAGATGGAATGATCATTTGATATTGCCACTTTGCCCAATCCTTTAACCTTGCCCTTTGAGTTATCTCCAAATGTTATTTTCTCTTGTCCATCTACCTCTTCATCTAGTGAGGTGAACATATGAGGATCACCGGTCATATGTTGAGTGCAACCACTATCAATAACCCAATGACTTCCACCGGTCTTGTAGTTCACCTACACATAAGAGATTCAAGCTTTAGGAATCCAAACTTGTTGAGGGCCCTTCACCTTCTCAACAAGTGACTTAGCCACCCAAATCTTCTTAGGCCTATTCTTGTTAGGGGGACCTAAGAACATGACTTTCATCTTTCCACTAGAGTCCTTTCTAAGCATGTAGTGAGCATTGAAGGCAAAGGGTCTAGCATGCTTGGGCAAGGGTTGTGGCGGTGGAGTTTGACACTCATGAGCAAAGTGGCCTTCTTGTCCACACTCAAAACATATCTTTGGCTTTGGCTTTGGCTTTGATTATTGTTGTTGAACTTGAGCCTTCATCTTCTCTATACTTGCCACATATCCAATGCCACTTCTATCCATCTTTATGATGGTGTTCATGAGTAGCTCACTTTGGAGATGCTTGCCTCTAGCAAACTTGCTCAATCCAATCTTGAGATGCTCTTTCTCCAACTTGAACTTCTTATTTTCTTCTTTTAGAGCATCATGTTTCTTTTCTTCCTTAAGCTTCTTGTTTTCTTCTTTGAGCTTCTCATTCTCAAGGATCAACTCTTTGTCGTGATCAAGAGTTTCTAGCACAATGATGTTGTGGCTTTTCATCTCTTCAAGATCTTTCATGAGCTTCTCATTATCACTCTTGAGCTTGACATACTCATCATAGTCATTGGACTCAACCACTTGCTTGCCTTTGCTACTAGATCCATGCTCAATGCTCTCATCAATTAAATCATCACATGAAGTAGCTATATCAATCTTGACAACATGGTTAGTAGCATCATGTGGCTCATTTGGTAAAAATTCTTGAGCAATGACAAGAGTATTGTGATTAATCTTAAGAGTAGTGTATTCATCTTTTAGCTTGTTGTGGCTAGTGATGAGTTCATTATGCACCCACTCAAGTTTATCATGTTTATCTTTAAGCTCTTTCTTGGAAGATTTGAGCTCCTTGAGTTTGGATGATATAGCATCATTAGTTTCTCTAAGCTCATCATTAGCCTTTTCCAATATATCACACTTAGCTAAGAGTAAATCATTTTTAGCATCAAGCTTTTCATTTGTAGCTCTACTCTTTCTAATGATCTTAGTGTATTTTCTTAGTATTTTGACAAGATCATCATATGTAGGTGAATCATCATCATCGCTATCGCTATCATTATCACTAGCTTGCTCATCATCACTACTATCATCACTCTTAGTTACCTTGCGTTCACCCTTGGCCATAAGGCATAGGTGTGTAGAGGATGATGGCGATGGTGGCGGTGAAGATGCAAGATCAATAGCAATGGTGGCCACCTTCTCATTGTCACTATCATCATCAGATGATCCACTTGATGAATCAATGTCCGTGAGCCAATCACCGACAATATAGGCCTTTCCACTCTTCTTCTTCTTGTAGAAGTCCCTCTTTTTGCCATCTCTCTTCTTGTATGGCTTGTTCTTTTTCTTCTCATCTTCATCTTCATTGCTTGAGTCATCTTTCTTGCCCTTATTCTTGTTCTTGAACTTGTCTTTCTTGGGCTTTGTGCATTGATGAGCAAGATGGCCAAGTTTGCCACAATTGTAGCAATCCATCTCGGAGATTGGCTTTCTTCTTGAGCTAGTGAAGAACTTCTTCTTCTTGCCATCAAACTTGATGCCACTTTTGTTTAGCTTCTTTAGCATCTTGACGGTCTTCTTCACCATGAGAGCAAGACTTTCTTCATCATCTTCTTCATCACTTGAGCTCTCATACTCAAGTCTTGCTTTGCCCTTATCTTGGCTAGCTTTGAATGCTAAGTCCTTCTCTTTCTTCTTTGTAGAGGATGAGCCATCTTGTGGGGTGATGTGCATGTACATCTCATGAGCATTGATCTTTCCTAAGATTTGTGTTAGTGTAGCGGCAGAAAGATCACATTGATGTAGCACGATCACGATGTGCCCATATTTGTCAATGGGGAGGACACTCAAGATCTTTCTCACAATGTCGAATGGGGACATTTAAGTAAGTCCAAGTTCATTGACTTCCTCTACAAGAACATTTAAACGAGAATACATCTCATTAGCACTTTCTGTGGGAAGCATCTCAAAAGAATTTAGCTTTTTTAATCACAAGATGATAGCGTTCCTCACGCTCACTCTTGGTTTCCTCATGGAGCGCACAAACGTCCGACCATAGTGCATGGGCATCTTTGTGGTTCCTTACACGGTCAAACATATCTTTGCAAAGGCCTCTAAAGATGGTGTTTCGAACCTTTGCATTCTATTTTTCATAGTTAACCTCATCGCCTTGTAGGTTAGTAGCATCCCGAGGTTTTGGGAAGCCTTGTGAGGCGGCTCTAAGAATACCAACGTCTAGAGCTTCTAAGTACGCCTCCATGTAGATTTTCTAATATGAAAAGTCATCTCCCTCAAAGATAGGAGAAGGTCCATCCCCGTGAGACATCTTGCTCTAAGCGGTTAAGCTTAAAAACGTGAGCACGAGGCTCTGATACAAATTGAAAGGATCAAGATGCCCAAAAGGGGGGGGGTGAATTGAGTTAATTCTAAATTTTCTTGCAATAGTCAAATCCTACTGATAGCCCAATTAACCCCTTGTGCCTAGAAAAATGTTTCTATCAAACTAACGCACAAAAGACTTGTAACCTATGTTCCAAACTTACTCTAGCATGGCAATTCTATGAATGTAAAGACAAGTATTGAATTGCTCAAAGTAAATACTCAAAGTAAATGCTCAAAGTAAAGAGAGAGAGGAATGCAGTGATGTTTTGCTGAGGTATCAGAGAGTCACCACTCCCCACTAGTTCTCGTTGGAGCACCCGTGCAAGGGTGTAGCTCCCCCTTGATCCGCGCAAGGATCAAGTGCTTTCTACGGGTTGATTCTTCGACATTCCGTCGTGGCGAATCACCCAAAGCCGCTCACAACTTGAGTTGAGTCACCCACAAGCTCCACCGGGTGATCACCAAGCTCCCAATCACCACCAAGCCATCTAGGTGGTGGCAATCACCAAGAGTAACAAGCACGAACTCTCACTTGACCATGTGAAGCCTAATGAGAAGATGGATGCACACTTGACTACTCTTGATTCACTAATGAGGCTACTCTCTTGGATTCTCAAATCTCAATCACCTCACTAGGACCTTGCTCTTCTTGGCACTCACAAGCGTGTTTCTCAGTTGTTGGAATAAGCAAAAGTGACTCCACACACGAGTGGAGCTTCTATTTATAAGGTAGCCTAAAAAATGAACCGTTATGAGCTTCTACGAGGTGACCGGACGCTCCGGTCGTACTGACCGGACGCTCTGGTCAGTTCAACCCATGAACTAATGAAAATGTGTTGACCAGACGCTGGTAGGGTCTAGTCACCACTCACCGGACGCGTTTGGTTGCATTAAACCCTTACTGGAACCTTACTGGACTCGACCGGATGCTGAACCCTCAGGGTCCGGTTAGTACTGACCGGACGTGTCCGGTCGTAGATTCCCTTCTCTAGAACCTTACTGGAGTCGACCGGACACTGCCTTTCAGCATCTGGTCACTTGACCTCTCCAGCGTCCGGTCGCACCGAACGCAGACTGCTGATCAAATGAACTGACCGGACCCTGTGGCCAGCGTCCGGTCGCACCGGGGCCAGCGTCCAGTCAGCATTTGACCCTCCATTCACTTCCAACTCTCGATCATATGTGAATGAAGTTTGCTCCAATGGATCTTAGGCATTCGTAGGAGCTACCTAGAGCTAGTTTTAACAAGTGTGCACCACACCTAACTCACTAAACTCAACTAGGTCAAGCTACCCGTCCATACCCCCCTTAATAGTATGGCCAAAGGAAAAACAAGGTCCTAAACTACTCTAAGTGTCACTCCAACTCCAATCGACACTTAGAACTAGTCATCCTTAACCTTGTCGTGCATCCTTTGAAAACCGAAATGATTTCCATCGTAGGGGCATGACAACCTTGATTTCCCAATCGATCTCCATTACCATGACCTAACTTAATTGCATCTGCAAAACACATGTTAGTCATAGTAATCTTGTATTGTCATTAATCACCAAAACCCAACTAGGGGCCTAGATGCTTTTAGTACTCCATTGTAGGGTCGAGATGGTGGACTAGAGAGGGGTGAATAGTCCTTTCTAAAAATTAAATGCACCGGCTAACCAAAACAAATGCGGAATTAAAACTATCGGTCTAGCCAAGACTACATCCCTCTATCTAAGTTTCAAGCACCTTACAAAGATCCTAAATTGGCAACAAAGGTGTTGGGCTAGCTAGAGCTCACCTAACAATTCTAGCTTGCAATGTCACACAAACCTATGCAACTAGTACTTTAAGCAACCGGGGGAGCTCCTACACAACTAGTGATGCAAAGCACACAAAGCCCCTAAGCTCACTAGCAATGTTCAATAACAAGGCTACAAAAGCTAAATTATAAAGCACAAATTACTTAGCTACACAAACTAAGCAATACAACTAACAAGGCTACTCGAGCCAAATTTGTTGCGCAAGGGAGCTACTTCTATGCTACACAAGCAAGAAGGTAACTAGCAAGCTACATAAGCTAACTAATTACAAGAGCAACTATATAAGCACAACGTATATAAAATGTAATTACAAGCTTGTGTAAGGGAAATGCAAACCAACAGGAAGACAAGGATGACACAGTGATTTTTATCCCGAGGTTCACTTGGTTGCCACCAAGCTAGTCCCCGTTGAGACAAGCTCCATGGTTGCCACCAGTCCTCTTGCTAGTGGCGACCCACAAGTCACACTCTCCCACGTGGAGTGCTTACCACAAGCTCTAGCACTTGACATGACCAGAACACTTGTCGCCCTTCGTGTCTTGCTCTACTAGAGTTGCTCTTCGCGGCTCTCGCGGGGTGAACACAATACCCCTCACAATCACTTCTCTGGAGCACCGCACAATCTTCCTTGCGTGCTTCAATGAATACCACCACCAAGCCATCTAGGAGGTGGCAGCCTCTAAGAGTAATAAGCACCACCAGCTTGCAATTCGATCACCTAGTGCCACTCGATGCAATCACTCAATGCAACTCACTACAAATCGCTCACTTCATAATTGGATCACACTTTTACAAGCACAAGTGAGTTAGAGGGCCCTCAAACCAAGCACACACAAGGGCAACACATCCGCAAGGTTCTCAACCTCAGCCAAGCCTGAGCTGCACATCTATTTATAGCCCCCAAGCCAAATAGAGTAGTTGACGCAAAGCTACTGGTTTCTGCGAGGGCACCGGACACGGCGGTGCCCTCCCCAATGGTTGAATTCTAACGGCTATTTCAACTAGCCGTTGCAGACTTGGCACCAGATAGGCAGGGGTGGTGCACCGCCATAGGGTGGCAGTGCCCCTAACGGTGCTCGTGCCTGTTTCCTCCCTCTCTGGATTAATAGGGCGGTGCACTGGACATAGGGCAGCAGTTCCCATGGCGGTGACCCCCTTAGCTCAACACTGAAAATGCTAGCCTCGGGAAAACAAGACGGTGGCATTAGACAGCACCTGGCGGTGCACCGTCCATGCCATGGCGATGTACACCATCACGTCCGGTGACCACCCCAACTCCAGTTGCATTCTACCAAGTCAGGTGGGCACCGCCCTAGGGGTGGCGGTGCCACCAGACAAGGCATGGCGGTGCCAGCCCCCAACACGCTGCTCTCGGCCTCGGCCAGCCGAGCACCGCCACAGGGGTGGCGGTGCACCGGATAGGGGGTGGCGGTGCCCCAAGGGCACCACTCCGAGCCTGATTTCACCTTCTTTTCTTCACCAACTTCTTCACCTTTAGAAATGTGCTAACACCACCAGGTGATCACCACCTTGTGCACATGTGTTAGCTTTTCATAAACATTTTCCAAAGGATTAGCACTCAATTCACCATGCCACTCGATCCTAACACGTATGCAAAGTTAGATCGCTCTAGTGGCACTAGATGACCAATATTCAAACAAGTTTGCGCCTCTTATAGTACGGCTATCTATCCTAAACCTGGTCATCAACTTCTCTATACGCATATGACCGATGAAATGAAATGCCCTAGATTATACCTTTGCCTTGCACATTCTATTCCATCTCCTCCAATGTCGATGCAACACATACACCAACATGATCAATAATAATATGATCCACTTCATATCATCATGTGATCGTATTGGTTCATCGGTCTTGACTTCACTTGCTCTTCACCGTTGCTTCGGTCGATCGACGCCAAGTTATCACTCAACTTGCCCTTTACACTTGCAACCAGTCCATTAAGCCAAGTCATGTCTTAATCTTCTCCACCTTGATCACATGACTCAATGTCATGTCTCATGTGCAATGAGCTCCTTCATCATCACATGTGTTGAATGTGAGATTTACAATATCTTTGAGCCATCTCTACCTCCATGGCATATGTTGCTCACACACATATACTTATGGACTAATCACCTGTGTATCTCACATAAACATAATTAGTCCACCTAGGTTGTCACTCAATTACCAAAACCAAACAATGACCTTTCATCCATGTTGTTGACGCTCTCTGGGATTCTGTTTCTTCGAAGGACTCATTGGCTAATTCTATTGAGGAGTTTCCAACCACTAAACAGTGTTGTTTAGCACTTTCCATGTCTGCAATTTCCGGTGTTCTAGCTTCTCACTCAATTTGCTTCAAGGGTCTGTTACAGTCCATACCAATGCAGATATTGGTCAATTCAGGCAGCTCATCTTCTTTTGTGCATGAAGCTTTGGTTCCTCAATTGACAAGTGTGGTAGAACAGCCTGATCTAATGCCCTCTATAGAGTACTTGTCTTCCATTAGACCCTAAGTACCCAAGAGAGTGCACTAAACTATGTTGTTCCATCGAGCACACCCAAAGGGAGAATTCAAAAATCCACATTTTTCGTCAGGATCATAAATGAGAGGATAAAGCTTACAACATTCTTAGACATTTCTTTACATCACTTTATTACAACATTAGAATGATAAACAAGATAATTACAACAATGGAGTAAAACACATGATCAAAGTTTCAGCAGAAATTAAGTTTACTTGTAAGCTATTGAACATTAAGCATGAGACATAATTATATACATGTGAGGATAGCAAATCATAAGCTTTTCTTTCCAAAAATTTATTTGTGAAGGTTGTAATTAAAACTCTATGTCCGCAACGTAAGGAAACCCTCATTGAGCCCACCAGGAGGTTTCCACACACAAGGTTAGCTCTACCAGCATCCACCTATCACCTGCAACAGGGGGAATAAAACCCTGAGTACTCGATTGTACTCAGTAAGACTTACCTAACAGGAGAAAAATAAAAGACTCTAAGGATATACAAGGCTTATTTTGGCTTGCTGGTTAATTGCATTTGCAGGAAGCATTACTAATAGTGCATCATTATGTTCAGAGTTTTTAGCAGTTATTTTTAGTTAATTAGCTAATCATTCTAGGTAAGCACCTATGCTACTTTCAAGCATGTGGTAAGCAATCAGAACCATTTTATCACCTTCCATGTTCTAGTTCTTACTACAGTGCTAGACCATAGCCAAGTCATACCGTCTCAAAAGAAACGACGAATCATGAATCAATGTATCCCAGCTGGGTACCCTAAAACACATGCCTTGCTTGTACCCTAGGTACAAACAAGACCAACCCATTCTACTCCTATCAAGGTGTCTAGGCCCCCATCCAAACTTGGACTCTAAGCCCCCAACACCTGAGACCCGGTCTTAGTATGGTGCTTATACCTCCACCTAATACCCACCCCTAAAAGTCGGTCCGAAAAGAGCCAAAACCCATGACAAAAGAGTAACAAGTCTTTCTGCTCCCATAAGCAAGTATGTGCTCAGGATAATAAGTCTATGACCTGACTACCATCTATAGTAATGGACGGTCTTCAATCGACACAGGCGGGACAAATGCAACCGGAGCCTCGCTCAATTGCCCAACACAATCCAATTTCAAATCCAAAGTACAGTTTCGCCTGATCCCCAATTATTATCCATTCATATTCCATGTGATGATAATAGTAACAATAATATCTTTTCCTATCTCTCGCGAGTGACAGGTAATCACTCGACTTCTATCGGATCCTATAGCATAGCAATCTACACGATCCTGACATACTAATATGACTCTAAGGATATATATATATATATATATATATATATATATATATATTGTGTGTGTGTGTGTGTGAAAGTGGATTTCATTCAACTCCTTAAAACTTAATGCACAAGCATAAGATAAAGTGCAGAATAAAAGGGGTTATGCACCGGGGATTACCTGAGTAAGATATAACCAAAAGTTAGCATTCCATCGTGATGACCCAATCATCAAGGCACCATCCTTTCTACTACTCTAGATGACTCCAGAAGCCATCGTTGTTCCTATTATACACATGGATGCAACGTAGAAACGCAATTAACCAATGGCAACCACAACTCTTAAAATACATTGATGCCTCTCAAGCTAACGAGCTAGCTCTATGACTAACATACTAGGCTACGTATCCACGTTGTCGAGTAAGGCGCCGTTTCCCAGAAAAATGCTTTAGTTCTACAATCCCAAGATGTTTCGTTTACTTCATTTCATTGATTTAATATATATTCGAACTAGGACTCATTAGCTATCTTAGCAAACTAATTATTATGGAGATACAAAAATTATAGTGAGCACCTCATAATATCAGGAAGTTACTGTAAAATTTCCAGAATTAACACTAGCACTGATTAATCATAAAAATTCCTACAAGTTTATATCTTAACAATATTAAGCATCTTAATTTAATTAGATAACTCCTAAAAATACTATAAAACTATGCGAACAAGATATACTAGCAGATAGATCATGATTTTAGGAACCTAACAAAATTAGTTTCACAATTTTTGGTCCACTACACAAATTTATATTGAATTTACAAGTTTGCCTTAGAAACTAAATTAGAAAATGTTTTAGGAAAAAGGGAAAGACTGGCCACCAATTCAGCCTAGCCGCGCACCAGCAGGCCGGCCCAACCGGCCCTCTACGCAAGCGTACTTGCACATTTAGCAAAAAGGTCCCCGGCTTATCAAATTACTATGCGGCGACTCCGTGCACTATTGCACTAGAGACAAGATTTGCATCGATCACCCTCAATAACCTTACCCTCTCACTGACATTGCACACCTACATCGAATAATGGAGTGAGACACCGATCAAACAAGACAGGCCGATGAGCATCGCGAAGCCAAGACAAAACCCTAGACGGCGATTAGAAGTTAGACAGTGACTACTAATGCACTGCTCGCGTCGGTGGACCAACTACCATGGCGACGCGAGCGTTCTGGTGAGCCTACGCCCCCATAGATGGGAAGAGATAGCGGAGAAGCATCAGTAGGTCACCGTGGTGCACGCTATGGTGATGGTCGAAGCAGGGGAGGGCTAAGGTGGTCTAGCCATGTACGCCCAGGCATAATGACGACGTCCTGAGGCGAACACCGACGCATCACCACACCGCCGATGAGTGCCCTGGCCAAAATAGCGCGAGCACCAGATAGAGGGAGTCAAGACGAGTTCGGGGTTACGAGCAATTGAATTGCTATCAACCCTACGGGCCTTACCCCTAAACCTACCGGCTCAACAGCGCACATGACTGGCTGCAAGCAAAATGCCAAATTGCTGGTCGATAGTGCTTGGCCAGGCTTAAGGGGAAAGAGACGGCTAGCCGACTTCCTAAGCTACCCACTGGAGTGAGGAATTATGCGGCGAAGCCCGCTGACGCTAGGAGGGAAGAAGGAGTGATGGCCCTACGCATGGTGCGATCATGGAGAGGGCACACAAGTGAGCCCGAGCAGGTTAAGACGGGGCGGTTTCGATCGATGGCGGCAACACCAACACATGCGCCTAGATGACGAGACATGGAGGCTTGGCGCGAAGCGCTTAGAATGTAGTGGTAGGACTCGAGTGGGGCTCACCGGCGTCGGCTAGCAGAGGCAAAGTGAGGCAGAGAGGCATCACCATCGCCACTGTGACCGGGGTCAGTCGACCCAGACGCGGCGGTAGTGGCACATGCCCAGAGGCTCAACGTGGTAGTTGAATCGGGGGACGGGGCAAGCGCCATGTTGTTCGAGCGATGACAGTCACAGCCTCAGCTCAACCCTGCACGTGGCACGGTGGCCAGCCACTCGAGCATGGCGCGCTCGTGAAGCAGCAGTAGAAGCCAGGCCGCATCTAGCCGAGACTGGCCAACGCAGGGAAGGGATGTCACGCGGCACCGATCGAGCGCGCGAGCTAGCCAACGACAACAGCTCGGCCATGGCTTGAGCTCAGCGCCAGCAGCGCTCACGTGTGCACAATGACCACAGACTCAGGCCAAGCGACAACAACCAATGACATGCATGTGTTTTAAAGCGAAGCAAAGGCTGCTGATCAACACGACCGGAGTTCAACCAATTCCACTAACATAAAGCCGATACTAACACCCAACTGGCGAAGTAAACCTCACGTCTAGAGAGCGACCAGAGAGGGAGATAGGGAGGTGCTAACATGAGTTCATAACGCTGAACGCCGGTTCGCGAACCGAGCACCAAATCATGGTTCACAGCGCGTTCTATGGAGGTTTGGGCAAATCTAGAGCGGGCAACGTGACATCCAACACAACTTTGACCTACACTACGCTCAAGTCCTTACTTAGAAGCAACCAATAGTACAAAAATATAGATCTAGTGTTTAAACATTTTAGTTAGAATTTAAATGCTAAAATGGCATTGTCTACTACCCTTCCATACTTTGAAAAGTTAAGAGTTTCAGTTGGGGCTAAGTAATCGTTAACTCTTTTGTCGCAATTTTTAATAGGTCTAAACCTTGTTAACTTCAACCAACAAATACTTCATGGAATAGTCCATACTTTATATAAAACCATAGGAACAAAATATTTAAGCACTATTTAATTATTTTGCTCAATATAATTCGCCAAAATAACACTTTGATCTCAAGTTCAACTTCTTGCCGATTCAACGAAAAGGTCTAATTTTAATTTCAGATTTGATTTTTAGCTCCCAAGAACACTAGTTAACAACATTTATTTTCCAAAAGTTAAAGTTGCATTTCCATCTACTAAACTTGTACTTTAATTTTTATGTAAGTACTAAATACAACTTATATTTTATTTTTGTTTATAGAAATTGTTTTTCGTGCCAAACAATTAAAACTACTTATCATTTCATGAAGGTATTTATTTGATTTCTCTCAACCACTAAAGGTAGGTCGCACAGGGTTTGTTTATCATTTCATGCGTGATTTTAAAATTTTCAACTCGAGAACTTGTTTTGCAAATTTCCCTAAGACCTTAATCTAGGTGCTAAGCAAGCTCGTAACACCAGAGGTGTTACAACAAGCATTGCTTCTGTCCCTGTGTCTAGCTCTATCCTTGTTGCCGATAGGACTCAGCTCACCAGCTCGGCTGTGCTGCTTCAGGTTACTTGGTCCATCGGTGATTGTTCCTTTAAGTCAGACTACCGGGTGCTGTCGCTGGGTTCCTTTGATGTCATGGTAGGCATGGATTGGTTGGCCACTTATAGTCTTATGCAGATCCATAGGTAGGACAAATTGATGGCGATTCCATATAAGGGTCAGTTAACAGTGTTGCAAGGGCTACCGACTTCCACACCTCAGCATTTGCTCCTTCACATTGATTCAGTGGAAATAGTTAAGGCAACTGAGCCAGAACAACCACTGTTGCTAGTTGAGTTACATTCATTGCTGGATGACTACTCTAACTTTTTAGTCTCCTACTTCCTTATCACCATCAAGGGCATGTGATCATGAGATTCCTCTGATGCCAGGAGCTGCACCTGTTTTCGTGAGACCTTATCGGTACAACTGAAGCTCAAGGACGAGATTGAAAAATAAGTGCAAGAGATGTTATCCTAGAGGTTGATTAGGCACAGCCATAGCCCCTTCTCTTCCCTGGTGCTGTTGGTGTGCAAAAAGAATGGTGGATACAGATTCTGTGTTGATTTCTGTCACCTCAATGCTTTGACGATGAAGTCCAAATTTCCAGTACCGGTCTTCGATCAACTCATGGATGAGCTTGCACACGCCCGCTAGTTTTCCACTCTAGATTTACGGGCTGGCTTTCATCATATTTTGCTGTGTGAAGGTGAGGAATTCAAAATGGACTTCCAAACCCACTTAGGCCAGTATGAGTTTCGTGTGATGGCCTTCGGACTCACAGGAGCACCATGCACATTCCAGGGTGTGATGAACGTTGCCCTTGCTCTAGGTCTGCAGAAATTCATCATTGTTTTTTTTCTGATGACATCCTGGTGTTTAGCCCTTCATTTGAGTCTCATGTCGAGCACCTCAAACAAGTCTTTGATTGGCTCCAGCGTGATCAGTGGAAGTTGAAGAAATCGAAATGCAGTTTTGCTCGGCAGTCCATATCCTATTTGGGCCACGTGATTAATGCTGATGGCTTGTCTACTGATCCTACAAAGGTGCATGCCGTTGTAGACTGGCCCATTCCATCTACTGTCAGAGAACTCCGTGGGTTTCTCGGTCTGGTAGATTATTATCGAAAATTCGTCCACCACTTTGGTATTCTTGCTAAGCCCCTTACTGAGTTGCTCAAGAAGGATCGAGTATTTGTGTGGACTCCTGCTCATGATGAAGCCTTCTCACTGTTAAAAGCTGCTCTTTGTTCGGCTCTAGTACTAGCTCTGCCTGATTTCACTCGGCCGTTCCACATCGAGACCGATGCTTCTGGTTCAGGAATTGGGGTCGTTCTCTAGCAAGACGGTCATCCAGTTGCTTTTATTAGCAAGCCGCTTAGCAAGCGAAATCAGGGCCCAATTGTTTATGAGAAAGAATACCTGACAATATTATTGGCGGTGGATCACTAGCGACATTACCTTCTCCAGGCTGAGTTTTATACCCACATGGATCATCAAAGTTTAACACATCTCAATGAGCAACGCCTGCATACAGCATGTCAACAAAAGGTGTTCGCTCGCCCGATGGGTCTCTAGTACAAGATTATATATAAGAAGAGGATAGAGAATGGAGCCGTTGATGCCTTGTCATGGCGCCGCCAACCTAAGCAGATTCTGGCTATTTTCTCTATCAAGCATTAGTGGTTGGATGCTGTGGTGCTTAGCTATCAGGTTGATTCCAAAGCAATGAAGCTGCTATCACAGTTAGCGACGCACCCTCATTCTGTTCCATAGTATTCTCTGGCTCGGGACATGATCCGCTATCGGGGGCGTGTTTGGCTAGGATCCAGTAAAGACATCAAACAATAGGTCTTGACAGCTTTTCATGCTAGTCCAATGGGGGGTCACTCGGGAGCACTAGCAACATATTCAAGACTAAAATGTCTGTTCTTTTGGACTAGCATGAAAGTTGTTGTTTGGCGCATGGTGTAGTCCTGCTTAGTTTACTTACAGGCTAAACTGAAAGGACCTTGATGTCACCTAGAGGGGGGGGGTGAATAGGCGTTTCTAAAAATTATCAACAAATAAAACTTGCAGCAGATTAGCAAATCGCGGAACCTCCAGGAAACTACGCGGAACCTCCGGGGGATGTTGCAGAGCCTAGACATCAAACTCAAACCCAACTTCTTGATGATGTGCTTAGAGATGTCCAGTGGCAAGTCCACGAAGTCCCTGCACTCACAAACACACACAACCAAGTAGATCGAGTGGAACACAAACAATGCAATTTAAAACATAAGGGACAAGACATACAATTTATCCCGTGGTTCAGCTCGCCACCAAGGCTTGCCTATGTCCACGTTGTTGAGGAAACCACAAAGGCTTGGAGTCTCTTCCAACCCTATCCTCTTCTCAAGTCCAACACTAAGGTTGAGCTTGAGGGTTCCACTAAGATCTTCAGGTAGTACAAACTTTCCCATGGCTCACCACAAGCATAGGAGCTCATCGGGCGATGCCTAGCCATCTAGGAGGCTTCACCTCCAAGAGTAACGAATGCACAACGAATGCTTGACGTAGCCCAACAAGTGCTCAGGGTTTAGTTTGCTCTAATCAGCTCTCTATCACTTAATCACACACTAATTACTCACTCTCACAAAGAGAGGAGTTAGAGAAAGCTCACAAATGGCTTGGAATGGGTTGGGAGTGAAATGGGATCCAGCAGCACGGCCATGAGACATGGGATGGGTATATATACTCACCCCACAAAAACTAGCCATTGGAGGTAAAAAAAACTAGCCGTTATGGCCTACAGACCCTGGAACCTCCGTGCACAGGCGTGGAGCCTCCGCGTAAACGAGCAGAACCTCCATGGGTCTTTAGGACAGCACAGATCACCATACAGAAAAGCCATAACTTTTTACTCCGAACTCTATTTTCAGTGATCTTGGACTTTATGAAAAGCTTGTTTCGAGGGCTTTCTAACCCAACAAAGAACAAGCCCTAAAACCAACAAGTGCATGTATTGTGTCATTGTGTTTCTCTTATGTTAGCACTTGGGTTTGGTTAGTTTGAGCACTTGAGACTTGTCAATGATTCGTGTTGCATCCCCCTTGATAGTACGACATACCTATACTTAAGATCAAGATAATATAACTATTTTAACTACTTGAGTCTTCAATATCTTCATATGCCATTTCTTCTCAGTATCTCTTCATGAGGGGTTGCAATCACCTTTGTCTCATCTCTTTGAGCAAACTCACCTTGAGCATGTGACTTGAACCATTTCAACACATGTGAGTTCAATACATGGCCTCAAGTCACTTCTACTAATAATTTGATCCTCAACATAATATGACTCCTCATAGCTTGATTAGTTCCTCGACTCAATGCAAGTACTCTCTTCTTCACCTTAGCCATGGTACCTCGGTCCTCAAGACATCGCTTGCCCTTCACCTCCACTTAGTCCCTCGAAGCCCTTTCCTTGCTATCTTCACCTTATCAAGCCATACTCAAGTCACATCATACTAAGCATCCATTGAAAAACCATTTCTTTAATATTATGATCATTGCTTGAATATCTTCTAGATATGAATATTGAGATTAATCAAGCTTCAGTTTGATTCACATTGAAACATATATGAATAAACATTAATATGGTCAAGCCAATTCATGGTTCATCATATCCTCTTCATTTTGGCTTGACATTCCTAACACTCTTTTCAATATATATATCTTCATACTTGTAGCTTGATCAAATCAATGCAAAGTGATTTTTTAAATTTTTATCCATACAAGCAAACCAATGTAGAGATTGACTTATATCCAATTTGACTTGTGTCTTTTGTCATTTAACCTTTGCTTAGTATTTCTTCACTTATGCATTCTTTACTCATTCTTTAATCCTTGATCAAAGCTAATCTACTATCAAACTCTTCTTGTTCATGTGAAGCAAGCCATTATTGAGACCAATCCAAAATCATCAACTCATGTCTCTTTTGCCATTTGCTAAATATGCTTGCTTTCTTATGATACTATGATATCCCACAACATACAAACTATTTTATCAACTCCATTTGCATTGTTGTCCTTTTCTTGAACTAGATTGTTTCCATGATCTTCTAACACAACAATATACAACTTTGGCCTTGATTTGAATATTATGTGAAATATCATCAAATTTGCCTTCTTGTTGAACCTTTAGTCACTTCTCATTCCATAATCCATAAGTATATGTAATAGACTCAATTTCCTGTTCAACACTTAGCAAACTTGTTAGACCTTTAATTATGTTGTCATTCAATCCACCAAAACCCACTAAAGGGCTAGATGCACTTTCATAAACCTGACCGCGCCCGTTCACAGCCAAGACTGTGGCTCAGCTTTCCCTGGACAACGTGTACCGCCTTCATGGTCTGCCCAAGTCTATAATCTCTGATCGTGACAAGATCTTCACCAGTTTGTTTTGGCAGTTGCTATTCAAGGCAGCAAGCACTTCGCTTCTCCTCAGCTCTTCGTATCACCCGCGGACTGACGGACAAACTGAACGGGTAAATCAATGCCTCGAGACCTTTCTCTGCTGTTTTACTCACTACTGCCCCTCTCAGTGGCATCGCTGGTTGTCACTTGCGGAGTATTAGTACAACACGTCCTTCCATTCGGTGTTGGGAAAGTCTCCTTTCGAGGTCTTATATGGATGTCCTCCTCAACACATGGGTTTGGATGTGGAATCGGTTGCTCCTGTCCCGGATCTGCAGTCATGGTTGTCTGGTCACGCACGCATGCAGGAGCTTATCCGTCAACACTTGATGTGTGCTCAAGACCGCATGAAGCGTCAGGCAGACAAAGGTCGCTCCGAGCGGGTGTCTCTGACGCGCCGTGCTAATCACAAGCTGTCATTTCGCTTCTTTGGTCCATACAAGATTGTTGAGAGGCTTGGGTCCGTGGCTTACAAATTGGAGTTGCCACCATCTTCATCTATACACCCGGTTTTTCATGTTTCCCAGCTAAAGCTGTCTCCAGGCGATCAACAGGTATCATCTGCATTACCATCTGACCTGCAAGTTTTTCAGGTTCCGCTTCGTATTCTGCAGCGTCGCTGGACTTCGGGAGACCACCCCATGGAGCAGGGTCTCATCCAGTGGTCGCATACATCACCCGAGTTGGCCACCTGGGAGCCGCTTCATCACACTTCGCCAGCAGTTTCCAAGAGCGCCGGCCTGGGGACATGCCGGCTCTGAAGACCCAGGGAATGTAAGCAGTGCTGGCCAGGCACCTGAAGAAGAAGCTACTACATCAAGCTTGCCTACCGGCCCACCACCGCCTCGGCCCAAGAGAGTCCGGAGGCCTAGCTCACTAGTTGTTGGCCCAACCTGGATCAACTAGGAGATAGAGTATAAGTAGCAAGAGGAAAGGGAGAGAGAGCCATGAACAGAAAGTGTAAAACCCTAAATTGAGTTTTAATCATTCATCCGAATACAATTACTATTGTTCTATTCCTTTATGTTCTTCCTTTCTTCCCGGCACCGTCCAGGTGCTAACACACCGCTTTAAGCTGCATGCTGGGGAGGGCCTTGGAAACCCAAAAGGAGCGAGCTGGAAAGGGATCGCAAGTGTACGTACTCACTCCCCCAAGGCAACATCAGCACCAAACCGAGGCGGAAACGTGTCAGGCTACGAGCGAACCGATGATCAGAATAGCCATTTCCTTCCCGATCAATCATGCTCTCATGCGTGGCGTCACCTTGGCTGCTCTCTGCTTATCTTCGCGTCAGTCTCAGCCATCCACAGCCGCCGCCCGCCAGCGGCAGTAAAGAATTGCTTCAGGCTCGATCTCTGAATTCTACCATTTGTGAAGGCTATCGCAATCACGTTCCGCGCAATGTGACCGGCACTAGGATTGAAATTCGCATAGTAGTTAAATAGTACTCCATCTCCAGCAGTCTGAGCAGCTTAAACAAGGCCGCGATCTTTTGTCGCCCGTGCGCGACCGGTTCCGCGTTGCGCGGCAGCCGCCGCCATGGAAAGCAGCCGCACGCAACGCCTACAGAATCTACGGCTGTTGCGATAGTAGTATATTTTTAGAGATGATCTAGAGGGCAGTACTCTGATTTCGTGAACCCAACAGCCAAGGAGACGTAGTAGGCCGTTTAATAGGGAGCAAGATTAGGTTTCCTCTTAAAACCGTTTTTCTGTTTGAAACAAAAAAAAATCACATTCAGTTTCTGAAACGAAATAGAATCAGTGTGAAACACGATTTTTAAATGATTCTTCTTCCACAGTGTTAAAAGGAAAACGTTTCTAGATGATTCATGATGAAACGTTTCTGAATTTTTAATGTTTGATAGATATTCAAGGGATTCCGCCTAGAATCGGAAATGTTTTTTTTAAGGATCAATCGGAAACGTCTAAACGGGCTCTTATGCAATGGCGTTGTCCCGACATGGTAACGTAAACTGGGGCGTCATCATCATGTGTCTGAAACTCATAGGAGCCCTGTAAATGGGATGAGAAAGGGTGAATGGGATGCTGCACCTTTCGCGTCTCTATGATGATCGCGGAGGAACAAGGAAGTGCGAGTGCTCAGCTACCAGACGCAGCAGGGCGAGGCGATGGCGACGCGAGCACAGCACGCAGGTTTACATTCGCTTTTGAGGGTGCCCCCAGAAGCGGAGATGCCAATGCGGCACCCCACTGGAATCAGATAGCGGCAGTGGGCAGCCGCTACGATCCCGCGCTGCACTGAACTATTCGATCTGCGCACTAGCTACAGGACAAGCAGAGCTTCAGAAAATTGGATGGCATATTCAACAACCACAAAAATTAGATCGTGCGCACCGTTTTTGTCAAAACCTGGACCCAGATTATCGGAACCTCGGGCCTGACTCGTCGCGATTTCTGGATTCGAAGTTAAGGCACATCGCCGCCCGCATGTGCCGTGATTCTCCAAGCAACAACGCCGGCGGCATCTCAATCTCAGGCCGCGTTTAGTTCAGGCCAGAGTTGGCGCCGCCTGAAATGCAGCTGCACTGTAGCGTACTGTAGCATTTCGTTTGTATTTGGTAATAATTATCCAAACATTGACTAATTAGGTTTAAAATGTTCGTCTCGTAAAGTACAATCAAACTGTGTAATTAGTTTTTGATTTCGTCTATATTTAGTACTTCATGCATGTACCGCAAGTTTGATGTGATGAGAAATCTTCTTTTTACATAATGCCAAATTTAGAAAATTAGGGTAACTAAACATGGCCTCATTTCTCAAGTACATTTATCACGCGTCGCACTCAGCTGCACTAGTGTACAGGGCGAGCGACAAAAAAGCTCCATGTCAACGTTTGCTTTGCTCGCTTCTGCAACCGGCGGGACCCGCTAGTTGTATCGCCATGCTCTGTGTTCTTCTAATCCCGTCCCCGTCCGCTCACGGGCCGGTGAACGCAGTAAAAACTCTGGTGGTCGCTGTCGCCCAGGACCAAGAAGCGACTTACGGCCGGTTTACATCCAAGGCGACGACGCGACGTATAACCGCTGCAGGACTAACTTATTCGGCACTCTGATGACTTTTCATGTCCGGTTGTCCAGTTTACATTGATTCGTCAGCCACAGGATTTTACAACCGATGTGCGGTGAAGCTGAAAGAAACGACTGCACGCACATCATATGAAAAGCGCAACCCAAAAACGTGTCGTCGTCTGGCCCGGCCGGACAGCATCTGCATTGCCCGAACAGACGGAATCGCAGTTGTGCGCGGCAGTAGTAGCAACATGGTTGGGACGTTACAGGGGTGGGTGGCCGAACCGCCACCAGTCCAGGTACCAGCGGATCGGATCAGGTTAGGCGCAGCTGCAGAACAACGGGAAAACGGAATTGCCGAGGCCGACCGATGAAGTGAAGGCTCGTCACCCTCGCATTCACAGGACGGCAGGACAAAGGTCGGGTCGTGACGTGAGTGACGCACGGTTCACGGCCAGGAAAACGAGCCCGGCCACTACCGAAAAGGAGCCCCTGCCCTGCTGCATGCAGAACGTGTGGCATCTTCTGGTCCAAAAGGCGCGGTGGTTTATGGTAGGGTGTGTGGATGCACGGCTAAGGACGCATCTGATCCCATTTTGATCCACTGGGGCCTCGGGGGAGGCTAATGCTAATGGGTGCCAAAGGTCACACACATTACCGCGTTAATGCCGTGTTAGTGGCACCTTTTTCTCAACTTTTCTGTTGGCCTTTTTTTTCACTTTTTCTGAGAAGAAAACGCGGGGGGTTACTGTGTGTCATGTCTCGCTGTTTTTGCGGGGAGCCAAAACATATGCGTGAGTGCAATTGCGATGGAATCTCCTAGAGGAGGAGAATTAGTGCGGCGTGTGATGGAGATGGCGAGTTCACGTACCTTCCTATTCAACGCAGAGCACTAGTAGTATAGGAATAACTAAACATATTGTGAGGCGACGAAAAAAGGGGAGAGTGTGCGAGTATAACAAGTATACTACGCGGATATTTTGTCGAGACCAGAAAAAAAAGGATATTTCTTTCGTGGCTATATCGGATTTGGATCCGTAACCCGATTATTGTTACTATCCGATATAACAAATGAACTGCTGCCGACGATCACATGATAACATCCCAGTTGAAATTCAAAATATCAGCTGATGACGTGTAGTAGGCTTACTACATGACAAAGGCAAGGCAGTACGAGACAGTTTGAAAACCGTGCTGGAGTAGGTTTTTTAAGCCCATCATTATTCATATGTTACACATGCACTGTACCACTACCACGCTTATCGGGTTCAGGCTTTCAGCGACAGCCCGGAAGCGCACCGAGGCGATAAGAACGAACCAGAGCTCTCTATCAAGCACCTCCCCAAGTCTCCTCTAGTATTTTAGTTTACTCGCTGCCTGTGTTCCAAAACCTTTCGTCTTTTCCCCCGTCTACAAAGACTTGACACTCGCAGCCGCCCGCAACCCCGGCAGACTCCTTCCCCGCGAAGGCTTCTCCTCTCAATTCTCCCTTCCACCCGCACGCATTCTCCTCGGTTCCGCGGCGACCAGATGGCAATAGATCACGCGACGCCTCTCGGACTCAAGAGCAGAGGCGCCATGGTAATTGATTGATTCCTCTTGTTCTTGTGTCGCTCTGTTTCTTGGTTCTTGATTGATTTCGGTGGCGATGCTTTTGGACTGAATGTGTGTGCACGGTCCGCGCTTGCAGGGAGGCGGCGAGTGCGACGACGACGACGCCGAGAACCAGCGGTGGCCGCCGTGGCTGAAGCCGCTGCTGTCCACGAGCTTCTTCGTCCAATGCAGGATCCACGCGGACGCGCACAAGAGCGAGTGCAACATGTACTGCCTCGACTGCATGAACGGCGCGCTCTGCTCCCTCTGCCTCGCGCACCACCACGACCACCACTCCATCCAGGTCAGTAGAGCTCGCACTGATGCAGCTCAGGCGGCTGCGTTCCTCCCCGATGCCTCCCGCTGCACATTCCCTGTTCCATCGATCTCTTTGGGTGTTCGTGTTTTGTTTTTTTTCTTGGCAACCGACTGAACTGACTGACTCACGGGCACGCGCTCCCCGTCACGGATGGGTTGGTCTGTATCAGATACGGAGGTCGTCGTACCACGACGTGATCCGGGTGTCGGAGATACAGAAGGTGCTGGACATCGCCGGCGTGCAGACGTACATCATCAACAGCGCGCGCGTGGTGTTCCTCAACGAGCGGCCGCAGCCCCGACCGGGCAAGGGCGTCACCAACACCTGCGAGGTCTGCGGGCGCAGCCTCCTCGACTGTTTCCGCTTCTGCTCCCTCGGCTGTAAGGTACTCCTACGAGCTGCGTGTGCACAGACTCTGTCGCATTGCGCGTTTCTAGACGCCACCTAACGCGTCGTCGTCGTCCTTTTTTTTTTTGGTACCGCGCAGATAGTGGGCACGGCCCGTGGCTACCGTCCCAAGAAGAAGCAGCACGGCGGCGGCGGCGGCGGGAACAAGAAGAGGGCAGCGCTCAAGGTCAAGGACGTGCGCTCTGACTCGGAGGATTCGTGCACCAGCACCAGCGGCGCCAGCAGCGACAAGAGCAGCGTCGTGCAGAGCTTCTTGCCGTCGACCCCCCCGCCGACCTCTGCCAGCCACCGCCGCCCAGGGAACAAGCGCCGGAAGGGCGTCCCGCACCGGTCGCCCTTCGGCAGCCTCATTGTCGAGTTCTAGGACTCTCTGTCAGCGCCTAGGCAATGCACTCTGTACTGTATAGTACTACACTACTACATGACAGCCCAGAAGAGAAGGGAATAACAGCCGGCGGCTCAAATGCCAGCGAAGGGCGAGAGCGGTAAGAACACACCTACCTAGTGGTGCTGCTATAGTTTGCTTGTTTTCAGGTTTTGTTACCTTACAGTTACAGTTGGTAGTTACTAGCAGTGGTACCAGTAAGATAGATAGCTGCTACTTACAGCCTTCGTAACCGTGACTAAGTTTTGCAGCCTTGTACATTGTAATATACTATAGACCAGTACTCTCCAATGCTAGATGTGTGTGTGTATATATATATATATATACTGCCTGTAGTATCAGAATGTGGGGTAGCAATAGGCAGCAAGGTGTTCGTCTGTGTGCATCATCAGCTGTGTAATGTAATAAAAATAAAGAAATGCTGCTCCAAATCGTGCCGGAGTGGCACTGTTGGTCACTGCCCCCAACATTGGCTGCTGCTGGACTGCTGCTAGTGCAGGATAAGATTGGTTTGATAGAGTGGCACATCATTCAGTGCCGTGTCCGTGTCCGGTGTCCACCTGACATCCTGTGGTGAACCCCCAATCCACATGCCGCCGCGGCATTGCCCCCACGGACACTCCTCCAACCGCACGTCCAAAGCGGTTCCGCGAGAGCGCGCTCACATGCGTCGTCGGGGTCGCGACATGCCGGCGCGTCTGGATCCCCGGGCCGCCCAACCCTGCGGCCGCGCGCCAGAGGATGGGAATCGGGATCGGCGGCCGGGGGGCACGTGTGTGGACGCCCCCAAGCGCGGTCGGTGTCTTCTGGATGCGGCCATGAGTCACGCGGCGCTGGGCGGCCCGGTTCCGTCCACCCGGCGTGGACTGGGGCGCCGAGACGAGCCGTGCCGTGCGACGCCGCCTAACTTGCTTGACCCGCCATTTGTTTGTCCCCGAAAGCGGCGGGCCCGACGTGGACGCCGCCGCCTGCCCGGCGTCAACCGCAAAGTACTTTTCTTCTACCGCGAACCCGTTCCCGTCCGTGCAGAAGCAGCCGAGCCCGCGATTGACGTCGCGCATTTATCGGCGCAGCAAACCGGAGTTCCCACGGCGCTGTGTGCTCTCCCACCAGCGGCTCCGGCGAGTGGGACAAAGCGCCACGAGCTTTGCTGCTGCGACAGCGCTCTGCCCCGGCTTGGAAGATGCTCCGTCCCGTCCGGCGTCTCCACCACCACCACTAGTGCGTCCGTGCTACTGCTGTTCACTCACAGCGCTTTGCAGCCTGCACGGATCGAGTCAGACGTCTGCCTTCAATGCCCGTTCGTCAACGTGCAGGCGCAGTGCCTGCCCGCCTCCATGGACGCATGGACAGAATTAGCTGAAGGCCTGGAACCGCCTCCACCAGCACGCCACCGCCATGACATGTTTGACGTTGCCACCCAGTATCCAACGCCCCCCCTCTCTCCCCCGTGCTCTACGGCTGCCGTCCACCATCCCACGCCCTGAACTGAATTCGTCGATGTCCCTTTCCGGCCGGGTCCGCGCGAGCTTTGGCCGGTCGGTCGCCGCCGTGACGTAGACCGGCCGGGTAGACCGACCTCTCGCCGTCCCGTGTGCCCGTGTCCCACTCCCCACCTCGTGTGGGCCAGGACCACTCGGGAGTCAGTCGCGACGCGTCGTGCACGCGGGGTGGGTCGGTTGCTCGATCGCTTCATCACATCGGAGGACAGCCGGGTGTAACGAACTAGGAACTGGAATTGGGGATTTGGGAGGAAATAGGGGTAGAAATAGCAAGAACAGCATTACTCGAAGGGGGAAAACGGGAGGGAATGCGGCAAGCCCCGCGAGGAAGACGGTTACTCAGGATAACAGGATTCAGACTACAGCTGTTCGATGCCGTCTCAGTACAGGCATCCAGTATTTATACGACTCTACGCTATAGCAAAGCCCAACTGGGCTAAGCCCATCCTTCCACCGAGCGTCAACACGGCCCAAGCGCCTCAGCCCAAATGAGTAGTCCTCCTGCCATTAGCCGTTCGTGACACCGGGTTTCTCGATCGGACGACCGTTTCCCATCCACCGTTGGAGGTTAGGGCCCGTTCGGCTTACCCATATTTGGCTTGTTCGGCTTGTTTTTTCAGTTAGAACAGTGTTTTTCTCTCACAACAATTCAGCCAGAACAGTGTTTTTCAGCCAATTTCAGCAAGCCGAACGGGACCATAGGTTTCTCGATCGGACGACCGTTTCCGATCCACCGTTGGACGGCCCCGTTCGCTGTGGATAGCGAAAGCGACCGGGATTCAGTGTACTTGCGCACCCCGGCCGTCGCGAGACAATGGCTCCCTTCGCGTGCCCTGAGTTCGGTTTGATCTGTTTCTTTTTTTTTTATCGGAAACACTGTTTTTTTCTCACAATTTTTTTTAGAATTCTTTCAAACCATCCAAATTCTTCCAGAATCGTACCATCGGAACGGGGCCAATGGGAGGAGGAGGGGTTCATGCTACAGCATCATCAGGTGGTGCGAGTCGTTTTTGGGAATGGAATTGGCCTTGTCTTATGCTGAGGATCACGGATTCGAACTGGTGAGATCATGGCTGCGGTATACTGCGTCATGTGGATAGACATGAATAATATGAGCCGGCCAATACATATACTCCACGTCGTTGTCTGATGTCTTGTGGGGTACTAAGTTGCTTGCTTGATCAGCAGGTACGTACATTTGAAAACGACGATGGCATACTTTAATGGAAATTGATCCTTCGCAACAAATTCGGACGGAGTTTTCTTCAGGACCATCAAGCACCTCCGACGAGGGAAGAGCACCGGAAGAAAATGACCTGTTTTGTTGTCTAGCACGGAACATTGCGAAACCTGACACTAAGCGTGCTCGATCGCAACTGTAAAGAGTGAGGTATTTCCTCCTGTTTGGCTTCTGATGCAAGAGAAAATCAGTAGACCACGATACATGGAGGCCCAACCTAGATGGCTAGATCCCTCGATGCAACCCGCAAATGTTCACAAATGCTAAGGCCGTCTCCACAGGATTAGGCGGGGAACCGGAGAAGAGAGATTGGGAAGCTCTGCACCTACGCACACTTGTCATGCCGTGTGTTGAAATATTAGCCATTACAAGATAATATTCTAAATATAAATCATGATAGATGTAGTGTAGTCACGGTTCCAGTACTAATTAAATAAATCAAGCTATAATCATTAACATACAAAATAGGTAGTGCTAGAAGCAAGGGAATAACGCCCCTCTCGCTTGGCTTATAAGCCGTACTTTTTTAGCCAACGAACATTATTTTTCTCTCACAACAAATTAGCCAACAGTACTTTCAGCCATGGCGTATCAGCCAAGCGAACTGGGCATAAAACATAATAGAATGTTTAGAGACCATAATAGAATGTTTAGAAAATTATAACCTTGAGCGGAACCGGCACGGGAGCGCTAGCTGCACTGTTACTTGGGTCTATCAAAGCCTTGTTCATGTACCCGTCGACGAAATACGGCCGGCAGTCTACCGGTGTTATGTCCACGACAGTAGATGAATCGGTGGAGGTGCGCGTGAAGGGAACTAGACGGTGACACAGAACACAAGAGACAACGATTAGGTAGGTTCGGGCTGTCAGCGTGACGTAATACCCTATGTGTTGTATCTTCGGTGGATTGTATTATGAGATGAGATCAAAACGAGGGGGTCCCTACCCGCCTTATATAGCTCGGGGGTAGGATTACAGGTCGGTTGAATCTATCCTGATCGGTTTTCATGATAGCAATTACAGAGATTGCGGTATCTAGCATGTCCGATCAGATCTTCCTTCATCATCAAGGATGCTTCACGCAGTCTTGCGACACACGCCGACCTATGCTGTGCCTCGTGTGGCTTGATTCTTGTGGGCTGTGCCTCCCTTGGTGGCTCGGCCCATGTACAACCCTAAGGGTATCGGGGGTCATACCCCCACATCTAGTCTCCGAGCGCTTTGTATCTGCTGAGCAACACCATCTTGAGTTTGTCCGAGTTGTCCAACTTGCTACTGATCACCAGGAGCAGGCTTCCGACCAGTTTAACCGGGAGCCAAGCTGTTGAAAGAAGCGTCTGAATTGTTGAACACGCATCCGAGTAGCTGAAACCGGTATCCGAGCAATTCAACTGGGAGCCAAACTAGGACTTGCTCGAAGTTGAGGTTTGCCAGAAGGATGTAAGGAGCTCAAGTGAAAATTTTTTAAGAACTTCACCAAGGTGAAGTGTGCCCACTTAGGTTCCGTGCGGTGAAGTTGGACGCTTAGCATCCCTGACTTAGTCAGCAAGGAGAAACTTAGACCCTCGAGGGCAAAGACAGACGCTTAGCATCCATGCCCAAGGTAGAATTGACTCTTAGAGCCAAACGGAGAGCAGTGATGACCTTCCACGACTTAGTCGTTTCGAAGAGGACTGGCTTCTAGAAATAAGCACATTCACTACAAGGTGAAGTGTGCCCACTTAGTCCCTGAGCCTGACAGTAGGTGAAGTATTCACGTGGTGTTAGGGTCCAAAACAATAGTCTTTAGGTGCCAACCTTGTCCCCAGCTTAGCTGAAGGCCAGTCCCCAGCTTAGCTAGGAGGAGGCAGTGTAGAAAATAGTACAGTCATCACCAGATGACGTGTACCCACATAGTCCCCAAGGCTGCTAGAAGATTGCGAAGAAATCTTGTAGCAGGATCTGAAGAAAAAATCTTGCTCTAAAATTCCAAAGTAAATCGATGAAACGGTGCTTAGCACTTAAGTTTGTTTGGCGACCCGCGTGCAACGCGGCTTCACTTGTATATCCGCCAAGCCCAGTTAGCGGCCTAGTGGGGCGCGGAGATTTTGAAAGTGGGAACGACACGACGGGTGCGGTTTCCAAACACCCTAGAAGCTGAAAAGTTGGGGTCGAACCGTTATAAAGGCGCCACGGTGCCCGCACACACTCCCCACCGTTTCTCCAATGCATTGTCTTCTTCCTCACACATTTTGCCTCTGCACCGTGCAACCGCTCCGCCATTAGGGCTGCTCCAAACACAAAAAACCATCGCTTCTCCTTAGATCTGCTTGATGGCACCGAAGAGGAGCTGCGGGAGCTCGAGGACGGCGACGCGCGAGGTGAACCGCAATGAGGAGTGGGTGCGGTCCATCAGCGATGAGGTGGCGCTTAACAACTTGGTGGTGGATGACGTGCTGCCGAACATGACAATGGCGGGATGGTGCCCTGCTTTTGGTGAGGAGTTCCCCACACCCCACACCGATGAATTTGTTGTCTTCGAAGATTACTTCTACTGGGGATTTAGTGTCCCCATTCATCCCTTTCTTCGCGGGCTAATCGATTACTATAAGATTAGTGTCTGCAATCTCAGCCCAAATTTCATCCTTCATGTTGCCATCTTCATCAATTTTTGTGAGGCATATCTAGGAATCCTTCCCCATTTCAACCTCTTTCGTCATTTCTTTTGCCTCAAAATCCAAGGGGGATCCGGATCTAGGGTTGTCGGTGGTGCGTATTTGCAGCTTCAAGACAGGATGGCAAGTCAGTACATCACCATTCCGCTCAACACAAATGTGAAGTACTAGGCATCAAAGTGGTTTTACATCAGGTAGGCGGAGCCATATGAGGCGTGTGGCGTGGACCAGATCCCAACAAGCAACTCCAAGTGGTCGGAGAGGCCGAGCTCTGATGGGATGGAGCAGGTGAGGGAGCTCTTGAGGTTGATCGACCACCGGTGGCTGGACGGAGTTATTGTGGTGACAAACTTCACATTCTGACGGATTTAGCCCTGCAAGGAGAGGGCGTACCCCAGTTTTGAGTTCTGAGGAGACACCGGCGAGACCCGGGAGGTGCCCGAGGAGATAGACCGGGATGAGGTCAAACACCAGATCTCGATGCTCTTTAATCTCATAGGTCGACTGTCTATCAGGGACCAGCAGCGGGCCTTCAGCGTCAAGAACCTCCCTCCAGCGGTAAGAGTCTTTTGCGATGTTCACTTGATCATTCTTGTTGTGCGATGTATTCATTCATGTTGTTGAAGATTCATGGGTAGGACCGTGCAATGTACTTCTCTGCAATTTCATCGGAGGACTGGTCGAGAGCTGTTGATGCATGGCCGAGCAGTCCCTAGCATCATCGGAGCACAGATTTTAACGACGAGAGCTCAGAGAGCCATGGAGCTGGTGGTGATGATGCGCGGACAAAATAAGTCTACGAGAAGGTTCATGGAAAGCGCTCGGCTAACAAGGAGCCATCCATGAAGAGGAGAAAAATGAGAAGGCCCTCTTGAGGCGAAGAGGGGCTGGTTAGCATTATTGGTTCTGCCTAGCTCCAAAGGCAGTAGATGGTGCTATCAGACATGGTCGATGATGATGAGCCAGCGGCGCCTCCTCCTCCGAGCACCAAAATGCCTCCACCGGTTGTCCTAGTAGGGGTGGAGACGCGAGAGCGGCGGCGAGCATGGGAGGCCATGGTAGCAGTCCCTGAGAGTGCTCGAGGGACCACAGTGGTGGTGACTAGGACCGGCGGCCGAGTTCCCAAGCCGACACAGGTGGCACTGGCTTCAGTCCCCAAGACTACTCGAGTGGCGATGCCGCGACAGCGGAGATGACCAGCCCGAGGACGACGGGGGTGCTAGGTGGCTCTGCCATGGGGCAGGGTGGTTTAGGAAGGGTACGCCGGTTCAGGATGACCTAGCATGAATCATAGTTGTAAGTTTCCTTCATCCTCATATTTTTGCGAATACGAGAATGTTGCTTGATAAGTTGTTTCCTAGGTGTAGCGCGGAGTCAACAGAAGATCTACAGCCGTCGGCTGCTGATGATGGGCAGCGTGCAGTGGAGCCAGAGGCTCCTGGCACCGAGCAAGGATGAGCAGGGGAAGATCCGGTCGCCCCCACTATGGAGGAGATGCCCGTTGCGGAACCGGTCGCTCCTGCGATGGAGTAGCCACCGACCATCAGGCCAACCTCTCCTGCCAGTGGGGCACATGATGAGGGTGACCCTATCGACATGTTGGGTGGCAAAGAAGCATGGACCATGGCAGGGTCATTGGGTGATCCTACCGAAGCTAGGATGGAGGCCGCGAGGGATGCGCCAAGTAGCGCGGTGGAGGGTCCGCACATGGCTATAGAGCAAGCAACCCATGCGACAGTGTCGATGGCTGAGACGGGCCTCAGATGTCTTGTCCGAGCACATTAGCAACCAAGGAGGGCCCCTCTGAGGGCAGCTGCTGTAGAAATTGAAGAGATTGTCCAAGAGCCTGCTCAACCTTCTCAGGTCCTTCGCACGGTCATTCGGTGTGGTGATGAACTTGACATGCTAGAGGAAGGGGTGGTGAGCGTGGAAATGAAGAGGCTAAGAGCCGACCTATCGGTGATGATCGACCGAATTGAGGTGAGCCTAAAGTAATTTCATGTTGTGTCTGTTGCCAAATGTGGTTCGTGAACATGCGTTGCTGTAGAATGTAATGAAGATATCCGAGCAGTGCCGGTGGCAGTTGGAAGAAATGGCACTGATACTAGAGGAGAAAAAGAACCTGCAAGCGTCGGTGACCAACCTCCAGGCTCGTCTTACCTAAGAGTGCCACCATAGGGAGGACCTAGAAGTAAAGGTCCTAGCATTGGAGAAGGATCGCTGGCTGCTGGAGGCGGAAAACCAATCGCTGGCCAAGCAGTGTAGCCGCAGCACTGACCAACAGAAGGGTATGTTTTTGGACCTTGCTTTGTTGATAATTAGTGTTGTGAGACATTTGCCTACGATGCACAGCCATAGAGATGGAGCTCAGCCTTTCCCATGAAACCATCGGCCAGCTCCTTAAGGGGAAGGAGGAGGCAGAGGAGAAAGTTGAGAAGGCTACCGCAGATCTTGAGCATAAGTACATCTGTTGTCAAATCCTTTCTCTCGGCGTTAGGAGTATGCTTAGCATACTATTGTTGTTGTGTTGCAGAGTACCATTACTAGGCGCATGCGCAATTCAAAGTCTTCGGGGATAGGTCAAGGCCTGTGATGATAAGCTAGAGGCGATGCCAGCAGGGATCAAGCCTATGCTAGACTGCATTGGTTTCACGCCGCCTAAGGGATAACGCAACTACCTGGTGACCTACCACCCTGGATGATCATGGATCGGTATCAGACAACATGGTCAGACTTCAAGGAGTTTACATGCAATGCTGCCTAAGGGGTTGTCGTCCATGCGCTCTTGGTGTTGCGGTCGCACTTTCCATCAGTAAAGCTTGAAGTGACAATGACTGGCTTCGCCTAAGGAACGGACACACAGAAGACCGCTAGGCTAGAAGACGAGGTCAAGGAAGCAACAGCGAGGCTTGCCGGGGATGTTGACCTATTCAACAAGGGACAAGGCAATGTCCAGTAGATTAGGATAAAACTTGTGCTGAAAACTATGTAAAAGTTCTTGGCAGCTTTTGATGAACACTTAGTGTTATTTTAAATTTTGTGTTTATATTTAATATAAACCATCCGGCTAGTTAGTTTGTAGCTGAGTCACCAGCCCTAGCTAGCCCATTAACCATAACGCAAAGCGCGGAGCTCGTGTGCGTGTAGGAAGAATAAAGCATCGCCAATGGGCTGCTGCCAACCACCCATAATGCGCAGGACAGACGCTTGTGCATGTGTAGGGAGAAGCCAGAGACAGGGCCATCTCTGGGGACATCCGAGCATCAACATGACTATTTAGGGATTTGCCTTACGCATAATTGTATGTCATCTTTAAGATGTTATACATGGAGAGGTGTCACTTAGCGAATAAACATGGAGAAAGCAACATGAAGAAAAATCAGAACAAAATCTTTATTGAAAATTTCAATATGAAAGGTACATATCTTTGTATGGAACATTTCAAGGGTAGAAACGCCTAAGGAGATCAATATGCTAGGAGTTTGGGACATCTACTTCGTCCATGTCACATAGTCTATAAGACCCTGGTTGGATGACTGCCTTGACAATGTAGGGGCCCTCCCAAGGTGACGAGAGCTTATGCATGCCTTCTATCTTTTGGTTTCGACAGAGTACTAAGTCTCCAACCATGAAGAATATGTCATTGACATTATGGTTGTAGTATGTACACAAGCTGTCGAGGTATTTTACTGTCCGAACACATGTGACTAGGCGCTCTTCTTCTAGGTGGTTGATATCATTAGCCTATGCTCAGTCAGAATTCTCCTCATCATAGTGCTCCACCCTAGGTGGTCAGAAGGTGATGTTGGCAGGCAAAATGGCCTAAGAGTCGAAGACCATGAAGTGTAGGGAGACACTAGTGTTGTGACTAGGTTGGGTCCTTAGTCCCTAGACTACGGCCAGGAATTCCTTGAGCCATTTGCCCAGGTGCTTCTGCTCCTTGTCATAGAGCCTTTTCTTCAATGCATCTAGGATCATGCCATTGGCATGTCTACCTGGCCATTAGCTCTGGGGTGAGCCATCGAAACGTACTTGACCAAGATTCATCTTTCGTCACAGAAATCCCAGAAGTCACTACCGATAAATGTGGACCCTAGGTTGGTGATGATACTGTTCAGTAGGCCGAACCTATGTATGATATCATCGAGCAGCTCAGCTGCCTTCTTGGTTGTAGCCTGGACAAGGGGTTTGTACTCAATCTACTTGGAGAACTTATCGATGTAGACGTAGACCCAGCGAAATCCTCTTGGCACGGGCTTGAAGGGCTCAATCATATCTAGTCCCTAGCATGCGAAGGGCCAAGAAGCAGGAATCGTCTGTAAGGTCTAGGCTAAGACGTGGATTTGTTTAGCGAAAAACTGGCAATTCTCACACCGGCGAATGAGTGCTTCCACGTCAGCGATGATTGAAGGCCAATGGAAACTAGCTCAGAAGGCTTTGCCGACCAGTGTTCTAGAGGCTTCATGGTTGCCATAGGTGCCAACATGGATTTCTTTAAGTATCTTCTCTCCTTCATTGGAGATGCACTTCTGGAGTAGCTCCTTAGCATTCTTACGCATCATCTTGCCATCGACTAGGACGTAATGCTTGTTGTGGCGGGTAAGACGCTCTCTCTTTGTGTTGTCGGTTGGGACATCTGTAGTGGTGAGATATTTGATGAAAGGGACCCTCCAATCACTGCTCGGCCTAGGAACCACTATGACTATCTGTTCGGCAGGTGGCTTTTCTTCAACACCTTCTTGCCCTTGCTTGATGGAAGGGGTCACAAGATCATGGATGAACACTTCGGTTGGCACTTCTGCTCGGGTTGACCCTAACTTTGATAGCTCATCAGCTGCTTGATTGTCAGCCCGAACCACATGATGGTATTCGACTCCATAGAACTTGTCTTCGAGTTTCCTTATTGTGGCGCAGTAAGCATCCATCTTCTCGTTGGTGCAGCTACAATCTTTATTGAATTGGTTAATTATGAGTGTTGAGTCACCGTACACCATGAGGAACTTGATGTTGAGCTCTATAGCTATATGGAGACCATGTAGTGTCGCCTCATATTCCATGGTGTTGTTGGATGCCCGAAAGTGGATACGAAGGACATAGTGTAGTTTGTCCCCTGATGGAGAGATGAAGTATACGCCCGCCCCGATGCTGTCAAGGTTGAGGGATCCATCGAAGTACATGATCCAGTGCTCGAGGTGATTGATCAAGACAGGAGTCTACATATCCATCCACTCAGCGATGAAATCAGCGAGAGCCTATGACTTGATCATCTAATGTAGCCTGAAGTCAATGGTATAGGTGCTGAGCTCAACTGCCCATTTAATGATGCGGCCGCTGGCTTCCTTGTTGCGGAGGATATCACCGAGTGGGTACTCTATAACAACTGCTATGGGGTAGGTCTCGAAGTAGTGGTGGAGCTTGTAGGATGTGATTAGGATGGCATAGAGCAGCTTCTGGACCTAAGGATAGTGAGTCTTAGACTCATTCAGGACCTCGCTGATGAAGTGCACTAGGCGTTGGACTTTATATGCATGTCCAACCTCTTCGCGCTCGACAACAATGGATATGTTGACCACCTGATTGGTCTCCACGATGTAGACCAGAAGGTGAGGTGAGGAACCGCTTGAGCTCGACAAATGCCTTGTCAACGTCCTCTGACCAGATGAATTTTTCTTGGGACTTAAGCAGCTTGAAGAAGGGGAGTTCCTTTTCGCCAAGATGGGATATGAAACGACTCAAATGTAGGGTCGAGATGGCGGACTAGAGGGGTGAATAGTCCTTTCTAAAACTTAATCATGCCGGCTAACCAATACAAGTATGGAATTAAAACTATCGGTCTAGCAAGGACTACACCCCTCTATCTAAGTTCTCAAGCACCTTATAAAGATTCTAATTAGGCAACAAAGGTGCCGAGCAAGGTCACACAAACTTATGCCACTAGTACCTCAAGCACCAGGGAGCTCCTACACATGCTAGTAGCAAAGCACAAAGCTCTTAAGCTCACTAGCAATGCTCAATAACAAGGCAACTAATACCAAATTAGAGAGCGCAAATTACTTAGCTACATAAACTAAGCAATATGACTAATAAGGTTACTCAAACCGAATTAGTCATGCAAGGGAGCTACTTCTATGTTACACAAGCAAGAAGGTAACTAGCAACCTACACAAGCCAACTAATTACAAGAGCAACTACACAAGCACAATGTATGTGAAAGTAAATACAAGCTTGTGTAACGAGAATTCAAACCAACAGGAAGACAAGGTTAACATGATGATTTTATCCCGAGGTTCACTTGGTTGCCACCAAACTATGTTCCCATTGTGTTGACCGCTCACTTGGTGGTTCGGTGGCTAAGAGGTATTGCACGAACCTCGTCCACACGTTGGAGACCGCAAGAACCTTACAAGCCAAGTGAGGGTAGCTCAATGACACGCTCGACTAGAGTTGCTCTTCGTGATCCCTATGGGGTGAGCACAATCCCCCTCACAAATCCTCCTTCGGAGCATCGCGCAATCTTCTCATGTGCTTCAACAGAGTCACAAGCCACCAAGCTATCTAGGAGGTGGCAACCTCTAAGAGTAACAAGTACCACTAGCTTATAACTCGATCACCTAATGCCACTCGATGCAACCTCACAATACAACACACTAGAATCACACTCACTCACAATTGGATCACACTCTTGCAAGCACAAGTGAGTTAGAGGGCACCTACACAAGCCACCAAGGATTAAGGATGCTCAACTAACCAAATGCCTGAGCTCCACCTCTATTTATAGCCCCAAGCCAAATAGAGTGGTTGGAGCAAAGATCCCTTTTCTGCGAGGGCACCGAACATGGCAGTGGTGGCACCGCCCTAGGGGTGGTAGTGCCCCTTCAATGGTCACATAATGGCTAGGTTGACTGATCATGGGCACTGGACAGGGGTGGCGGTGGCACCACCCTAGGGGTGGTGGTGACCACCAGCCAGTCACTCCGAAATACCCCCTCTTTGGAAAATAGTGGCGGTGGCACCGGACATAGGGTGGCGGTGCCCTATCTGGTGACCAACCCCACTCGGCTCTTGTATGTGAGGGATGCATTCTTCATTTGATGATCACTTAAAGTTGCGGATCTCTTGTGGAAGCGTCATCTTGTATGATTGATATCACGTGTAGAAATGTGATGCCATGTGAAAGAATTTACTAGCATGGAACCACTTGATGGATTTGTCAATAAAATCTATTTCTTGAACATTTTCTATCTTCATGAGTACCACTTGTAGGATATCACTTGTTTGTTGATCTAGACACCACTTGTGAATACCGCTTGATAAATCAATTGAGTCTAGATACCACTTGAAATAACCAAACTAGATATCCATTTGCATTGTTGTCTTGTGCTTGTACTCTTGTTGCTATCCTGAGCTTCTAAGTTAACTTGAACTAAATTGATTTGCCTAAGCTTTCAAGTTCGGTTTGAACTAATGACAAGCTTCTTCACACCTCTTACAAGGGCTATCTTTCCAATGTTGTACTTGTCACTTGTTATCAATCCAAATTAAATCAAGTACTTGGTTTCACTAGCTCATGAAAAAACTCACATGCTTACCACTAGATCAACTAATCATTCAAGCAATAGTGGTAGGCTATGAATTTTAAACTTTCATTTGTCATGCATGATCCCAATAAGCATGTACTATATGCACTAACCGCATACTAGTAAGGGATGAAATGATCATGCATATTACAATGATACCTTTGCTATCTTAGAGTAGAGGATAGTCACTAGTTTCCAATTAAGCTCCGCAATAGCAATGTGAAGTTCAATTTATAGCTTGGTGAAGATCATTCATCATAGATAGAGTCCATTCTTCACCCATATAAAATGTGAACCACTAATGATCAAGTGCACTATCACGATGTGGTTGGCTCGCTTCTTCTTTTATCAATGCTTGCATGAGAGAACTATTTGGAATACCACTTGAATTTTCATGACTAGCTCTCTTTTGGGTGTTGCTTGCTTTTCTTGATCAATCCTATTGATTGCTTCAACTAAGCATCTCAAATGTCCCTCGGATCACCACTTCCATATTAGCCTTCCAAGTACCACACTTAGTTTACTTACACATAGGCGGCAAGCCCCTATAATAGGGAGAAGTGACCTCTCCAAAGAATCATTCATGACACTCACTTGAAATATCTTGATTGATTGATCAAGTGAAGGACTTAATTTGATGAATAACCATGAATCTTTCTTTAAGTTATTTTCTTTCTACTTGTTTAAGTCCTTTTCTTTTTACCAAATGATTTCCAATTGTCACTAGAACTCAAACTTCATCTTCATCTTGAGTTTGATCTTGATCTTGAACTTGAGTACAAAATGTGTGCCAAGTACACTCCACAATCAAATGGCTTTGTACTCTTTGCTTATCATGCTTCTAGCTCATCTCAAAACCAAACTTAGGTACCTCAATCACTTATGAATATGTTTTCAACTTAAGGACCTTTCAATCAAAGTGACTCTTGATCAATCCAATAATTGTTACTTTTCTGGCAGATTCTGTATCCTTCAATTAAAAAATCCATATCTCCCAATATATAGATTCAATTGCCACGAAACTTGGTGGAGATGTGATTCACTAAATCATCTAGCTGTTGTAAAAATTTGATATTCATTTGACTTCTAGATTGCTACCAGATTTTAATTATTTCACCACTGCAATATGCTGAAAACTGCTGCATTATGGCTGACAAGATCTACTCCAAAACCGAAGCATCTCTTATCCAATTCTCATAAAATTTCTGTAGCATCTCATACCATAAGTATAGAGTATGCATACCATATTTTAAGCCAATCCAAATAGATTTGATCACTTAAACTCAGATTTGATCTTAGCTAGCTCAGATTTTCAATTTAGGATAGATTTCAATCACTTGAGCTATACTTCATCAAATATGTATCAAACTTGAAACTAACTTGTTTGAATACTTTCACAAGATATATATCCATTCAATCCACTTACTAAAAGTCATCTCATGAACTTATCCAACACAAGTCAATCCAAATTTGATCACTAATCAATTTATCCATTCAAACATCTTATAGCAAGCAAAATTGCATATTTATCCAATTCAATCAACACATATGCACCCAAATGAAACGATCAACTAGAGATATACCTTGATTAGCTCATGATTATCCATAGCAAGCTTTCACTCAATTATTTGCAAGCCACCAAATAATTCCAATAAATCACCACAACTTAAATTATAGCATTTGTATGTTGATAGCTCTTGGACTTCACTATCTTGTCATGGCATTAGGATAATGATCATTGCTTTTCAATACTTGTCTCAATAATGTGATCAACAAAATGAATACCACTGAACCAAGACTCCAATGCCGATAGTACCTACAATCATTCATCCACTTTTTGATGGTATCCAAACTAGTTTGGGTCCTCTTAAGTTAGAAGCAACATACTTAGGCGTAGCCTTAGTATGAATAGCGGGATGTTTTTGCAATTGCAACCAATAAGGTACCATTGCTATCCTTCCTAAGCATAGAATCATCATTAATTGAAATGGGCTTAGGAGTGTTACCTAGGGGACATGAATGAGCCATGTGTCCTCTTTCCCGGCATAAGTAACAACTTCTCTTGGATTGAGCCTTTTCTTCCTTGCTCATGTGTTGCTTCTCATTGCCTTGCCTCTTATGGGTTGCTTGAGCCTTCTTCTCAAGCTTAGTAGAACACTTTGAGGCAAAGTATCTCGTATCTCCACACTTGAAGCACTTAATGTGAGCAAACTTCTTCTTCTTCTTCTTCATCAAGTCACCATCATCATCGTCATTGTTGGTCTTGACTTGGACTTGGGGTGTCTTGACTTGCTCAACTCGTGGCTTTGGTTGAGGCTCAACTCTTTGCTTTACCAATTGCTTGGTTGGGCACATTGAGGTGAGGTGACCCTAAGTGCGACACTTGAAGTACTTAACATGCTTTAGCCTCTCTTCTTCCTTCTTTAACTTGAGCTTCTCAATATTTGGGCAACCATTTGTAAGGTGTCCCACTTCATGGCACTGGTAGCACATGGAGTGAGACAATTTCAATTGTAGTTGCTTCTTCATCTTCTTTGCCCTTTTTCTTTCGCCCTTTGTCATCTTCTTGTGGAAGCCAAGGCCACTTTTGTCACCGAACTTTCTTTGATTTGTCAACATATGCTCAAAGGTGACTTTTGAGTTGTAGCACCTCTCTAACTTGTTACTTAATTTCTTCACTTCTCTTTTGAGCTCATTGTTCTCCTTCAAAATGTTAGTCTCATAAGACATAGAAGTAGAAGAAGCATCTATATGTGAAAGAACATGACATATCTAATAAATCATCACAAGAGGTAGATACATGCTTGTTCCCTATATCACAAGAGTTAGTCACATGTTACAATTGATCACTTGACTCATGTGATGAGCTCTCATTATTTTTAAGTTTCTTTGAAAATGCTTTAATGAGAAAAGCATGTTGTTCCAATAATTCTTCATGAGATGCAAGTAGTGTCTCATGAGTTAATTTTAGCTCACCATGTGAAGATTTAAGAACATCAAGTGCTTATGTTCTTCACATGAGTTCTTTAGAAATGAGTTTTCATTTTGCAATTTCATTATTTTAGCATTCTCATTTTCTAAAGATATGGTCATACTAGCAAGTCTACTCACAAGCTCATCATATGAATCAACCTGATCAACCATATTAGCATTAGATACCTTAGTGTCATCTTATGACATGAAGCAATGTGGTGATGTTGGAGAGCTTGTAGAAGCATCCCTTTCATAGCCCGAGGATGAACTATCATCATCACCATCAAGTGTGCATGGGGTAGCATCATCATTTGCATCACTTGTGATGTCTTCATCAACCTTGTCAAGTGAACTTGTGGTAGAATGATCATCATCATCATCACTTGACCATGAGGTGGAGCAATCTTCCACAATCACCGAATTGTGGTCTTGCTCAACACACTCATGTGCATCTTCTTTAGGCTCATCCTCCTTCTTGAACTTGCCATCATTCCATGTGAGGAGTCACCAAAGGTGTGCTTGATTGATTCCCACAACTCATGGGCAGTTCCTTTGTGGTTCACCTTGTAAAACAACTCAAAGCTCAAAGCATCTATTAGAAATAAATAAGCATCGGAATCAAGTTCAAAAAGAACCTTTTGAGCTTTTGTTAGATTTTTATGGTCTAAGACATGGCTAAGACCACTTGTGACAACCCACCAAAACTTAGGTCCCTTTGCAAGAAAATGATCAAGCATATGGTGTTTCCACCGTGCAAAGTGTGTGCCATCAAAAATATGTGTCACAAATATCATCTATCCCACTAGACGCCATCCTCTCAGATTGGTGAAGACCACAAATGAGAGACCTCACTCTGATACCACATGTAGGGTCGAGATGGCAGATTAGAGGGGGTGAATAGTCCTTTCTAAAACTTAATCGCACCAGCTAACCGATACAAGTGTGGAATTAAATACAAGCTTTTTGTAACGGGGATGCAAACCAATGGGAAGACAATGTTGACACGATGATTTTCTCCTGAGGTTCACTTGGTTGCCACCAAGCTATGTCCCCATTGTATCCACCACTCACTTGGTGATTTGGTGGCTAAGAGGTGTTGCACAAACCTCGTCCACATGTTGGACACCACAAGAACCTCACAAGCCAAGTGAGGGTAGCTCAATGACATGCTCGACTAGAGTTGCTCTTCGCGATCCCCGCAGGGTGAGCACAATCCCCCTCACAAATCCTCCTCTGAAGCACCGCACAATCTTCTCATGTGCTTCAATGAAGTCACAAGCCACCAAGCCCTCTACGAGGTGGCAACCACCAAGAGTAACAAGCACCACCAGCTTGCAACTCGATCACCTAGTGCCACTCGATGCAACCTCATGATGCAATGCACTAGAATCACACTCACTCACAATCGGATCACACTCTTGCAAGCATAAGTGAGTTAGAGGGCTCCCAAGCACATCTACACAAGCCACCAAGGCTTAAGGGTGCTCAACCAGCCAAATGCCTGAGCTTTACCTCTATTTATATCCCCTAAGCCAAATAGAGCCGTTAGAGCAAAGATTCATTTTTTGCAAGGGCACCGGACATGGCGGTGGTGGCACCGCCCTAGGGATGATGGTGCCCCTTTTGTGGTCACATAACAGCTAGGTTGACTAGTCCTGGGCATCGGACAGGGGTGGCAGTGGCACCACCCTAGGGGTGGTGGTGACCAGCAGCCAGTCACCCATAATACCCCCTCTCTAGAAAATAGTGGTGGTGGCACCAAACATAGGGTGGCGGTGCCCTGTCCGATGACCAACCCCTCGGGTACTCTCAGGAATAAAGGGGCGGTGCCCACGGTGGTGGCACTGGACACACCCTGGCGGTGCACTACCATCCCAGGGGTAGTGGACACCGCCACTACTGGTGCTAGCCTTAGCACTAGCTCCTCTTAGCCTCCTCTAGCCGGTCACCGCCAAAGGGGTGGTGGTGCACTGAATAGGGGGATGGCAGTGCCCCCGGGGCACCACTCCAAGCCCGGTTTTGCCTCTTTCTTCACCTTTCGACTTCTCCTTTGCAAGTGTGCTAACACCACCAAGTGTTCACCAACTTATGCACATATGTTAGCTTTTCACAAACATTTTTCCAAAGGATTAGCACTCTTTTCTCAATGCCACTCCATCCTAACATGTATGCAAAGTTAGATCGCTCAAGTGGCACTAGATGACCAATATGCAAACAAGTTTGCTCCTCTTAATAGTATGGTCATCTATCCTAAACCCGGTCATGCACTTCTCTACACAACCTTTGACTGGTGAAATGAAATGCCCTAGGTTATACCTTTGCCTTGCGCATTATATTCCATCTCCTTCGATGTCGATGCAACACATGCACCAAACAATCACCAAATGATATGATCCACTTCATATCATCACATGATCGTATTGGTTCATCAATCTAGACCCCACTTGCTTTTCACCGTTACCTCACGTGTGGACGAGGTTTGTGCAACACCTCTTCGTCCATCGGTGCCAAGTCATCACTCAACTTGCCCTTCACACTTGCAACCAGTCTGTCGAGCCAAGTCTTGTCTTGATCTTCTCCACCTTGATCATATGACTCCATGTCATGTCTCATATGCATTAAGCTCCTTTATCACATGTGTGAGCCTTGCAACAAATCCAAGCCATTTTCACCTCTATGGCATATGTTGCTCACACACATGTACCTATGAACTAATCACCTGTGTATCTCACATAAACACAATTTGTCCATCTAAGTTGTCACTCAATTACCAAAACCAAACAAGGACCTTTCATCAAGGCCGCCATGCACCCCATTAGCTTATGGACGTCCTTGACGTAGGTTGGTGGTTTCATCTTGGTCACCGCCTTTATCTTCTTTGGATTGGCTTTAATGCCGTGGTGGCTAACGATGTTGCCTAATAGGATACCAGATGGGACACCAAAAATACACTTAGTGGGATTCAGCTTCCATTAATACACCTTTAGGGCTTTGAAGATTTCGGTGAGGTCGACGATGAGGGTATTGGCAGTCTTAGACTTAACCACCACATTATCGACGTAGGACTCAACGTTCTTCCCAATCTGGTCCTTAAGGCAGCGTTGGATGGCTCTTTGGTAAGTAGCACCCGCGTTCTTGAGCTCAAAGGACATGGTCGTGTAGCAGTAAGCACTAAAGGGCGTGATGAACAACGTCTTGATCTAGTCTTCTTCCTTTAGTGCAATCTGGTGATAACTAGAGTAGCAATCTAAAAAGCACAGGAGCTCGCAACTGGCTATGGAATCTACAACCTCGTCAATATGAGGTAAGCTGAAGGGGTCTTTAGGGTATGTTTGTTGAGATCGGTGTAATCAACATACATTCTCTATTCTTTATCCTTCTTTCTTACAAGAACTAGGTTGGCTAACTGTAGAATCTCTGGTTAGCCTAGAGGGGGTGAATAGGCATGTTAAAACAAACACTCAAACTTTTATCAAATTCAACCTGTAGCACTATCACCATAGTCATCAATCTATCAAATATCTCTTGTGGCCCTTCTCTATCCATGATCATAAACCGGTTAAGCTTTGCCATCAACAAATCAATTCTTGCCTTTCTTACTTTATCAACCCCTTCATGTGCAAGGTGCAAAGTATCCCATATTTGCTTGGCAACATCAACACCAATAACTCTATTGTACTCATCACCATCCAAAGCACTAAGCAACACACATGTGGCTTGACCATTGAGATGAATAATTCTCATTTCATCTAGTGTTGGATTCTTAGGATCAACTAGTGGCTCAAATCTATTGCAAACAACTTCCCAAATGCCGGGGTGAAGACCTATAAGATAGGCTCTCATCAAATATTTCCACTTGGCAAAGTTAGTCCCATCAAAATGAGGTAACATGACTGTGGGCACATTGATGAAAGACTTCCAATCAAGGTTAGTCATAGGCATAGAGGAATAATTAAAGGATACGGTGGCATATTTATTGTTGGAGTCAACTTTGTCCTTTCCTTTCTTCTCCATCTTGCCCCCTTTGACACTTGGTAGGACTCATCATCATCTCCATCTTTGAAACTACTTGAGATGTCACTTGATGATGCATTAGTTGCCTTCTCTTCTTCTTCCTTCTTCCTTGCTTCTCTTATTTTTCTTCTTACTTCTCTCTTGAGCTTTCTTTCTTCCTTTCTTCACTTCTTGTCTTCAAGTCTTTGCTGCTCCTTCTTCTTTTTCTCTATTTCTTCCCTTTTTACTTTTCTTGCTTCCTTCCTTCTTCTTTCTTCATCATTGAGATCTCTTTCGACATCAGTGGCCTCAAGATGTGGGAGCATGGTGTTACTCATTGTGGACACGTTTAGCTCACTGCTGTCGGTGTCATGCAACTTAACTCGCTCTAGATCAATGTCCACTGGCTTCACACCACTAGTACCTCCTCTGGGCTCCATACCTCACGCGTTGAAGCGCACATAAGGTAACCTACTCTGATACCACTTGTAGGATCTCTGGTTAGCCTAGAGGAGGTGAATAGGCCTGTTAAAACAAACACTCAAACTTTCATCAAATTCAACCTACGGCACTGCCATGCTGTGCCCATGGCACTACCGCTCTGCATCACTACCGCACCTAGGACAACTTCATGGCATAATTCAAAAACTTTGAATAGAAACTTTAATCAGATAAATTTCTGAGCTTCCTACAGGTATATGTTACATAGATCAACAGCTAGAAGTGGTAGGAACACCACACACAAGTAGATCAACCACAAACCCTAGAAATCACCTCAACATAATATGAAATGCAAGTGAAATAACTTCAACACAAGATAACACAAGGATTTATCCCGTGGTTTAGCTTGCCACTAAGGCTTGCCTAGGTCCACGTTGTTGAGGTTAGCCACTAAGGTTTAGGGCTTTGCAACCCTTCCTTGTTCTCAAGTCAAGAGACTTAACTCTTGAGATGAGGGGTGACTTTACTAGCTTCAAGAGATGGTTTCAACCCCCCTAAGGCTGCCACACAAGTTGGTAAGCTCCACGGGCGATGCTCTAGCCAGCTAGGAGCAAAGCTCCAAGAGTAATAAACACAATCGCTGACCAAAACGTGAACCAAGTGCTCTTTTGAGTTGGGGAATCAAATGATCTGCTCTCTAATTGAGCTTTCTCTCAAGGATTGATGGGAAAATCAAAGGAGAAGCTTGGGAGCTCAAAATCACCAATGGAGGAGAGAGAGAAGAGCACTTTTCTATTTTTGGTCAAACTAAACCGTTGGGGAAGGAGAGACGGACGTTGGAGAGGAACGAGATTATATATACCCCCCCTGCCTTCCAAAGGTCACTTAAGTTGCGGTAGTGCCGCTTAGCGGCAGTTCCTCTCTCTAGGTGCGGCACTGCTGCACCAGGTAAGACAGTAAGAGTAAAGGTGGAGTGCTGGCTGTCTTGGAGGTGGAGACTTGGATTTTGGTTTTACCTTCTCACCCTTTACCATGAGACAAATGTGAGGGGAGTAGTAGTCATCATGGACATGTTGTTGAAGAGATTTGGTGTAGGGGATGACTTGTGAATAGCAATGGTTGCAACCTTCTCATCCTCTTCACTTTTGCTATCTCTAGTTGAATCCCATTCATGCCCAATGTGAGCCTCTCCCATGTATTTCTTGCTCTTTCTTCGGTCAGTCTTGTCCTCTTTCTTGTCCTTCTTGTACTTGTTGTCTTTGATCTCATGTGGACACTCAGCAATGAAGTGATCAGTGCTACCACAATTGTAGCATGTCCTCTTCTTCTTGTTTGGAAACTTCCTCTTCACTACCTTGTAGCCTTGTTTCTTTAGCCCCTTGTGAAACCTCTTCATAAAGAGAGCAACATCATCAACCTTCTTGTATTGATCATTATCTTTTTCACTTTCACTTGAGGATGATGTGGTCTCTACTTGCTTGCTCGCCTTGGGCTTGCTTGTTGAACCTTGCTTGTTAATCTTGGACTTGCTTGTAGAGCCATGCTTTATTGATTTGTTGGCCTTGAGAGCTACATCCTTGATCTTTATGCCATCTAGCTTTGCTTGCAACTCACCAAGCCTTTTCCTTTCATTTGCTTCTTCTCTTTGCATATCAAATGTCAAGATCCTCCCAAGTACATCATTTAGTGTGAAGTACTCAAACTTCTTCTTGTCTCTAATTAGAGTCACTATGGTCTCATTTCTAGGTGAGTAAGCTTCCAACATGATCTTCATGACTTTGTGATCATCTAGCTTATCACAACCATAGCCTCTAATCTTGCCCACCATAGTCATCAATCTATCAAACATCTTTTGTGGCCCTTCTCCATCCATGATCACAAACCAATTAAGCTTTGCCATCAACAAATCAATTTTTGCCTTTCTTACTTTGTCGACCCCTTCATGTGCAAGGTGTAAAGTATCCTATATTTGCTTGGCAACATCAACACCAATAACTCTATTGTACTCATCACCATCCAAAGCACTAAGCAAAACAATTGTGGCTTGACCATTGAGATGAATAATTCTGATTTCATCTAGTGTAGGATTCTTGGGATCAACTGGTGGCTTGAATCTATTGCAAACAACTTCCCAAATGCCAGGGTGAAGACCTATAAGATATGCTCTTATCAAATGTTTCCACTTGGCAAAGTTAGTCCCATCGAAATGAGGTAACTTGCCCTCGGGCACATTGATGAAAGACTTCCAATCAAGGTTAGTCATAGGCATAGAGGAATAATTAAAGGATATGGCGACATATTTGTTGTTGGAGTCGACTTTGCCCTTTCATTTCTTCTCCATCTTGCCCCCCTTTGACACTTGGTAGGACTCATCATCATCTCCATCTTCGGAACTACTTGAGATGTCACTTGATGCATTAGTTGCCTTCTCTTTTTCTTCCTTCTTCTTCCTTGCTTCTCTTCTTTTTCTTCTTGCTTCTCTCCTAAGCTTTCTTTCTTCCTTTCTTCGCTTCTTGTCTTCAAGTCTTTGCTGCTCCTTCTTCTTCTTCTCTTTCTTCCCTTTTTGTTTTTCTTGCTTCCTTCCTTATTCTTTCTTCATCATTGAGAGCTCTTTTGGCATTGAAGGCCTCAAGATGTGGGAGCGTGGTGTTGCTCGTTGTGGACATGCTGAGCTCATTATTATCGGTGTCATGTAGCTCAACTCGATCTGAATCAACATCCACCTACTTCATGCCACTAGTACCTCCTCTAGGCTCTATACCTCACGTAGTGAAGCGCACACGAGGTAACCTACTCTGATACAACTTGTAGGATGTCTGGTTAGCCTAGAGGGGGGTGAATAGGCCTGTTAAAACAAACACTCAAACTTTCATCAAATTAAACTTGCGGCACTACTACACTATGCCCACGGCACTACCACTCTACGGCACTACCGAGCCAAGACAGCAGCACTACCGCACCTGTGGACAACTTCGTGGCACAATTCAACAACTATGAATGGAAACTTGAATTGGATAAATTTCTGAGCTTCCTATAGGTATATGTAACACAGATCAACAGCTAGAAGTGGTAGGAACACCACACACAAGTAGATCGACCTCAAACCCTAGAAATCACCTCAATACAATATAAAATGCAAGTGAAATAACTTAAGCACAAGACGACACAAGGATTTATCCCATGGTTCAGCTCACCACCAAGGCTTGCCTAAGTCCACGTTGTTGAGGTTAGCCACTAAGGTTTATGGCTTTGCAACCCTTCCTCATTCTCAAGTCAAGAGACTTAACTCTTGAGATGAGGGGTGAGTTTACTAGCTTCAAGAGATGGTTACAAACCTCCTGGGGCTACCACACAAGTTGGCAAGCTCCACGGGCAACGCTCTAGCCGGTAGAAGCAAAGCTCCAAGAGTAATAAACACAACTATCAGCCAAAACATGAACCAAGTGCTCTTTTGAGTTGGGAAATCAAAGGATCTACTCTCTAATTGAGTTTGGGACCTTTTTCTCTTAAAGATTAATGGGGAAATCAAAGGAGAAGCTTGGGAGCTCAAAGTCACCAGTGGAGGCGAGAGAGAAGAGCACTTTTCTATTTTTGGTCGAACTGAACCATTGGGGAAGGAGAAAGGGATGTTGGAGAGGAAGGGGAAAAGTATAAATACCCCTTGCCTTCCAATGGTCACTTAAGTCACGGCAGTGCAGTGGCCCAAGTGTGGCAGTGCTGCTTAGCGGTAGTGCCTCTCTCTAGGTGTGACACTACCGCACCAGGTAAGATAGCAAGAGTAAGGGTTGGGTGCTTGCTATCTTGCCTATGAAACTGAGGATGTATGTGAAGATATTGAGCACTTGGTAGCATATGTTAGCTTAAGCATTGTGTCGCCCTTTATAGTATGGCTTTTCCTATACTCGAATTCAAAATATAAAAGAATTTAAACCTCCTTTGAGTTTGAAGCCATCAACATTTGTAATTGGGGGCTCCTCCATTTCATATATCATCCTCGAATATAGATTCCCTACTTTTCATCTCGATAAATCTCATTAGTTCTCTAATTACGTGGTTATTATCACCAAAACCCAAAATTAGGGCTTGATTGCACTTCCACTAACCACTCCGAATGATACACCTCTTTAATAAAACTGGTAGCTAAGAGCCATGTTATTTCTAGCCTAATAGCCTTCTTTTTGTCCTGTGTGAATCATCGAAGCTTCTGCTTGATCGGCTTGGCAGTCACCGAGATGCTTAAGGAGTGCTCGATTAGCTCCTAAGATACACCAGGCATGTTTGCAGGTTTCCATGCGAACACGTCGACGTGCTCCCTTAGGAAGCTGACGAGTGCATCTTCCTATTTAGGATCGAGATCGGCCCTGATCTGAGCAGTGTTACTCTGATCACTGGGATGAGGACCACCTCTTTCACCTCTTTGGACTTGGTTGATGCATGGGGGGCCTCCATTGTGGGGATCTTGAGCTCCTCCGGTGGTACCTACTGTGAGGAAGCGAGGCAGTCCTGCATGCGGATGGAGATGTCAGTAGCCTCAGTGAGCGCGAAGCTTTCCTTCTCATACACGTAGGCGATGTTGAGGTTGGCGCGTAGGGAGAGGATCCCCTTGTAGTGAAACCGTCCAATTTATAAGAGCACAAGTACAATAGCAGCCCACAGGCGGTCGCACTATCATACTTGAGCAAATATAAACCTGGTAGTCCGTCGAGTACCACGAAGGGTCTCGATTAACCATCAACATACAACCAAGATCATACATGATTCAACATACATGTCACACGTTACATAAAGTTCACAATTACAATTCCATGCATTAGAGTATGATTAAAAGTTATTACAAACCAGGTTCAAATAAAGTAGTAGCGGAAGCAAATAAAGTTTGAAACCAACATCTCACATCATTGTTCAAATACTATGCCAGCTCAGGATCACAACCACGAAAAGCACAATAGAGGGATTAACAAGAGATGCCTTGCCTAGGGCCCTACTCCTCATCTACGGTGGGACAGAAGCAGTTCTTACAGTAGCCAAGATACATCATACTATCTGCAATAATGGGAAATAAACCCTGAGTACAAGAAGGTACTCAGCTAGACTTACCCATCATAAACCAAAAATAAAGTGACTCCAAGGATTATGCAAGGTTGTATAAGTGGAGCTAGCTTGACAACATTTTGCATAAAAAGCTTACCAATTCAAGTATACAGTTATAATTCGGTCATCAAGTTAATTATAGCTATTCATCTCTAAATTAGCAACTAACCTATGCCAAACATATGGTATATCATTTAGTATCATACAGTAGTAACCATAGCCGATATAATAATTCCATGTTCATCCGAACCATCATATTCCATAACTCAGTTACTACGATGTTGGTGTGAGTCAGAGTTTCTCACTATCCGGGAGAGACGGTGATTCAAATCGATTTCAACCAGCTAAGAATTTATTGCTAACACAAATCCAGACAGACCTGCACCAAGGTAGTCTTAGGTCACCTTTGATACAACTTAGGTCCAATTCGTGGGTTTGATCCACGCTGCACAATCAGGGACAACCAACTGCCAGGACGTTTAGGCCTGGCCTACCCTTGGGCTCACGTCTAGCTCCCCACACATCCTTACTACCATCTAGAGTGTGCACTTTTGGTCAGAACGAGTTATCTGGCTAGCTAAGTGAGAGGCATGCATTCAATCTCGACAGAGTTGCCAACAACGGTACGGTCCTTAATCGGTATAGACGGAATCACATGAGTCAACCCACACATAGACTCCACCCGGTCTCCAGTTATATTACCCCATGGTTCTGTTCCACGATAGCAAATATAGTTAACCATGCTTCGATATCCACCTATATCTCGCAGGTGACGGGAAATCATCCAACTTCTACCGGTCTAAGCATGGCTAAGCATATATTCGATCCTAGACCTACATAGGGTTAAAGGTATATATCTAGACAAGGTAGTTCTATGCATCAAGTGTTTCCATCCAACTCTTATAACCTAATGCATCAAACATAAAAGACTCAGGTGATATTTTGTAAAACATGGGAGGCTTAAAATGCTCCGGGGCTTGCCTTTGATAAAAGAAGTTGGCCTATGATCTGGGCACTCGGGTAAGCCTTCAAGAATTTGCTCCTCTCCTTCTAGAGCTATGGCCTGAGGTGCCTCCTATTGTTCCTCTTCTTCTGCGTTGAATTACAATAGAGTTATCCCCTCAGACAATCCTATATGCATGAGCAGGAAATAAGATATCATGGATGCATATATAATGACATGTATAATATGATATGATGTGATGAATGCATCCTCATAAGTGTTCTCAGCAGCATTGCATTAAGGTGATAACAAGTTACATTTTCTTTTACTGAGTAGGTGCATATCTCTTCTCTAGTAACTTAAACAAATACTTATATAAATTATTTTCTGGACTATAAGATAACAGCCACTTGTTTTGACCATAAATGGAGTTATACACATCAAAATAATATGGTTCTAGATATTCTGGAAATCTTATGAAATTGCCTACAACTTTCTTTTAATCATCTTAATGTGATTCAACAGTTATCTAGGTTAAAAAATTCAATCTTTCAGATCTATCTAGAGAGCAAGTATTTCCGATAGCAGACTTCTAACAGTTATAATTCTCAAACCATAAGGCCTATGACTATCAAACTTTAACACAAGGTATATAAGTAAGTTATCTACAACTTTGTTATTAACCATCTTTACAAAAAAGATCATTATCATCATGAAATCATCACCACAATAGAAACTACATATGCAGTCATCTAGTTGAATTATAAAGCGATAATGAACTCGTTGCCTATAAATAAATACTTCTAAGCCTCACTAACAGTATCAATAGATTATATGCATCACACACACCACAAAAACATCATGGTTAAGCCTAACTAATTTATTTATATTCATTTATTAATTTCCTTAGATAATAAGGTGATTTATAGAGTAAATAATTCTGGTGCTCAATAAATTCCAAGAAAATTACAGTAGGCTACACATGACCGTAATAGTCTACTGTACAAATTTTATACCATTTGGACAAGTATAGCTACCTCTACAAAAATGACAAGTTACATATGCATATTTTAGCAAAAATAGTTTAGCATAGTGAAAGGTGTCAAGCAACAGATTTAATATTTTTCTTACTTTCCTCCTAGCATGAGAATACTATGTAAAAATTTGTATGATCATATGTTATGTATTTTTACCTCACTTAATTTCATTATAATCTAGCAATTAATTAAGATTAAATAGGAAGACTATATTACAAGTATGTTTACAATAGGTTTAATATTTTTCTAGCTAGAGCATATCAACACAAGACCATCAAAATTGGAATCATAATTTTATCACTTTCCTAGCTCAAGTTATGCATTTTACAAGATATAAACTACTTTAAAAGCACTTATCTTGCTCAATTTAATTCTCCTAGAAAAATACCCTAAATAGTAGATTTCATATTTTTATCAAATAGTAAACTTCATTATGAATCTAACAAAATTTGGTTCACCCTATTTAGATACTCCTAGCTCAAGATATAATTTTTGCAAGTTAGCAACAAAATCTATGAAAAATAAATAAAGAAAATCAAATTTCCACTCGGGCGCTAGCTAGGTGCACCTGGTCCAAACACCCCGCTATGACTGACACGTGGGTCCTGTAGGTCAACCTGGCCCCACGCGCCGGTGAGACAGGGTAGAGCATCGGCGGTTGATCGGCGAAAAGCTCGCTGATGGCGAGGTCACCGGCGGTAGCATCATCACCAACGTGTTCCCCAACTCATTCTGCATCTACGGGTGCCCTTGGTTGGTTCAGAGGCTTGCCAGAACTAGCTCAACAGCGGCCATGGTGGGCGGTGGCGCTGTGCTTTGATAGGCTCATTGTCTCTAGCGACGGCAAGCCAATACGAGCACTGCTGCAGCTTCAGGGGTACCTAGTGAAGACCTAGGGTTAGGTGAGGGCAACGATGGAGTGGCGGTGAAGCTTGGCTACGTGCTTGGCATGGCGGTAGTGAGAGCACGACGGTGAGCAGCCATGTTCTGGCACCGGTGTGCCGGCATTGGCTCGATGACCAGCGACATGAGCTAGACATGACCCTAGGCTAACCCTAATGAGAGAAAAGCATGAGCGCGATAGCTCGGTGGAGCACGGCCATGGCGAGCGCAAGCTCGATGGTGCTCTGATGATGGTCACAGCGATGGTGATGCGAACTGTGACCTCACCTGAGCTCGGATGGTGGTAAGGGTGAGTGGGATGGGTGGAGCAGGGTGCGGCAGATCTATGGGTGTGAGGAATCTAACAATGGCGCGGTGGCGATTGCGTGCAAGCTTGGCAGAGCTCGGCGGCGATGATGGCGGCCGTGCGGTTTCGCTTGGGTGCAGCAAGAACGAAAGTGAGGCAGGGCAGAGAGAATGAACGTGAGTGAGAGAACGAGGGCGACGCGGTGTCTACTTCTACCCGCTTTGGCCTGACCAGTGGGCCAGTGCCGGCGTACGACCACTAGGTGGCGGACATGACCTGGCGCAATCGGCCACGACGGCCGGCGTCGAAATTGGCTAAGTGCCGATTCAGTTGACTGAACCCACGATCTTTGAGCCCCTAGATCTTTTAATTCGTGGTGACTTAGCAAAAACTTCATTAATAGAAATTGTAGAGCTATGTGAGTACTACAACTTTGCTTTAATGATCATGATCTAATTCGAACTGGTTTTCAAACTACATTGCTCCAAAATGTGCTACTTGAAACTATAAACCAATTTAGGACAGCAAAATTTTCTAAGTTACAAATAGCATTAAGTTGAAACTTGTGAGCTCTTTTTGACAAAGTTAGGTACTGAATTAGGTCATGACCCTCAAATAAAGTTTGTTACCCATGATGTGAACTACAACATTTATTTAGGTTATATAGCCATGCAAACACTCTAAGCTACTATTCAACTTTGGTCAAACTAGTATCATGAAAATAACATTTCAAATGAAACCAACACTTAGCAACAAATTTGGTCTATGTCATGAATATAAACATTATTCCAATTATCATTCTAGATGTGTCTAAGGTGTTTTCATGCCCTCACAACCATTTCATACATTGGTCATACATGATTACAAGCATATTTAAGTATATGAGCAACATCACATGTGATAAAGAGAAGGTAAATGAAATGAAACTTCATATGCTCATGCTCATGAATGCTTGGATGATGCTTGTGCTCATGAAATGCAAGTGCCAAATGTAATGCTTAACACTGGGGTGTTACACCCCTGCTCCGTCGGCATCTTCAACACCAGGTACGTATAGTGCGACACAGCCATAAACTTAGCGAGGGCTGGTCAGCCAAGGATGGCGTGGTGGGCTATGTTGAAGTTGGCCACTAGGAAGTTGACATAGTCGATACGGAAGTGCTTGGAGGTGCCGAACTATATTGGCAGGGTGATCTGCCTGAGAGGTTGGGATGCCTCCTAGGAACGATCCCCCAAAATGGAGAGTCCATGGGGGTAAGGTCTTCCTTCTTGAGCCCTAGCTCAACTAGGGATCCAACAAACAGGATGTTAAGGGTGCTCCCTTCATCGACGAGGACCTTCTAGAAATGCATGCCCTAGATGATAGGATCCAAGACAAGGGGGAAACGCCTAGGGTATGGGATATCTGCCCACTAGTCGGCCCTAGAGAAAGTGATCGGGTGCTCTAACCAGTTTAGTACTTTGGATATGTGACCTTGCTATCGTAGGTGGTGACCGACATGATTTGTCAGGCGGTGAGCTTCTATTCGTGCTTGTTCTCGAAGGTGGTTCTTCCATCGAAGATGGAGGCAATGGTCTTGGGGGCATCCTAATAGGGAGGGCTTGCATCCTTCTCCTATCTTTAGCCTTGGTCATCATCCGCATCATCATCATTACACCGTGGCCTCTTTGCATCCTCTGTGCAAAAGGCCCTGTTCAGGCCCTTGCTCTCCCCCATGGTATGCTTGGTGCCTTTGTGGATGGGGCATGGACCATCTAGGAGCTTGGCGTAGTCAACGTCATAGGTGCACTTAGCATGAGGAGCATTGACTGAATTGCCAGGCCTACGGGAATGGTTCTGTCTGCCCCTGGAGCTCATGGGATGATCATCGCGTCAGTGCTTGCGATCATCGGGGTGGTGGTCACGCTTGTTGTGGCGGCGATCATGGTCATCGTAGCAGCGGTCGTAGTCATCGTAGCGCCTTTCATCATGGTGGTCGTCATGACGGCATTGGGGGCGATCAGAGCGGGTGGCCCATTCAACTTCCTCGATGTCGACGTAGCCATTTGCTATTGTTGACGGTAGTTAATATTCATCATAAACCATCAATATAACTTGTATAAATGGCTAAAATGGATCACCAATATAGACTTAGGGGTTTAAACTGACAAATTCTATGAGTTTTAGAGAATCTGTGTTTCCAGCAGGATTTAATCATAAAATCGCCAAGGTGGACCTATTTGTCAAAAGAAATTATGGAATTCCATCGTGTAATCAACTTGTGAAGACTCTAGAAGATGAATCACCGAAGTGGAGCCCATGCCCCTAAATGTGGGGTCAGTCGGTCCCACCTACAAGCCGGCAGACCTATGGGCCCCCATGTTAGCCTCTCATTGCTATGTCAGTTCTCCACCGCCTTAAGGATTATATCTCCACCATTTATTCAAGTTAGTTTGATCTGAGGGCTCAGGATTGATCCGAGGCCTATATATATCTGCCTACACCCCCCTTTAGGGCAGATGCCTCATTTCATCCTGAGAGCTATGAAGCCAGAAACCCTAATTCATATGTCCACTAGGATCTGAGCTAGCAATCAAGAGAAGATTAGTCCTCAATAGGATCTAGTCTTGTATTAGAGATAGTGAGATAGAGTGAGAGGGAATAGTCTCTGTCGGTGCTCTCTCTATGGCTTGTTGAGCCAAACTATTACTATTTCATCTAACTTGAATAACCAAGGACTAAATTTTACTATGGATTCTGATAACTCGAGAAGTTTTGATTTGGTTATGATCCAAAGAGAGAAAAGAGTGGATTGATGCATTTCAGTTAAAAGACCCGACGTGGCAAAGCCTTGCGTTAAAATAGTACTTGGCGTAGTTATTGTGCTTAAATCATTTTTCGAGTTCTGTATCTTAGGAATAGTATGAAGAATATACAGAGTCCATGAAAGGAAGATCAATGACTCATATAAATTACTTAATGGAAAATGTCCCGAAGAAACCCAACGAGAGACTAAAAATCCTGTTATAGAGAAAAAAAAGTAGCTGGCGGAATCAAGTTCTTCTTGAGCATGGTGCTTAGACATGGTTACTCATGGATGTACCCTATTTTCTAGATCGGTGGTAGCTCGTGAGGGTGACTCTTATATCCTCATTGAATCCTTTGTAGTTCACCTCCCGTTAGCATGTCTAGCAGGACCTTGTTGCTATAGGAAACATACTCTGCATGTGTTTTCTCTAGTAATATCCCTAGAATTGAACAACAGAAGATAAAGCTTACTGAAATTAGAACTCGAAGACCTTAGCAGTATCCTCTATGCTCCTATTATCTAGCCTTAATTGTGAAGTTGGGATAAGTTAGATTTGGTTATTCTCACACACATTTCCTTGAGTTCGATATAAAACTGGGTACTCCCGGTGAAGTGCTACATCAGTATAATATTCGTGCACTTGTGGATTATTTGTGTTCATTAATTTATACCAACAAGCATTTATGGCACCATTGCTGGGGAAACAGTTGTTGAGTTAACTTTGAACCTAGCTTATCCTTGTATCATTATTCTTTTATTCTTTTTCTTTTTACCATGGATCTAGAATCCACCCCTATCTACCAATATGGTGCACCCACGAGTGCAAGCCTATAGCCAAAAGAGTCTTCAAAGCCTATCCTAACACTTGGCTATGAGCTACAGCCATGGTTAATCAACAGGCTTAGGATCAACCCTTTTCGGACGAAGATGATGAAAACCCCTATTCCCACCTAAATGAGTTTGAGCAAACCTATGCATGCCTACGCATTGCAGGTATGTCAGACGAAACCTTGCAATGGAAACTTTTTCCTTTCTCTTTGACGGGAAAAGCTAAATGTTGGTACAATCTCACCATAGGGAGTAGACAAGGATATTAGGAAGACCTATGTTCTAGCTTTTGCTTGCAATTCTTTCCCATCTCTAGGGTAGTCAGACTTCGTTCAGAGGTTCTATCTTTTAAACAAAAGAAAAAAGAATCTCTAGGCATGGCTTGGGAACGCTTTAATACTCTCATTAATACTGGCCCTGACCGTGTCATTCAAGACCATATTCTTCTTCAACACTTCTATATGGGTCTTGATAAGAAAACCTCAAAGCTTCTTAATACGGCCTCAGGAGGCTCATTCTTGCATGTCTCCGCCAATGCGGGGAGAAGTATTCTTACAAAAATCTTAGAGAACATCCCTAAGGAAGTAGAAGAGAAACCGTTAGAGGAAGAATCATAGATAGCTAAACCCAAATCTTTACCAGACCCATCACCAACTTCAGCTATCCCAAATCCTAAACCACCAAAAAGGAGGAAACTCTAATTTCAGACTTTATGCTTGAATTCGAGGATGAACTTTTTGATGAATATAGAAATACCTCAAATTACCATACCATGAGGAGACTCCAGAAGTCTAGAAAATCATTGCATGAAGAAACTCTAGATCCTTCTAAGGAAGCTTTCCTTAAAAAGACTATAAAAAGCTAGTGCCTACTATAAGCAATGAATGGTTAGAAGAATTGGAGCTTTCCTCTTATGCGATTCGCTTAGATTCACCTTCTATATCCATTCATTGCCAAATTCATAAAGCTCCTTTCGATGCTCTTTATAATCAAGTTGCGGGTGTTAATATCATGTTTGCATCTTTTGCTCATGATTTATTGAAACACTTGCCATTAACCCCAACAATAAAGTTGTTGAAAAGTCTTTTAGGACGTATTCTCTCAAGTTTGGAAATTTTGTATTTCCTCCCTGTCTAGGTAAAAGGAACCAAGGTTCATCTGAGCTTCTATATCTATGATATTATGGAGTTTGACCTATTGATAGGACAACCAATTGAAAGACTTATCCAAGAAGGACAAACAGGGAAGTTTAATATAAGACTCGAAAAAAACTTCAAGCTTTCTATACCCATTACTCATTCTCTAAATACTGAGAGTGAGCCAATTCCCGAGGAAGACCCAATGAAAGAGGTTGAGGTTGCATCTCTTGATTATTTGATTAAACCCAACCTTGAAGATGATACTCAGTTCTTTATCGAGGAAGAAAAGGAAAATCCTATGAAGTCTGAACCTCTTGATGAATTGCTAGAACCACCTAAGCCCACCATTGAACTTAAACCCCTGCCTTCTGGTCTTAGATATGCTTTTCTTAATAATGATTAGGATTCTCCTATGATCATAAGTGATAAACTCTCTCAGAAAGAATCCCTACGCTTGCTAACTATCTTAGAAAAGCATCATTCTGCTTTTGGCTACTTGCTCCAAGACCTTAAGGGAATTAGCCCTGCTCTTTGCACCCATCGCATCCCTACAGATTCTAACTCTATACCTTCTAGGGAGCCCTAGCGTAGGCTTAATAATGCGATGAGAGAAGTTATTAAGAAAGAGGTTTTGAAACTCTTGCACGTCGGGATTATCTATCCTGTGCCGCATAGTGAGTGGGTTAGCCCTATTCAAGTTGTGCCTAAAAAGGGAGGCATGACTGTTGTTAAAAATAAAAAGAATGAATTAATCCCCTAAAGAACCATCACTGGATGACAGATGTGCATTGATTACCGAAAACTTAACAAGACAACAAAGAAAGATCACTTTCCGTTGCCCTTCATTGATGAAATATTGGAGCGACTGACGAATCACTTTCTTCTGTTTCCTTGATGGGTATTCAGGTTATCATCAGATTCTAATCCATCCAGATGAGCAAAGCAAAACAACCTTTACATGTCCATATGGAACCTATGTTTACCGTAGAATGTCTTTTGGATTATGTAATGCTCCAGCTTTTTTTCAAAGATGCATGATGCCTATATTTTCGGATATGATTGAAGAAATCGTGGTAGTTTTCATGGATGACTTTTCTGTTTATGGAAAACTTTTGATGATTGTCTTAAAAATTTGGACAAGGTTTTACAAAGATGTGAAGAAAAGCACTTAGTTCTTAATTAGGAAAAACGTCATTTCATGGTTAGAGAAGGAATAGTGCTTAGACTCTTGGTGTCCAAAAGAGGGACTGTGGGACATAGTCCCTGGGTACCCCGTAAGGAAGGGAGAAGATCTAGTCCGACTAAGAATTTTACACATGTAATTCTAGTAACATTACTACCCTATAATCCTACTAGGACTCTTACATTGTAACCGACTAGGAGACTTGCCTCCTGTCCTATATAAAGGAGGGCAGGGCTCCCTAGATGGGTAGAGGCCATAACACACAATCATACTAATCAATCCAATGCAAAAGGCTACATGCCGACTGGACGTAAAGGCTGTTACTCGATTATGAGGGCCCGAACCAGTATAAACCGTTCATCTCTTTGTGTTTACTGTCGAGTTCTACATACACCAAAGCCCTTCGAATATCATCCTGGGTAACCTCATGACGAGTTTCCGGTCATCAAACACCGACAGCTGGCACGCCTGGTAAGGGCTTTCGGCGACTTCGTGATTGAGAGCTCGACGGACCTCGATAACATGATTTTTTCGGTGGGGTCAACATGTATCTTCCACGTCGTCCGTGGCACCTAGATTCCCCATGTTGATCCCCGTCGTCCTACATGGTCAACTCGTCGGCTACATCAAGTCAACATCAATTCAGATCCTTGCGACGGTGTCTCTTCAACGGCGCACTAGTAAGGCATCCAACAACAATTCGGATTCAGCGGCAACTCGGCGTCTCGCGCCAGGCAGCTTGCAACGAGAACTCATGTCCCGAGACAACTAGCCAAGATACACCGAATCAACTATGCCTTTGTCCATAGGCCTGACTTCGCATCGGATGCGGCATGAAGGCAAGCGACAGCTCAAGTCGAAGTTTCACACATGCATAGGCCAACTGTCCGAGTCCAACGCGCTCACGTGCTAAGACCAACAGTTTAGGTCAGATTTGTTGCAGTATCCATCAAATTCCTGATGGGCCACAAGCTAACAAGAAAGCAAGCTCGGAAGGCGTCTAAATTGGTATATGTGTGTGTATATGCATGCACAAACACATCATGCATGCCACGTCCGACTACCAGCCCCTGTTGATTCCGCCTCGACGACCGAGTTCGACTCCAACTCGCCCTCACTGAGTCCAACTCTGCCGATGCCGACTATAACTTCAGTCTCGCCGAGTCCGACTCCAATTTCCAGCAGTCCTTCCTGTGTTGACTCTGTTCTGCCGAGTCCGACTCCGTTTCTACTCGGCAAGCACTTGGCTCGATCAAGAATCTACCAGAGGCCAGTTCAAGACATGCAAGCTACAAACTTGTGCGTATACTCCTGCGAATTTGTGTGTGTACTCGTGCGAACGTGCATGTGTACTTGTGCACATACAACCAGCAAGTCAATAGCAATCAAGGAAGTAAGCTATGGGCGACGTACACACATATACATCGTTACGACAAGCATACACGTGCATGCTTATGCGAAGACGATCATGAGCAGGCAAACAAAAGACCCGACATCATCTGCAGGACCATAATCATCGATAAGTTCTATGATCGAGTTTGACTCCGCCTTCACGCCGAGTTCGACTACATCAGAGCCAACTCCGACGTACTCTAATGGCCACACATGCTGTGGATCTCGAGTGGCCACTCGTCTCCCGTCGTCATCCCATGATGACACCTAGACAATATTCGCCACGGCACTCGTTGTCCGTCATCATCCCACGGTGGTACCCGGACAGCATGCCGCGTTCGCGTCAACGACACGTCGACTACTCTACTCGGTCATCAATCAAGCTAAGTCACAGCTTTAATATTTTTCTAAATATTCTTTAATTTTCATATATCTCTGGATATTATATATGCGCCTCCGTGGCCATACCATAATTGCATTCCAACTACTCATACATCTCCGAACGTATAGTCGAAACTACACCTAACGAGTATATAACATGTGCTCCACGTGCATTATCTTTTTTCGTGCAGCGTCGACTGTTCTAACCTACTCTTAACGGTTCTACAAATACTAGAGTAGTACGAACTCACATTTGTGACGCACTGTTTAATCGCACGGCTCACATGGTTACAGTCATGAACCTCACGACAATATGCTGGAGATACAAGTGCTTACAAATACAGGGTCAACTACTCAGAGAATTTACATTGCCTAGCAAGAGTAAGACGCAAAAAAATGTACAAGCATCTCATAATACTGGGATCTGCTCCCGACTTATTATTTTACATGCATGAGACCTGCTCCCGACTTGATATCCCAAATATCAATAACTACAAAATTTGTATATTTATCTTATAGGGAACCAGATCTGGGTGAGGTACGCACCTTCGCAGGCTACCTTACATGGACCACTACTTCGTTGGGTGAGGTATGTGCCTCCGCGGACTGCCTCTCATCGACAACTCGCCGCCACGGCTCTCGTTGGACCTCATCGACGACTCTCCACCGTGGCTCGCGTCGACAACTCACCGCCGCTGACCGCCTCGGCTCTTGTCGGTTGTTGTCTACAACTCGCCGCTGCCGCTGCCTCGGCCCTCGTCGTCAATGGCTCAGGCCATTGTTGTTAGCATACACGTTGGTTATCACTGTCAGTATGCAATGGCCTCGGTCGTTCCTTCTCACTACACAGACGGGTGGCCACGCCACTATGTTACGTCCGCTATAGAGATATGCCGTTGATGGCTCACATCTCTGCGACTAATGTCGCATCTATTTTACAAGGTACACAACCTATCGTTGTTCACACCTTCAACAAGTAGCCATGCTTCTACTTTCTAAACTATGAGATAGGTCGGCTATCCACGCTGCTACATATCTCTCCGACTATGATGTCATCACCCGACACACAACCTTGATAAGTTGCATACGCTGGATACTGGGCTAGATTGCCTTTTTGCGAGGTACTCCGACTACTCGTACGGCTATACATCTCTAACTATGATTGATATCACTTGGTACGCAGTCTTACACTGCATAAGCTGAGTACATGGCTGTATTGCCCCTTCACGAGATACACTGACTGTCGGGGACCTAATACCAGGATACCCCAGAAGGTGGAACCAATAACCACCGAACGTGAAAAACTTCTGGACACATAAAGACGCCGTGTCATCCCTTGTTCGAGTGACAGGAGTTCTGTTCCGCCTCGCCCGACACCTTTGGGACGGGCTCGGTCTCGCCCGAGGGCCGAGGGAAAAACTCCGTCTCGCCCGACGCCTTTAGGGCGGGCTCGATCTCGCCCAAAGGCTGAGGGATGAATTCCGTCTCGCCCGATCCTGGAGGGACGGGGTCAGCCTCACCCGATGCCTTTGTGAGATGACCCTGCCTCGCCCAAAGGCTCAAGGCTAATCTCCGTCTCGCTCGACGCCTTTAGGGCGGGCTCGGTCTCGCCCGAGGGCTGAGGGATGGATTCCGCCTCGCCCGATCCTAGAGGGGTAGGGTTAATCTCGCCCAAGAGATAGGGATTGGTCTCCGTCTCACCCGACGGCCAAGAACGAGCCTCGCCCTGATCGATATCTATCCCTCGTAATGATGGGTACAGGACGAGATAAGACGTTCGGGTCAACCATGGCTCCAAGGACCATACCCTACGCCCTGGCAGGAAAAGGACTGCCAGGGAACGACAGGACTGATGCTTTAGACCCTTCCGGGCGTCGCAGAACCCAAAAAGCATTACAGGTGCGTGCACCTCGCCTTGTAGAGTTGTAGGCGCTGCCTTTAGCTCTAAGACACGGAACCCGACGAAGATATACGACAACCGCTACGCTCCAGGAAAGGATTTGCTATCTCCATGAACGACGGGTATTCCATCACCACGCTGTGGACCCGGGGGAGCGACGCCCGCTTCCCGACCCCCCAGGTCCTCTCAGTCAGAAGGCCTTGGCCACGGCGCTACACCAGACCCCGACCCCGCATTCTCCCAACAAGGAATCATGGGAACCAGAAGGCGTGCGGAGCAAGGCTGGGGGAGGCTCATAAGTCAAAACCACTGTACTACAGCCCATACCCTGCATAGGGCAGCATTCTGTGACTAACCTGACATCCTATAGAGACATCGACAACATTGTAAGCACTTATCTTCCTTCGCACTCATCAGAATGGAGGACCTTACCAGGTAGACGTGAGCCATAAGACTAAGTAGAGTACGCATCCTGGAGCCCTGACCCTTGTAAAGCCAGCCCCTTCATCTATAAAAGGGGATGCGCTCCCTCCATCAAGGGGGGACCCAAAAAAACAATAGAACGCACTCATATACACACATTCAAGCGGCTACGAAGCTCTTGACCACCTTTCAATCCTTCCATCAGAGACTTGGGACCAGTCCCTCTCTCGACAGTTTGTACCCCTTACTACAGACCGTTTCATGGTGCTAATAACACAAGCAGCAGCAAACTGGACGTAGGGACGTTCCGCCCGAACCAGTATAAATCCTGTGTCCTTTAGTGCACCATCCGGGCCTAACGCGCATTACTATAAATTTACTTGCCGGTGCTTGTACGAAACACCGACAGTTGGCGCGCCAGGTAGGGGTTTGCGCGTTCCAAATCAGATCTCGGATGACCACCCACGCAATCACCTAGGCCCCGGGCGCACACGTGCGTTTCGGCGACCTGGATTTCATCATCATAGTAGGAGGAAAGCTGGCGCTGACTCACTTAGCTGCCCCATCTCCCCCTTCCATCAACCTCAGTCGTCTCAGGCTTGAGGGCCCACCGGGCAACTCTCGGGGAGTCCCGTCACCCAAGGAGGCCTCTCACAACGCCACCATGTGCCTGGAAGGGTCCGTATGGAGCGCCCCGACAGCGTTTCCGTTCGGTCTCCGCAACGCTGCGGCGACCGCTGGCCACCTTTTGGCGCTACGTGTGGTTCAATCACCCACGGACATCGAGTTCGTAGGGGCGATTGAGCGGGATACGGAGACCCTCTATGAGCTCCTCAACGAGGAGCCTGTATCGCTCTCCAGCTTAGATTCCAGTAGGGGGAGCCACCACCCTTCCTGGGAATGCTTCATGACGCAGACCCCCGAGGGCCACGTCGAAAGCGCCTCCAGGGAAGAGGCCACCCCTACAAACAATCCTGACAGCAGATCCGGGGAAGAGAGGACAGCCCCATCTCACCTAAGGATAGAGCAGTTGAGGGCCCGGCAGCAAGAGATCGATGAGGCCGGGCAAGGGCTCGTCCGGGAATATGCAAACATCAATCGCGAGATTGAACGCCGCAAAGACGGGGGGCGCGCGCGCGCCACAGCCCGCACCGTACATTAAAGGATCCTCACCGATGATGGGGCCTTTCCTCACTTTGCCCGAGCCAGCCAGAACATCGCCGCAGCAACCGCCTTGCTGCATGGCCTTCCGGAGGCCGCGACGTCCGAGGATCGACGCGCTTATTGGGAGATTCGCACGTTGCTCGAGCGTGCAGCAGCGCAGCAGGCGGAAAGTTCGTTGTCTCGACAACATGAACCCGACACCAGCCAGCGTGTGCCCTCAGTGCGCCCCACCAAGGACGCCTCCGTACACCAAACACCGCCAGCCGAGGGGCATCCCTCCACCGTCCCAGTACATCAACGCCTCGGCCGTGGCCGCGACGTACGCAGCATCATCGACGCCCGGAGACGTGCCCACGGCGACGATGGAGAAGCAGCGCGCTGCGGCTATCATCCCCGACGTGGCGGGCGCTATGACAGCAACGAGGACCAAAGCCCGAGCCCCGTCCTACCAGGCCCTCAGGCCTTTGGCCGCCACATCCTCAACGCTGCGTTCCCCCTAAGGTATCGACCGCCTACGAACATTCCTAAATATTCTGGTGAAACAAATCCCGGGCTTTGGCTCGAAGACTATCGGCTTGCATGTCAGGCCGGTGGTGCGAGTGATGATAACTTCATTATTCGCAATCTCCCGCTATTCTTGGCCGACTCGGCACGAGCATGGCTGGAGCACCTACCGTCTAATGCTATTCAGAGTTGGGCGGATCTGACTGAGATCTTCATGGGTAATTTCCAGGGCACGTACAAACGCCCTGGAAACCCATGGGACCTCAAGAACTGCCGTCAGAAGGTCGATGAAACCCTCCGCGGGTACATCCGGCGCTTCTCCCGACAGTGCAATGAGCTCCCGAACGTCGCCGACGCCGACGTGATAGGAGCCTTTCTATCTGGGACGACCTGCGAATCCCTGGTCCACAAGCTAGGACGCAGGGGCCCGCGAACTACCAAGGAACTTCTGGACATCGCCACCAGTCACGCCTCTGGAGAGGAGGCGGTTGGAGCCATCTTTGATCGCTCCGACGGAAAGACAAGGCGAGACAAGGACGCCAGCGAAGGCACCTCCAACCGTCCTACCAAAGGAAAAAATAAGAAGCAACGGCGCGACAACTCACTCGTTGCCGCTGCCGACCGCAAAGGTGGCCGGAAGCCCGCAGAGGGCACTCCAAACCACTTTGAGAAAATGCTCGAGGGGCCATGCCCAAACCACGCCTTCCCGGCCAAGCACCTATACAAGGAATGCGGCCTTATGCACAAATACTTGGCCGAGGGCCTGAACAAGGGGGAGCAGGGGAAGGAGCCTGTTCCCACCACTGACGACACGAAGGAGAAGGACGACGCCTTTCCAACGCCGACCGGTGCCCTCATGATCTTCGGAGGATCAGCGGCCTACGACTCCAGGCGCCGCCAGAAGGTCGCACGTAGAGAGGTCTATATCGCTGGACCGGCCATGCCAGTTTTTCTCCGGTGGTCAGAATCCGCCATAACCTTCGACCGGATCGACCATCCGGATGCCATCCCACACCCGGGAAGGTATCCGCTTGTCGTCGACCCGATCGTCGGTCCAAAGCGGCCCACCAAGGTATTGATGGATGGGGGCAGCGGCCTCAACATCATGTACGCCCAGACGCTCGACGAGATGGGCGTCGACTGAACGCACCTCTGTCCCGTCCGAGCACCTTTCCATGGCGTCGTGCCTGGAAGGCAAGCTGTGCCACTAGGGCAGATTGACCTGCCCGCCACTTTTGGGGATCGATCCAACTACCAGACTGAGACCCTCACCTTCGATGTAGTAGGATTCCCGGGGACTTTCCATGCCATTTTGGGGCGACCATGTTACGCGAAGTTCATGGCCGTACCCAATTACACGTACTTGAAGCTGAAGATGCCGGGCCCCCGTGGGGTCATCACCATCGGCACCTCCTTCCAGCGCGCTTACGAGTGCGAGGTCGAATGCTGCGGACACGCATCCGCGGTCATCGCATCCGAAGAGCTTGCCACCCTCAGGGAGGAGGTCATTGAAGGGACACCCGACGCAAAGAAGTCATCCGGATCGTTCGAATCGGCAAAGGGCTCCAGGGACGTCCTCTTGGATCCTAGTAGCTCCGAGGGCAAAAAAGTCCGAATCGGGACCGCGCTCTCCTCCGCATAGGAAAGCGCGCTCGTCGACTTCCTCCACACCAACAAGGACATCTTTGCGTGGAAACCCTCGGATATGCCGGGCATCCCGAGGGAGGTCGCCGAGCATACTCTCCAAATCCTCCCAGGCTCCAAGCCAGTGAAACAACGCCTACGCTGCTTCAATGAGGAGAAACGCAGGGCCATCGGCGAGGAGATAGCCAAACTACTGGCCGCAGGATTCATTAAGGAAGTATACCACCCAGAGTGGTTAGCAAATCCTGTTCTTGTCCAAAAAAAGAGCGGGAAATGGAGAATGTGTGTTGATTATACTAGCCTCAACAAAGCATGTCCAAAGGATCCGTTTCCTTTGCCACGAATAGACCAAATAGTCGATTCCACCTCGGGGTGTGAAACCCTCTGCTTCCTTGACGCATACTTAGGCTACCATCAAATCGTGATGAAAGAATCCGACCAGCTCGCGACATCTTTTATCACGCCCTTCGGATCATTTTGCTACATTTCAATGCCGTTTGGTCTGAAGAACGCTGGGGCAACGTACCAGCGCTGTATGCTTAGTTGCTTCAGAGACCTCATCGGGCGAACCGTTGAGGCCTATGTCGACGACATCGTAGTCAAATCCAAGTGGGCTGACCACCTTGTCGCCGACCTTGAACGCACCTTTGCGAAACTCCGGGTGAACGGCATCAAGCTCAATCCCGAAAAATGTGTTTTCGGGGTCCTAAGGGGCATGCTGCTCGGCTTCATCGTCTCCGAGCGTGGCATCAAAGCCAACCCAGAGAAGATATCAGCCATCACGAGGATGGGCCCAATCCAAAACATAAAGGGGGTTTAGCGGATCACAGGGTGCCTTGCCTCCCTCAGCCGATTCATTTCACGCCTCAGCGAACGAGGACTCCCCCTTATCGACTCCTAAAGAAAACTGACCGCTTTGAGTGGACAGCCGAGGCTCAGGAGGCACTTGACATGGTTAAAAGATTTTTAACTAAGCCGCCGGTCCTAGTTCCTCCATGTGACGGAGAATCCCTCCTACTATATATATCGGCCATCACCCCAGTGGTTAGCTCTGCCTTAATAGTAGAGCGAGAGGAAGAGGGGCATGCCTTCAAGGTGCAGCGCCCTGTATATTTCATCAGCGAGGTGCTACCCGACTCCAAAACCCGCTACTCCCAGATCTAGAAACTCCTCTACACCATCCTCATCACAAAAAGGAAGCTACGTCACTACTTCGAGTCACACCCCGTGACAGTGGTGACGTCATTCCCCCTCGGCAAGGTCGTTCGTAGCCATGACGCTAGGGGAAGAACCGCAAAGTGGGCACTCGAACTGATGGATCAGGGCATTTCTTATGTCCCCCGAACGGCAATCAAATCCCAGGCACTAGCTGACTTCATCACGGAGTGGACCAAGGTCCAGATGCCACCAGCAGCCGTCGATCAAGAGTACTGGATAATGTACTTCGACGGATCGCTGATGAAGAAAGGCGCCGGAGCAGGACTAGTCTTTGTATCCCCCCTCGGGGTCCACATGAGGTACATGGTTCGGCTTCATTTTCCCTCATCAAACAATACTGCAGAATATGAAGCGCTCATCAACGGCCTACGAATCGCCATCGAGCTAGGCATCCGATGCCTCGACATCAGGGGTGACTCTCAGTTGGTCGTCAACCAGGTCATGAAAGAATCAGGCTGCCATGATACCAAGATGGAGGCATACTGTCAAGAGGTCCGACGTCTGGAGGACAAATTCGACGGCCTCGAACTCAATCATATCCCCAGGCGCCTCAACGAAGCAGCCGACACGCTCGCAAAAGCAGCATCCAGCCGAGAGCCAGTTCCAACAGGCATCTTTGCTAGTGATCAACATAAACCCTCGGTACGCTACGCGGGGTCGGAACAAGCCGACGATGGCCCTTCTAGTCCGACCCCCAAGGCCGATCCGCCAACTGTTCCTCCCGACCCCGAGGTCATGGAGCTTGAAGAAGACCCAGCAATGGAGTCCGATCCTCCCAATGACTGGAGAACACTTTACCTCGACTATCTCCTCCACGACGTGCTGCCGACCGACAAGACAAAAGCCCGACGGCTCGCACGACGCGCCAAATCCTTCGTTCTTGTAGAGGGCGAACTCTACAAACGAAGTCACATTGGAATTCTGCAACTCTGTATCCCTGGCGAACAGGGAAAACTTCTACTGAGCGACATCCATGGTGGAGCATGCGGTCACCATGCCGCACCAAGAACCTTGGTTGGGAATGCATTCTGACAAGGTTTCTATTGGCCCACCGCAGTAGCCGATGCCGAGCAAATTGTACGCACCTGCGAAGGGTGTCAATACTACGCTCGGCAAACACACCTCCCGGCCCAGGCTCTCTAGATGATCCCCATCACGTGGCCCTTCGCGGTCTGGGGGCTCGACCTGGTTGGGCCACTTAAAAAGGCGCCCAAGGGCTTTACCCACCTGCTTGTCACCATAGACAAGTTTACAAAATGGATTGAAGCTCGGCCAATATCCACAATCAAATCCGAGCAAGCTGTGCTGTTCTTTCTCGACATCATCTATCGCTTTGGAGTACCGAACTCTATCATCACAGACAACGGCACGCAGTTTACCGGTAGGAAATTCGTTCGCTTCTGTGATGAACAACACATCCAAATCGATTGGGCAGCCATCATGCACCCCTGAACGAACGGGCAGGTCGAGCGCGCAAATGGCATGCTTCTTCAAGGCCTCAAACCTAGAATTTTCAACCGGTTGAACAAGTTCGGCGCGTATTGGCTCACTGAGCTCCCGGCTGTGCTCTGGAGCCTAAGGACGACTCCTAGCCGGGCCACCGGCTACACACCATTCTTCATGATCTACGGTTCCGAGGCCGTTCTCCCAACGGACCTCGACTATGGAGCACCAAGAATCAGAGCATATGACGAACAGGGAGCCGAGGCATCTCACCAAGATGCCATGGACCAGCTGGATGAGGCCCGCGACATCGCCCTCCTCCATTCAGCTAAGTACCAGCAAGCGTTACGGCGGTACCACAGCCGACGGGTGCGGGGTCGAGCCTTCAACGTCGGAGACCTCGTCCTCCGTCTTGTGCAGAGCAACAAGGATCGCCACAAACTCTCCCCGCCCTGGGAAGGGCCCTACATCGTCGCGGAAATACTTCGCCCAGGCGCCTACCGGTTGAAAACCATCAAAGGCGAGGTCTTCACCAACGCCTAGAACATTGAGCAGCTACGTCGTTTCTATCCTTAAAATAAGCTTACACTTTTCCTTATCAGTTTTTGCCTTAACAGAACCCCGATCCTTAGTGACTTCTGACCCCTGCAAATCGCGAGGGGTCAGACCTCACTCGGGGGCTGGCATGTGATCGTAACATATGTCATGTGTAATACAAGTATTAGGTCATGTGTAATACAAGTATTACGCTTGCAAAAAATCCCTGTGTTATACTTACAAACATTCTCTAAGTTTTCCTTTCGCCTCATAAACAAGTCTCGAGGGCTAAGATCTTGGGAACCAATTCTGAATACAACTGGTAGGACTGCGAGACACCCACGCCCTAGCGGCTGCAACCTCTTTGCTCACCAGTTCAATTAGAATTAGTTCGCCCACGTTCCTAGCTTCCTATGACTTAGACCATGAGAAGAGTTGGAAAGCGCTAAAATTGTTCCTACAGAAGGGAGAAAGATAAAAAATGGCTTGCCATAAGCAAAGGATGTAATTTTTTGCACAAATTCACCACTTACAAAGCGATGTCATTACAAAAAGGAACAATATACTCAGAGGACTGTTTACTCGGGGGCTTCCCCACAATGTTATTTCATTACAGTCTCGGCTCAGCTCTACCCCAAGCGCTACTGCGGTCGCCGCGCCACGCTCTCCATCGGTGACATCCGGGGCGTGTACATGGGCTAGCTCGTCTACTGCGGTCGCCGTGCCACGCTCTCCATCGGTGACATCTTTGCTGGATCCTCGAAGGCACCACCATCTACGACGCCTCCGCCGGAGCGTCTGGGGACTACGCCATCGTCGTCAGCCGCAACCCCGGCAGCGACGCCACCACCATGGCGTCTGGGGACTACGCCTTCATCCCTAGCCATAACCCTGACAACGGCGTATAGGCAGGAAACGCCTCCCGCCAAGGGAGGAGCACAGCGAATGACGGCGCAGTCAATGACGTACGACGCCCACCGACGCCTTTTTTCCTTCAGCAGCAGCGACTCCTCAGCAAGGGCCGCGCGCACCATCTCACCTACATTGGATAACCTCCGGCTCGACATCACGCACCAGACTCACGAGCAAGTTTGTAAGTTCTCTATCTCTCTCTGGCATTACTCTTCCTCACTCAGGAACTGCCGCAACGCACGGACGCGTTCGGCAGAAAGGAAGAAGAAGGAGAGATAGCGGCTCGGAGGCAGAAGGGGAGGTGGGATGAGAACTCCTCTCCCCCTCCCTACTTAAAGAGGAGGCGCTGTAACTAAGGAAAGGCGAAAGGACCACGGACGACCCAATGACAGGACCTTTCAGATCTCCTGGGTCGGCCGTTTGGCCCAGAAGACACGACGAACGAACGACCAAAGAAAGATAAGCCTCTCAGCTTTCTCACTTTATGCGTTAAAATTCGTTCGCAAGTTTCCGACCCCGTCAAACAGCGGGGACGCGAACATCACTCAGGGGCTGCCGAGGATGACTACCAGTCTAGACATCCTCTTCACCTGACCCCTCCATACGCTTGAAACTAAGGGCGCGACATACAAGCACAAAGCTTTGAGTAAAACTAGACGAACTAGCAAACCCTACGCCCTGATAGCTATGGTGTTTCTGTTCACCAGAAAAATCATACTCAACGCCCCTCGCGTCTCTAGTTTCGACGTCTGCCTTCTCAAAGAAGGGATCGGAGGGGTCCGCCTATAGAGTCTCCCCCAGAGGAAGAGCTGTCAGGTTGCCCAAGTTAATCGAACGGCTCGGATCATCACCGAGACACAAAAACAAAGAATAACAATTCTTACGTAGGTTATTCCAACCTCGTCGCAAACGTCAGGGCCTGAACCCATCTGGTAGGAGCTTTTCCGCCACTCATACCACCAAGGTAACGTTACCGACCCCACCTTTATTTTCAATTAAATCTTGCATTCAAAACATTACATATGCAGAACATTGCATCCCAACGATTCGTGCTGCACCATGAAATGGCTGTCGCCTCATTCGATATAGGCAACCACAGGCTCAGGTTCAAAGGTCAGCCCACGAAGGGCTCGAGGCCACCTCACGCGTGAACTGAGCCAGGGAGAGATAACCGAGATGAGCCCCAGCGGCCCTGCCCGACCCCGCTCAGAAGCGAACTGGGACATCTCGACCTTCTCTCGTTCGATTCTAACCTCGAGCCAAACCCACAGAATCTCCATCGAGGAGAGGCCACCGGGCCCCCTGAGCTTATCGAACGACTCAGGCATCTGCCGGGAGGCGGGTTAAGAAGTTGTGGAGTGCCACCAGAGGGCTCTGCCGACCCCATCAGCAAATGATGGACCCGGATTCCGCACGAACATACCCGTTAGCGAGCTCATTGAGCGCGGTAGTCAAGCCATCGAGGCAAGTGTCATTCACTCAGCCCCTCCGATTGCGAAAACCGAGGACGGGGTAACACGCAAATAACGGCCGACCCCTATCAGACCCTGACAAGGCTCGGGGGCTCGGGCCAAACAATACAGGGTCACTGGTTCAAAGGCCCCACCTTGCCGAGCCCATAGAGTCCCCAGTTGGGATTTCTGTTGGAAGACAGGGCGGGGAATATTGTGATGACATCCATTGTCACCAGAACCACGATTCCGATCTCCAGTAACACCCGACCCCAGCAAGTGCAGGGGTCGGACCTTACTCAGGGGCTGTTAAGGTACGGCTACCTCCTCTCCTTCCTTTGGAACGATCTCCTCGCATTATAATCAGTGGCATAATTCAGGGGAACATATTGGTAAGATCATAAAAAACAAAATTAAGACGCAAAAGCACGAAAGGCGTCCAGACTCAAAAAGTACCGACACTTGTCCACATTTTACATATAAGTTGTTCTCAAAATTGTTCGATTAATTACTCCCGCGGAGGGAGAACCATCTCTTTCAGATTGTCTGCTAGGTTCTTCGCAAGGGGAGCGACCATCTTCTCCATTTCCTCCAGTTCTTCATCCTCGTAGGTGGACGGAAAGCCTTCGCTCATCACCTTCAGGTTTATTTCCTTCTCGTAATGGGCGTGGGCGACGGTGAAGGCCTGGGTAATCCCGGCGTGAAAGGCACTCTCCTCAAGTTGGCCCACCCGAGCCGTGATACCTCCGACACGAGCCGCGAGCGGGCTGGTCTCCACCGGCTTCATCACATTCAGGGCGTTAAGGACCACCCCGACCGCAGCTTGTAGAAGATCGTGCTCATCGCTCTCAACCTAGAGGGCCCTTCGCGTATAGGTAGCCTCTTTCTCTAGCTTGGTGGAGACGTTCTCAGCACTCAACCTTCCTTTCACCGCGTCACCAAGCTCCGCCCGGAGAGAACGGACCACCTCGACGTCCTCGTCCACCTTCTGCTAGAGGGCCGCGGCCCTACTCTTGGCCTCCCGCCGGAGGTCACGCTCCATCTCCAGCTCCTTCAGGACTTCGCCGGCCTTCTCATTGGCCGCGACATTCCTCTGCAGCAGCTCATCTCGCTCTTTTTGGAGTCTGGTAATCTCCTCTCCATCCATCTTAGACCTCGCCGACAGGTCCTCGAACATCCCGTGCGCCTCCTCCGCATCCTGACACGCCTAGGCCTCCCGCTCCTGGACGGTAGCAAGCTGGGCGGCCATGTCTACTCGCAGCCGGGCCTCCTCGGAGAGGCGATCCCGCTCCGCCTTCTGCTCATGGAGGAATTGGGATTTTTTTCCGGCTACGAGCAACAAGAACCTGAGGAGGAAGAAGACTGATATCAGAAATGCGAAAACACAAAAACATACGAAGAAAGAAGAAAGCCCAGAAAGTACCTGAGTGGTAGGGATAATGATCTCACAGAGGGCTCCTCTGGCCGCGTCCAGGGCGTTCAGCATGGTCAAGATCCCGATGTGAAGACCCTCCCACTCCATGCTCTCGGAATGATCATCGAGCGAGAAAAGAGCCGACGACGGGTCCTGAGTGGCCATCCACTGGAGCGGCGGCTCCCCCCGCACAGGGGAGCGGCTTCCTCCCGACAAAGGGGCCAGTGGCGGCTCCCTCCTAACCCTGTGCGGCACCACTGCCGCACTCGAGGACCCTCCGGCTGGACCCTCCTCCGTCTGGGTGCCTGGCGGCGCGGATTGCACCACGCCCTCGGGTGCCACCACGACCGTGCCCGGCTGATCCTGGCTTGGCGCAGTCACGATCACCTTCACCGGCGGTATGTGGTCCTCGGCCGGCTATTCCACGCCCGCCACGGAAGAGACCGCTCGCTCAGTAACCTCCGCGGGCGTGGGAGCCACCATGGACGCCGTCGGTTCGGCCAACGCGGCCCCGACATCGGCACCACTCCTGCCCAAAACAGGGGTGACTCTAGGCGACACCGTCTGTCCCACTTGAAGGGCGAGACTCTTCTTGGGCGCCAGCCCCAGGGGGTGACCCGTCCGCAAGAACCTACACAAAGGTAATAACCGTTAAGTCAAAATAAAAATGGAAAAAGGATGAAAACAGAGGAGTCAAGAGCTTACGTTGACGTCCTCGGCCGGCGGAAGCGTTTTGGGGACGGATCCCCAGATCCCTGCCCTGACTTGTCCGGATGGGACCGTTTCATGCCTGCCCCCTGCTCCGAGGCAGGGGGGTTCATCTCGTCGGGCATGGCGCCGGAGTCGCTCCCCTCCACCGTCTCGTTGGGCGCGGCACCAGAGCCGTCCCCCTCCATCGTCTCACGGGGTGCAGCACCGGAGCTGCTCCCCTCCATCGTCTCACAGGGTGCAGCACCGGAGCTGCTCCCCTCCATCGTCTCACGGGGCGCAGCACCGGAGCTGCTCCCCTCCATCACCTCACAGGGCGTGGCATCAGAGCCGGGCGTGGCTCCAGTGCCACCCCCCCTCCACGGTCGCCTCGGGGTCAGCGGCAGCAAGCCTGGCGTCCCTCGTCCACCGATCCTCGGCCAGCACGCCGTGCGAAGCGGCGGACTCGCCGGCCTCCACTGACCTCATCGATTCACTTCCCTCTGCGTGGAAAGGGAAGGGCCCCTACATGGGTGGGTGGCCACTTGTCAGCGTTTCCTCATCCTCCAGGACGCCCCAATCCACGTCGACGGCTACCTCATCGTCGTCATCATCATCATCATCGTCATCCTCACTACTCACGTCCTCTCCCCGATCCCATGCCTCCTGCTTCAGTCGTTTCGCCTTCTTCATCTCCTCCTTTGCTTTCTTGTCCCGCTTGGCCACGAGTTGATTCGCCGCCGCCACAACCTTGCCCTTCGGCAGCAGAGCCAGACTATCCTTGAAGACTAGCCCCCCGGCTAGCCCCAACATTACAAAAGCAAGTATTAAAAAAGGGAGATTCAGGAGAAGGAAAAGAGTGCGGGAGAAGAGGGCTTATGAATTCGAAGAACCCAGGCTCCGGCCGCATTGGAGGATGCCCGGGCACCAGATACACGATGTCGAGGACCCTGCCGGTGGAATCCTTCGTCGGTTCTGTCGCCTCCTTGATGCGCTGCGCCACTTCCGAGTAAGGGAGCGCCTCATCAACAAGCACCGTCCCCTCGTACGATATCCCGGGCATCATCCGATGCAGGGGAAGCACATGCGCCATCAGGGGTGCCACCCTCCTAGCATGGTAGGCACCGATGATCCCTGTCCCCTTCACACCCCAGCCCTTCAGGGCTTGGAGGGCGGAAAGAAGGTCGGTAATGTGTTTCTTGTCTTTGGACTGGACGCCCTAGCCCCACGACTCCGGAGCATCCACAATAAGACGTCCGGTGTACTTCGGTAGGGTGGCACTCACGTCATCCCTAACATAAAACCACTACGAATGCCATCCCTTGTTGGATGTCGCCAGACACATGTATGGGTAACCCTTCGATCGGGTATGGCGCAGATGAATGCTGGCACACCCCATCGGCGCATTCACTTCTTTCCCCCCAATCTTCCTCTTCGACAGACTAATGCTAAAGAAATACCGCCACAGATCAAAATGGGGATCGATCCCCAGGAAACCCTCGCATAGGGCAACAAACGCTGCCATATGCTGAATCCCATTGGGAGTTAGATGCTGCAGCTCTACCTCATAGTAATCTAATAGCCCCCAAAGGAATCTATGCGCGGGTACCCCGAATCCCCGCTCATGGAAGATGGCAAAAGAGACGACATACCCTTCAGGCGGCACCGGCTCACCCTCGTCGCCAGGAAGCAACCACTCCTGGACGGCGGACAGTGGGCAGAGAAGGCCACGGCGGACGAGGCCCTCTAGACGCCGGGAGGTGATGCTTGATCTGCCCCACAACTCCATTAAAGCAGTGGGGGGGGGGGGGAAGGGCAGGCGCGAGCTTGACGGTGGCTGGAACACGAACGCAGGCCGGTCGACGGTGGCAATGCGGGCGCAAGAGGCTGGAAAGATTGGTGGCAGAGGTTTCAGAACGCAAAGGAAGGGGAGCGAAATATGGAACCCTGGGGGCGAACCCCGCGGTTTTATAAGGGGCGACGGACGCGAGAAGGGCAACCGTCCGCCTCGATCTCCGGGCCTGCCACGCGCGCCACCGCGTCACATCACGGGACACGCACCCGCAGTCCCTATCCTCTCACCCCAAAAAATCTCAGCGGACGGTTCGCCTTCCCCAAGTGAATCCGGACTCTCAACCCACCGAGGAAACGCAAGCCGCAAAGGCCTTTTCTTTTCTCTTTGGCCCACCTAGGGCCCAGAAGCTCGCCGGCCGGCCCAACTAAGAAGGGATCCACGAATGATCCGCAATCAAGGGCAGAAACACCAGTTAGGACAGCCCCGAATCAGTTCCCAGCGAATGGGACGCCACGACCCACTTGAAAAAGCATCCAGTTGATAAAAAACTAAGTCCTTCAGCCTTACCCGCGAAGGGGCCGATACAACCCCCCGGGCGACTCTACTCGAATCACCCGGGGGCTCAGGGGCTACACCCATCGGGTGCGCTCGCGCGCACCCTCCGGCAAAGTAACTTCGACGAAATCAAGAACACCCTCCAGGCGGTTCTACTCGAATCACCTAGAGGCTCGGGGGCTACTGTCGGGGACCTAATACCAGGATACCCCAGAAGGTGGAACCAATAACCACCGAACGTGAAAAACTTCTGGACGCATAAAGGCGTCGTGTCATCCCTTGTTCGAGTGACAAGAGTTCTGTTCCACCTCGCCCGACACCTTTGGGACGGGCTCGGTCTCGCCCGAGGGCCGAGGGAAAAACTCCGTCTCGCCCGACGCCTTTAGGGTGGGCTCGGTCTCGCCCGAAGGCTGAGGGATGAATTCCGTCTCGCCCGATCCTGGAGGGACGGGGTCAGCCTCACCCGATGCCTTTGTGAGATGACCCTGCCTTGCCCAAAGGCTCAAGGCTAATCTCCATCTCGCCCGACGCCTTTAGGGCGGGCTCGGTCTCACCCGAGGGCTGAGGGATGGATTCCGCCTCGCCCGATCCCGGAGGGGTAGGGTTAGTCTCGCCCAAGAGATAGGGATTGGTCTCCGTCTCACCCGACGGCCAAGAACGAGCCTCGCCCTGATCGATATCTATCCCTTGTAATGATGGGTACAGGACGAGACAAGACGTTCAGGTCAACCATGGCTTCAAGGACCATACCCTGCGCCCTGGCAGGAAAAGGACTGCCAGGGAATGACAGGACTGATGCTTTAGACCCTTCCGGGCGCCGCAGAACCCAAAAAGCATTACAGGTGCGTGCACCTCGCCCTGTAGAGTTGTAGACGCCGCCTTCAGCTCTGAGACACGGAACCCGACGAAGATATACGACAACCGCTACGCTCCAGGAAAGGATTTGCTATCTCCATGAACGACGGGTATTCTGTCACCACGCTGTGGACCCAGGGGAGCGGCGCCCGCTTCCCGACCCCCCAGGTCCTCCCAGTCAGAAGGCCTTGGCCACGGCGCTACACCAGACCCCGACCCCGCATTCTCCCAACAAGGAATCATGGAAACCAGAAGGCGTGTGGAGCAAGGCTGGGGGAGGCTCATAAGTCAAAACCACTATACTACAGCCCATACCCTACGCAGGGCAGCATTCTGTGACTAACCTGACATCCTATAGAGACATCGACAACATTGTAAGCACTTATCTTCCTTCGCACTCATCAGAATGAAGGACCTTACCAGGTAGACGTGAGCGATAAGACTAAGTAGAGTACGCATCCTGGAGCCCTGACCCTTGTAAAGCCAGCCCCTTCATCTATAAAAGGGGATGCGCTCCCTCCATCAAGGGGGGACCCAAAAAAATAATAGAACGCACTCATATACACACATTCAAGCGGCTACGAAGCTCTTGACCACCTTTCAATCCTTCCATCAGAGACTTGGGACCAGTCCCTCTCTCGACAGTTTGTACCCCTTACTACAGACCGTTCACGGTGCTAATAACACAAGCAGCAGCAAACTGGACGTAGGGACGTTCCGCCCGAACCAGTATAAATCCTGTGTCCTTTAGCGCACCATCCGGGCCTAACGCGCATTACTATAAATTTACTTGCCGGTGCTTGTACGAAACACCGACACTGACTACTCAGTTGCCTCATGTCTCTGTGGCTGGTGTGTGCCACTAACCAACATTTAGTTAACGCTATTGCATGTCATCCTAGGTAGGGTGATTCCTAAAAGCAAGGTACATGATTCATTTGCTACGGGGCGGGATTCTAACAGTGAACAATCGCTACAAAGGCCCCTTGATACAAGTGGTATTACGCACTTAACACCGACAGAAGGGTCTAACATGATTTCCATCATAATGACTACGTCGACTGCTCTTTACTCGGCTAACTTGTCTTATACACCGTTCTAAGGACTATACAAGGCAAAAACAAGCTCACACTAGAAAGACTACAATCTTATTTAAGGATTAACCGTCTAAAATAACTTTTTAATAAACAAAAGTTACTCAAACAAGCCAACCCCCTAGGGCACTCGGCTTACTAACAGACTAACAGAATCTATTGATGATTCCATACAGTCTTACATTGTCTACAGGATACAAGCTAGTCTACAACAAGTTTAACTGATTAGCAAAGGTGGAGGCTATCTCTTCAACGGCGCGGATGCCAACAGAGAAGCAATCAACAAGTATCTTGATTTACAATGCTTAATGATGCCCTCGGACAGACTCATCCTAAGTCATCCAAAACCTTTCACTCGGAAGCATCTTACTCTGCGAGCCGACTAAATGAGTTCAAAAATAAAGTCCAGATTTCTAGTCGACCATTGTCATGGCAACTCGACGACATACAACAGCGTCCGACAGACAACATGCAATGGGACTTCCTGACTCGGAGTTATTGGCAGTGGCATCTTACCCACTAGCTCCCTGGAGTTCACCGGAATCAACATCAGGAAGCAAGTCGGTGATGACGAGATCGACATCAGTCTCACATGCATCCCATATCGAAGAGTATAAAGTCGGACAAACGACACATGCTAATAATCCGGTGACAGTGCCATGCAACGGCACCCCATAGCAAGTGAGCCTGAGCCGCTGTACGAGTTGCTAATTCGCAATTTTCAAACAAGCAATGCAGCAAGGAAATACTACACATCAGCCATGCAAAGTCGAGTACAAATCCTGCATGCATGTGTGCATGCCTATATGCATCAAGCATCCAGGAGTTGGCGTGTAGAAGAAGTAGCCCAGGCATTCATCGTGCTCGGTAGATATGGTTACTTATCCATGATACGGGCAGCGCCATGTCGACGGCCACTATTCCACTAAGCAGGGCCAACTCCACATCAACCCCAGCAGAGGCGCCTCATCAATAGCACGCTTCGGTAGCATCAAACGGCTCTTACATGCAAATCCAAGTTCGAGTCCAGTGCTGCTGTCGTGCACTGCGGTACCGGTCCGTCACGGCAAAACTCGACCAACTCGGCATGCATACACGGGTCTCAAGATGTATGGAGTACACATCAAGCCTTCAAGATGCTGGTGATCCGAGAATGAGCTGTCCGAGCCGGTGGCAAGCCACAAGCAAGCCAGTCGAGCTGTAAATCAGCAAACACAAAGCAAGACGCACAGCCTATAGCAACGTGCAAGAAGACGACAAGCTTGAAGCTATTAGGAGATTTAAATCATATACGTACACACTCTCACCATAGGCGTACACGTATATACTGATCCATCTACTCGGATACCACGTCACTAAGCTCGGGGGCTCGGCTATTATCACGGCCTATTCGGCTTCACTCAAAGGAGGCTCGGATTCAAGGATGGAAGACCAAATTTACAAGCATTCAATCACTCGACAAGCGGTCATTGATCATTGTCTTCGAAGGGATACTCGTCTGCACCCTTGAGGACGTCTACAAGATCCTATAATCGACTACCGAGTAGTCGGATTGTAGGCTCGGGGGCTGCGGGATATATATCCTCAGAGGATGCATTCAAAATTCTTTGAAAAGAAATTGAAGACAAGACCCTCCAACTCTTTGTTCCAAACAGCAAGAGGCTCGGGGGTTACACTCAGTGAGTGCACTTTTCCGAAAAGTGCACACCACTCGAATATTTCAAGAAGCACTACATGGTTTCTCTCAGAAAGCACTCGAACGAAGCTTGTTTCTACTCGGCAAGACCTGGAGGAACAAGAAGACTTCTAATATCAATCATACAGTGCTCGGGGGCTTGTGGGACATAGTCCCCGGGTACCCCGTAAGGAAGGGAGAAGATATAGTATGACTAGGAATTCCCCACATGTAATTCTAGTAATATTGCTACCCTGTAATCCTATTAGGACTCTTATATTGTAACCAACTAGGAGACTTACCTCCTGGCCTATATAAAGGAGGGCAGGCCTCCCTAGATTGGCAGAGGCCATAACACACAATCATACCAATCAATCCAACGTAAAAGGCCACACGCCGACTAGACGTAAAGGTTGTTACTCGATTACAAGGGCCCGAACCAGTATAAACCGTTCGTCTCTTTGTATTTACTGTCGAGTTCTGTGTACGCTGAAACCCCTCGAACATCTCTTGGGTAACCCCGTGATGAGTTGTCGGTCATCAAACACCGACAGGGATAGAGGTAGATAGAGCTAAAATTGAAGTAATTGAATAGTTACCTCCTCTCGTAAATATTAGAGGGATCCGTAGTTTCCTTTGTCATGCTGGTTTTTACCATCGCTTTATAAAAGATTTTTCATATATTGCTAGACCACTTACAAATCTTTTGGTTAAGGATGTTCCCTTTGAGTTTGATGATGCATGCTTGGAATCTTTTAACATTCTTAAGAAAGCACTCATCTCTGCACCAATCATTCAATCCCCTGATTGGTCGCTACCTTTTGAAATTATGTGTGATGTTAGTGATTATGTTGTGGGGGCAGTTTTGGGACAAACTAAAGATAAAAAGCATCATGTAATTGCTTATGCTAGCAAAACTTTGACAGGACCTCATCTTAATTATGCAACAACTAAAAAAGAACTCCTGACTGTTGTTTTTGCTATTGATAAGTTTAGATCTTACTTAGTAGGAGCTAAGGTGATTGTTTCTACTGATCATGTTGCTTTAAAATACCTGCTCACTAAGAAAGATGCTAATCCTCGATTGATAAGATAGATTTTGTTACTTCAAGAATTTGACTTAGAAATAAAAGATAAAAAGGGATTAGAAAATTCTGTTGTCGATCACTTGTCTAGAATGCGGTTTGAGAATTCATTGGAACTGCTCATCAATGAGTCGCTGCTGGACAACATGCTTTTCAAGGTCACATAATCCGACCCCTGGTACGCAAATATTGTTAACTTTATGGTTGCAGGTTATGTGCCACCAGGGAAAAACAAAAGGAAGCTCATCTATAAAAGTTGTCTCCACATATGGGATGAACCATACCTCTTTAGAGTCTGCTCTGATGGCCTGCTCAGAAGGTGCGTACCGGTGGAAGAAGGCATCAAGATCATCTAGCGATGCCACTCATCACCATATGGAGGACATTATGGTATATTCTGCACTCATTCGATGATCTAGCAAAGTGGATTCTTTTGGGCAACCATGTATGAAGACACGAAGGACTTCATCTGAAGGTGTGGAGCATGTCAGAGGCACAGGAATATCAATTCAAGAGATGCCATGCCACTCACCAACAACCTTCAGATTGAGCTCTTCGATTACATGGGACCGTTCCTGAAATCAAAGAACTATGAATACATCTTGGTGGTAGTTGACTATGTCTCCAAGTGGGTTGGAGCCATGCCATGCAAGGCTGCTGATGTAAAGAACTCCAAGAAGATGTTTGAAGAAATAATATTTTCAAGATTCGGAGTTCCAAGGATGATGATTAATGATGGAGGCACTCACTTCACTGATAAGAATTTTCATAATTACTTGTCAAAGCATGGAATCTGTCATAATGTCGCTACTCCATACCACCCTCAGACAAGTGGCCAAGCAGAAACATTAAATAAACAAATCAAGAATATTCTGCAAAAGACGGTCAATAAGATGAGGACTGCATGGAAGGATAGACTACCTGATGCACTATGGGCTTACATTATGGCCTATAAAACACCACTTGGGATGTCACCATACTAACTTGTCTATAGAAAGACTTGTCATCTACCTATTGAGCTAGAATTCAAGGCTCACTGGGCTATAAAGCGATGGAACATGGATTTTGAAGCCGCAGGAATTAAGAGGAAGTGCAACTCTCTGAACTTGATGAATGGCATGAAAAAGCATATCACAACTCCAAGATTTATAAGGAGAGAATGAAAAGATGCCATGACAAAAGGATCAAGAAGAAGGAGTTCGCCCTAGGAGATAAGGTATTACTTTTTAATTCTAGGGTTAAATTATTCGAGTACAAAAAACTTCAGAGCAAATGGGAAGGACCATTCAAGGTGGTAAGCACTTCGTCGCATGGAGCGGTAACACTTCAAAATGATGAAGGTACATTATTTAAGGTAAATGGCCACTATCTCAAGATCTTTCTAGAACCTGAAAATCACCTGAGGATTTGGATGAGGTAGATTTCCTAATTTTACCATATATTTACATCTCTGCCATTCCCCTTACGTTTTGTAACGCAAAAATATATTTTTTAGGATTAGATAGGGATTAGAAACCGCCGCGAGAAAAATCACCACGAGAGAATGACATGTGGGGCTGGCCCCACCTAGAGGCCGCTCGGCCCACTATTAGTCCCTCTCGTGCCCGTTCAACTCTCTCGTGTCTTTTAGATCCTTCCTTGTTAAAATCCTACAGTTTCTCGATGCATTTGGTTTTTCCTCATTACGAGACCTCATATGGATAGATCTTGTGTAACACCCTCGGTGTTATGCCCTAAACAAATTATTAAAACATGTCATGAGCATCATGTCAATATGATAATGCATGTGATGGAATGAATAGATAAAGTTTTGCAACCTAAAATGATCAGTAAAAACTGTTAAATGAGAAGCTATTCAATAATGCGTATATATCAAGTAGGTCTTAAAACTAATTTTTATCAAACAAAAATACTATAGAACATATATGTGGCACTTAAATAAAGTTTGGAATATGAACTTTGTAGATGACAATGAAATCCTTGCTATTGAAAAACAATATTGCTAGCTAATATTTTTAATAGCCTAGAAATGCAATTTGGAATCAAGTTTAGCTTAAAAAACTTAGAATATTTTCAAGTATGTTGACAGCTAGAGAATGCTATGTTTGGCAATTTATTTTATGAAATCGAGTTAAGAAGTGATACCATGCTTTAGCTCAGGTTGGTAGCCTCATATCCCCTCTAGAGCATGGTGAAGATGGTTTAGGTTCTAGAGCAACCGTTTAGTTTTTATAGGCGCTTTAAAATTCATGCAAGACATGATTTTGGGCTAGTTCACAAGGTGAGCGCGGTCACCAGGCCTTGGGGGTGTGACGTTGCCATGTTGGCTAACTCTACGTGTGCATGGGCACTGCCGCGCATGTCTGGCTATGACTGCCCTGGCCTGGCCGCCACTGGCTCTGCCGCATGGAGCCGCTGCTGCTGCTCGCACAGCCGGGCGGCGCTGCAGCCTGCCTCACCGTGATTCTGCACCACCAACCTGCCTTGTGCCATGACACAGCCGCTGCTGGTGTCGTCGCATCACCATCGCGTCCGTGCCTATCCCCTGTGCCTATACCTCGCTGCTAGCACGATTAGATGTCGTGCGCACATGGCCGAGCTCATTGTCGCCTTGTCATTAATGGCACTATGCCCACACGGGCCATGCCGGTCGATGGACGCATGCGCCTATCCAATTGCATTCATGCGCGTAACACCTAGATCATGCTGGCCACGTCCTGCCAAGGTGAGATCGAGATGAGCCCACTTGCCACCTCATCTCTCTCTGTATCCCTCTACTGCCGCCGTCGAGCCGTGCCATCATATTGGCCACCGAGTGATCACTTCCATTTAATTCAGCACGTCTGCGGCTTCACCATCAAGTTCTCTCACTGCCTGACCCCACCCAGCCATGAAGAAGGCACTGCTGAGCTCGAATTTGACGCTTTTCCCACTGTTGTGCCGATAAGGTCACTTCCGGCCATGGACGAGGGTAGCCCTCCTACCGTCCCTTCTGAGCCAATTCACTTGCACCACTAGCTTCGCCTTGCCTCCCTCTCCACCTTGTGCATGCCAGTGGAACCATTACCGCCTCCCCATCACCGCTGACGTGACTATGCCACCGTGGTGCGCTGTCGCATGGCTTGGCCGCATGTGGCCACACCTCTTCCGCCATCCTCCACCCCAACCGTCACCTCGGCTAGGTCCATGGTAGTCTACTGATGCTCCCTCGCTAGCCAGTTAGGTTCTTAGGTGCTCTGGTTCACCGGGGCAGCCGCGCCACAGTCGCGAATGGCTGCGCACCGCCGCATGGCTCTAGCGGGTCTCGCCGCCCTGTGTTGCCGCTTAGCATAGCCGCTCAGGTCGGGGATGGTGACCAGCCCGATAGGTGGGCTGGCACATGTCCCAGGTGGCCAGTGCGACCATGTTGTGTCACCGTCGGCTGCACCGCTGTGCACTGAGCCACCGAGGGTGCACGCTGGTGAATTAGGGAAAGGACGGGGGGTAAGTGAGAAGGTCTGACAGAGGGGAAATAGTGTTAGCACTTAGTTGTGATTTGGGAGAAGTGCGAGGCCTCTTTTGCAAAAGCGCCAATGCGTGCGGGACTCCCCCCACCGCGGGCCACCTCGTGAGCAGGCTGGCCTCACGTGGGCCACACCAGCGGGCCACAACGCATGCGCTGCATCATGTGGGCTGGGCGTGTGGGCCGTGCAGGGGATTGGTTTTTCTTTTTCTAGGAATTAGTGAATGGTTTTCTAATTTAATTTCTGAATTGATCTTTAGTAATTAATATAAAATCATGTAGGTGTCCAAAAATTGTAAAACAAATTTTGTTTGGCTCCTAAAATTGTGATCTATCTGTTGGTGTATTTAGTTCATATTTATACATGTTGACACTAGAAGCTATTAAATCATTTGAAAGTGCTTCATATTATTAAGTTAATCATTGTAAGAATTTTTCTGGCAAATTGGTGATAGCTTTAGTCCTGAAATGTTTATGGTAGTTTCATTATATTATTATGTGCTCACTGTAATTTTTGTGGCCTTAGAATAGACTAAGCATTAGGGTAGTTAAATGTTCTTTGTTTCAAAATACATTGAATCTTTAGTAGAAATAAAGATATACCCTTAATTTGCAAAGCTAAGTGTTTGTTAGTGAACCCAACATTTTGCTTGGTGAAGATAATAGTTAGCTTAGTGTCTTAGTCATTAGAGCTAGCTTAGTAGCTTGATAGGTGTATTCTCATTTTAAGAGTTATTGTTGCCTAAATACTATATAGCTGCATTACTATAATCGCATGCATATAGAGAACGTGTCGGCGAGGATTGTGATCACCGGTGAGCACGAGTTCAAGGAGATCATCGAGGAGTATGAGGAGGAGATTCTTGTGTAGGAGGAGGTCCTGGAGCCACCACTGACTGACTCAGCTAACACCGTGCCTGCCCAAGGCAAACCTCGGTGCATAACCTCTATTTTATAATTCACCGTATATATATGTGTGTTGTGCATTTACGTTACAGGAATTTTGTGAAAAACACGTGCATAGATATACTTGTCCTAAGAGTCTTACTAGTGTAGGTTTGAGTAGATGCTATGCTTAGGTCATTGGTAGTGCGAGTAACCTATCGTTACTCACAATAGGTAACTATTATAATTATTCTCAAGATAAAATGATGAAAGGAAAAATGAAGACCGGGCAGGGATATGGTATGGATATTGGTGGGTGTAACAGGTTGTGTCCTACGGCCAACGGGGCTTAGCTTGGTTACATTGTTTTCCCTATCCGTATCGATTGAGGACCGTCTGTTGCTATGGATGGTAGTCAGGTCACAGACTTATTATCCTGAGCACATACTTGCTTATGAGAGCAGGAAAGCTCATTGCGCTCTTCTCGTGGGTTCTGGCTCTTTTTGGACTGACTGGTTGGAGGCAAGGAAAGGTGGAGGTCTAAGCACCATACTGAGACTGGGTCTCAAGTGTGGGGGCTTAGAGTCCAAGTTTGGACGAGGACCTAGACCCCTTGATAGGAGTGGAGTGGGTTAGTCTCGTTTGTGCTCGGGGTACAAGCGGGGCGTGTGTTTTGAGGTACCCAGCTGGGATACATTAGTTCATGAATTATCGTTTCTGTGAGACGGTATGACTTGGCTATGGTCTAGCACCATAGTAAGAACTGGAAGAGGAAAGATGGTGAAATGATTCTAATTGCTCAACCCATGCTTGAAAGTAGAATAGGTGCTTACCTAGAATGGTTAGCTAATGAGGTAATCATGACTGCCAATAAAACTTGACTTAAGGACTTACTATTAGTAATGCTTTTCGCAAACAAAAAGAAAACAACAAACCATATTGCCTATCATACCCCTTGGAGTCAGGAAACTATTCCCTCAAGTCGGGTAAGTCTTGTGAGTACATTGTGTACTCAAGGTTTATTCTACCCTATTGTAGGTGTAGCTTGAGGAGTTAGCTCTTGTGTGGAGGATTCTTCTAGTGGGCACAGATGGATCCGTGTATCATTTCCGCTAGATGATTATTACATTCTGTTGTTTAATTATCATACTCTAAACTCTGGTATTGTAATAAATAATTTTCAAGACTCTATGTTGTAAGAAAAGGATTAAGTGATGTAAGCTTGTACTCATTATTGGATTCTAGCGGTAAAATGTGGATTGTTTCAAGTTCTCCCTTAGGGTGGGCTTGACGAAACTGATCAGTTTAGCCACTTCCATGGTGCTTAGTGTCTAGTGGAAGATAAGTGCCTCTGAAAGTGTGTTATTTCGGGCGGTTCTGCCACATCTTGACCCCTGGTGCAAGTTGTTCCCCCCTATATAAGCGAGCCTCTGCCTACCTCCATAGCCATCCCATCAAAGCCTTATCTCTCCAACAGTAGCAAAGCTCTCCTCCTCTCTAGTTCCCATGGCCAACAAAGAGATCATCCCCTATGGTTTTGATCTTAGCAAGAAGCCCAACACGCTTGCGCTGACTGTCGTTCTTCTAGAAGTTACCCCATTCGCTCAAGTCAATCTTACTTCGCCCAAGTTATCCATCGTCCGGTGATCGCCCTGCCACCGCCATGTCCACTTCTTAAAGGCAAGCCATGCCAACAAGAGCCTCATCTAGACGTCCAGAAGTTGATCAAGGTGATGAAGGAGATCAACCTCCTTCCTTTGAAGGGACACGAGGTGCTGACTAGAGTGAAGACCAACAAATTTGGAGAAGTTACATGTGCAAAATACAAGTTGGTCACCCCTCATACCATCATCGATGGAGTTAGCGCTATGTTGGATCAAATCAAGGTTGTTCCACCAAAGGAGAAGAAGAGCAAGGTGCCATTACCACCAATCCCAGAGGCTGAGAAGCATCCAAGGATGACTATTGCCCTCTTAGAGAATAAGATTAAAGACCTCTTCGATATTATCTATACCCTAGAGCAAAGGATCGACGTAGAACACGTCTATCGCAAGAGCCTACAACATGACCTAAATGCTTTTAAATCATTTTGTTGCTAAGATGAAGAAGTGAGAATTAGGTAGATAATAATAAGGCATAAGTGGTTAGGTCAAGTGTTTAAAGATACTATGTTTAGGTTACTCTCTTAGCTCAGATTGTTAGAATATTAAAGTTTGTGCTAGGTAGTCAAAAGTTTGTGTTTAGTTTGTGCTTGTGTAATAAAGTGTCTTATATATTAATGGAGTCTTATTATTATTATCTGCTTTCTATTTCTTTTGGGTATGTGTGTTTGTCTCCACATGTTGTGCATAAAGGTATACAGGAAAATATGTGTGGGGAAGACACACCGTGACAATAAGACGGAATTCGATCATGAAAATCATGAAATTCAGAAAGTAATGAGCAAAGGACCACGTCTTACAAAGCGGGCCTTGAGTAGCCCCTAGAGCAGGCCGCCCGGCCTCCTCTATGGTCTGGTCAGCCCATTACTACACCATCCTACCCTGAGTTTTGTCCTTGGTCAGGTTCAAGCCCAATACACTCTATTTTTATATGTTTCACTTTCCATTTCGAACTGAATTAAAAATAACTTAATAAAACAACTATAAAACATGAGGAAAGATTATTTCAGTCATGACTTAAGGATAGACTCACATAATACTTTTCCTAGAAGTCATGCTACTATTAGGAACTTATTATTAACGATCACATGTTACTTAAGTTGTTGTACAATGAGATATAGTAGAATAATGAGAACTTGATTCTTGATGTCTCATTATTATAGAATTTTATTTTAAAAAGTAAAAAAGAATAGCTACACCTCTCCTTTATGGTAAGCAATATTCCACTAGAGCTAGATATAGACTAGAGAAACCTTCTACATATACTACTTGTTATTGTGTTGAGTTTGGTCAAACCTTGTGACCCTTGTTGATAAACTTACCATGCTCTCAAGATCAAGATCACGTATACTCCACATATATCTGCTGCTCCTACACTGGGAGTATGCAACAACATGTTTTCCATCCACCAAAAAATATTCTACTCCTACACTGGGAATAGACACAAAAATATGCTTGATATGATAAATGCTCTAAGTTCTTGTAAATGTCTCTCTTGAAAAGTTTCAATTGCAGAAAGAGAGGCATGGGCTATCCAAAAGTTATTCATAAAAGAAAGAAAAATAAAAAGTATAGAAAAAATGGACAAGTGTCCAAGATATCTAAAACAATGGGTACTTAGATACCCGCTCAAAAAAAACAAAGAGAGAGATAAATAAGATAGCCCATATTTTCTTGTAAAAGTTTTTTAAGTTTCAAACAAGAGAAAAATGTTTCAAGGAGCATAGTAGAATTAGGTCAGCCACCATATACATATCCACACACATGAACATCTTGATCTAAGAGTATGATATTTTTCTCCTTGGATCCTTGCTTTTACTTCACAATATATGTAATGCAAGTATGTTTTCATATCCATCCCTACCTGAGCTCCACGTCAGCTTTTAGAAGTAGGCAAAAAAGAAGGCAAAAGTCATTAATTCCATGGTAAAGATCTAAAAATACCATATATACAGAGTGATTTGAGAGTACTATAAATGGAGAAGGTAAGCTATGTTTTGTTTTCAAAAATATTAAAATGTCTCTCCAATTGACTTGACTAAAGGAAGATGGTGATCTGTTTCAGCTGTTGTATTTTTCAACCACCCAAAGTTTCATGGTAGACACTTTGCAATGCATGCATGACTGGGAATAGTTTTATGTTGATGTCTCATCCTAAGGTTATGTCTTAAGTAATCCATCCTTTTATTAAGGACGAGTAAAAGCCTAAGTGTGAGGGAGTTTATTGACGGTAGTTAACATTCATCATAAACCATCAATATAACTTGTATAAATGGCTAAAATGGATCACCAATATAGACTTAGAGGTTTAAACTAACAAATTCCATAAGTTTTGAAGAATCTGTGTTTCCAGTAGGATTTAATCAGAAAACCACCAAGGAGGACCCATTCGTCAAAGAAAATTATGGAATTCTACCGCGTAATCAACATGGGAAGACTCTAGAAGACTCCAGAAGGTGAATCACCGAAGCAAAGACCATGCCCTAATATGTGGGGCTGGCCGGCCCCACCTATAGGCCGACCGACCTATGGGCCTCCCATGTTAGCCTCCCGTTGCTATGTCGATTCTCCACAGCCTTAAGGATTACATCTCTGCCATTTATTCAAGTCGGTTTGATCTGAGGGCTCAGGATTAATGCTCTGGCCTATATATATCTGCTTGCACCCCCCCCCCCTCTAGGGCAGATGCCTCATTTGATCCTAAGAGCTAAGAAGCCAAAAACCCTAATTCATATGTCCACTAGGATCAGAGCTAGCAATCAAGAGAAGATTAGTCCTCAATAGGATCTAGTCTTGTGTTAAAGACAGTGAGATAGAGTGAGAGGGAAGAGTTTGGAGGAGTCCCGGCCTATTGGTGCTCTCTCTTCGGCTTGTACCCTAGCACAATCAAGTTCTTCTTGAGCATGCTTCTGAGATTTCTCTGGTAATCGACTTCTAATTCAAGTAAGCATCTTATTTATATTATTCTTCATGTTTGTGACTCTCTTTTAAGTACTTTAGTCCTTGTAGCTCCTGGGTTAAAGTAGTATTCGTAGTGTAAGCGTGGTGCTTAGACTCGGTTATTCGTGGATGTACCCTATTTTTTGGATCGATGGTAGCTCGCGAGGGTGACTCTTATAGCCTCGATGAATCCTTTATAGTGCACCTCCTATTAGTAGGCCTAGCAGGACCTTGTTTCTATAGGAAATATACTCTGCCTGTGTTTTCTCTAGTAATATCCCTAGAATTGAAAAATAGAAGATAAAACTTACCGAAGTTAAAACTAGAAGACCTTAGCAGTCTTGTAACACCTCTGGTGTTACGAGCTTACTTAGCGCCTAGGTTAATGCCTAAGAGAAATTAGCAAAACAAGTTTTCGTTTTTAAAAGTTTAAAGCACACGTGGAATTATAAATGAATCTTGTGTGACTTGCTTTCATGAATAAAACAAACAAATAAGTGTCGCTAGTCAACTTGTCTCGGTGCTTAATAACTTTTAAATAATCTTGTGGACAAAAGTTGTTTAGGTCTTGTTTTGGAAAAGTATGAAGAAAGCGCTTGAAATGCCTAATGGCGAATAAATAGTGAATGGCTTGTTTATTTGATTGAGCATGAAAAACAATTTTTTTATAAACAAAAATTTGTTGAAAGTAAAATTTGCTAAATAATAAAACCTTAGAGCTTTAGTTATGCTTGTTAATGCATATAGTTGTTTAGAAAATGAATTTTTGGAAGGTAAAATAATATAAAAATATAAACAGGAAAAATTATATCATGAGCAAGATATGAACATCGTGAATATGTTGGTATGTTTATTCGAGTGTCAATGTGATGTTTGTTAGTTAAAAATAAATATGAACGAAATAAAAATAAAAACAAAAGTGTCGCTGGCCACTCATCTCACCTACCTCACTGGTACGGCGCGCGCATTATGAGATAGGACCGAGCTTGCTAGCTGCTTGCTCTCCCTCCTTCTGCTGGCCTTGTCACATACTACTCTCTCTCTCTCTCTCTCTCTCTCTCTTGTCTGCTCTGCTTGGTGCCGCTGCTGCACTGGACGAGCGCATTAGGTGCCATGTGCGCATGCTCCCTTGTGTCCTTGTTCGGGAGCGCTTTAATGGATGATTAGCCGAGTTGGCTGCCTTCGCGTCCCGCCAGGTTCAAGTCATCCTGACTATGCACTAGTTTGAGGGACGGTGGTGCCTCGTCATTTTCTCGCATGTACTTGGCCTCGACTTAACTAGTAGAGCACTCTTGCCTTGGCCACGTCTAGCTCCGGTCGGGCCACTGCCGTTTTCACACTACCCGCGCGGCCGCACTCTTGCTGCCTCCACATGCTGTAGCTCAACGGTACCCGCACGTGACTCCAACCCGCTCCTCCGCCGCTGCGCAGCCACCCGAGCCCTAGGAGCGCCATCACCGGGCCACCATCGCTATGCCTTCCGCCGTCCGTCGCCCGGCCCTCGCGAGCACGCGAACCTCCATGGCACCGCCCTAGCCTTGCCTCGCCACACCACCATGCGGAAGACCACGCCGGGGACCGATGCATGGCTGGCCCTCCCTCGCAAGTCCACGCGTGCCCTGTGGCCTCGTGCTAGTCCATAGCTCCCCCACGCTGCCTTCCCACACGTGACTCCACCCCGCTCCTCCATCGCTACGTAGCCGCCCAACCCATGTTGCCATGTCGCTCCACCTTCGTTGTCGTGCACCGCAGCGTCCTCGCCGTCGTCCGTGCCATGGCCGCCACCCCCGTATGGCTAGGCCACTCTTGGCCGCGCCCAGCTAGGCCGCTACCATTCGCGCCTGCGTCCAAGACGGCCATAGCTCCACGCCACCTCCTAATGCGCCCTGCTGCACCGCCGCCGTGGGGCTCCACCTCCATGTTGCTCGCTGCTGCCGTCATGTGCCCCAGCTAGCCACCAGCGCTCATGGCTAGACTGCCTCAGACTGCCCCTGGCCATGCCGCCAATGCCCACGGGTGTGGCAGGTACCCTCGCTGCCCTTGCGCACTACCTCCATCGTCGCCGGTCACCCCCCGTGCCGAATCAAACGCCGGTGGCGGCTTCCCCACCACGTGCTCTGTTCTGGTGAAGGTGAGGACATAGAAGTGTAAATAGAAGCTTTTCCGGGGGGGCTCAGTGTGAAAACTGTGACTCACATGAATAGTAGAATACTAAATAGATAGAAGCGTGGCGACGTTTTTGCAAAATTGCCATTGCGCTTGGGCTCGTCTGCGTTGGGCCACACGTGGGCCGACTGCTTCTAGTTGCTAGGCCGCTGCCTGCACGCCTGGGCCACCCACACCCGTGACCACGTGCCCCACCCGTCTGGGCTACCTTGGCCTCAGGACCAGGCCAAGCTAGGCTACTTCGGGCCCAAGGATATTTTGTTTTCTTTTTTGGTGTTTTGTAATTTTAATAATCGGATGAATGCTTGGAAATTCATAGTGAATCATAGAAAAAACATAAAAATGCCAAACTAGTTTTGTTGAGTTTCTAAAATCATGGTCTATCTGATTGTGTATTTTGTTCGCATAGGTTTTGTATGTTTTTAGGGTTGCTCTAGTTATTTTAACATGCTTAATATTGTTAATACATAAATTTGTAGGAATTTCCGTGTTGAATCGGTGATAGTGATAGCTCTAAAATTTTACAATAGGTTAGAAGTGTTATCAGGTGTTCTCTGTAATTTTCGTAGCCAATAATAATTAGTTTGCTAGATAGATAATGATGCCCTATTTTGAATAAAGATTAAACCGATAGAATGGGATAAAGAAACAACTTGGGTTTGTATAACTAAAACATTTGTTGGGAAATAATGCCTTATTTAACAATATGGATAGGTCGCCTAAGTACGGTCATTGTTAGAACTAGCTCGCTAGCTTGAGGGGCGTAAATCATATTTTACGAGTCACGGTTGTAGTTGATTAATTATGTCTTTGTATTGCATCGCATTGCATACCATAATAGGGACGTCGATGGATCATGAGTCAACTGGAGTAGCGGAAAAGATGGTGCCAAGAATCATGTCACGAAGATGGAATGATAACTTTTGGTTATATTTTACCTAGGCAAGCTCTGGTGCATAACCCCTACTTTTTTGTACTTTAAATTTATATTTGTGCATTAAGTTTTAAGGAGTTGAATGAAACCCACTTGCATATATATATATATATATATATATATATATATATATATATATATATATATATATATATATATCCTATGAGTCTTACTAGTATGACAGGATCGTGTAGATTGCTATGCTATAGGACTCCGGTAGAAATCGAGTGATTGCCTGTCACTCGTGAGAGATAAAAAATATATTATTGTTGTTACTATATTATTATCACTTGGAATATAAAAGAATGGTGAAAGGAAAATAGAGACCGGGTAGGGATATGGTTTGGGTATTGGTGGGTGTAAGAGGTTGTGTCATGCGGCCAATGGGGCATAGCTTGGTTACACTGTTTCCCTGTCTATGTCGGTTAAGGACCGGCCATTGTATTGGACTCTAGGCAAGTCATAGATTTATTATCACGGGTACATACTTGGGTATGGGCACAGGAAAGACTTGTTACTCTCTTGTCATGGGTTTCAGCTCTTTCTAGACCGACTTTCAGGGTGGTTTTTGGGTGAAGGTCCTAGCACTGCACTAAGTCCGAGACTCAAGGGTGGGGGCTTGGAGTCCAAGTTTGGACGGAGACCTAGACCCCGTGACAGGAGAGTAGTGGGTTGGTCCTGCTTGTGCCTAGGGTACTAGTGAAGCGTGTGTTTTGGGGTACCCAGCTGGGCATATTGATTCGTGAATCGCCGCCGTGTCGGTATGACTTGTCTATAATCTAGTATCGTAGTAAGAACTAGAAGATGAAAGATGGTAAAAGGAAATCTGATTACTTACCACCTGCTTGAAAGTAGCATATGTGCTTACATAGAATGGTTAGTTAATGAACTAATGATGACTGCTAATAAAATTGAATATAAGGACACACGCTTAGTAATGCTTTCTGCAGATGCAACAAACCCACAAGCCAGATAGCCTTGCATATCCTTAGAGTCTTTTTCTTTTCTCCTATCGGGTAAGTCTTGCTGAGTACAATTGAGTACTCAGGGTTTTATTTTCCCCTATTGCAGGTGACAGGCGGATGCTATAGCTGACTTTTGTGTGTGGATTTCTCCTGGTGGGCTCAGAGGAAATTCCTTTGCGCTGCGATCATAGCAGTGCTCGCCTAAACGGCCACTAAACGGTAAACGGTAGTAAACTATTTTATTTAGGGGGTAAACGGAATTTAAACGGTTGACTATTTAAACGGTAAAAATGATCTCAACGGCCTAAACGGAACAGAGATAAATAGTATTAAATGAGCTAAACAGCTGTTTAAACGGCTGTTTATAAATCTAGTTCAGTTTTGTATGGATAAAGTTGTATACTTAAGTTTATTATATTTATAAATGTGTACACTTGATATGTTACATGCATAAATATCTATATTTGGTTCTTTTCACATGCACAAATATATATACATACCAAAATAATTAATTTTTACTCGGATAAATATGTATAAATGCTAGAATACTTGATTTTTTACATGCACATATATAATTATATGTATTTTTAAGTACAAAACCATTTAGACTATTTAACTTCGTTTAAACACCGTGTAAACAGCCTAAACGCTAAACGAAGGACGACCGTGTAAAGACCGTTTACCATTTAGGAAGACATTGGATCATAGTCTTTATTTATAACTCTCACTAAATATTTTTATAAATAAAAGTTTTATAATCTGTTGTCATAGTTTATATATCAATGCTTCATCATGTCATGAATAGATATTTATTTCCGCTATAACTCTGATCAGATGTTTATATTCCGCTGTTAAACTAAATTGTTCATAACTCTGACAACATGTTCATATTTTGCTATTATAAATAATAAATATTATACTTTGATGTTACATGGAAAGGGATGTAAGAAATGGCTAAAATATTGTAAGCTTTATTCTCTCATTTGTGATCCTAATGAAAAAATATGGATTTTTGGGTTCTCCCTTGGGGTGTGCTCGATGGGACCGTGTAATTCGGTGTTCTCCCTTGGATACTTAGTGTCTAATGGAAGACAAATACTCATAGGAGGTATTAGATTAGGCAGTTCTGCCACAAGTCTCCTCCATGCTCCTATTATCTAGCCTTGATTGTGAAGTTGGGATAAGTTAGATTTGATTATTCTCACACATGTTTCCCTGAGTTCGATATAAAACGAGGTACTCCCGGTGAAGTGCTACATTGGCATAATTTCCATGCGCTTGTGGATTATTCTGTGCGAATTAATTTATACAAACAACTATCTATATCAGATCGCCGATGGTCGTAGGCCTCTTGCGGTATAATTTTCCACGGAGCTACTCATGAAAGAGGAGCCCCTTGGTGAACGTGGCAATGGCCTCGCTGTCGCTGATGTTGGGGATAGAATTCCTCGTCTCCGAGAATCGCCTGATGAAGCTGCGTAGGGGCTCCCCGAAGGTCTAATGAAGCTTTTCTAGGTCATACTTGGTGCCTGGCTGCTCGCAGGTGGCCATGTAGTTCTCGATGAAGACCTTCTTGAAATCATCCCAAGATTGAATGGAGTCCTCCCGTGGGCTAAGGAGCTAGTTGTTCGCAGATTGGTTGAGCATGACGTGCAGGTAATTTGCCATCACATCTTTGCTTCCTCCTATAGCTCTCACGGTGATCTTGTAGAGCATGAACCACTACATGGGGTTGGCCTTGCCATCGTAGGTGTCCACCTCGAAAATCTTGAAGCCCACGAGCCACCGGACAGCTCGAAATCTTGCTATGAAAGGGCAAAGTCCGAGGGCGCCGGGACAGGTGGTGCTCGGGCGGCACCAGGTGCTCCGTGCTCGGCGTCGAACTGGCACCGACGTTCCATCTCCGCATCGTAGTGCGTAGCCCTACTGTTCTCGATGCGATCATGGGCGTCGATGTTGGTGTTGATGTGTTCACGGACGTCATACGGTAGGGGTTGATTCATGTCCTAGTTGGCGCTATGATTGCCACCTCGGCCACTCGGTGGACGAGGAGGGCATCCGCCCTAGTCTGGATGTCCCTCGTAGTTGCCCCTAGACCCTTGATAAAGGTATTGGCCGCTAGCTTGATGTCGAGGGCACTCTGAGCCCTAATGTTGACTTCCTCTGTCATGGTGGGAGCGATGACTATGAGCCAACGCGGTCGAGTAAGACGGAGCAAGATGGCGGATCTCGTTGACTTGAACTTAAGCCGCTTTGATATGTGCCTAGATCTTCTTGAGTTCTGGAGTCTATGGGAGCTTCTCCAACTCATTGAAAATGATGATGAGATTGGTGTTGGGCATCTTTCTGTACTGGCTGGTTGCCCACCATGTCGAACTCATCCTCTAGATTGCGGCGCGCGCGGTGCAGGGCGTTAGAATCCCCATCAGCCCTACGAGTGGCTTCTTCATCTCGGTGATGTTGACAATTAGCATTCCTTGCCAGGCGAGCATCGTGTTGGTCAAAGTTTTCACCGTCTCTGGTAACACTGTCGTGTCTAATATGAAAAATCTCGCCCTCGAATCCTGGCGAAAAAGTAGGGCAGGTGGAGACGGTCTCGGTGGAGCCATCAGAGTATGCGCCGGGGCTCTCTTCCAAGATGTCTTTGATGGAGTCATCCAGAGTCTGGCGGATAGCCACCACGTTCACCACAGACATGGGTTGATTGGCCTTAGGCAGATCAATCCTGTAGAGGTCATCGATGTAGTCACGCTCGGCGTGGTCGATAAAGAGGTGGTGGATGACGTCTTGATACACAGATCCCATGCCCACCAGCCCAAAGGGATAGGGCCTCGGCATGTTATCCATTAGGGCTTCATAATTGGCCAAGCGCAAGCCGGTATCTAGGAGTGGTCGGTGTTACACCGTATGCTGTTCTGGAGTAACCGTGATCACCAGATCTGAATCTTTCCACCCCAGACATCGTGGCCGAGCAGATCGCTCGGTCGTAGTGGCTTGGCGATCTTGGGGCGCTAGGACTTCATTGCTCATAGTTGACTGATCTAAGACTGAGTCCGTGAGGAGTTGACATTCTGCTAAGTGGTCTGTGACGTGATCGATAGATGCGATCAGATCGTCATTGTTGATGGATCTCCTAACCCAACGGTGAGGCACCGAGATCGGAGATGTTGCTGTAGATATTGGCACGATCGGCGTAGGGTGATTCTGCACCACCTCCATAATTTCCTCGACGCCATTGGCACCGACAACCTATGTCATAGATCTGACCGTGAAGGTCTGACTTGGCTCGGGAAGGATCATGGAGCTCGGGAAGCGGACCATCTGGTTTGCCATGGAATCAGCACGCACACCCCCTATTTGGTGCGCCACTGTAGACGAAATATGGCTGGCTGTCTACTAGGGGTATGCTCATGATAGTAGATGAATCGATGGAGGTGCGCGTGAAGGGTACTAGACGGTGACACAGAACGCAAGAGACATCGATTAGGCAGGTTCGGGCCGTCAGCGTGATATAATACCCTATGTCCTATGTCTTTGGTGGATTGTATTATGAGCTGAGATCAAAACGAGGGGGTCACTACCCGCCTTATACAGCTCGGAGGTAGAGTTACAGGTCGGTTGAATCTATCCTGATCGGTTTACATGATAGAAATTACAGAGATTGCGGTATATAGCATATCCGATCAGATCTTCATTTGTCATCAAGGATGCTTTACGTGGTCTTGTGGCGCACGCCGACCTGTGCCGTGCCCCGCATGACTTGATTCTTGTGGACTGGGTCTCCCCTGGCAGCTCAGCCCATGTACAACCCTAAGGGTATCGGGGTCATACCCCCACAGTACCTGAACTCAACTGATGCGGTGGGGTAAATTGATACAGTGCATAGCGAAAATACACGAGGTAATGATCGAGCTGATTGTCTACAAATGAGTGAATGGCTGTCATGGATGGTTGAGGAGTGATGTTGTTGAGGACGACGTTGACGAGGATAGTGAATGACATCGTCATGGCTGGTGGAGGAGAGATGTTGACAACGATCGATCAAAGCACTATCGCAACACCGCCTAAAGATTTGTGATGAAAAACGTGAGCAGTCACAAGAAGTGGTTCCTAAAACCTTATTTGCCCTCTCTTTTTTTGAATGAAATTTGCCCTCTCTTTTGGTGCAAGATCATAAGAGCGAGAGGTTCTGGAGATGTACACGCCAGCGATCGGGATGAAATATATTACGTTGGCGACGCAATAGAGAATATATAAAGAATAGTGAAATAGAGAAAAGACAAAAAAAATCTAATTGACTACCTTAGAAATTTTCAAAGCTAGGTATTTTAGTGCCTATTTTACAAGAGTTGATACATGTATATAGGGGTAAGAACCATGTATCTCCACATCATCTAGTAGTATGGTATTAATTGGTTTATCTTCTCACCTCCACTAAAGACTCAAATATTAAAGCCCCGTTAGAAAACACTGATAATGAATCTTCAAGATTTATTAGAATTTGTACATGTCGGCTTCGGGTCTAGCCCATATATAAATGCTAACAACGTGATTCCATAAAGAGGAATTCGGGGTACAAACATGATTAGTATAGCAGTTCCGCATCATGGTGCGTCCATCTAAGGTGAGGATTAAAACAATCTCTCGTGTGCTGTTCCAGCCAAAAAACTAACATTCAATGCAGGACGCTGCCGCATCACAACTGTCCCAAATGTTGAAAAATCTGGGTTTGTTCTTATTATGATAGTCTTTATATGCTGAGGATCACGGAATGTGGATTGATTTCAGTGACTTATCTGTGACGGCCCGGCCCATGCGTGCATCACGCACATTGGGCCTGAACACAGTCAGGTAATTTTGTCAAGCAAATGATCTCTGGCCCAACGCGTATTGTTTAGAAAGCCTTGTATACTTACGAGAAAAAATTCCCCAAACTGCGGCGGTGGATTTTTTTTAATTTTAACATTTCTTAAAAACTAATTTTAAATCTAACACTGTCAGTTTTTTAACTAACACTTTTAGCCACGTCTATTGCCCTGGATCGGTCAAATGCCTGCATGGTGGCGCGACAGCGGGCTGATGTGGCGACGACCGGAATCGCGACCGGTGACGTGGCAGGACTCTGTCGCGCCACCGATATTGGCGCGGCAGTGCCGCGCCACGGAGCATGACGCGGCCGGGCCAAATAAATATCGCGAGCGAGTCCGCCCGCTCACACGCACCCCTGCCCGCCCGCCCGCCGTCGCGCATCGCCTGCCGCCAGCTGCACACGCCCCACCGCCGCGCAGCGCCCGCACGCGCCCACGCCGCACTCGGCCACTCCCGCCGCGCAGCGCCCGCGCCGGCCACGCCACGAACGCCGGCGCGTCAAGGCCGCCCGCTCCTAAGGTACATCCCTCTCGATTTTATGTTATTTTGATTATTATTGTTTTAGGATAATTAGTGATTTATGATAGTTAGTAATTTAGGATAGTTAGGGTTTTATGATTGTTATTGATTTATGATAGTTTGTCAAATTTAGGATAGTTAGTGATTTAGGATAGTTAGGTTAGTTAATTTATTTGTGATTTACGTAGGTAGTTTTTAGGTTTGAGGTTGTGTGTTCTAGTATAGTTAGGATTTTGGGTTTATGGATTGATTAAGTATTTATTATTTAGTTTATAGTTAGTTATTTAGTTAGAGATTTTGGGTATAGATACTAGTTTACAAATGTCGGTACTTACTCGTGCGTGATACGTCGATTTTGATGACTTCATGAAGTTTCGTTAAATGCTTATATTTCTAGTGAAGTTGTTTATGTTACTAGTGCGTGATATGTCTGTTAATGTTACTTTGAATATATACATGTGCTTTCATATTGTGTTCGTATTGCATAACAAGTAGTTCAAATTTTGCAATGCCACATAATGTTAATTTAAATTTTGTTAATTTGAATACTCTAACGCTTAGTTTATCAATTTATAACAGGATGGCCTCTGCCACGCAGCATCCGTTGTACCTCATTCTTGAGGTGTAGTACGACGACCAGCACCAAGCACACATCTTGAGTGAGAACGACGCAGAGGTGGCCTTGCCTACTTTGAGGCCCCGCACGCACACCAAGGTGTACCTGTGGGACGAGCGTTATGCACCGTACATACGGCGTGCCGGCTTCCTCGAGCTTATTCGTGTTGTCAACCATGGTCTTCCGTCCCTTGACCCAGCACTACTTACTGCATCTGTAGACAGGTGTGAGTGCATTCTTTATACGTAAACTTTCTTATAACAAATTTGAGGCAACTAACAGTCGTTCTATTCTTATAATAGGTGGAGGCCTGAGACCCACATGTTCCACCTACCTTGTAGTGAGATGACCTTGACCATGCAGGTCGTGAAGGCTATTTTTGACCTTCGGTTGGGGGGACTTCCAGTGACAGGGATAGTCGACAACGATCACTGGAGGGAGCTGGTGACTCAGTTTACTAGCTTTCTTCCACCGAACGACGAGGCTTCCAAGAAAAATAAGTGAGAAATTGAAGCCTATTTAATACTTGCATTGCTTTTCTGCCGCCATCAGGTCTCATTTTCTTTGGTAAATTTTAGGAAAACTTCTGGTGTTTCGTCGTCCTGGATCACAGAGCGTTTTGATTACTTGGACCCACAGGCTGAGGAGGCTCCGATCGACAGGTTCGCTCGAGTGTGGCTCTGGTACTTTCTTGATGCTTTCCTCTTCCGAGACGCCTCGGGGAACACTATCAGCTGGATCTTCCTTAACATACTATGCCAGCTATAGGAGAACATAGCGACGTACAGCTGGGGCAGTGTAGTCTTGGCATGGATGTATCGACAGCTATATGTTGCTTGTCGTCGCACCTCAGGGTATGTGAATCTTGGAGGTTGCTCGTACCTACTCTAGGTTTGGTGTTGGGAACGATGGCCCGTTGGGAGGCCCCGTAGTACTGGTTTACCGGTAAGTACTTTGGTTAACTATATTCTTCGATATGGTTACATATGATGAGTATTAATGGCTAATTCATTATCGTGTTCAATGCAGCAATGGAACGGGCATAATACACTCTCTATAGCTCTGTTTATCTAGATGGAATCAGAGTTAGTTAGAGGGAATACGAGGCGTAAGTACAAGGAGTACACGGACGGTCTCGATGTCCTAACACAGCACCAGGTTACATTCTCTTTACTATCATACATGTGTCTTATTCGATCTACACTATATCACAGTCTAACTCAATTACAAAATGTTTAGGTGTATTGGTGTCTTTGGGATGCTCTGGAGCTCTAGTACTATCTCAATCATGTCACTAGGGACGAGTCAGAGGAGTATCGCTGTAACGTCCCTCTTATTTTCTTCCATGTGGTCAAGATTCACTTGTCCATTAGGGTCTACAGACAGTTTAGAAGAATGACAGACTGTCCACCACCGCTTTACTCCACCAACCAAGGATTGTACGGGTGCGTTATCGATTAATAACAAAGCTACAATTCAGAGGTGTGTGTGGTACAACTAACATCATTTTATTGCAGGTATGACCGTAGGAAGAGATATAAGACCAAAGATTGACGCGTGACACACAATGCGTACATCCACTTGTGGGAGACTAGAGAACAGCAGCTGGTCCATGCAGGTCCTCAACACGACCAGCACACGTTCGATGAGTACCTGCACTGGCTTCACAGGTCTACAAGGACACATATCAAGCCCCCGTACATTGAGGAGGCAATTGACGAGGACTTGGAGGAAGATGTGTTTGAAGATATGTACGACGTAGCCACTACAGAGGATACAGCTACAGAGAGCCCCGCTACAAAGATACATGGTAAGATACTTGAATGGTATAATTTATTATCCATTTAGTATTAAGTATGTATACTAAAATTGTTCAACCGTGTTTCTGTACCCAGGCGACATAATTGTCGAGGTTGTCCAATGAAGCAGCGTTCCGGCTTCACGAGTCTAGAGGACAGGGGCCAGACGTTCTCGAGGCTTTTGTGGAGGTAAATATAAACTAGCTCGTTCCGAAATTGTTTCTTTAGTGTATATGCGTTTGAAAAATGCACTAACTTTAACGTCTATTTATGCAGAAGGCGAAAAAAAGAGCTGCAGAAAGCTAGCTCAAAAGCTGAGCTGCATGGACACTCCTTATGAGGAACCGCCACTCCTGGCGCGGTCGGGTGGCACGTCCTCAGCCTCTTTGAGGACACCAGCCGACTCTTCTCAGCCGATGACAGGTGCCACTTCCGCGGTGCGTACACCACCACATCATAGCGCTGAGAAGGACCCTGCAACCGAGGATGACGACGACGACCCCCCGGGCTTCTGCAGACAGCATGACCAATAGGACGATTGGCCGCAGGACGAGATCGGCATGTCTCAGCTAGGTGATGCCTCGCTTGGTACCCAAGGAGCCTCACAGGTACAAACAAAGGTAGTTTCTTTAAATACGTAGGTTACATGAACTAACGATCATAAAGAATTCTAAGTAATTATGCATATCATATACTTGCAGGGTACGAGCCGTACGCACCGACGACGTGACCACACCGACATTGGCTACACTCCCAATGTGTTGCCAACAAATCCAAAGAGACATAGGTGTTCGAGGGATCCTTACACTCCTAGGTCTTAGTTTGTTAAGTCGAACTATTATTGACGTCCGAAACTTGCAGGCTTAGTTGGTTATGTTATATCGAACTTATATCAAACCAATGAAAATGTTATGTGGCAGCTTGTCAACTTGTGCATGAACTTTATTTATTTGCTTTATATTCGTTTCAATGCGTCGCGGCATCACTGTATGCGAGATTAAGTAGCAACTAGTTCGGAAACCAGCAGTCCCGGAGTATCTCGACGCCGGTGACCGGCATCTTGCGCGAGGGGTTGAGGAAGCCGGGATCCATGGTCGCGTCGCCGCCGATCCTACAATATGGGGCCAAAAGGCCAAATAAATAAGTTCTCTTAAAAAATATCCGTTTCAATCCGATCTAATTTTTTATAATCAATTAGTTAACATGGTGGTTAACCGTGTTATGAAAGACGGAAAAAATATCATTGGCTTATCAAATTCTCTATTCGGCCGTAAAAAAAATTCAACAAAAGACAGAAACAAATCCACTATTGATTTTACGTCAAGCAATACTTAAAATAACTCCCACTAACAGCGCGACGTGTTCCGATTAAACCATTCAGGTACCGCCGGGCGGGTGCGGCGGTCAGGCGGGCTTCCTGCTCGGGCAGGTGGGACTGGCCGCGGGGTTTCATTCGGCTCTGCCGCGCCACGGATCAGGGTGCGGCAGACCCTGCCACGTCATCGGTTAGCGATTTCGGTCGCCGCCACGTCAGCCCTCTGCCGCGTCACCATACATGGCGCAACACAGGCATTTGGTCGCGCCAGGACAATAGACGTGTCTAAAAGTGTTAGTTAAAAAATAGAAAACGTTAGATTTAAAATTAGTTTTTAAAAAATATTAAAATTTAAAAAAAAAATCCGGCGGTGCGGATGCGACGACGGAGCCAGCCGCTTGCGGCGGCGGTTTCAAACATCGTCGCTCGCGGCGGCAGCTCCCTCGCGATTTCCCTTGCCTCTTGTCACTGAGTTCAACCCGACGAAAGTCGCTGCGAGTAAGAGGACAGGCGCGCAGGCCAGGATTAACGGCACCGGGAAACCCGCTCTCAATTCCATCGCCTCTAGCCCGACACCGCGCCATGTCATCAAGCGCCGATCGAGGTGAGAGACCAAACCCTATCCCGTCTAGATAATTCAGCGTGTATTTTGTACTGTACGGTGATGCATTGGTGGGCGTAAGCTGAACGTGTAGTGGCTTCACAAATTGTGTGGCCGTGCCCTGTTGTTCAGTCGCTCGCAGTGGGATGGGAGCGTCGCAAATTGATGAAGAAACGCCCTGAGAATCTGACATTTACTTGCTTAAGCTAAACATAGTTACAGCTTAAAGCATCCATTGGTGGTGTTTTGCTGTCCTATTGGCTATTAAGGGCATCCGAATGATGCTTTCGACCATGGCAGTTAGCCACTTAGCCTGATCGTTCAGAACTCAGCATTTTACAATACCTGCCTTACTAACACGCGGTGCATGCATTTAGACTGCTAAGCTGCAAGTTCACAACTGACAAACAAAACATAATATCTGGACTTTCGTCGGCCATCTTAGTATACACCTTTAATTAATTCCAAAGGAAATGTCTCCACTCCACACTATGTCTTAGCAAACTTGAATCCAAAAACTAAGAAAGGCGGTGGAAAGCTAGACAAATGGTAGCCGCAACGCGTATATGCCTCAGCTTTAATGGAAGCATAACTTTCGTGTGGCTTGATCATGCTCGATATAGCTGAAGAATTGATTCTAGGCAGCTTTTGTTCCCAGCAACTTTAAGCTTATGGTAGCCAAGGTGACAACTTCCTCTGCTTTGCTGAAGCAGTTTTTTGACGTGGCTTGATAATGTTGGATAGCTGAAGGGCAGATTCTTCTGTTATCTGCTTGTCAAATATTTTATGCTCTTATGTGTCTGTCTGGAACGGCCACTCTGTTGTAGCAATATCAAATATAAAAGAAAAGATCTGGCGCGCATTCAGAGTGATGTTTCTTGCAGTATGCAGATGATGCTTTCAGTTTGAATTTCAGAACCCGATGTCTTGGTCAGTAAGCCCATGAAAGGCTGACAGTTCCCATATGTAGGAAAGCCCAGAGCCCCAGATCAAGTGCGTACATTGCAGCTTTACCTTTAGATCAAATCCAATCGTAGTGCCCATTTTTCACAAGTTACTACCAACTTGCTGTAATTATTGTACCTTTGCTTCTAACATACTGCCATAGTGCAATGTTTGCTTTCTGCTGAAATTATGCATGCTATTCTTTGAACCACACCCTGTAACTCACTTGTCACTGGCTGACTCACCACTACTCGTGTTACCTGTGTTATCCTGTTTTGCTCGAAAACGGCTAGAAGAGCCGAATAGTTGCTGTTGCTGAATCGGTTTGGCATGTGCCGCTACGACATAGCTCCACATTTTCTCTTTCCGTAGTGCCAACTTTATTTATTGTGTAAAGTAAGGGCAGCAAGTGGGATGTGCCCTTTTCCACCTCATGGCATCAAAACTATGGAAAGCTTGAAGTTGGTAGCCCTTGTCCTTGCTTTTCCAGCTAAGCAATGATTTAACCCACGGATCTGATAACTTCTTTGGTTCTTTCCATCCTTACAGTACCATGATGCTATTGATTTATCCCCTGTGCCCTATATATACTATCAAGATTGTTCCACATTTCTGTCTAGGTGAAATTTATTGGCTCTGACATGGCTGACATTATTTTTGGCATTTTTTATTCACTGAAATTTCGACTAGATTTTTGCATCTCAATGGATGAGTATATGCTACACCGCCAAGGTCCTATTGAGTTGTTCCAGTTATGTTTGATTTCGTATGGAACATATAAGATATTTATCATGTGTGGGTTTGTTTTCTTTTGTTGGGGCTCTTTGACCCCCTTTTTCATCTTCTTAATATAAAGATACACAACTCTCTTGTGTGTTTGAGAAGAAAAAAATATATCGTGATCTGTCCAGAAAAAATAGGGGAAAAAGAGCACTACATGTAAAGCAACATTATGCATAAATAGGCTATTTGTCGCACACATGAATTCACTCTAACCGTAACGTTTTCCATGTTGTCAGCTCTTAAGAAGGGTACTGAGGAATGAAGGAGTGGAGGCCATCTCTAACTCATTCAAAGAATAAAACAGCTGCTTTTCCAGACTTCAAAGAGCAAGATTGGGTCAGATTGATCTGATGCAAACCTAAAATCTACATTACAAAGATGAACTGATGAGGTTAGTTTACTTTGTAGATGTCAAGGATAGTTTGCTTTTTTCTTAACATGAAAGCACAAATCGTGAATGATCTGATCCTTATTAATTTAATGTGACTAATGCTTTTGGAAAAGAAGACAGGAAGATGATCCTTTGCCTCATGTTCTTGTTGCCGCCCAATTCTATGTGATATCTTTCTACCCCAACCAATCTTCCATTAACATAGTTGATTATGTGTGTCAACATGATATGACAGCAAATAAAATAAAGCTCATAATTGTCACCTTTGTAGGAACTCCTGATTTCATTCTGTCGGTGTGGGAGCACACATTTAGTTGACACTAGTTGGTTCTGTTTTCTGTGTGAACTTTGAAAAATCGAATTTTCAGCACTTGATTCAGGGCACACCTTTTTTCGTTTTGAGAAATACAAACTATAGTCAGAGTTATGCATTCTTGATAAGATCTTTGTTGGGGGAGCCCATACAGAGTATGGGTCAACTCCCCCTCGAAGAGGCCTGATGAAGGAATAATGGCGGAGGCCTAGCCGGTGGAGGCTCTCCCCAGGTCGGCAGAGGCCTAGCAGGCGGAGGCTCTCCCCAAGACGGCGGAGGCCTAGCCGGTGGAGGCTCTCCCCAGGTCGGCGGAGGCCTAGCAGGCGGAGGCTCTCCCCAAGACGGCGGAGGCCCGGCCGGCGGAGGCTCTCCCCAAGACGGCGGAGGCCTAGCTGGCGGAGGCTCTCCCCAAGATGGCGGAGGCCCGGCCGGCGGAGGCTCTCCCCAAGACGGCGGAGGCCTAGCCAGCGGAGGCTTTCCCCAAGACGGCGGAGGCCCAGCCAGCGGAGGTTCTCCCCAAGACGGCGGAGGCTTAGCCGGCGGAGGCTTCCCCCCAAGACGGCGGAGGTCTAGCCGGCGGAGGCTCTCCCCAAGACGGCGGAGGCCTAGTACAAGAATGACGGTGGAGTTTCTCCCCGGGACGGTGGAGGCTCTCCCCGGGACAGCGGAGGCCAAGCGCAGTAATCATGGCGAAGGTGTTCCCCAGGGCGGCGGAGGCCCATCAAGGAACGATCAGGTCAGCAAGGCATACATGGGGACAATTGATGGGCCTCTGGTGGGCGTCGGCTTAGGCCCAAGATGAAGACATCGCGAGACGGTGTGATGAGAACACCCCTGAGGTTAGACACTAGGGCTGGAATATTCTTAGAATGTACCGTAGCAGTTGAGGGGCACTGTTGTAAACTCTGTAAAGTGGTAGTTGAGCCCTATAAATAGGGAACACTTGTAACTGTGAGGGAGAGGTTGGTGAAGCAATTATGAAACCCTAGTTCTTGTGAGTCGGTACTTGATCCTCACTCTCTCCTTCAGGCAGAGCCTGAGCAAAAGCCCGAGTCTGGAGCATCGGCCAAAGCCGAGGGCCTCCGCCCCTTTCTCTTACTCCTACTTTGCCAAAGCCTATTGAATCCCTCGTTTAGCGACCTTCTGTCTGGAGCCTCCGACAGAGGATTTTGTCCGACAGGAGTGCGCTGCGTTCAGGGACCTCCGCCCGTCTTAGGCGGAAGCCGGTGAAGGGACCGTTACGCCTAAGAGAGGGGGTGAATTAGGCAACTTAAAAAATCTAACTGTAAACTATGGCCTCTTCTTCTAACCCTAGCAAAACCTATGCAATATATAAGCTATCTAGATGTGCAACTATAGTTTTGCTAGTGTGTTGCTATCTCTACCGCAAACGTAGCAAAGTAATCAATGTAAATGCGAAAGCTAAGGAGCAAGGTAGAGATATGCAAACTCCCATCGACGACTCTGGTATTTTTATCGAGGTATCAAGAAGCACGCAAGCTTCCCCCTAGTCCTCGTTGGAGCCCCTCGCAAGGGCCAACCTCCCAGTCGGGTAACTCCGTGGATAGCCTCGGGCCTTCCCCACGCGCAAGTGGGTCTCCGATGTGTCTCTCGGCAAGCCTCTCCCGGATGCTCCCCGCTGTCTTCACTATCAAGCTTCCAGCCGAAACGCCGCGGGCCTTGTTCCCTCCGGTACACGGTGGCGGCCACACCACAAACGCGGTTGGTGTGATCTCGCAAGACTTCAAGCCCCTCCGATGTACAACACTTGTGCTCGCAAGCACGGGGTGGCAAGAGGTATGCAAATCTCACTAAACACTAGACAAACACCTAGAGCAAGCGCATAAGCGGTGGTCTAATCAACCTAAGCACTTCGCAAAGCACTTATGCTAATCACCTAATAAAACACTAAGCACTATGTATGTGGAGATCACTCAAATGGTGTATCAACACTCTTGGTATGTTTCCTCAACTCCACTCCACTCAAATGGCCGGTTGGGTTTGTATTTATAAGCCCCACTGAGAAAGTAGCCGTTGGGGTCGAACTCCCGCAAATCTGCTATTGACCGGACACTGAATCGTCCTGACCGGAAGCGTCCGGTCGTCCCGACCGTTGCAGCCGCGAACCACCAATCGGACGCTGCCAGCGTCCGGTCGCCTGCCACCGGACGCGTCCGGTCGTAGTTTCGCGCGCCTAGAACCTCTCTGTATTCGATCGGACGCTACGTTTCTACGTCCGGTCGGTTGCCGCCAGCGTCTGGTCCTCGCGTCTAGTCACCTGTCTGCCGAGCCACCGGTCCAGCGTCCGGTCCAGCGTCTGGTCGCCTCTGCGAGCTCGTTTCTTCGCGATCTTGCGTACGGCTTGGTTCCTATCTTCATGCTTGGACTTTGTTTGATATCTTGGGTCTTTTCTTGTGCTCCTAAGGTCTTCCTTAAGGTGTTGATCATCGGATCATCACGTCGCCTTCGTCCAAGTCATGTCTTGCACCCTGTTGGACTACAGAACAAACACTTACAAATTCATTAGTCCAATTTGGTTGTGTTGGTCATCAAACACCAAAATCCAAAGTAAATGAGCTTAGGGTCCATTTTTCTTACAATCTCCCCCTTTTTGGTGATTGATGACAACACGACCAAAGCAAGCAAATGATAGAGATTTTGAAATTTAAAAAACTACCTACTTGCTAGGATGCAATGCAAAGGGCAAGGTTATATGATGCTAGAAAATACTACTTAGATGCCAATCGAAAACCATCTTGCCCTTGCAAAAGTCCCTATGTGTCATTATGGATTCCTATAGATTTTACCATTACTTAGTCTAATCCATAATCCACTTTCCTCCCTTTCTTGGACCATTACCACTTGTAGACATCAACTTGATGCTTGCCTTTGGTCCTTCAAATTCTCCCCCTTTGGCATCAAACACCGAAAAGAAAGACATTAGTAGCACAAGGGAGGGTCAAATTTCGTGATCCTTTGTGTATAGAATGAAATGGATCACAAAATTTGACTCTCACATTATATAGACTAAGCTCCCCCTAAATGTATGCAAACATATGGTAGAAAGCAAAGCATATGCATAAATAGCAATGTATTGCGCAAGAGAGTTTAATCTATATAATGCATGGAGAAAGCATATAAATATGGAATGAAAACAACATGATGATGCCAATTAAAGAATGATGCTTAACTCCGGGGACTCCAATTTCCTTACAATGAGACTACTACACATAGGTTTGAAAAGTTGATACCATTTTGAAAAAGTGTTAGTCTCAAAGCATCCAAGTTATAGATTAGGCTCCCCCTAAATTTGTGCACACAAGTGTTGAATACTTATAAAATTTGTGCACATTGATTTAAGTATCAAAATACCACTTGAAAGATGATATTTGGGAGAGATTATCTACAATTTGGACTTTGGCACATATTAGATAGTTAATTGTAAAACAAGCTATGTGTCGTGCTCCTAAATAATTTTAAACCATGTAGGTTTGCTCCAAGGGTTGATAATGAAACCGAGCAAGCCTACCATATGATATACCTATTGAATGCATGACAAAATATTTAAGCATATAAATGCAAACATTAGGCATATAAGATAACTAGATGCTTTAAGAGTATACCAATTGAAAGACAATACCAATTGAAACAAATGCTAATTGAAAGTAATGACATCTAGTTACCTAACATGGGAAGGGGAATTTGGGTCCATATTATTCACTAACCTACTTGGCAATGATTTTGTCCATCATGATGCACCCCATGAAATGCACCCATACTTTGCCAAGTCTCTAAATTCCCCGACGTCTGACGGACTTCTCATTTCCCTTTCAGGATCCAAACCTTCTTGGTGCTCTTCATGTTGGAAATGATTTCCTTTGGCACCCAAAAGCGTTTGACCCCATTGTTGGCTTGCTTGTTCACCTTGATGGCCACCACCTTGTCATTTTTCTTCTTCTTCAAGAG